>NC_140173.1:94614891-95352391 GCF_963971535.1 Notolepis coatsorum | reverse complement strand
ATCACACCTCTCATACCTCTCACACCTATCACACCTCTCACACCTCTCACACCTATCACACCTATCACACCTCTCACACCTATCACTCCTCTCACACCTATCACACCTCTCACACCTATCACACCTCTCACACCTATCACACCTCTCACACCTATCACACCTATCACTCCTCTCACACCTATCACACCTCTCACACCTCTCACACCTATCACACCTCTCACACCTATCACACCTATCACACCTATCACACCTATCACACCTCTCACACCTATCACACCTCTCACACCTCTCACACCTATCACACCTCTCACACCAATCCCACCTATCACACCTCTCACACCTATCACACCTATCACACCTCTATACCCATTCTGCAATCTGTTAATAAAGTTGTACTTAAGTTATGCTTTTACATTATACTTACTTAATAAGTGAATAGTTCCAAGTCAATCAAAAACTATGAGTTTTATTTACTCAAAACATAATGCGGTTTACAGTCTGTATCTACTTAATTATCTTAAGTTGTACTTAAGTTATGCTTTTACATTATACTTACTTAATAAGTGAATAATTCCAAGTCAATCAAAAACTATGAGTTTTATTTACTCAAAACATAATGCAGTTTACAGTCTGTATCTACTTAATTATCTTAAGTTGTACTTAAGTTATGCTTTTACATTATACTTACTTAATAAGTGAATAGTTCCAAGTCAATCAAAAACTATGAGTTTTATTTACTCAAAACATAATGCGGTTTACAGTCTGTATCTACTTAATTATCTTAAGTTGTACTTAAGTTATGCTTTTACATTATACTTACTTAATAAGTGAATAGTTCCAAGTCAATCAAAAACTATGAGTTTTATTTACTCAAAACATAAGAACACGTCACACGAACTCAAGACATTCAAGTTAGTAGAACTTTCATAGAATATTGAGTATACCCTACTCAAACTAATTGATTATTTTGAACATGCGGGTTTACAGTGCAGCTTCCCAAGCCGAGAAAACATTTGATGTTATTTAGCCACTGCACAACTGTCTATAGGCTACTAGGTAGGTGGGGAGAATACTGTGAAGGAGGACACTTGTGATCAGAGTAATCATTCTATGCATTCCTTCATAGTGCTTCCTTCTAAATAATTAAATATTCCTCATTTTGTCAGGGACACCTGGGTATCCATTAGAGAACCCCAGTGGTCCCGGGACCTCACTTTGAGAACCATATGATAAAGTAGGCTACTGATTCTACATCGTACAGAGTACTGACCCTGAGTCAGTATAAAGAATAGTATGCCCACTAATAAACTGTGGGGCAACAGTGGCCCAGGAGGTAGAGCGGTCATTTGGTCATTAAGGTTAGACAGTGTCTCAGGCGGTAGAGCTGGTCGTCTGGTAATCACAAGGTTAGGGTTAGACAGTGGCTCAGGAGGTAGAGCGGTCATCAGGAGGTAATAGACAGTCTCCTCCCCACCGTATGTATATATTCTCTCCCCACCGTATGTATATTTCTCTCCCACCCACCCCCTCCTAATGTACAGTCTCCTCCCCACCGTATGTATATTGTCTCCCCACCGTATGTATATTTCTCTCCCACCCACCCACCCCCTCCTAATGTACAGTCTCCTCCCCATCATATTATGTATATACTCTCTGTCAGGATCTATGGGTAACTGTACTGTATATTTGCATATCGTATATGTCACAAATGTATACCTGTATGTCATGTATGTCCCTATGCCATAAATGTCATGATGTTGTGTATGTCATAAATGTCACTATGAATTGAAAATGGGGGACCCTGATGTAAACAAGACGAAAGTCTTTCTCTGGTCTGCATCTGGTCTGCATGCAATTGTGTGTATTGAGCCGTATTGTATTGTACCCATTCTGCAATCTGTTAAATAAAGTTTTCATTCATTCAACGCGGTAGTGGTCTGACTGTCAGGGACACCTGACTCCACTGACACATGCCTTCTCTATTTAAACGGCCACATCAAACAAGAGGTGGACGCGGGCAAATACTGCGGCATGGTCATGCTGGACCTACAAAAGGCCTTCGACACTGTCAATCACACCATTCTGATTGACAAGCTAAAAGCAATTGGTTTTGATAGTCTATCAGTGAGCTGGATGCAATCCTACCTGGAGGGGAGAGAGCAGATGGTGGAGGTAAACAGTACCCTATCCCCCCCCCCTCACAGTGAGCTGTGGTGTTCCACAAGGAAGCATACTAGGTCCGCTACTGTTCCTAATTTATGCAAATGACATGTCGTCAGCTTGTGACTGCAACTTGTTCCTGTTTGCGGACGACTCAGCCCTGCTGGTCTCTGACAAGAACAAATTACAGGTTGAAAAAACCCTCAGCTCAGAACTAGGCAAAATCTGCATATGGCTCGCTGATAACAAACTATCATTACACATGGGCAAAACAGAGTCCATTCTCTTCGGTTCAAATAACAAACTCAGCAAGACCGACGGCTTCTCAGTTACAGTGGGTGACAATATTGTCACAAAGAAAGAAGATATTACCTACCTGGGCTCCATCCTAGAGGCAAATCTTTCCTGTGACAAAATGGCATCCAATGTAATAAAAAAAAGTCAACCAACGAACACGATTCTTGTACCGGATCTCCTCACTGGTAAACAAGAATACCCTGAAGACTCTGGCAGGAGCACTCATTCAAGGGTACTACGACTATGCTTGCACCTCATGGTACCAAAGCACCTCAAAGGCGCTAAAAACGAAATTACAAACATCTCAAAACAAACTGGTCAGACTACTGCTTGACCTTACCCCTAGAACCCACCTCACCCCTGCCCACTTTGACAACCTAGGATGGCTTAGAGTAGACGACAGAGTACAGCAACTTGCAATGGGCCTGGTCTACAAGATACACTACACGACCAAGGTACCCATGTACATGTCAAAATACTTCCCAAAGGTCAGTGAATACCACGATCACAACACCAGAGGGAGCTCCACAAATCATGTTAAACCCAGATTCGGCTCAAACAAGGGACTAAACACGTTTCGCAATTATGCCACATCAATGTGGAACGCCCTACCCAAAGCTGTAAAGGAATGTGAATCACTACCCACTTTCAAAAACACCTACGGGAGACTGCAATTCGAAACTGGCCCCTGTAAATGTCCTAACACAACCCCCCCCCCCCCCCCCAATGTACAGTAAATTACCAAGTATGGTCTTGTCAATATTCCAATGTACAGTTTTGCTTGTTCAGTTGTACAGTGTCCCCCACCCACCCCTCCTACCCAACCCCCCCCCCCCCCCCCCCCACCCACCCAACCACCTCCAATGTACAGTCCCCCCCACCCCCACCTACCCAACCTCCTCCAATGTACAGTTTCTACGTCAAATGTATATACTCTCTTTTCTGGACTCTTTTCGTATCACAAACATTACTGTATTTGCAAATCTGGTATGTCATAAATGTATAGATGTAGCAGTACTGTATATCTGTATGTCATGTATGTCATATGTTATGATGAATTGAAAATGGGGGACCCTGATGTAAACAAGACGAAAGTCTTTCTCTGGTCTGCATGTACCCATTCTGCAATCTGTTAATAAAGTTTTCAATCAATCAAAACTACACTACCCGGCATGCCAATCGGTATGTACGTGATGACGTCTTCTGATCCTAGCAACAACCTGTCCCATCACATGTGGATGGCCCTCGCGCCGTGCTGAAGGAACAGCGAATGTGGCGGTGGCTCTACTGCAGAATCACCACGTTGAAATACATATCGTTTCAAATAAACCCACGGCCACTCAGCTAAACCCGGTCCGACATGCCTCCCAAGAAACCCGCCCCGGCAGCAGCCACGGGGGCGAGTAAAAAAACCCAGGAGAAGAAAAAGGAGAAGATTATTGAGGTAAATTAACGTCATTAGCAGGGGTTAGCTCACCAGACATAGCTTTTACTTTTGAGCTGAACATGACTGCTGGTGGGCTAGCTAAAGTAGCTCGGAGTCGGAGCTAATGCTAACTAGCGGCGTTTAGGTGTAACACTACGGATAATTGATTAACGTCACACAAACTCGCTGTTTTGTAACGTTCAGTTTGATTAGTGTTTTATTTACGCCATTGTGTAAGATTTTCAGCGAACTGGCCCAACTACGCATCGATTCTAACGGTCCACGCCATGCTAACTGTCAACAGGCCTGTTCATTTACTTGTACAGCTAATGGTTAGCTAACATAACGTTAACTGTTTTAATTCATAGTCACGTCGACTAGTTCGCTTGTACGCTGGACTATTAGTGAGACCAGACATGACCATCTCGCTACCGGCCTGCTGACACCGACGACACACGCCCCGCCATTACTGGACCAGGACTTCCTCCACAGTTGAGCTGGTGTTAGCCAGGGATGCTAGCCGGACTGAACCGCCATAGTAGCTATAACGTGGCCTTAGTGTCGCTGTCTTTCCTCCCGAGGGTAGATATTTATAGCTAGGTAGCATGGGAGGCTGATAGTAAGGTTTATGGCTGTGTTGATTGGTGTGTCTTAATCTATGAACCAGAAATCCAAATGGACCATTGGTCTGTTATGCAGATCCACGATAATTAAAACATACTAGTAGTATTGCCATGTGTGTGGACCCAAAACTGAGTAATGACGTAGTCTCTCACCCTGGGATCCAGGCTCACTAGTACTCTTGTCATGTGGGGACCCAAATTAAGTAAATGTAGTCTCTCACCCTGGAGCCAGGCTCATTAAAACATACTACTAGTACTCTTGTCATGTGGGGACCCAAATTAAGTAAATGTAGTCTCACCCTGGAGCCAGGCTCATTAAAACATACTACTAGTACTCTTGATCTTGTCATGTGGGGACACAAACTGAGTAATGTAGTCTCTCACCCTGGAGCCAGGCTCATTAAAACATACTAGTACTCTTGTCATGTGGGGACACAAACCGAGTAAGCAGCTGGTTCCCTGCTGTGTACCACTACGCTTTGCTTGCTTCATATCACACCTGGCAAATTAACATAGACTGAAATTACCCTTGGGTTACATGCTTATGACGAATATAATAAAATGTAACTTACCCCAAAGTTGTCAAACTCTCAAAATGTAAATGTTTTAATGATCCTGGCTCCCGGTGAGCGACTACATTTACTGAGTTTGAGTCCCAGATAGGGGCTGTGCGATATGCCCAAAATATCACATCACAATATTTTTTGACAGTTTTCATAGCAGTATTTGATGGTATAGTTTTCCAGTACAAATTACAATGTGATATGATTTTTTATGACTTTCTTTATCTTGTACTACAACTGGCATGGTCCTATTTCATTCAAAATGGTCTATTTTATTAAACTTTTTAATAATACTTTTAACACTCTAGTCAGTCACGAACATTGGCTTCCTACGGTTATTGTGTGAATGTACCCGGCGTCAGCAGAAACGGTATCCTGCTAGGCTAGCCGCCTATTGTACTGATCAGTGGCCCTGAACAGTTAGCCACAGTCCCACAATCTACACACTGTTTCAAACTAGGGATGGGCATTTGAAGCCATGTCAATATTCAAATGTTCTATTAAAAATGTCTGTTAATTGGTTAACCGAACTACACACGTCTTTCCTCAGGATATTCAAACAAGATGGTGTCTCCCTCTGAGACACGCATAGATGTAGACATTAATATCTCTGAGACACACATACATGTAGACATTAATATCTCTGAGACACGCATACATGTAGACATTAATATCTCTGAGACAACATGTAGACATTAATATCTCTGAGACACACATGCATGTAGACATTAATATCTCTTTCTGAGACACGTATGTACATGTAGACTCATATCTCTGAGACACATGTAGACATTAATATATCTTTCTGAGACACATACATGTAGACATTAATATCTTTCTGAGACACACATGTAGACAATATCTCTTTCTGAGACGCATGCATTGTAGACGTGTGCAGCTCACTCATACTGTAGCCTGAAGGGACTCTGTGATCCTCCCCTTCACTCTACAAATAATTATAATTGTGACTGTTCCATTTATTAGTCAAATAAATATGGAAACCAAATCCAATTTGTGAAATTTATTGAACATAGAAAATATAACTCATTTTGACAAACATTTTTAATGTATATAATAAGAAATAACTTAAGTACATTTATATCTGTGTTAATTTGTTAGATTTAGTTTCACTAAGTTAGGAAAGTAATGTTTTACGTCAAGCTTGATGTTGCCTTGCTTGCCCAAAATAATGATCCCAGTCTCTAAGGCTATGGTTAGACTAGTGTATTCCTGGCGTTTTTTTATACGTTTTTGACGACGTTTCATGTCCTATCTACACAGAAATGCGTTTTTTGGCGTTTTTTTGTGGATACGGCTGAAACGCAAAATTGTGTTTGCGTTTGGAGATACGCAAAAAAAACACTTCGACAACAGCGTGTAGTCAGCACGGAGCAGTTGTTGCGAAAACGCCCATGCGCAGTAGATACCATCTGCGTGCCCTTCCTGTGTACAGTGTGTGTGTTTGGGACAGAGCTCCGTGTCCCAAATAGCTTCAGCTACCATGTGTTGTCAAGTTATTGTTATAAGGACCCCAGTCCAAGCTACAACAGTCTGCATTCCCTTAACAATTGTTTGTATTGAGCCGTATTGTATTGTACCCATATGCAATATGTTAAATAAAGTTTACATCCATTCATTCTGCTAGCATTACCGATTGCATGAGCAGCTGGCTAACGTGAGCTATCAGGATTCAGACCCTGTTAGCTCAGAGTTCCTCTTTCAACTTAAGAAGCATTAAACAAAATGGCCCAGTCATCTATTCACCTTTGTTTAATACACACAGCGTTGTCTCTAATGTTATCTAACTACTGATAGCTCGCGATATCATCAGTTTTGATGCTGGCTAAGTAGCGTGAGCTAACGTTAGCTTCTAGCCACAATGCTATATTGTTATAATGGCATACTCCATTGACGTTAGCATGCAGCTAACAATGCTACAATGCTACTGATCGTTTTTTAGCCTAAACTATCCGCTCTTGGTGGTCACTTGTGTTGATGTTAGTTTTGTTTCATCAACAAATGACAGGCAGAACACACAGTGAATGTATCCGTTTTGTTTATTGCACTTTTATTAGGCTTTGCTGAAAAATTATTGCTGCATTGAGTAAAGCAAGATGGTGGCGCGGCATAGGCGCCTGCCTTATTGACATTTTCTTTTGCTGGAGCTTCCACCAGGAAGTGTATTGGCACATTCGTTCTGATTGGTTGAAATTGCCTTCATGTTTGCCACCTACTGCCACCTACTGCTTTGGCAGTGTACTACATCAGTGTGCTTGGCTGACAAAAACGAAAAAAAAACGAAAGTGTGACTCGAGGCGCATGACGTCGCGGCGATACGTATAAGAAAACAATACGAAGATGATACGAAAGGTGTAACCTCAGCCTAAGCCTTCCACACAGTGAGGCATACAGTTTCAGGGCTCCAGAGTGCGACTGTTTTGGTTTTTGCGACCAAAAATCAGTGCAGTGCGACTGGATGTTTTCCCTTGTCGCACTGGTGCAGCTCCCAGCAGGTCTGTGTGTGTGTGTGTGTGTGTGTAGCGTCTTTTCCCTCGTGGCCATGTGGGTTCTCAAAAATAAATAAAAATCTCTGCCTTTGATTGGCTCTAACCGTGCATTCTGCAAAGACCAGCCCCGATCTGCCTCTGATTGGCTCTGATCATCACCCTGACATTTGTATTGGCTGAATGACAAATAAACAAAATAGCCATGTGAGCATCAACTTTCCGAATCGAAACGATAAATAAGCACAGTGTATACTGGTTTGTGGTTTCATAATACAACGTTTCCGAATGGACGTTTGGATTAAACAAAGTGTATGCAGTGATGCTTTCCCAGCGGAACACAAGCTCCTTAACGTTACACAGGTATGTTATGCACGTTAATTAAGCTATGTAACGTTAGAGCGTAGCTAACGTTAAGATAGTAGGAGCCGTCGGCCAACAAAGTTGTTTCAACAAATGTATTCACAAAATGGATTATCATTCAAACGTCATTCAAGCCTCCCGTGACCAGTAAGTAGGTATGTCTACTACTCAACCGCAGCAATGTGCGCTATGTGGCATGTGCCTAAACTTTGCTAAAGTCAAGACTCTACAGTACTGAACTAGAAAAAACCTGCGAGTAAGTCAAGTACGCTGGAGTGAGGCGCGGACGGAAGTGGCCATTTTTCAAAATAAAATACCCGAAAGACTATTAGTATAGGGAGGTGTAGTGGTTACATGATTGCTGTTTCCGGCCGGTCCACCATCTTGAAAACACAATGTATTTCCCCCTTGCCCATTTCTAAATCGTCTCGTTTAAAACAAATAAAGCATCAACATTTGCATGGTGTACCTTTCTGTGCGTATTCATCCACAATCTATAGCTCAACATGAAAATATTCGCAATTAATTGTAAAATAAAAATCGCCAAATTTTATTTCAACCAAAAATGCTTAACAAATAATGTTAGTGATAGAAGGGAACTCATTTTGTGCAAAAATGGAAAGCTTTCCAAATGTTCATGAGGTAGAATTGTTACAATAGCCGATAATCCATTTTCCCAATGATAAATCCCTATACGGGTGGACCTCGCAGGCGGTCCAAAGTGACGTCAGACTACACCTCCCTATTTAGGAGCAAATTGTTTGCATGATTAAAAACAATGGTTCGAACATCCGTTAGAAAAACCCTGGCGAATGTTCAAATCCCAAAAACAGGCTTGGGGACAGCTCTAACTGGAGCTGAGCTGAATGTGTTAATTAAAATAGACATAAAAAAGTGAATGGTTGGACTTGCGAGCTAACTGTAATACAATGTTATTTTTTACAATCATTTACATAACATCTTAAGAAATTACTAATGTGTATGGGAACTCACAAAAACGGTAACACTTAAAATGTATTATTGCAGCGGCAAAATGACTGAGACTGAGAGCTAACGATGATTTGTTTACTTGGTAACACAGGTTGCCCCCCCCCCCCCCGCTGATGAAAATGAAAGTCATACCATCATATACCGTATACCGGGGTATTATGTCATCAAAATATGACGGTGTGAAAAAAATTATACCGCCCAAGCCTAGTGCAAAGCAAACACGACCGGGGACGCTACAGCGTGTTACACGCAACAATTTCCAAGCGTCTAGCTGCTTCGGTGTTAACGTCGGAAGAAATTCCACACTAAGCCCTAAATTCAGAGCAGCGCAGTATCCTAATGACTTGTATATGACCGGCGATAAGATGTTTTGCAAATTCTGTCAACATACCGTGGACTGGACTCGCTAAACACGTGCGAAGATCACTCTCCAAAAGCCATGTCAGGAACACGGAAAAACACTGTGCTTCAAAACACACCAGCTCTCTAACGATGATCACAATAGATACAGCTAGAGGGCGAGGCTAATCACTGACACTATTGTGATGAAATAGCTATGTAACGTTACAGTACATAGGACTAGAAATTAGGGCTGTCTTAAATACTTCGAAGCTTAGTTCGATGGCACAAGCTTCGAACATAAAAAAAAATCGAAGTTTAAAAAAAAATATATTTCTTTTAATTTAATTTTACTTCGCTTTTTGTGTGTGTGCGTGCATGGGGCCATTGGGTGGGGGCCGGGGGACAAAAAATTCACTGGAGGAAAGTAACCCAGCTCAGCACTGCCCAAATTATATCATCACTATTGCCTGTTGAAGGACATCATCCTCAAACACATATACACCTACATGCCTTGTAGAATTCCACACATAAGAAAGAAAGATACTGGGATGAATAAACAAAATAGGAAATAAAATGTAGAAATGCATGCAATACATAAATAAATATGAATCTCTATATATAAAATAGAACATTTAGATAAGGTGCTACTGAGATGTTTTGGTGAGTTCTTTGTTTTTTTGTGGAAGTAGCCCTTCTTAAAAATGCATGAACATTCACTGATAATTGGTCTACATCTAATTCTACATTGCCGGACCATGTAGAATCCGGACCTTGTAGACTGACATAATTCTGTGCTTAGTTTAGTCTACACAGGCCATATTTCAAATAATCAAAATCTTACTTCATTCATCTTAAACATTCTTGATTTGGGGGATTGGTAGTTCCCATGAAATCTGAAGTTCAAATAACAACAGCGATCCACCTTGAATTAAATCACACAGCCGAGTGAAACCTTGTTGGCTGCGTCACAGTCACGAAAGGGGCTACTTAATTAATTAATCCAATCCACTTTATTTATAGCGCACATTTAAAAACAACAAAGTTTACCAAAGTGCTGTACAAGTCCCACAACATAAGATAAAAAGCTTATGAGAAGCTTATTAAGAAGCTTCGAATTAAAATCGAAGCTTGGCCCCGAAGCTTCTATTGCCAAAAAAAGCTTCGAAGGTCAGCCCTACAAATGATATCTTCTTGCTAAATCTGGTGCACCCATCTATTTGTTTAATGCAAATTATTGTCAGTACACACTGTCCTTTATAAACTAAAGGTGCCTAAATTATGCATTACTATCATCACAATAGAATAGATATACCGGTAGCTAGGCTACTTACATTGTGATAATGTCAGTAGCTAGCTGTATCTATTGTTTACACTTGAAATGTGTATTTTTATTTTGTCACAATATTATTTGAAAAATATTGTGTAAAATTGAACTGTATTTCTGAGTTGCAGCACTTAAAAACATTAAATCGACTGTTATATCTTATAAAATTGTGGACATTTAGTCATTCCCACTTATTAGACACTATTTCTGATGGTAAAATGAGCGTACAAAGCAAAATACAGAATTCTGAAATATTAAAATGGAATTTGGAAAAAAATTTATGGAATTTGGAAAAAAATTAATAAAACGGATTTCATATGGCTCTAAACAATGGGTATTTACATTACATTTAGTAATTTAGCGGACTCTTTTATCCAAAGCAACTTACAAGTTCTGTACGACAAGTCATTAGGAAGGGCACAACTCTATCAGCTGAGTAACAATTAGAGCTGCCGCGATAACCGCATTACCGCGGTATCGCTGTTGCATCACGCTCACCGCAGAGTTAGGCTGAATACCGCGTCACCGCTGTTTTTTATCATAATAATAAAGTTGGCTTGCGGCTCTGCAGATATACCCTACTCGGTTCCAAGCGACCCTATTGGGTAGAAGTGGTACAGAAAAGTTATGTGAAACATTGCAGACCACTGACTGGTCAGAAGAGAGACGCGTCACACTTTGTAGCCTCTGAACGAAAACAGAACGCCGCCATCTTTACTGCCTCGCTAAGGATGCATTTCATTCAGGATTTGTTTGCGACAGAACCAATTGCAATAAACAAAAAATAATGGATTCACTGTGTATTCTGCCTTATTTATTGATGAAACAAAACCGACATCAACCCAATTTACCACCGAGCGGAGAGTTTAGTGTCACAACAAGATCGCTGATGTGTTAAGTTTGTTGTTGTTATTAGCTTAATACTACCGTCAGCCGATATACACGAGAGGTAACGTTAAACCCGGGTTTGCTTGGTAGAATACACAATGAGAGGTAACGTTAGCTTTGGCAGAATAGACGCAACGAGAGTCTGGTTAATGTTGTTATTGATTGATTGATTGAAACTGTGTTAAACTCTGGCTTGCTGCAAGCCCTCGGACATCTATGCCCACGGAGCTTTCAGTGTACACAAGCGAGCGGCCCCGCCTGTATCCCCACACGGAGACAAACGGAGTAGTACCTGGCTGCAGTGGAAAAGGAACGAAGTACCAGGTGCCTAAAGCGGGTCGAGTCGAGTAGGTACTATGCAGTGGAAAAGCGCCATTAGACTAGAGGCAGGCTATAAGAGTAGACTACAAAAAAAAAAAAAAAATGCATTCAAACTTTTTAATTTTTTTGTGCGCACTGTGTGGTAATAACCGCGGCGGTAGGAAATATTTCGCAAATTCGTGCGGTAAGGAAAATATCAATACCGCGGCAGCTCTAGTAACAATGTTGGTGCTACAGTGTAGGTTAGTATATTAGGACAAGTGCATGACAGTAAGAGTAACAAAACCAAAAACGATTGGCAGTGTATCGGCCGATATGGCTCATAGAAGATCGGTGATCGGTATCGGTGGCAAAGAATTTGACACTTATTTACAGTTGTACAGCCCTGGCCTATATTTTATTTCATAATTATATTCTATATTGTGCTTAACTTAGTTAATTTTTCATTTTATCTTACTCCACCTCTTTATTGTATTATCTGTCTGTTAATGTCTGTCCGCTAATGTTGCACCAAAAACGACCAAAGCAAATTCCTTGTATGTGAAAACTACTTGGCAATAAAGACCTTTCCGATTCTGCTGTTTTCCAGGACAAGACGTTTGGTCTGAAGAACAAGAGGGGAGGGAAGCAACAGAAGTTCATTAAGAATGTCACTCAGCAAGTCAAGCCTATCATCCCGGGCGGGAAGGTCTGTGTCTGTTACCCTGTCTGTTTGTCTGTTAGCTTGTCTGTCTGTTAGCCTGTCAATCTCTGTCTGTCTGTTAGCCCGTCAATCTCTATTACCCTGTCTGTGTGTCTGTTAGCTTGTCTGTCTGTTAGCCCGTCAATCTCTGTCTGTCTGTTAGCCCGTCAATCTCTGTTTGTCTATTAATTAGCTTGTCTGTCTGTTAGCCTGTCAATCTCTGTTTGTCTGTTAGGCCGTCAATCTCTATTACCCTGTCTGTCTGTTAGCTTGTCTGTCTGTATGTTACATTGTCATTCTGTCTGTTACCCTCTCTGTCTGTCTCTTACCCTCTCTGTCTGTATGTTACCCTCTCTGTCTGTCTGTTACCCTCTGTCTGTCTGTTACCATCTGTCTGTTACCCTCTCTGTCTGTTACCCTCTCTCTGTCTGTTACCCTCTCTCTGTCTGTTACCCTGTCTGTCTATGTTACCCTCTGTATGTTGTCTGTATCTTACCCTCTGTCTGTCTCTTACCCCTTCTGTCTGTCTCTTACCCCTTCTGTCTGTCTCTTACCCTCTGTCTGTCTGCTCACCCTCTCTGTTCCCCCCTCTCTGTCTGTCTCTTACCATGTCTGTCTGTTACCATCTCTGTCTGTATGTTACCCTCTGTCTGTCTGCTCACCCTCTCTGTTCCCCCTCTCTGTCTGTCTGTTCCCCCCTCTGTCTCTCTTACCCTCTCTGTCTCTCTTACCCTCTCTGTCTCTCTTACCCTCTGTCTGTCTCTTACCATGTCTGTCTGTATGTCACCCTCTCTGTCTGTCTGTTCCCCCCTCTGTCTCTCTTACCCTCTGTCTCTCTTACCCTCTCTGTCTCTCTTATCCTCTCTGTCTGTCTCTTACCCTCTGTCTGTCTCTTACCATGTCTGTATGTCACCTTCTCTGTCTGTCTGTTACCCTCTGTGTCTGACTCTTAGTCTGTCTGTATGTCACCCTCTCTGTCTGTATGTCACTCTGTCTGTATGTTACCCTCTGTCTGTCTCTTACCCTCTGTCTGTATGTTACCCTGTCTGTCTGTATGTTACCCTCTGTCTGTATGTTACCCTGTCTGTCTGTCTTACCCTCTGTCTGTATGTTACCCTGTCTGTTACCCTCTCTGTCTGTATGTCACCCTGTCTGTCTGTATGTTACCCTCTCCGTCTGTATGTTACCCTGTCTGTCTGTATGTTACTCTCTCATCTGTTAGCCTACCTGTCTCTCCTTCTGCCCATTTGTGTGCCTGTAACAACTATTGGTGTGTGTGTGTGTGTGTGTGTGCGTGCCCAGGCTGATGGAAAGAAGATTGAGAAGAAGAAGGAGCTGGATGAACTCAATGAGCTGTTTAAACCTGTAATGGCAGCACAGAAAGTTGCCAAAGGTACAAAATATAATTATGATGCACTGTATGTACATATATACAATATAATATGATGCACTGTATGTACATATATACAATATAATAATATGATGCACTGTATGTACATATATAATATGATGCACTGTATGTACATATATACAATATAATGCACTGTATGTACATATATACAATATAATATGATGCACTGTATGTTAGGGCTCGTATATTTTTTTTTTATGTTGTGGGACTTGTACAGCACTTTGTTCAACTTTGTCAGTGCTGTAAAGTTTAAACCTTTTTAAATCTTAGACAAACGAAACACTTTGCTTTCATGAAATATTGTAAGCCGTCATTTGAGGCTTTATAAAAGCAGCACAATGAACACAAATCTGTCAGTGCCGAGTCCGACCTCATCTTAAATAACAAACAGCATTGCTTGTTGTAGTTAACAAAGAGAGGCAGAGTTGATTTTGAAAAAAAAAAAAAAGATAATTTAAAATTTTATTTTATTTTTAAATCGAATTTTATTTTCATATTCTAATCCCATGCCCATCGAACGAAGCTTCGAAGTATTTAAGACAGCCCTACTCTATGTACATGTATGCAATATAATATGCACTGTATGTACATATATACAATATAATAATATGATGCACTGTATGTACTAGGGGTGGGACGATACATCGATCCAGATCGATATATCGATCTATTATCAATAATCAAATAGGATCGATGCAACGTAAAAAGATCGATTCATATTGCGATACTCTTATTTTGAAAATCCCCTCGTGAGCATATCCGCCCGGCCGGAACAACAAGCTCAGCGCAGCTCCGTGTGTAGACGTTAGATAGTATTGCTTCAGAGTCCGCCTATTTTGCCCGAAATAAGTGCCTGTTGTTTTTTCCCCACAAGGGGTTAAATGCATCTAACATGCTTTCCATCCTCTCCATTCCTTTATGCCCAATATGTCGCGTTAAATACCGAAATGAACGTTGCGTGAGCTAACTATGCTAAGCACTGCAGCTAACCATGAGAGGAGAGAGGAGAGGGGACTTGGGAAAGAGCAAGGGTGGGGGCACTGGGCAGTCTACCTTTCTGTGGGGGACTGGGTTGCGTGAGGGGCATTCTGTGTGTGTGTGTGTGTGTGTGTGTTACTGAGGATGGACAGATAATGTTGATATTTAAACATGAATACATAATATATGTATTCATGATCATCATGCAACATAAAACAATTGTAGGAAGTTTGGGAGAAAGGGTTTTAGCTTGCGTGTTGTGAGTTCCAAAACATTTTACTTAAAGTTTAAAGCTCAATATATAAAAAGTTAACAGGAGGTCTATTTGTATTAAAAACAATAGATTGTTTTTCATTTAAATGTCTGGAAGAGCTCAAAAATAAAAACATCAATTGATATTTCCGTAGCCTTTTTTTAGTTGATCTAAATGTGACTGATTGTGTTAAATGGGCACATAATATCGCCTCATATCGATCGCAGGCACCTGAATCGAATCGTATCGTATTGTGGCAGACTTTGTGATATCGGCAAATATCGTATCGTCCAAAGAATCGATATTGTATCGTATCGTGATGAAACTGGTGATTCCCACCCCTAGTATGTACATAATATATACAAGACCATTGCCACTCACAATTTAAGAATGGGTACAAGTCTCAAGCTACTAGCGCTTTTGGCAAATCAGACCATGACGCCATCTTTCTTTTACCTCAGTATAAACAAAGTCTCAAGCACGTCCCTGTAGTAATGCGAGAGGTTAAGCGTTGGACTCAGAGGAGACACTCCAGGCTGCACTTGAATGTACAGAATGGAGTGTGTTCCGCGACAACACAGACAATATTAATGACTACACTGAAACAGTGCTAGACTTTGTTTGTACTTTGGTAGAAGAAACAATCCCCTCTACCACAATTAGAGTTTATCCAAACCAAAATCCCTGGGTAGACAAATCCGTCCATGAGGCTCTGAAAGTGCGCACCTCAGCATACAACGCCGGGCTTGTGACAGGCAACATGAATGAACACAAGGCGGCGAGATACAACGTAAGGAGGACAGTAATAGAGGCAAAATGGCGCTACAGGGATAAAGTTGAACTTCAGTATGAACAGGCTGACTCTAGAGCAGGGGTTCTCAAACTTTTTCATACCGCGACCCAATTTTATTTAGGACTTTTTTTTGGGGACCCCACATTGTGTAATTTCAACGTGGAATTAAGGAATATCAAAATAAAAGCACACGTTGTTAAACTTGATCATGCATATTTATTAGAAAATGTAATTACAGCACTATGTTATCAATACACAGTTATAAAACGAGGCATATTTAGCCAGGATATGTTGCCAGAACATAATTTTTTTTTTTTTTTTTATTACCACTGCTCTAGAGGTATGTGGCAGGGCCTCAGAATGATGACAGACTACAAAGGCACCTAGCTCAAGCTGAACAGTGTCTGTTATCGATCCTCTGCATTGTGTTGGTTTTGGTTCTGGTTCATTAATCGTTCGGTGGAATTTCGTACTCCCAACGGCTGACTGGCTAAAACACTATCTCTTGTGGCCTTGACTGTGACCTTGACTAGCTCATCTAACTCGCCACGCAGTTGCTTGGCACCTATCTAGTCACCATAGCGACCCCCGTTGACCCATATCACTCCTCACCGGCACAGCTGTCAACATGTGAAATGTGTCTGTCCGAACACAAGACCATTTTGTCTGAATAACTTATCCTGTTATAATCATCACGAAAACTAGTCATATTTTTCAATGCACTATGTATTGTATATTATATACAATATAGATGTCATTTTGATCCCACAATTACTGAAAGTGGGATCTCACCCTCCCTTTATTCTCTTTCTCTCTCTCTCTAGGAGTGGACCCTAAGTCCGTGTTGTGTGCGTTCTTCAAGCAGGGTCAGTGCACTAAGGGAGACAAGTGTAAGTTCAGTCATGACCTCACTCTGGAGAGGAAGTGTGAGAAGAGGAGCCTCTACGTCGACGAGAGAGATGAAGACCTAGTGAAAGGTCTGTCTACCAATCTGTCTGTCTACCAATCTGTCTGTCTACCTGTGTATGTCTGTCTCTTTACCTGTCTACCGATCTGTAATACATGGATAATTACAAATTACACATAAAAAGTGGTCAGAAAATAATTATTGCAGCTTTGATAAAAACAGTCCTACTTTAACACTTTGATTACCAGCCATGCGGTGCGCCTTACCCCCGTTGAATGCCACCACCCACTTCAATGATAGCACTCTCGCATAAACTGTCTTAAATTATGTGTCTAATCTGGCCGTCGCTTATCAATGACTTGTTTGCAGTCAACATTGTCGAACGGATTGTTTTTTTATCGGTTCATTTGAGTTTTTATAGCATTTTGAAAAGCCCTCGTTTTCAAGGAAAATATAAAGATTCCATGATAAAAAGACATTTACTGGAATATTCTAGAATACACAAAAACGTTGTCATTTTTCGGCCTATTTATGAATCGTTTTCAAATAAACGCTAGATTATTGATAGTATATGTGTACGTATGCATGCTATAGAGGCGATCTGAAAAATCGATTATCTTATTTCCTCATCAGCGATCGCGCACACACAGACGCATCACACATAGGGCAAACGCTGAGATCTCAGCGAATACAACTCTGATTATCCCAAGACTGGTAAAATAGATTCCTTACCTCAGATCAGATGTTCTCCAAAAAGATCATTCCAATTCCTGATCGCCATTCCAAATATCGATCACGCTTATTGATTGAGTATTGGCTGCTGTAAATATATATTCCAGGCTGATTCCCGTCCCGCGATGACTTCCATGTTGATCAGACTTCTTGCCAGCACAAGGAACCAGCTGGCTCCGCCCCTACATATCTACAGATCCCAGGTCTAAGCGACTGACCTGCAGTTACACGGGGATAGACGATAGGGGGCGCTTTTTTCCATTCTGAGCTCCTGTAGGGGCTGCTGTACCAACGGGAGACTCGGTTGATGAAATATGATTTTAGATCGCTAATAAAACGATATTTGTCGTCGTCGGCACTCAGTGGGGGGGGGGCTAATAAAACTAGATATGTCGTCCGTGGCACTGAAATTGTTAACAGTCTGGCACATTTTGCATAAAACGGGTCGATTGCATACCCAAAGTAATTTGCGATTTATTATACTTATAGCACATGCATGAGTCTGGTCTCTTTTGAAAGGTAACATTCTGATTGAAGTTTCTTACACAATAATCACTTTGAGTGCTAATGTAATAGAGAAAGAGGTTTGAACACTGAAATAAAATATTTGCTCCTTACTTTTGTGTTTACTTGTTGCCAGGTGCCTGTTTTTGGGTTCCAGCTGAGAGGTAGGAGCTGGAAAACATAACTGTTCCATAGCCTGAAGTCTTATGTAGAGGTACAGGTCCAAAGTTTATAGAAAAATCCCACGGAAGATGAATGTGTTACATGTTTTTTTTTTTTTTTTTTTTTTTTATATGGCCACGATTATCCAAAATGGCCGTCCACTCCCATTCAATCGTCATTCCTCGTCAAAACAATGGACTTCTTTGTCTTCTTGACTCTCAGCGCTCGTCTGGGATCGCTTTCGGAGCAGACACTTCTTGGCTACAAAGATGGTCAATTATGGTCCGCTCAGGACGGGGTCAAACAGGACGTGGTCACGAATGGCTTGTCAAATGGCGCTCGTTGGATGTTTAGTCTTGTAACTCGAGATTGGAAGCATGCAATAGGTTGAGTGTGGTGCCGATCGAAAGGCCACAAATTTTACTTTCCAACAATGTATTGAATGATCGGGAGAAACGCTGCCCGGAGCCGGCATTCGGGCCGTCCGATGTTTAATAAACATTTATATCAATAGACAGTCCTACTTAAACAGTCATATTAACATACTGTCATATTTTTATTTTCTTCCAGACACCATGGAGAACTGGGATGAGAAGAAACTAGAAGAGGTCATCAACAAGAAACACGGAGAGGCGGAGAGGAAGAAGGAGTCCAAGACTCATATAGTAAGTTCTGATGTAGGGGGAGGGAAGTCTCTGTGGTGCTTCCATCTCTGTTCTGATGGAGGGGGAGGGAAGTCTCTGTGGTGCTTCCATCTCTGTCCTGATGGAGGGGGGGGGGGATCTCTGATGTGGTGCTTCCATCTCTGTCCTGATGGAGGGGGAGGGAAGTCTCTGTGGTGCTTCCATCTCTGTCCTGATGGAGGGGGAGGGAAGTCTCTGTGGTGCTTCCATCTGTCCTGATGGAGGGGGAGGGAAGTCTCTGTGGTGCTTCCATCTCTGTCCTGATGGAGGGGGAGGGAAATCTCTGATGTGGTGCTTCCATCTCTGTCCTGATGGAGGGGGAGGGAAGTCTCTGGTGCTTCCATCTCTGTCCTGATGGAGGGGGAGGGAAGTCTCTGTGGTGCTTCCATCTCTGTCCTGATGGAGGCGGAGGGAAGTCTCTGTGGTGCTTCCATCTCTGTCCTGATGGAGGGTGGAGAGTCTCTGATAATAATAATAATAATGGCTTGGATTTATATAGCGCTCTTCATGACACCCAGAGCGCTTCAGAGTCCATTATTCATTCATACACAGTCATACCGGTGGTGGTAAGCTACAATTGCAGCCAGAGCTGCCCTGAGGCAGACTCACGGAAGCGTGGCGAATAATCATCGCCTACGGCCCCTCCGACCACCACCAACATTAATTCACATGCATACACATTCATACGAGGCAAGTAGGTTAAGTGTCTTGCCCAAGGACACAACGGCGATGGGATGGACATGGGCTTGAGCGGGATTCGAACCACCAACCCTTCGATCATTGGACGACCCGCTCTACCCCTGAGCCAAAGCCGTCCTGATGTGGTGCTTCCATCTCTGTCCTGATGGAGGGTGGAGAGTCTCTGATGTGGTGCTTCCATCTCTGTCCTGATGGAGGGGGAGGGAAGTCTGTGGTGCTTCCATCTCTGTCCTGATGGTGGAGAGTCTGATAGGGCTGGGCGATAAAACGATAATGATAATTATCACGATATATTTCGATATCGATAATAAAAAATATCAATTTAAAAAAGAAAAATAATAATAATTTCTTTGGTGACCTGCAACAGGGCAGTTTTAAAACCAGAGACGGTGGACAGACTTGTCTTTCCTGCCTGCAACTTAAAGTAATGGCTTTGCTTGTCCAAATGACAATACTGACCAAATTGAGATTTCTTTTTCTCTTATCCATTTATTTTGTTTGCTTTCTAATTTAAAATACAGTTTGAAACTGTCTGTACACAGTAGGCTATGTGTGCTAGCAGTCGCGAGTCACGGTGCACATGTGCGGTGGTTTGTCCACCAAAAAAGCGCCAAAAGATAGAAAAGAAACTAGCAGAGCCAGAACTATTCAACTCCCCTGGAGCCACAGCCAGCAGAGAAGCCTGTTTACTTTCACTTTCAGACCAGCTGCAGCCTGAGAACTGGAGTGTGAGGGGCTGTAACACTAAAGATGGCGGCAACGACAAAGAATTGCTGCAAAATAAACATACATCTGTTTAACACTTTGAGTGCCAACGACGAGAATTCTCGTTATTTCATGCCAACCGTTCAGTGCCAACGACGAGAAATCTTGTTATTAATTTTTCTTTTTTATTATTAGCGATTTCCATTCATTTTTCTTCAATCTAGCCTCACGTTACCACTGGGACTCTCTCTGAGCTCGAACAGGGAAAATACCGCCCCCTATTGTCTCCCAGATGGTAATGCACCCTTTGGAATGGAGTCAATGGAAATGCATGGGGAAAAGAAAATCTGGAATCCACATTTTACTTGTCAGGCATGTAATCCGAGCCGATTGCAGTCTTTGTGGTCCCTCAGAACAGCGTGGAATATGTGTTTCGAGCACCCAGCGTTGGATCAATAAACGCGATCGATATTTGGAATGGCGATCAGGAATTGGAATAATCTTTTTGTAGAACATCTAATCTGAGGTAAGGAATCTATTTGACCAGTCTTGGGGTAATCGGAGCTTTTTTCACAGATATATCAACGTGGGCCCTGTTGATCAGGAAATAGATAACCGATTTTTCAGCCCGCTTCTCTAGCGTGCATAAGTGCACAGATAATCTAGCGTTTATTTTGAAAACGATTCATAAATAGGCAGAAAATTTACAAAGTTTGTGTATTCCAGTAAAGGGCGATTCCTGTGGAATCTCTTTCTTTCTGGAAATCTCCAAAAACAAGCGTTTTTCAAAATGGTATAAAACGGAAATGTACAGATGCCAGTACAGATCAGTTTCGACAATGTTGACTGCAAGCAAGTCATTGATAAGCGACGGGCGTATTAGACACAGCCATAATTTAAGATAGTTTATGCGTTCGCAAATGTGCTCGCCCTCATTGAATAGAGCGCTGGCACTCAAGCGCTAAATCGTGCGCCCCTTGCTGGCACTGAAAGTGTTAAAACAAAACAAAAATGAAATTTCTTTTAAATTTTGTTTTAATACTTAATAATTATCGATATCGAGTGATATGATAACATTATCATATCGTTATCGTGATATCATTTTTGGCCCTAGTCTCTGATGTGGTGCTTCCATCTCTGCCTTTAACTCACTGTACGCCGAACCCGAGAAAAGTCGGGTTTTCATCGTTATTTCTTTTATTCAATATTTCCATTCCTTATCCATCCAGGGAGCCTGGTGTTATCATTGGGAATGGGTCTGAGATCGCAAAAGTCCAATATCGCCGCCTGGTGGGTTGCGGACTATTGCACATCCTTTGAAACTGTATTCGGTTGTGCGTCGAGTAAATAGGTCCCGGCGGACTTTTCCTAGTCGGGCATGACGAGCGGTTATAACGCATGGATTTATAAGAATCAAACACTTCCGGTTCATGTTCTTTGGTGGATTATGTTATGGACATGATCGACTAGGGCTGGGCGATATGACCAAAAACGTTATCGCGATAAAATTATAAAATTATTTTCATATAACTCGATATCGATAATTATCGTCGATATAATGTCTGTCAAGTTTAATTAACTTATTATGCCCGGCGCCGATACGCGGGCTGACTTGTTTTGCTGCTGTGAATGTCTCGAGAGTCGAGTTGATGTCGTCATCAGTCCGCGCACGTTAGCAGTTAGCCAAAGCAAGCGAGTATCTCATGAGACAATGTACTAAAAAATGACCCTAAAATACTCTGTTCCGCCCAATTCATTGCAACGACGTCCACCGTATACCCCACACTACTATAACAGTTACCCTCAGAATTCAAAACACACACCAACTCGGCAGGTAACCTGTGAAATAGCGCCGTGCAAGCTAATTAGCCATAGCCAGCCTTGAGTCCTAAACCAAAACAGTAGCGCATCTGGAGCTGTGGTGCGTAAGCACGTCATCACGTAACGTTGGTTGTTGTTAGTGAGTGTGTTGAGCCGAGGCTGAGCGGAGCCAAACTTGGAAAATCGATATATCGAAACTTTGCGACCACGTTTCATGTTTATTTAGAGGAAATAATTTATCGCAATATTTATCGTTATCGTTTTATCGCCCAGCCCTATGATCGACATCAATACTTGGAATGGCAATCAGATAATTGGAATATTCTTTTTGGGGTACATCCTAGTCAAGGTAAGGGCTATATGGTATCAATCTTGTGTTGATCCAATAATTCCTTCATTGCGATCGGGTATGTGTAATGTACTGTGTAACGTATTCTGTTGGTGACGATCAAAGCATAAAAAAACGATAATATAGATTTGATTTCGAAACAGCGTATACAGGCGAGAAACGGCACGTTTTTGTGTGAAATGCACGTATTGCTGCATAGCGTCGTTTTCTGGGATTAGACAGGATTACTCTAAAACTATACTCATATTCACCACGGTATAAAACGGGAATGTATGGATGAAAAAAAAAATTCTTTTTAACAAATTGAACGATAGATACTCGATGTCAAATGGGCAATAGTATTCTATCCATAGCTATGATATATAATATAGTTTTAGCCCTGCAAACACTGCCACGTATTCCTATACTTCAAAGCGGTGGCCTTTTAACCAACACAGTACACAGCCCCCTCTAGCGCTGAAAGGATAATTGTGATTATGTTTAAGCTTCTCCTCTGACATCATGTTGATTGATTCCGACTAGAATGTCCTTTTTAGTTGGACCTCTTTTGAGTCAGCTGTAGTTTTAGTAGCTATAGAGTTGGCAGCAGTAAACTCATTCTGTAATGAGAGGTGTCTGGAAACATGCAAGAGTAACACAGTGTAGTACCTTTCTAAATATTTTTTGTTGGTGCATTTCTAAATGTTTTTAGACACGCATATTTCAAATGTCCAATCCACTAGACCAGTTCTCAAAGTGGGGGGCAAACTGGGGAGTAGTTTAATTTCACTCATATTTTATTTTCTAGAATGTCTAAAGAATTACTATTCTGATCAGTTTTCAGTCTCTCTTCAGTTATTTTCTCGACTACAGACGGCTATGGAATTCTAAACTCGCTGGGCATCCTCATTAAAACCTCATCAAAACCTTGTCAAGTGGGTGTCCTCATAAAGACCTTATCAAATGGGGGTCCTTATCAAAACCTTATCAAGTGGTGGTCCTTATCAAAACCTTATCAAGTGGGGGTCCTTATCAAAACCGTATCAAGTGGGGGTCCTCATAAAGACCTTATCAAATGGGGGTCCTTATCAAAACCTTATCAAGTGGGGGTCCTTATCAAAACCTTATCAAGTGGGGGTCTGTCATGTACAAAGGTCTAAGGACCACACAGAATAATAACTGGAGCCGGCTGCACATGAGCAAAAACAGCCTCTCTCAGTAAATGCTTTCAAAACAGTCCCGGGCAGGTAGGTAATAACGTACACAAGGCGCTTTTCCAAAATAGTAAATTATATTTATTATGCAGGGTAGGGATTGAAACCTCCACTGATATTTGAACAAAGGGAAAAAACAACCCACAAACAATTAACAAACAGGGAGAAGGGTAATGGGAGAACACACAAGGTAATAATAATACAAGTAAACTAAATAAGCGCCCACAGGCACTAACCAACCAGCCAGTGGTTGGTACTGGGAAAACCCCCAGCAAAAGGTATCAAAGGTACAAGTCCACACTCAGTGGAACTAGGCCTAAAGCCAACAAGAGAATACTCAATAGTTGAGAAGTGGCGCAGAGGCCAACAATATCTACATATATATACTTAAAGGTACAAGCTCACCTGGATAAACAAAGAAACACCACTCTAACCATGCAGCTCACAGTGTAGGATGAACACCACTTTAACCCTAATACTTAAGAGTGTAGGATGAATCACCACTCTAACCATATAGCTCACAGTGTAGGATGAATCCAAAGTGGCCAACAATATATATATATCCCACACAACAGTGGAAAACAATGGCAACCTCACTCCACTCTGGTCACTGGCAATTGACAGAATGAGGCGCCCCGATGTGTGTGTGCTGTCAGGTATTTGTCCACCCGCCCCTCTCGAGGTGATTGCCATCAGCTGTCACTCATTAGGCAATCAGCACTCTTCAGTGTAGGGACGGGCGGCACCTGGCAGGAAGAGAAGAAGAGACAGCATTAGCCATCAGGGCTAATATCACATACAAAACATAACACATTAAATATACTAACCTGATGTTCAGGTGGTGTCATAAATACAGTAATAATGGTAATGACCAACCCACGTACCCATGTACGTCACAGGGTCCTTATCAAAACCTTATCAAGTGGGCGTCCTTATCAAAACCTTATCAAGTGGGGGTCCTCATCAAAACCTTATCAAGTGGGGGTCCACAACCCATTTCATATAAATACGCGGGTCCTTGACATGAAGAGGTTTCAGAACCACTTGACTAGACTTGAGACCTGACAGTCCTATTGTCTTGTCTGTCTCAATGTGTACTAAACTTAACCCTTTCACTACCACACTACAGAAGGTTAACCTTTCACTACCACACGTAGTGAAAGGGTTAACCGTCTGTAGTGTGGTAGTGAAACTGTTAACCCTTAGTCATGTGGCAGTGAAAGGGTTAACCTTCTGTATTGTCGCAGTTAAAGGATTAACCATTTGGTAGTGAAAGGGTTAAGACCTGTCTCACCAGAAAGCTTCTGTCTTGTCTCCGTGTCTGTCCGTCTAGGTGTGTAAGCACTTCCTGGATGCCATAGAAGGTAATAAATATGGCTGGTTCTGGTCGTGTCCCGGGGGCGAAAACTGTCAGTACCGCCACGCCCTGCCGCCCGGCTTCATCTTGAAGAAAGACAAGAAGAAAGAAGAGAAGGAGGAGGACATGATCTCAATGGAGGAACTCATAGAGAACGAGGTGATGCGAGAGAGAGAGAGGGAGGGATGGATGGATTGAGGGTGGGGTAAAGGATTTCTGGTACCTAGTAAAAAAAAAAAGGAGGGGTGGAGAGGGAGAAATGGGAGCAGAGGAGGTGGTAGGAATCTGATTACATCATAGATCTACATTCATCTACATAGATGAAGTTCGCCTGGACATAATGTTGTATTTTTGCCAATTCTGAGCTTATTTCTTGAGTCCGTATCAAGTGTCATACCTTTTATGATTCAGGGGAACCTACCCTTTATTTGTGCAGTGTGAAGTCACCATCATACATTACCTTTGTGTGAGCATACAACATTTGACATTAAAAGAAAATACCCTATGGCTATACATCATTAGCAGATGCTTGGCTATACATCATTAGCAGATGCTTGGCTATACATCATTAGCAGATGCTTGGCTATACAGCATTAGCAGATGCTTGGCTATACAGCATTAGCAGATGCTTGGCTAGACAGCATTAGCAGATGCTTGGCTAGACAGCATTAGCAGATGCTTGGCTATATAGCATTGGCAGATGCTTGGCTAGACAGCATTAGCAGATGCTTGGCTATACAGCATTAGCAGATGCTTGGCTAGACAGCATTAGCAGATGCTTGGCTAGACAGCATTAGCAGATGCTTGGCTATACAGCATTAGCAGATGCTTGGCTAGACATCATTAGCAGATGCTTGGCTATACATCATTAGCAGATGCTTGGCTAGACAGCATTAGCAGATGCTTGGCTATACAGCATTAGCAGATGCTTGGCTATACAGCATTAGCAGATGCTTGGCTATACAGCATTAGCAGATGCTTGGCTAGACAGCATTAGCAGATGCTTGGCTGTACAGCATTAGCAGATGCTTGGCTGTACAGCATTAGCAGATGCTTGGCTGTACAGCATTAGCAGATGCTTGACTATACATCATTAGCAGATGCTTGGCTAGACAGCATTAGCAGATGCTTGGCTAGACAGACTGCTCTGAACACTGTTGATCCATATAATGTGTATGTCTCTCTTATACAATGTGCGTGTGTCTCTTATAGGGCTGTCACTTTAACAAAAAATATAATTCGATATTCGTTGCAGAATTGTAGACAAGTTCTAATCGAATTTCAGTTAAAAAAAGAACTAGAGTCTACTATTTTCAAAGTTGGCAACTTTTTATTTACCATGGTATGTTTGGTATAATTTTTTTCAGCACAGTCTCACCTATATGACCTGACCATTTGTTTTCATACTGTACATACTGCATACTGTACAAAACAAAAACTATTTTAGAAGATGTGTTTTTCTACTATGAGGCTTAGCAAATGTAAACATGATTGAAGCATTAGAAACAATGAAAATGCGCCACCAGGTTGCCTATGTACAAACAATTATATGTATAAACAATTATTTTCTTACCTCGCCTCATAATCCTCTTCTGAAACGGCACAAAACAACTCTAAACGCACTCCAAAAGACAGACAACTAGGGGGATCACTGGCATGATAAAAAACGACTAAGATAATAATACAAATAGTGTTGTGAAGGGCCAGATTAAACCGAATATATATATTTATTTATATATATATATTTAATTGTATTTGTATATTCTCTAATATTCCATGATATCCCTTGTATATTCCTTGTACAATATGCATTGAATATCCATTCTAGCCTACTGAACATCCCATAATAGTCTCCATTCTACTATTGGTCGAGACCTTGGTGCCAGGCTGCCATACCCCTCAGACCCAGTTCAAACGTACCGCTCGACATGTACGAACAAGTCCTAGTTCCGCGTAGGAATTTGGCTACCGCACCACTAATGGGACTATTTGTTCATAGTGCGTATATATACTGCGCTACTAAAGTAGGACTTTCTTTTCAGTCCAGTTTCTTACCCTCCAATAGAGTCACAGACGTAAAGCCTCCCCGCGACGCCACGTGTGGGAGTAAGGCCAAGTTCGCCTACCATCGGTATTGAGACATCGTGTATATTAATATTTGAATAGTCATATTTGGCACTATATCGTCGAGTTGGACGTAGTCTATTAAGCTAATAATAGTCTGTTAATATATAGTGCTTCGTGCGGTGAGAATACTACCGTAGTCAGTACCCCATCGTTTCGGGCAGAGAACTGGCTGCTTACCCAGGGTGGTTGACCCTATGTGAAGCTGCACCCGAGGAGCCCCAGAGCCGACGAGCGAGTGGACCTGTATACCGGATTATTCTACCGACGACAGCCCGCCTTCCCAGGCACGGATTATGCTTTGGATACTTTGATTATTCCATGGATAAAGACCCCCGACACTGCCGTGTGTTGGAACCCCCCCCCCTGGAGAGGACGCAAGGTGAGGAGACGCTCTGCAAGACGAGGTCTCTTCACGTCTCTCCCCCGTGGACCGGAGAGAGCCGGCCCACAAAGAGTCCACCTGCTTTCATCTGTGGTCCAAGGATCGCCGGCGCATTGAACGGCACTACAGTGGGTTCACCTGGGATACCCTTGGCCGGACGAGGCAGCTGGATTCTACCCCCCCCCCCCTCCTACTCCTGTCGGCTTACAAGCGACCGGATTAACCCCCTCTAGTGTATCCAGCCTATAATCATTAAAGTATCATTGCTGTTATTCCTTAACTATTCCAGGTCGTATATTTACCACCTGCGCCTTCAGAGATTGGACATTCTCTATTGATATGCCGACGAATACTCCTTGCCATAAAAGTGCATACTATTTCAATTCATAAATGTAATTAAGTGATTAAGTGCTTATCCTACACACCATCGCTGTGTAGGAAATAAAGACCCGTTTCTAATTCGTACATTTGTGTTGGATCCGTTTCATCTACGTGAGAGTGTTCATGATAATATATTTATGCCGTGTACTGGGTGGCCGAATATTAAGTACAAAGGTAGTGGTAGTAAGTATCATATCTAGTAATACAGTCAGGGAATTGTACCCCTCAGTTACAAATAGAGTACAATTTACGCATGCGTAAAACCTTATTTAGCATCGAATTGAAATTATCCTGTTCCAATTATTTCTTGGACTATCAACACCAAATCAAAACTAGCTACTATGTAGTTTCAGGCTTGCTCTTTCGATGAGCGTTCAGGAAATTCTCCGCCAGACCTCGTCAAACAAATGACGTCACGCCGGCGTGCTGGTCGTCTCCTGAGAGATATTAAAATAGCAAGACTAAAAATAACCATGACCAGTAATTATTTGGAATACGTGTTTTACCGTTTTTATCGGTATCCTCCACAAAATGTTTTTGAAATTATTATTATTATAATACAAAAAAATCTAATTTTTTCAGTTCACGTTCGAATCTCGTGTTTTTATGTAAATTCTAAATTAAAATAAATCGAAAATAATGTGACAGCCCTACTCTTATATATAATGTGTCTCTTATATATGTCTGTGTCTCTCTCTTATACAATCTGTGTATGTCTCTTGTATATATATGTGTCTCTCTCTTATATATAATGTGTATATATGTATCTTATACAATGTGTATGTGTGTCTCTCTCTCTCTAATATAATGTGTATGTCTCTCCTATATATAATGTGTATAGCGGTGTGCGCTTGGGGCTAATGTGACGCGTATCACCCTGGAGACGTTCCTGGCCTGGAAGACGAGCAAGAGGCAGGAGAAGGTGACATTTAAAGACACAATCCTCAGTCTGAACAGAAACCACTGAAACACTGTTTGTTAAATTTCATTTAAAGACACAATCCTCAGTCTGAACAGAAACCACTGAAACACCACCTAATTTAAGAATTGATTTATTCATATTTATGGCATACAGCTGTACAATCAATATTAGTGAACATAAGAGACTCTCTACCCAAGCCAGAGAGCAAAGACTCAAACATGTGACTTGGTTAAATGCTACATTAGTCAGCAGAAATTCACCAATCGGCTGACATGATTCCTTTGATTGACAGGTGGAGAGAGCGATGGATGACATGGAGAAGAAGAGGGCGGAGTTCAAGGCTGGAAGATCAATAGGGGTCTGTTTGTCTGTCTGTATGTCAGTCTGTCTGTCTGTATATATGTCAATGCAAGTACCTACAGGTCCTTTTAGAGACTGTTAGGTTCTCTGAAAATAGATACGGTTATGTTTGAGTGTGTGATTTAATTCATGTCATTACTCTTGCACAGTAATTGCACATCATGTCTCTGTCTATCTGTTCTAACACTGACGTGTTTGAGTTCTTCCAAGAATTGCTTGATAATAACAATTTAATGTTTTGTCTCTGGTGTGTGTATGTGACTGGTGTGTGTGTGTGTATGTATGTTGGTGTTTATGTTGATGTGTGTGTGTGTGTGGTGTGTAGGTGAGCGGTCGTGAGGTGTTTGAGTTCCGTCCAGAGCTGGTTGATGATGATGATGCTGAGGCAGACGACGAAACATACGCAGAGGAAGATGATGATGATGACGTAATAGAGGTACACATGAACACACACACACACACAAACAGACTTCCCTCTGCCTTGCTGTGACCTGATCAGTGGTGTGTGTGTGTGTGTGGTCTAGGTGGACATCACATCGTTCCAGGATATAGATCTGTCCCGGTTTGTCCCTAAAGAGGTGGACAACACAGGTATCACTGTGGCTGCTATGGACCGCTTCACCTCCAAGAAGAAGACCAGGACCACAGCATCAGACGGTGAGACTTCTTGGCCAGAAGCAGGAACTGATACTCTGACCATGTTCCAAAAGAGATGGGTAGTAGATATATAAACTAGATTTCTGTAATTTACTTTTTTCAATTTTCTTTTATGAACGAGGGCACAGTCGTGGCATAATTTTGATGTCTTGTTTTTATATCTACGTCCAAAATTTAGACCACTGTCGCAATTCACAAAAGATGATGGTAAAACTAAAGAATGCAGCTGCTACCCTCTAGTTTTGAACATTCCGCCATTCATTCCTATGGACAAAAAAACTCACAAAAAGTACTTTTTTCCCCAAACCCTGTGGTGAAAATTTCCAAAAAGTAATGGCAATTTGAGTTGGACCAAGACGGTCATTTTGACACCTTACATGTGTGTGGTGCATAAGCTCTGGGAGAAGTAGTCGGACAAAAATCGGCGGAATAATAAATTAATAATATAGATTCTAAGAGTGTGTGTGACTGGCTTTGCCAGGTCACCCACACTAATAAGATTACGAACAAACACTGTAAAAAAAGATTTAAGCAGATATATAAAGCAGATGAAGAATTTGACACAATATGGTCTCCATCACAGACCAGGCCTGAAACCACCTACCAGAGGGAGAGATACGATCTGGAAGCTAGCAGCTGTGGTTTCCTTAACACTAAACTAAAATGATCTCTCTTCTTTCTCCTTATCTCTCTCTGTTTCTCTCTCTCACTCTCACTCTCTCTCACTCTCTCTGTCACTCTCTCTGTCACTCTCTCTGTCACTTCCCTATACAGACGATCAGCTGAACGGGGCGTATGGAGGTGCAGAGTCCAATGGTTTGCCAGGAGCGGAGGGAGGAGTGGAGGATAGGACAGAGGAGGAGGAGCAGGAGGAGGTGCCTGTGGATGAGAACCTGTTCACAGAAGATCTAGACGAGCTAGATGAAGAACTGAACACACTGGAGATGGAGGACTGAGTCACAGACAGACAGACAGACAGCAGTTGGAGATGGATGGGAGGAGAGAGTGACAGACAGACAGAGAGAGAGAGAGGAGTGGACGAAAGGTTGGAAGACAGACACAGACGACCCACCAGTTGACAGACACACAGGTGCAGCGTTCCACCACCATTCTAAGACACTTGGCGCTGTTCGAATGATTTTAAAACTCGGATATAAAAAAAAAACAAAAAGAAGAGATCTGATTATATGATGACATCACATCCTGTCTTTCCCCCCACCCCCCGTTTCATATAAACCCCACACACCTCCGCCCTCACTTCCTGTGAGCCGCCAGTCATATCTGCAGCACAGCACCTGAGGGCGGGACCAGAGACGACTCCTCACTGCTGCTGTTTCCCCCCCACTGTCACTTCTCTCAGTATTCGATGGGTTTTTTTTTTTTCGGGCTCATGGCTTCCTTTTGATTTTTAACGGAGATACCCTGCTTTTCTTCCCTGCATTCTGTTGTGATCGCCGCCACCACGTGTAGACCCCAGCCTCCTCCACAGAGCTGCTGGTCCAGCCGAGGTGAACACTGCGTGCAGTCATAGACTTCCTCGGCCCATATTCTCACACACTGACTAGTCTGCAGGCCACTGCTGAACTGTCAGGAGGTCGTCATCCATCAGCAGCCAATCAGATTCCTGTTGTTTCCCCTACCGACGTGACAACGGTTCTGTACATAAACCTTTCCTCCTGCAGTGACCAAAATGGTTTGAATGGAAGAGATGTTCTTGACAGCCGTTCTACAACTTATATCTGGAGGACTCCAAAATAAACGTCTTTGGTCAAAGCTTCGTAGTTCCATGAATCAAGACCACGACGAAGATACAATCGGTCTCTTATGCCGCCCACGTTCTTATCAGAATTGAACCACCCATCAACCAACCTCTAGCCCCGCCCACAATATCAGAATAGAACCACCCATCAACCAACCTCTAACCCCGCCCACAATATCAGAATTGAACCACCCATCAATCAACGCCTCGCCCACAATATCAGAATAGAACCACCCATCAACCAACCTCTAGCCCCACCCACAATATCAGAATAGAACCACCCATCAACCAACCAACCTCTGGCCACTATCAGAATAGAACCACCCATCAACCAACCTATGGCCCCGCCCACAATATCAGAATAGAACCACTTATCAACCAACCTCTGGCCCCGCCCACAATATCAGAATAGAACCACTCATCAACCAACCTCTGGCCCCGCCCACAATATCAGAATAGAATCAACCAACCAACCTCTGGCCACTATCAGAATAGAACCACCCATCAACCAACATCTAGCCCCGCCCACTATCAGAATAGAACCACCCATCAACCAACCTATGGCCCCACCCACAATATCAGAATAGAACCACCCATCAACTAACATCTAGCCCCGCCCACTATCAGAATAGAACCACCCATCAACCAACCTATGGCCCCACCCACAATATCAGAATAGAACCACCATCAACTAACCTCTAGCCCCGCCCACAATATCAGAATGGAACCACCCACCATCAACCAACATCTGGCCCACGCCCACAATATCGGAATAGAATCACCATCAACCAACCTCTAGCCCCGCCCACAATATCATAATGGAACCACCCACCATCAACCAACTCTGGCCCCGCCCACAATCAAAATAAAACCACCTAGCAACCTGCAGTCTTTACTGCAGCTATAAGAAAATGAATGGACTATTCATTGCTCCTAGCTTCGTCTATGGTCACGTGAACAAAGCCTTCTGATATACATTTCTCTCTGAGGCAGGAGATTTTTAATTTTAAGTGACCGTTTAAAAAAGGAGAAATCGCTAGCCAAAACTAGTTTAGCATTGCAGATCAGGTCACCCGACGTCACCAGCATCTGCAACATTCGGTCATTTAGGGTTAGTTAGCAATTTGGCTTTTAAAATTGGAATTAATCCCACATGCAGCTTCAAGGACAACATTACTGGTAAACGGGAAAGGAAAAGACCTGCCGTAGGCGGGGGAAAGGGCACCGGGGCTTATGATGTCATAATGACGTGACCGTGTGATGGGTCTATTGAACCGTCAACCAAGTTGCTCGCTGTGTGTACATGCTCTCTGCTGCCCATTTTGGAAATCAGCTCTTTTGGTAAAAAGTTCAGAATCACATAAATGTTGCTCTTTGAAGGGAACTGAGTCCAGTTTGGCCCCAGCTGGTCCAGTTTGGCCCCAGCTGGTCCAGTTTGGCCCCAGCTGGTCCCGTTTGGCCCCAGCTGGTCCCGTTTGGCCCCAGCTGGTCCAGTTTGGCCCCAGCTAGCCCTGTTTGGCCCAGTAGAATCAGGCTAAAGATGTCATCGCCAGCCCATCATTGTAAATAAGAATGTGTTCTCCAGTGAGTTGCCTGCTAAATAAAATAAAGATCATTGTACATTAACTGTCTGCTGTGTATATGCATATGTGTGTGTTCATTGTCTGACAGTATACCAGACGGGGATGGAAAGTAACTTAAAGGAAAACTCCAAACATTTTGGGAAATTAGCTTATTTAACATCTTCCCTGGAGTTAGACAAGATGATACAGATACATACCTTTTTTTGTCTCTGTGCATGCATTGCATTAGGCTTAGGGAACAGCCGCTCCGTTAGCGTAGCTTAGCTTCATCACTGGAAGTGGGGCAGATTTGTAGCCTCAAGTTCCCTACAGTCACGAAATACACTCCAAATACAACTCCAAAACGTTCCTGTAAACATGTTGTGACCTGTGTATTTACCACATGGAGAAATACAAAATAATTGAATTAGACATTTACATTTTATAAGCAAATATACTCTGAACTATTATTTGCCGAACCACTCCCCTCTGGGCGCAGTGATTTCAGTGCTACCTTCTAACGTCGAGAGAGGCGGCCGGCCAGTGTTTACCAATGTGACTAGTAGCTTAGCGACAGACTAACTTGACTGCTGCTAATCATGGCCGACTTTGAAAGAGAGGAATCCTCAGAGGATGATGAATACTTTGGGACAAACAAAGATCCAGAAGCTTATCTTTTTGAACCCGAATACACAGAGGAGGAACTACGTGTTTTGGAAGCTGACCGGGAAAGACGCGAGGATGAAGCAGAACAGCTTGGGGCCGAGGGGAGAGTCAGAACAGACGGATTGGTGGTGCAAATGTGGATCGTGTCAACCTATGCCGACAGAAATGGAGTGCTTCTGCTCTAATGAATGGGACTCTGTGCTGCCATCAATGATCGGAAGGCTTCATATACCTGACCATATTTACTAGTAGCCTTAGCCCCTTTCGTGACTGTTATGCACCGAGTGAATCCACAGTCACTTGCTCCTCAATAGGAAACCAACGTATGTTGACCATGAAGGACTGGTTCTGGCCGAACCGTTCGTTATACAAGTATCACAGAGAAATGTCAATGGTACTCACAGTTGCACAAGGGTTTCGAACAGAGATACGGGATGGTTTGAAAGCTCGGCGTTGCTAATAAACATTTTAAACAATTTTTCATAAAACTAAATAGTCATAATAATCACTGAAAACTCACCGCCGTCAGTCTTTCACTTTCTCCTCGCTTTGCGATGCTGATGGATGGGATCGCTGTATCCTTCAGATAACGTCGCGTTGTTTGGTATTTCAGTAGACTTGTTTCACGAAAGTCCTCATTTACAAAATGTTCTGAGCAAACGAGTCCTTTTTGAGTTATTTCAATCGGTGTGTTGAGATCTATGTTCAGAGCAAGTAGCCATGTCTTCATCCTTTCCGGATCTTTTGGAATTTTATGAAAAGAAAAAAGATCACCTGGCCTACCTTGTAGATTATCACAACCATTTACAACACAGTAATACACCATGATTATAAAGTTGAGATATCAGAGCAGGTAGCGATAGCTTCAATTCAATCGGTTCGGATGCTTTGAATGAAATGAAAATGTAAACACTGGCCGGCCGTCTCAGTGCCCGCCTCCCTCGACGTTAGCAGGTAGCACTGAAATCACTGCGCCCAGAGGAGTGGTTAGGCAAAAAATAGTTCAGAGTATAATTTGCTTATAAAACGTAATTTGTCTAATTCAATTATTTTTTATTTCTCCACGTGGTAAATACACAGGTCACAACATGTTTACAGGAACGTTTTGGAGTTTTATTTGGAGTGTATTTCGTGACTAGGGCTGGGAACATGAGGCTCTAACTCTGCCCCACTTCCAGTGATGAAGCTAAGCTACGCTAACGGAACGACTGTTCCCTAAGCCTAATGCATGCACAGAGACAAAAAAGGTATGTATCTTCTTGTCTAACTCCAGGGAAGATGTTAAATGGGCTAATTTCCCAAAATGTTGGAGTTTTCCTTTAAGTATGTTAATTAAGTATTTACTTGAGTACAGTTTGAGATATTTGTACTTAATTAGCATTTCATTTTTATATACTTCTAGGTACCACAGACCTAGAGATATTTAAAAAAAAAAAAAAAAAAGTTCCACACACTCTTCATATAAAAAAGCTTTAATAAGTCGCTTGGTCCATAAGAAGGCCGATAGAGAGGCCGAAACATGTTTTAATTATTAAATATATATGAAGTCCTGGAACTTCTTTGTTTTTTTCAACTGGCTCCCCTATATCCAAAGAGCACCCTCTAAACACTGGATTCACACTACAAAGACACTGCAGCCCTCCTGTTAAAAATAGATATTTCTACTTTTACCCTAACGTAATTTAATTCGATGCCCGTCTCAAGGACACAATCTTGCTTGCTTGCTTTTATTAAATTCGTTTACCCTCCCATTCGAGATATTTTAAACCATATTCTATCATTTTTAACTAGTTATTTTAGAGGTAATATGTTTCTCTTAAAACAACCCGATGCAGCTTTTAACTTCTAAACTGTAAAATGAAATCGCGCTCCAGTGCTGTGTGCATCATGACACATCACATGTGGTAGGAATGACTGACGGAACCCCCACACGGTCACACCCGAACTCAATATTTGGGTATCGAGTAATGTGTAAACACATGGGCAGCCCCGCCCCCAGCGTGATGGAAGACACCATGTTTTTAGATCATTGACCGCTCAATCCACTGACTAGAGTAGACAACAGAAAAGCGAGGTTTTCACTGATTTGACTGCAGACCTCTTTTGCTTCATGAACGGTGTTTTGCTAAGGTGTATACATTGGTTAAACGTCTGTAATCTGATTTACGATATGCTTAGGCAGTTACCAAACATTTGATAAATAAACATTTCAGCTACAGACCAAACTCCACAATAATGTATGATGAATATACCTCCACACCACAGCTGGTCAGAAAATACCGGATTGGGGCTTTATTTTGTTGTTTATTTAACCAGGTAATGAAGGACACGTCTTCACTCAACCCCCGTCAAATGGTTGTATTAAGTGGATTTATATCCCTTGAATTGTGTTTTTAGTTTCTATAAACATCACTTCCTGTGTGTATAACGCATCTGATCCGCTAGAATCTCATTCCCAGAGAGGGAGGGAGGGGGAGAGGGGAGAAGGTGGGAGGGACACAGAAAAACGGACCGACAGCGAGGGAGAAAGAGCAACGAAAAACGGGAACAAACTACAAAGTTCCTTGGTTTGAGAAGAACTGAGAGATTTGCCTGCTGTTGGAATGAAGGGCTGGAGAAACAAGTTGTTTCTTTAACCTATGTTCGCTTTTCACACCAAAAACATAGGCACTTTTTGAGATGGAGAAAGCCATAATCAGCTCCCTCTCCTCCCTGCTCCCTCTCTCCGTGTTGTTGTTCTGTTTACCGGTCTGTCAGGCATTTAATCTGGACACGGAGCGGCCGTCCGTCTTCACGGGACCGAGCGGCAGTTACTTCGGTTACTCTGTTGAGTTCTACTCACCGACAGACACAAGGTGAGATCATTTTTGTTGTACCAGCTGAACCAAGCTACAAGTTGTGTCCGGACTCTGGAGACAGTGTGATGATTGATTGATTGATTGATTGATTGATTGAAAACTTTATTAACAGATTGCAGAATGGGTACAGTACAGTACAGCTCAATACATACAATTGTTAAGGGGATGCAGACCAGAGAAAGACGTTCGTCTTGTTTACATCAGGGTCCCCCATTTTCAATTCATCGTAATACGTTGATGATGATGATGATGGTTGATTGATTGATTGATTGAAAACTTTATTAACAGATTGCAGAATGGGTACAATACAGTACAGCTCAATACACACAATTGTTAAGGGGATGCAGACCAGAGAAAGACTTTCGTCTTGTTTACATCAGGGTCCCCCATTTTCAATTCATCAGGACATATATGACATACATGACATACAGATAGTCAGTACTGCTACATCTATACATTTATGACATACCAGATTTGCAAATACAGTACTGTTTGTGATACAGAAGGAGTCAAGAAAAGGGAGTATATACATTTGACGTAGAAACTGTACATTGGAGGAGGTTGGGTGGGGGGGTTGGGTACATTGGGATATTGACAACCATACTGGGTAATTTACATTGGAGGTGGTTGGGGGGGGGGGGGGGGGGGGGCACACTGTATGGTAATGATGAAGGTTGTGGTTATTATGGTTATGATGAATGTGTGCGTATACGGTGTGTGTTGCTTGTTGTGTGTGTGTTACCAGTGTCTCTCAAGGAGATAGTGGTGATGAATTGAAAATGGGGGACCCTGATGTAAACAAGACGAAAGTCTTTCTCTGGTCTGCATCCCCTTAACAATTGTGTGTATTGAGCTGTACTGTATTGTACCCATTCTGCAATCTGTTAATAAAGTTTTCAATCAATTCAATCAATCAATCAATCAATCAATGAAATGTGTGAGTTGCACTGGCCGAGTGTTTCTGTGTCTCTCCTTACTCTCCATCTCCCTCCCTCCATCTCCCCCTCCCTCTCTTCCCCTCTCTATTCATCTCTCCCTCCCTCCATCTCCCCCTCCCTCTATTCATCTCTCTCTATCTCCCCTGCTCTCGCTTCATCGCTCACTACCCCCCCTCTCTTCATCTCTCTATCTCCCCTGCTCTCTCTTCATCTCTCTCACTACCTCCCTCTCTCTTTATCTCTCTCCCCCTCTCTCTCTCTCCCTCTCTCTCCCCCACTCTCTCTTCATCTCTCTCACTACCTCCCTCTCTCTCTCCCTCTATCTCCCCCCTCTCTCTTCATCTCTCTCCCCTCTCTCCTGTCTATAGGACCAACGTGCTGATTGGAGCTCCTAGGGCTAACGTGTCATCTGATTGGTTGGTTTCTTCTTCGTTGGTGCAACGTGGGGCCGTCTATGGATGTCCATGGAGAAGAGACTCCAGCTGTCAGCAGATCACCTTCGATAACACAGGTAGCTCTGTGTGTGTGTTATAGGTGGGGTCATGGTTATTCCCAACCCTCCCAGTTATATTTCATCTGGCTCGCGTCCCGCTCTGCCATTGAGATATATCATCTCTCCATGCACATATTGTGCACGTGCAGGGGTGCAGTCGTAATATGGGCGAAGGCCAAACGCCCGCGCAAGCGCGCTCCCGCGCACTCGCACGCGCACTCGCATACATGTTCCCTCTGTTGCGCACAAAACAGATGATACACCTTGTCTCATCCTTCCAGTGAAGTCGGGAGATCAAGCAACCCCCCACCACACCTACAGGGCTTGTATTTGGTTGTCGGTATCCTATTATTATGCAAAGTCTAGGTGATAAGTGGCGCGACGAGTCATTTTATCACCTAGACTTTGCATAATAATAGGATGCGCGCACTTCGGCCTCAGTGACGAAGGCCAAACGCCGGTTGACCGCGTTTGCCCAGCACTGCACCCCTGTGCACGTGACAAAGTTGACACATGCACGTGACCACGCCTACTCCCGTGTTACTCCCGTGTGTCCCTACAAAACACAGGAAGTGGTCACGCTTACACCCTTCCTTATCTTTTTCCACTCGTGAGCTTGTTCATATGCACTTTCAACCAGTGGAACGTTATTATGAAGCGAAGGGAGAAATTGAAGAATGTTGGACTTTCGCCAGAGTTTCCCCAGCCCCCGGATCCTCTTCGGCGCGTCCAGACGGAACGGCAACCCTATACTGCCTCGATTCCTGACAGTGGACCGATGGACTTCGCACGGCGTTCGGCGGTCAAGCCACGCTGCGCACGGGTAGGGCCGTCATCGGCAATTCTTAGTACTAGCTTAGTATTCTACCCTAGATGACATTCTGGTCCTCAGCCGGTCAGAGGAGATTGCCAGGTCTCATACCAGGCAGGTGGTGGAACACCTCACCAGCCTGGGTTTTGCTGTGAACTGGAAGAAGAGTACTCCTCTTCCCAGTCAACAGGTGGAGTACTTGGGCTTAATTTTTATTTTATTTTATCCACTTTTTCTCCAATTTTTTCTATATTTTCTCCCATCCCAATTTCGTATCATCCAATTCAACCCTCCCCTGTCACGAACGCTGTTTCTTGCCTCCCACAAGCCGGCTGCAATGTGGACTAAGTCATACATAGCACAAGTCCCCTCCGGTACTTGAGGTAACAGCAGTCGCATCTTTTCACCTGCGCAGCTCGATCTCTCAGTGGCGAGGAGTAACACGTGGGAGGCTCACGCTGCCCCCGACACTTCCTGATTCTACTGCGCAGGCGCACCAACCGACCTGTAGGAGTCGCTGTCCACAACGCCCGATCCCCACCCATCAGTTTCCCACCCCCTAATACGGCCAATGTGTATTAGTATGAACGACCAGCTAAACTGAAAGCAATGTGGAGCGCTGGGCTCGAACTACGCCACGTAGCCGCCACTTGGGCTTAATTCTAAGCTCAAGGTCTATGAGGGCAACCCTCTCAGAGCGGCGGCGAGGGGATATTCTGGCAGGACGGTTACGGCGCTGTACTGGGGGACCTCGCCCACCGACGCCTCCCTCACGGGATGGGCGGTACGTGTCGGACCGACGCAGTAGGGGGCAGCTGGCAAGACCAAGCTGCCCGGTCTGCACTACATATCAATGTGTTGGAATTGAAGGCAGTGCTTCTAGTCCTCAAACAGCTCGGCCATCGTGTGGTGGGCGAGCATGTTCTGCTCAGGACAGACAGCACGACGTCGGCGTTGTATATCAACAGACAGACAGGAGTACGCTCCCCCCGTCTCCACCGGGCGGCGGTCGAACTCTGGCTATGGGTGTCTCTCAATCTGCGCAGCCTGAGGGCTCTCCACATATTCGGGGAGGCCGCGGTGGACCTGTTTGCAAGCAGTCAGTCCTACCAGTGCCCTCTGTGGTTCTCGGTCAGTCGGAAGGACAACCCCTCTCTGGGAGTGGATGCCTTCTCGATGTACCTGTGGCCGCCCGGGATTCTGAACGCGTTCCACCCCATACACCTGATAGCTCAGCTGTTGGAGCGCAGGACTTTGATCCTGGTCGCGCCGGACCGGGGCACAGCCGTGTGGTTCCCGGCCCTGATTCAGCTCTTGGTGGGCCTGCCGTGGCCTGTTCCGTGGTCACCGCGGGCGCTCTCTCAGGCACACGGAACACTGTTTCTGCCTCCTGTTCTGGGGCAGCCTCTAATGGCTTGGCTGCTGAAAGGGTGGATCTGGAGGGGATGCGTCTTAACTCTACTGTGGTTAACACCATCCAGAATGCGCACGCTCCGTCCACTACCGCGGTTTACGCAGAGAAGTGGCGTATGTTTCGAGAGTGGTGTGAGGTTGGGGGCCTGGACCCGGTGTCGTGCCCCCTGGACTCGGTTCTGTCCTTCCTCCAGTCTATCCTGGATAGGCTGTCGGCCTCGACAGTGAAGGTATACGCCACAGCTATATCGTCTTGTCATGTGGGCTTTGAGGGCATCTCAAGCCTGTGGAACGTGCTCCGTCTCCGAGCTGGGACCTCCAACTGGTCCTGGAAAGGCTGTTGGGGGCCCCGTTTGAGCCTCTTGAGCAGGCTAATCCGGCCTTTGTGCCAAAGAATATCCGGAGCTCTTATCGCTCCAGGGATATTGTGCTCCAGGCGTTTCACCCTCCTCCTCACGCTTGTGAGTTGGAGGCGAGCCTTCACCTGTTGTGTCCTGTCCGTGCGCTGATGGTTTACCTTAGTCGCACGCAGGATCTCAGGGCTACCGATCAACTGTTTGTTTATTACGGTGGCTCTCACGTGGGTAAGGCGCTGTCCAAGCAATGCCTGTCACATTGGTTATGCGAGGGCATTGCCCTCTGCTACACTTTGGCCAGACGGGTTCCCCCCGCAGGCGTCAGGGCACACTCCACTCGTGGAGTGGCGGCCTCCACTGCCCTGTTTGGGGTGGCCTCGGTGGAGGACATCTGCGCTGCGGCCTCCTGGTCCTCCTCGGGTCCTTTTGTTAGGTTTTACCTCATGGACATGACTGGGGGCTCTGTCTCCCAGGCAGTCCTGAGGGCCGGGACCTCTCCTGCACCCCGCCATCAGGTGGGCTAGCAGGTGTGTGTGGGTGTTGATGGCGGAGTGCTCTGTCACACGCGGTCCCGCTTGCACTGTGCATTCTAGGGTGACTGGTCCCTTTTTCGCACGTTGGTTGTAGTTGACTGCCTCCCCCCCTCGTTAGGACGGGCGGGTGGACGGGACTCCCCTCCCCCCTGGTCAGGGGCTTATGGGCCCTCAGGGGGTGCATTTTACGTGGCCACGCTTCCATTTGATCTCAATGGCAGAGCGAGAAGTGAGCCAGATGTAATATAACGAAGGTTTTCCTATAACCCTAGTTATATGAATACTGGCGGCTCGCTCTTCAGCGCCCTGAGAACCCTTGGATGTTTTTCACACATGGAATTCAGACTTGGAAGGGTGTAAACGTGACCACTTCCTGTGTTTTGTAGGGACACACGGGAGTAGGCGTGGTCACGTGCAAGTGACGTGCATGTGTCAACTTTTTCACGTGCACAATATGTGCATGGGGAGATGATATATCTCAATGGCAGAGCGAGACGCTCCGCCAGTATTCATATAACTAGGGTTATAGGATAACCTTCGTTATACCACAAATCATGTTCAACCCAGATTCGGCTCAAACAAGGGACTAGTAAACACGTTTCGCAATTATGCAACAATAATGTGGAACGCCCTACCCAAAACCGTGAAGGAATGTGAATCCCTACCCTCCTTCAAAACCGCTCTCAAAGAGCACCTACGAGTGGCTGCGATTAGAAACTGGCCCCTGTCCAAATCCCCCCCAACCCAATGTACAGTTTCTTCCCCTTCGGATGTATATATTTTTTATAGTGCTGTTAGGCGATTAAAAAAATGTATCTAATTAATTACAGGATTTGTAATTAATTAATCTAATTAATCACATTTTAATCGCATAACAATTTTAGGCCTGATATTTTATATTCTATAATCATATTTCAAATTGCATGTGTCCGGATGGCAGAATTCAGTACTGTATCTACAAAAGTTCAAGTTCAAGTTCCTTTTATTGCCACACGGCCAGGCCGGTGGAATTCAAGCACGGTACAGGTGGTAGCTGCATCAATACCCACAGAAAACAAAACATAAGGACACATGGAACAGTACAGTACAGAAAACACCACCTGGAACATATACATGACGGAACAGTACAGTACGAGAAAATACAGACATCAAGGTACAATGTAACAGAAACCAGATAAACATAACAGCATGGGGTAAATTTAGGAGGAGTTGGAGTTGAGCAGTTGTATGGCCTTGGGGAAGAAACTATTATTGAACCTCACAGTACGACTACCCAGTGACCTAAACCTCCTACCAGAGGGGAGGTGTTGGAAGAGGTGATGAGCTGGGTGCAGGGGGTCACTAATGATTTTGTTTGCGCGTGTGATGGTGTGATGTTTGTGTATGGAGTCCAGGGTGGGGAGTTTGCAGTTGATGATTTTGGATGCCCTTTTTATGATCCTATCTAATCTGTGTAGTGTTTCAAGTTTCAAGTTTCAAGTTCAAGTTTCTTTAATAGTTGTCATACAGAAGTACAGAATACTTTTGTACAAAATGCTTCTTACTGTTGCGCTCCAGAGACTGTGCAAGACAAGATAAGTATGAAATAAAAACATAGTAAAATTAGAAGTAAAAAAAAGAGGTCACAGTGTTCAGTTTAGACATATGTACAATGTTCGATGCAGAATAGACGTAGTTACCATACAATATACAATACTGTGCAGTGTACTAATATACAATACTATATAGTGCAAGGCAGAAATGGAGAAATGGGACGAGGTGCAATTTAGGTACAATTCACAGTAGGTGTACGAGTTGTAGTGCAAATCCTTTATCAATAAATATAAAGTGTAAGTGTGTTTGTGTGATCTAAAGTGTGGAGAGTGGGTGCTGCAGTGTGTTGTTTGTTTGAGTGAGTGTGTGCGTGTGGGTGTGTGTGCTGTGTGCATTTGATGGTTGTTGCATAGTGATTATTGTTCGTTTAGCGATTATTGTTCGTTTAGCAGCCTGATGGCCTGGGGATAGAAGCTTCTTCTGAGTCTTTCTGTGCTCGCCTTAAGACTCCGGTATCGCTTGCCTGACCGCAGCAGTTCAAAGAGGCAGTTGTTCGGGTGGCTCGAGTCCTTAATAATTCTCTTAGCCTTCCCCTTGCACCGCTTGTCGTAAATGTTCTGGAGGGTGGGAAGCCCCCCTCCAATTGTGCGTTCGGCTGCACGTGTCACTCTTTGTAGTCTGCTACGGTCTTGTGCAGTGCTATTCCCAAACCAGGAGGTGATGTTGCCGGTCAGGATGCTCTCTATTGTACATGAGTAGAAGTTCCTAAGGATCTTCTGACTGACTTGGAACTTCCTTAGGCGCCTGAGGAAGTAGAGGCGTTGTCGTGCCTTCTTCACAACACTGTCAATGTGTGTGGTCCATGTCAAGTCCTCGGATATGTGGGCTCCGAGGTACTTGAAACTGTTCACTCTCTCAACCGGTGCCCCGTCGATGCTGAGGGGGCTGTAGTCCTTGACCCCCGACCTCCTGAAGTCCACAATCATCTCTTTTGTTTTGCTGACGTTCAGGGAGAGGCAGTTCTCCTGACACCACTGTGACAGGTTCTCTACCTCTTCCAGGTAGGCCCTTTCGTCGTTGGCAGAGATCAGGCCCACCACTACTGTGTCATCAGCAAATTTGATGATGGTGTTGTTGTTCCGCTGTGCTACGCAGTCATGTGTGTACAGGGAGTAGAGGAGGGGGCTCAGAACACAGCCCTGGGGGGCCCCTATGTTGAGCGTGATGGATGAGGAGGTGCAGTTGCCGGCTCTTACCACCTGGGGTCTGCCCGTCAGGAAGTCCAAGACCCACTGGCACAGGTCATAGTTCAAGCCCAGGTCCCTGAGCTTGGCTATGAGTTTGGAGGGGACTATGGTATTGAATGCTGAGCTGTAGTCGATGAACAGCATTCTCACATAGTTCCCCTGCCTCTTGTCCAGATGTGATGCTGCTGTGTGCAGCACATGGGCTATGGCGTCCTCCGTGGACCTGTTGGGGCGATATGCAAATTGCAGAGGGTCCAGGTTGATGGGGAGGGAGGAACAGATGTAGCCCTTCACTAGCTTCTCAAAGCACTTCATGGCTATGGAGGTGAGGGCTACAGGGCGGTAGTCGTTGAGGCAAGCGGGCGTAGATTTTTTGGGTACAGGGATGATGGTGGACTTCTTCAGACAGGTGGGGATGACAGCCTGTTCCAAGGACAGGTTGAAGATGTCAGTGAATACCGGGGCCAGTTGGTCGGCACAGACTTTTAGGACGCGGCCGGGGATGCCGTCCGGTCCTGCTGCCTTCCTGATATTCACTTTTTTAAAGATCCGTCTCACCTCATGCTCTGTTACCCTGAACACTGAGTCTCCATCAGCAGACCCCCCCCCCCCCCCCATTGCCGTGGTTTGTAGGCTGGTGTTGTTATTCACAGCCTCAAACCTCGCATAGAAGGAATTGAGATCATTTGCTAAGGAGATGTCACTGTTCAGTTTGAGGGGGGTTCCTTTGTAGTCTGTCATTGTTCTGAGGCCCTGCCACATGCCTCTAGAGTCAGCCTGTTCAAACTGAAGTTCAACTTTATCCCTGTAACGCCGTTTTGCCTCTATTACTGCTCTCCTGACGTTGTATCTTGCCATCTTGTGTTCTTCCATGTTGCCTGTCACCAGCCCGGTGTTGTATGCTGATGTGCGCACTTTCAGAGCCTCACGGACGGATTTGTCTACCCAGGGCTTTTGATTTGGGTAGATTTTAATTTTGGTGGAGGGGATTGTTTCTTCTACCTGAGTACAGACATAGTCAATCACCGTTTCGGTGTATTCGTTAATATTGGCTGTTTTATCACGGAATACACTCCAGTCTGTGCTTTCCAGTACAGCTTGGAGTGACTCCTCTGACGTCACGGCCCAACGCTTAACCTCTCGCGAGACCACCGGCGTTCGCTTGAGACTTTGTTTGTACTTTGGCAAAAGAAATATTGCAGCGTGATCGCTTTTACCGAATGGACTAAGAGCCTGTGACTTGTACCCATTCTTAAATTGCGAGTATACATGGTCTAATATGTTCTCGCCTCTGGTGGGACAGGTCACATGCTGATAGAAATTCGGCAGCACCTTTTTAAGACGCGCGCTGTTAAAATCACCCAAGACCAAAATGGCGGCGTCAACATTAGCTGCCTGGAGTTTGTTTACCTCGTCGTGAAGTTTTGAAAGTGCGACCCCAGTGTTCGCGTGTGGTGGAATGTACACTCCGATGAGGATGATGGACGTTAACTCTCTTGGGAGGAAGAAGGGTCGACATTTTATCGTGATAAACTCCAGGTCTGGGGAGCAGTGGTTAGACAGTTCCTTTGTGTTGCCTAAATCGCACCACTCCTTGTTTATCATGAAGGCAATGCCGCCTCCTCTCGTCTTTAGTGACTCTTCTGCCGTCCGGTCCTTGCGGAGAACGAAGAAGTGGTCTGCCGGTTCTATTGCGTGATTCGGGACATCTGGACTCAGCCAAGTTTCTGTGAAACAGAGGACGTTACAATCCCGAATGTCCCTCTGGAATTGGATCCGTGCTCTGATGTCATCCAGTTTATTTCCTATCGATTGCACATTGGCCAACAATATGCTGGGCAATGTGGTTCTGTGTCGTTTGGACCTCAGTCTGTTTCGGACCCCCGCTCTCTTTCCACGTCTTCGCAGCGGCTTCTCCTGGTCTTGGCCATGATAACAAAGGATCTCGGCGGGCCATTTCTGCTGTTCAGCGATCCGATCCAAAGAGCAATCCAAACGGTAAGTTTTCCTTAATCCAATGTCAATGATTGACTGACGGTCATACACATATAATGCACCAACAGTTGGTGCAAATAAAACTCATAATACTATAAAAATTAACAAAAGAAAGCACAGTCTCGACGGAGCGATCAGAAAGGCAGCCATCAGAGCAGCGCCAGTTCTTCTGTATATCTATCTGTATAGTGTGTGTTTGGGTGTGTTGCCGTACCATACAGTAATGGATAATGACAATGTTTTGTATTATGGCTGTGTAGAATTGGACCATTAATTCTTCCTGACCTTGTATTTCCTGAGTTGTCTGAGGTGAAATAGTCTTTGATTGGCTGTTTTGAGTAGATGAGTGGTGTGATGGTCCCAGTTTAGTTGAATCATCTTCCATTTATTCATTTGCTTAGATTTTTCAGGTCTGGTCAATTTTAGCATGGTGTTATTCAGTCAAAAAAAAAAAGGAAAAAAAAAGAATTGAATTGATATTCTCATTTGGTTCATTACAATTTACTCAAGCCTAGTAAGTAGTAATAGACACAGTATTTCTGACACTGGGAATACATTCCCCGAGATCCATAGATGTCCCTAGAATCAGATTCCAAGAACATGCAAATGGACCATTTAAAAAAAAAGTTTGTAAATGTTTATTCTACGTTCTTATGGAATGAATGAGATTTATAAAAAAAAACAAATAAAAAAAGATTTATAAAAGAAAATAAAGATTATTGAGTTAATTTTCATAACGTGATAATTTGCTGTGTAATTAATTAATCTAATTAACGCGATAAACTGACAGCCCTAATTTTTTATGATCTCTTTTTACTACACAGTTCTGTTTGTCATGTATGTCATAAATGTCATGATTAATTGAACATTTCCGCACGCCAATCACATTGTAGCGAACACCACAAGCGCGCTATTTTGAGTCAAATTTCTGGGCATAACACCGGATCACCTGAGGCTACTCCATGTTGCTTTATCTTTGCAAACAAGGGCTTTCTCTACGAGGGCATGATGAGAGTCAGAGTTAATCAAATTGTGGAAACTTTTTAGAGCTACTGTATGTACATTGTTTTCAAAGCATGATGAGATCCAAATTACGGAAAACTTTTCCTTCATTGCCTTCCGCACCGCAACTTGTGAACGGTCTTTCTCAGCAATGAGGCGCATCCGAAACTGGCTAAGAAGAACAACAATATGCGCCAGGAGAGACAGTCAACTCTGAGTCTGCTTCACATTGAAAGTGATCTCACCGACAAACTTAAAGCAGAAAAAATCATTGATGCCAAGACGAAACGTTGCATTTTGATTTTGCTGCATTAAGGTAAGACGATGGTTAATCATATTGGATGCCTTCATTTGAACACTAATTTGCACTATATGAAATTAGTGGGGCTCGCTGTAGTAGCCTAGTGGTTGTGTGTATTGTATGAAATCAGAACCTGGACAGCACCGTTTGCAGGTGCACGCAGCGTGTGCAAGCAAAAAAGAAAAAAGGAAAGATTTTGCGTGCTCCTTGTGACTCCCAACTACAGAACTACAGCCTCCCCTAATGTCCAGCTCACCCGCCGCCTATGCACTAACCCATCCATCTGCATTCATTGCACACACATCCACATGCACACTCTCACTTCTGTTGTGTGGCAGTGAAAGGGTTAAGATGCAGCAGGTGATGCAGGCGGCTTAGTGAAGATACTATACGTTATAAGGAGCTGGCTGGGCGTGTCTGTATGCAAATCCAGGGGTACGGGCACGCGCTGCCAGTTTAAGAATGAGTGACGTACTCCATGCTGCAGTGCACGGCTGCGAACATTGTGCCCATTTTTACGAAGACCGCTTCACGCGTTCAGGAATCCGGAGTAGGATTTTTGTAAATGTGTTGGTATGACATTTTTACCAAGATATTTACAAAGGCAGTTATTTTGTAAGGCAGTTGTAGTGGGGGAAAGTTGTTTTGTAAGGCAGTTGTAGTGGGAGGAAGTTGCTTGTAAGGCAGTTGTAGGGGCAGTGTTACGACCCCTGTGAGTCTAAGGGTAAAGGGCTGTAACATAACAGTTGGTTGACAGAAAAGATGGACCAGGTTTGTAAACAACAATGATATTTATTGAATAGAGGCAAAGGAAGCACATGTAGCTCAGGGGTGAGCCCAGGCCAAAACAACAAACAAACACCACTATACTCCAAATAAACACAATCTAATCTATGGTAAAAGAGATTACATTACCTAAACTACTCTTACCTAACCAAAACAGGAGAAAACAATGTCCAAAGGAAATGGCAGCTCACCCCATCTGTGCTTCCTGAGAAAGAGAGAAAAACACATTAATTATACAGAAACAAAAGCAGAATATGTACAAAAACAAACTATAACTAACAATGCTCTCTCTGTGGCCATACACACACAAGGAAATTACTACTAAGCACCAAAGGCCAATAAACGAAATGCAATACTGTCAAAGTTACAGGTTTACCAAAAACACAACATGCCTAGCCTCATGCCAGAGAGAGAGAAAGACTGAAGTGAGAAGCCATGTTTTAACAGGTGTGGGGTGATCCATGATTGGGGGGTGTGGATTGAGTGTTGGAGTCTGGAAAGCCATCCACCAATCACTGCTGTGTTGCAATAATGGAAGGATTGGCCTGGCAGGGACCAATGGGGAAGGGAACAATGGCTGGAGGGAGGAAACAAAATGGAGAACACACGCATGGAGACACACACTGGGGAATATATACATTGGGATGTAACACCCCCATACATAAGACAAAAACATGTTTGACACTTAACACCAACTAAACATGTTTTTTTTTTTTTTTCTTTTTTTTTCTAACAACGAGATAACATCCCCGAGATAACATGTACTCCAAAACAAAGAGCTATGAAAAAACTAGCAGCAACATAAAACGAGTCCACAGCAACATAGACCGAGTAGACAGCAAAATAGAACAAGTCGACAGCAACATACAGTAGAATGAGTCGACAGCAACAGACAACGAGTCGACAGCAAAATAGAACAAGTCGACAGCACGAGAGATTTAACTCCGAGATAGAGCATCCGCCAACACATTCTCAGACCCCTTCTTATGCTTTATGCTGAGGTTATAATTTTGCACTATAAGCCCCCAACGCAAGAGGCGCTGATTGTGGTTGCACATCCGCGACAGAAAAACCAATGGGTTGTGGTCGGTGTATACTACCACTGGTAATACGCTCGAACCGACATACACTTCAAAATGTTGCAACGCATACAACATAGCCAAAGTCTCCTTTTCAATAGTGGAATAGTTTAGTTGATTGTTAAATTTCCGGGAGAAATAACAAACCGGGTGATCTTCCTGTAATAACACCCCTCCAGCTCCCACCCCGCTGGCATCCACCTCCAGCTGGAACGGCAGGGAGAAATCTGGAGCAGAGAGAACAGGGGAACTGCATAAGAGAGCTTTAACACTATCAAATGCATTTTGACAATCAGCTGTCCAAATGAATGGTTTGGACGGGCTACACAGGCTAGTGAGAGAAGTGACGACAGAAGAAAAGTTTAGGCAAAAACCACGGTAATACCCAGCCATCCCAAGGAATCTACGCAATTCCCGCCTAGTAGTAGGCACTGGAAAAGTTGTGATTGCAGATATTTTTGCATCCACCGGACGCACTTGGCCTTGTCCTACCTGCTTACCAAGATAGGTAACCGTAGCCTTGCCGAACTCACACTTGGCAAGGTTAAGGGTCAGGGAGGCTCCAGCTAAGCGGTCAAAGACAGTTTGCAAGGTTGTCATGTGGTCACGCCAGTTGGTCGAATAGACAACCAGGTCATCGAGATAGGCATTACAATTTGGAACACCAGCCAGGACTAGGGTCACCAGTCGCTGGAAAGTGGCCGGGGCATTACGCATTCCAAAAGGCATTACAGTATATTGCAAAAAATTGTCAAGAGTAACAAACGCCGAGATTTCCGAGGCACGGGGGGTCAAAGGGACCTGCCAGTAACCCTTTAACAAATCTAGTTTGCTAACATAGGTGGCAGATCCAAGGTTGTCAATACAATCTTCCATGCGGGGCAGTGGGAAGGAATCAGGCACGGTGACAGCATTTACCTTTCGGAAATCAGTACAAAATCTAGGAGTTCCATCCGATTTGGGAGCTAACAAGCAAGGTGAACTCCAGGGACTGCAACTTGGCTTGGCTAAACCATGTTTTAACAAATAGTCAACCTCCTGTTTCATCATGGCCCTCTTGGTGATGTTAACACGGTATGCATGTTGCTTGATAGGCACAGCATTGTTAACTTTAATATCATGGGCCAATACAGAAGTACAGGAGGGAACATCACCAAACAGAGCCATGTAGGCCTGAATCAAATTTGTGATGTCCTCTCGCTGCTCCTCAGGTAAGTGTGCTAAGTGAGTGGGCAGGTTCAATAACATCTCAGTGTTGGACAATCTAGCACCCTGATGGGCTGCATTGCGCAACTCCAAGCCATCTACATCCTCACCACTAACGTCAGGAGAGTCCGGAACTATTGGAGTTGAGGCAACAGCAGAGACGGCCAGTCCGGCTGTCTGGTCTGAGGTCTTCACCTGCACACTATCTCTGGAAAAATATGGTTTAAGCATATTGATGTGGCAAACACGAGAGTGACGTTTACGATCAGGGGTGCAAACTACATAGTCTGTATCACTTATTTTCTTGTCTATTGCATATGGTCCGGAAAAACGAGCGGAAAGAGCAGAACCAAGGATAGGTAACAGGACTAGGACCTTATCACCTGGCTGGAAAGATCGAGAAACAGCTTTCTCGTCATAGTGCCGTTTCATAGTTCTCTGGGAAGAAGAGAGCGCTTCTTTTGCGAGAGAGCACGCCTGATGCAGTCGCTCTCGAAACTGGCTAACAAAATCTAGAACATTAGTGGGTGTGCTGGCACCCTTTGACATGAACCGTTCTTTAAGAACTTTCAGAGGCCCTCTAACAGTGTGCCCAAAAACGAGCTCAGCAGGACTGAAACCAAGAGACTCCTGTATGGTCTCTCGCGCAGCAAATAGAACAAGGGGGACACCCTCATCCCAATCTTTCTCTGTGTCTAAGCAATATTTACGCAGCATGGACTTTAAGGTCTGATGCCAACGTTCTAGAGCCCCCTGAGTTTCAGGGTGGTAGGCACTGGACACTATATGTCGGATACCCAGGGACTGTAACACTTGCTCAAATAACCTAGACAGGAAGTTGGTGCCTTGGTCCGTTTGTACTACCTTAGGCAGTCCAAACGTGGAGAAGAACTTCGTCAAAGCCTTAATTATTACAGGCGCTGTAATTCTGCGAAGAGGGATAGCCTCAGGGAAACGGGTGGCGGTACACATTATTGTCAACAAAAACTGATTGCCGGCTTTGGTCCTTGGCAACGGACCAACACAGTCAACTATGACATGTTCAAATGGTTCACCGACCGCTGGTATAGGACAGAGGGGAGCAGGTGGAATTACCTGGTTTGGCTTTCCGGTGATCTGACAAGTACTACGGGTACGACAGTACTGTGCTACATCGGACTTCAAACCGGGCCAAAAGAAATGTTGAAGTATTCTGTTGTATGTTTTAGTGACTCCCAAGTGTCCAGACCAAGGGTGGTCATGGGCCAAGAACAGTACATGCTGACGATAAACTGCAGGGACAACAATCTGATAAACAGTGCTCCAGTCTGGTACCTGATCTGGTAGCCCTATCTCTGATTGTGCATGCTCTGCCAGTCTAGTACCATGGGACCTCCATGTACGCATCAAAACTCCTTCATCCACAAAATAAGAATGCAACTCTCTCCTCTGTTCTGTATCAAGAGAAGAGAAACATTTTGCAAGAGAAGGGTCAGCCTTCTGGGCAGTAATTAGCATTTCACGAGTAACGGGTAACTTCAATGCGTCGGAACTAGTTACAGTTGTCTGTGGGGGTACCTTACTATGAGTCGGTGGTTTGTCAGCGGTATCAGAAGTTGGAGCCAGCAACTCCTCCCTGACAAAAGCTGAAGCAAAAACAGAGTCAGACAAATTAATTTCATCACCTCTCTTTTTCAATTGAGCCCGAGTGACAACACTTGCAGAAAAAACTTCAGGGAAGTTCTGTGACAAGTCATCAGGCAGAGAATCTGTGTCTGGGTGATCCAACACTTCCAGCACAGCGTTCACCTGTCCTCCAGCTAAATCATTTCCCATGATAAAGGAAATGCCTTTAACTGGCAAGGAAGGTCTCACCCCTATTTTAAAGAAACCAGTGACCAAATCAGATTGTACATGAATACAGTGTAACGGGGCTGGCACGAAACCCATCTCAATACCTTGAACTAGGACACTAGAACCACAGGAAGATTTCTCAGACAGAGGTAGTACATCAGAGAGGATAAAGGATTGTGAGGCTCCAGTATCTCGTAAGATCTGAACTGTACACTGATCTTTTGGATCCCCTGTCAAGGAAACTAAACCCTTGGAAGTAAATGGCCTGAAACAAGGATCGAGAACATCCTGATCATTGTGCATCTGTTGATCGGAATCAGGTGCCATTTTAATCAGACCAACCCCTTTGGGTTGCCTAAAGTTCTGAGAGGATGGTTGCTGCTTACGTTTCAATGTTAAACAGTCAGAAATAACATGACCAGATTTATGACAGTAGTAACATGTCCGCTCCTCTTTTGAGCGTGGAGGTGACATTTTTGGTCGGGGGTGTGTGAATTCTGAATGGTTGGGGACAGAATGTTTCTGAGAGAAACCATGGGGGAGAAACGAGTCACGCCTATCTACAAACACAGTTTTATGGGTTAGCGCAAACTCATCAGCTAATACAGCAGCTTGCTGCAGAGTGGACACTTTCTGCTCACTCAGGTAAATTACAATACGCTCTGGCAAACGATTCTTAAACTCTTCTAATAGAATGAGTTCTCTGAGAGAGTTAAGATCTGAGGCCTTGCTTGCTGCACACCATTTATCAAAGAGAGTTCCCTTCTCTCTAGCAAACTCTACAAAGGTCTGGTTGACAGCTCTCTTGTGACTGCGAAACCTCTGCCTATAAGCTTCGGGCACAAGCTCATATGCACGAAGGATGGCAGCCTTCACAGTATCATACAATAGACTATCTTCTAGGGAAAGTGTTGAACAAACCTCTTGGGCTTTACCAGTCAATTTGCATTGAAGCAACAAAGGCCAGACCTCTCTTGGCCAGCGCAATGAAGCAGCAATACGCTCAAACACATTAAAATAAGTATCAACTTCTGTCTCGCGGAACGGAGGCACCAAAGCAATGTGTTTACTTATATCAAAAGTGTGTGATGAATAAGCTGTGGAGGAGGACATACCCGGGCCTTGTGGAGGAGTCGGTGTAGCAGAGTTGGATTCACTCCTTAGGACTTCCAGCTCCAACCTCCGCAGTCTGAGCTCTTTTTCCACTTCATGCTCAAGCTCCAACCTACGAATGTTAACAGCCCTTTCATTTTCTGCCTCAAGCTCCATTCTACGAAGCCGATACTCCGCCTCACGTGCTTGTGCCTTCTCCTGAGCCTCCATCTGGAGACGTGCTATTCTAACCTTGACCTGGGCCCCTTCTCGAGACCCAGTTGACACAGGAGAGGTCAAGTGAAAATGTGGCAATGTGACGTTCACACCTGCCTTTTCAGCACCATGGGCTTGCTCCCCAGAAGGCTGTGCTTCCGTAGGTTCACCAGGAGGACTTGCATGTTCATCAGAGACCGCAGGTAAAACAAGCGTCCCCTGCTCCAACAGCTTATCTACCACAAGACACCTGATATCCTGCTTAAGATGCTTTTGTTGAACCGAGAGTTTAAAATGTGTGGCAATCTCCACTAAGTCTGCCTTGCGGCAGCTATCTAGCGCTTCCCAAGTAGGATTGCTCAAGAATTTCCCCAGATCAAAAGTACTAACTGCCATTATTCTTTTTTTTTACAAATGCCATTTTACACAAATTAATAACTATACAAGTGTAAACAAACACAGTTCACCAAATCCATCAACCAACAATTGAACACGGGTTACAAGATCCAGGCAGAGCCCCCATTTATGTTACGACCCCTGTGAGTCTAAGGGTAAAGGGCTGTAACATAACAGTTGGTTGACAGAAAAGATGGACCAGGTTTGTAAACAACAATGATATTTATTGAATAGAGGCAAAGGAAGCACATGTAGCTCAGGGGTGAGCCCAGGCCAAAACAACAAACAAACACCACTATACTCCAAATAAACACAATCTAATCTATGGTAAAAGAGATTACATTACCTAAACTACTCTTACCTAACCAAAATAGGAGAAAACAATGTCCAAAGGAAATGGCAGCTCACCCCATCTGTGCTTCCTGAGAAAGAGAGAAAAACACATTAATTATACAGAAACAAAAGCAGAATATGTACAAAAACAAACTATAACTAACAATGCTCTCTCTGTGGCCATACACACACAAGGAAATTACTACTAAGCACCAAAGGCCAATAAACGAAATGCAATACTGTCAAAGTTACAGGTTTACCAAAAACACAACATGCCTAGCCTCATGCCAGAGAGAGAGAAAGACTGAAGTGAGAAGCCATGTTTTAACAGGTGTGGGGTGATCCATGATTGGGGGGTGTGGATTGAGTGTTGGAGTCTGGAAAGCCATCCACCAATCACTGCTGTGTTGCAATAATGGAAGGATTGGCCTGGCAGGGACCAATGGGGAAGGGAAAAATGGCTGGAGGGAGGAAACAAAATGGAGAACACACACACATGGAGACACACACTGGGGAATATATACATTGGGATGTAACAGGCAGGAAGTTGCTTGTAAGGCAGTTGTAGTGGGGGGAAGTTGTTTTGTAAGGCAGTTGTAGTGGGGGGAAGTTGTTTTGTAAGGCAGTTGTAGGGGCAGGAAGTTGTTTTGTAAGGCAGTTGTAGTGGGGGAAAGTTGTTTTGTAAGGCAGTTGTAGTGGGGGAAAGTTGTTTTGTAAGGCAGTTGTAGTGGGAGGAAGTCTCTTGTAAGGCAGTTGTAGTGGGGGAAAGTTGTTTTGTAAGGCAGTTGTAGGGGCATGAAGTTGTTTTGTAAGGGCATTGTATTAGTATGAGAATTTGAGCATGAGTATTTTGACATGCGAGGTTGTAAGGGTTTTTATGAATACATAGTGTTCAAGCGTCATTTAATATGGCTTGTTCTGCCAATATATGGATGAGCACCGTAAAAGTGAATTATTAGAGCTCCGTTTAAGAATGAGGGGTGTGTCATCGGCTGGATTAGAGTGTGGCTATGCAAAACGGAGGATAGATCTTATCTCGGTCTACAATCAAACATCATTATGTCATACTGTGTCACAGCCACTTGACCAGACAGAACTCGCTGATCTGGAGTTGTCCCACGATGAAAAATCACTTAAACTCAGTTGGCTGAAAGGTGACTAAAATTAAGGGTATAGATTATAATAAGCATGATCGTCGGATTGATGCAAGTTACATGAACATAATGTCTGTTTGAGGAAATAAAACAAAATAATGTATTAAACTATTGCAGTATTACACACTATTACATTATTTGGTGGAATAAACCTTTAAAACTATTTGGATGGAATAAACCTAAAAAAGTTCATTAACTCATTGGACGCCAGTCACAATGATAGTCGGGTTAACTCGCCGTCGCTTGAGCGCCAATCACGAGTATAGTCGGGTTTTAATCGTTATTTATTTTATTAGCGATATCCATTCATTTTCATCCATCCAGCCTGATGTTATCGTTGGGAATGGGTCTGAGCTTGCAAAAGGGCAAATACCGCTGCCTACGCCTTCCGGCTGGTATTGCACTCCACTGGGAATGGTGTAGTTTATTTTCTGGGACGATCCAAGCCGTACGGGCGTGGTTTAAATACTCAGACGAGGTAACCTGTTTCAACGATACATCTGCGAGGCTGCCCCCCCCCCCCCAATATGCAATGCTGTTGAACGTGGCACGGACATCCGCGCCCAGTACTTCAAATGGCGATCAGATAATTGGATTATTTCTTTTGCATTACATCAGATACAAGGTAAGAACACTATATATACATTTGATCGTTGATCTGATATGTATTTCTACCCCGATCGATGCTGTATCTGTGTGTGTATGTGTGGCTGTGTGCCGTTGGGATGCAGCAGGGGGTGGGGGGGGGGGCGCCGGTCTAAACCACATTGCATGCTTGCACGAGGAAGGATAATAATGATGATCTAGCGTTAATTTCAGGAAGATTAGATAATCAGCTGAAAAATGACAACGTGTTTTGTGTATTCCACTAAAGAGCTATTATCGCGTCTTTCTCTGGAATTACTAGAAATCACCAAAACTATACTCTTATTCAAAACGGTATAAAACGGAAATGTACAGATGAAAAAACTATCCGTTTTGTACATGTCGACTGGAAGCAACTCACTGATAATCGACGGGTGTATTAGACCCATAGCCATAATTTAAGATATATTTTAAGCACTCGCAAATCTCGCAGTCCTCCCATTGATTAAAGCGGTGGCGCTCTAGCGCCCTCTCGCACGCTTAAGCGATGGCGTCCAATGAGTTAATGTTGAAATGTTGACAAGGAATTAAAGGGCTATATGTCTCAGAGGAATTATTAAAAGGAGACGAGATGAAAAAGTGGTTGTATAACTGACGTTCTTAGAGGAACGAGGCACTATTTCAAACTATTACATGATTACTCTATTTTATTACACAAACAGGGGAGAACCAATCAGAGTTTACATATATAATTTTTAACTATTAAATTGATGTGACGTCATCACTCGTCAGCACTTTTAGACACAATGTTATTAGTTATTCTCTCTTTTGTATATTGTATATTATTTTGTATAGTGTTTGATCTTTATTCTTTAAACTTTTTAAGCGCAATCTTAGGGGGCTCATACAGAACCAAGCATTTCACTGTAATGTTCACGAAAAATATATATCAGAATGTGATATATGTCAGAATATCACAGTACTATGTTGTGTTTACAATCATTTGAAAGTCAAGTACGAACACAGACACAACAGTCTAGTCGAAATGAGGAGGGGTCACCGTCATACATTATCAGGAAATGAATCAATCATGCAAAAAAGACAGATAGAGAGAGAGAGAGAGAGACTCACTCGCCCGTCTTATTTCCTAATACAACGTTTCCGAATGGACGTTTGGATTAAACCAAGTGTATGCAGTGATGCTGAACTTTCCCAGCGGAACACAAGTTACTTAACGTTACACAGGTATGTTATGCACGTTAATTAAACTATGCATGTTTAGCTTGCTAACATTAAGATAGCAGGAGCCGTCAGCCAACAAAGATGTTTTTTCAACAAATGTATTCACAAAATGGATTACCATCCAAACGTTATTGAAGCCTTCCGTGACCAGTAAGTAAGTACTACTACTTTTAATAACCGCAACAATATGCGCATATGTTCTACGTTATATGCGTAAATGTGCGCTATGTGCCTAAAGTCGAGACTCGACAGTACTGAACCAGAAAAAAAATTTAGGAGCACATTTTTTGCATGCGAAACGATGGTCCAAACGTCCGTTCGAAAAACCCTGCCAAAGTTTGAATCCTAAAAACAGGCTTCGGGGACGGATCTAGTACCTTATATGTGACAAATAAAACAAAACTTGAACTTGAACTAGTCACTTAGGTGAGTTATACTGAATATAACCTACTGTCTGCAGACGGCACACATCCCTGAGGACAAGTAAAGGATAGCCTGACAACTGGAAGGGAGAGAGAGAAGAGAGAGAGAATGGAAATATGAGGTGATAAATTCTCTAAAAGACACATTATCTATCTATCTATCTATCTATCTATCTATCTATCTATCTATCTATCTATCTATCTATCTATCTATCTATCTATCTATCTATCTATCTATCTATCTATCAGATGAAAGGAGGAGTGATGGAGGGGTCCAGATGGAGTTTAAATCTGACCAGTGGTTCGGAGCGACAGTCCGATCCAATGGACATCACATTCTGGTACACACACACACATACGTGTAACATTTTATTTATTTTTTTAAATAATCTTTTTGTTCTCACTTTTTCTGTATTTTTGCTCCCATCCCAATTTAGTCGTTATGCCAATTCCCTTCCTGGTCGTTGCGCGCATTGTGCCACTGTCAGCCTAGGGAGGGTGTAGAACTACCACATGCCTCCTCCGATAATCCCTTCCCTGCTGAACAGGCGCCCCGACCGACCAGTAGGAACCGCAGTTTACAACGACCAGGACACCTACAAATGTCCTAACCCAGTTGTACAGTAAATGACCAAGTATGGCTTTGTCAGTATTCCAATGTACAGTGTACAGTGTCCCCCCCCTACCCAACCCCCCCCCCCCACCCGCCTCCAATGTACAGATCCCCCACCCAACCCCTCCCCACCTACCCAACCTCCTCCAATGTACAGTTTCTACGTCAAATATATATACACTCTTTTTCTGGACACTTTTTGTATCACAAACAGTACTGTATTTGCAAATCTGGTATGTCATAAATGTATAGATGTAGCAGTACTGTCTATCTGTATGTCGTGTGTGTTGTTATGATGAATTGAAAATGGGGGACCCTGATGTAAACAAGACGAAAGTCTTTCTCTGATCTGCATCCCCTTAACAATTGTATGTATTGAGCTGTACTGTACTGTACCCATTCTGCAATCTGTTAATAAACTTTTCAATCAATCAATCAATCAATCAATACCCCGCCGGCTTCCCACCCACTAACACTGCCAATTGTGTTAGTAGGGACGACTGACCAAGCCGGAGGTACCGCTGACAGCTGGATTCTATCCCAGAGTCTCTGCGGTGGTAGGCGAGTGCATTCTCCACTGCGCTACCCAGCCACCCTTGTGTAAAATGTTTGGATGTGTGTGTGATTATGTACAAAATAAATCAGCATTTATTTTTGGTGAAATGCCCCATTAAAGGTTGCTGGCTGAGTGAGGCGTGTCGCTACAGACCAGCGTTCTGGGTCCAACATCTTCTGACCTGCTACATCTTGTACTTCTGTTTTCACTTTGTGTTTGTGTTTGTATGTTTGTGTGTGTGTTGTGTGTGTGTGTGTGTGTGTGTGTGTGTGTGTGTGTGTGTGTGTGTCTGTCTGTCTGTCTGTCTGTCTGTCTGTCTGTCTGTCTGTCTGTCTGTCTGTCTGTCTGTCTGTCTGTCTGTCTGTCTGTCTGTCTGTCTGTCTGTCTGTCTGTCTGTCTGTCTGTCTGTCTGTCTGTCTGTCTGTCTGTCTGTCTGTCTGTCTGTCTGTCTGTCTGTCTGTCTGTGTGTGTGTGTGTGTGTGTGTGAGAGTGTCTGTCTGTGTCTGTGTATACATGTGTATGTTGGTCTGTGTCTATAGGCCTGTGCTCCCATGTACCAGTGGACCACACTGTCTCAGTCAGACAGGGAGCCTGTAGGAAGCTGCTTCATCAAGACTCCAACCAGTACAGTAGAGTACGCCCCCTGTAGGACTGGTAGGCTACTGCTACTACACTCTGTGGGTGTGGGTGGGTGTGTGTGTGTGGGGGGACTGACATTGTGTTGTTCTGTTGTCAGCTTCCAACAGCCCAGAAGGCCAAGGCTTCTGCCAGGCAGGCTTCACCGGAGACTTTGTCAAGGTAAGATAATAATAATAATAACTTGATCTCTTTTGCCGTTTCTTTCACATGCACCTGGGTAGATGACTGAAACAAGAGTCAACAGACCCAGGCTATGAATCCATATAGTGGCACTAGAGGATGGGGTCGGGGTGGGCGGGATAATGGTTGAACCACTATCATATTCATTCAGTGAGGTGATTGAGTTTGAGTGAAGTACCTGCAAACCAATCGTTCACCAAGCTCAGATTTAGAGACCATACCCATTGGGTCAAATGGAGCTGAAATGCCAGCCTTTGTAGACTGACAGCTTAGTTGGATGGAGAGAGAGATAGACTGACAGCCTACAGCTTAGCTAGATGGAGAGAGAGCGAGAGACTGACAAACTACAGTTGATTTGATTTGACATTTAAAAAAATACAAGATTCCAGAAAACATCAAGGATGCTACACAAAAAAGTCAAGACTTATTTCCATTGTAATTCTTGGGACCCAGTTTAGCTGGATGGAGGTAGAGATAGACTGACAGACTACACCTTAGCTGGATGGAGGGAGATGTAGCTGTCTAGCTTGCTAGCTAGATCATTAACATTGACTGTCAACATCTGGCAGTGACGTCACAGTAATGTCAGTCTTCACTTAAAGGAACACGCCAACAGTCACGAAATACACTCCAAATACAACTCCAAAACTTTCCTGTAAACATGTTGTGACTTGTGTATTTACCATGTGGATACATTTTTTTTTTATAATTAGACATTTTCGTTCTCTAAGCAGAAATAAAACTGGGCTTTTGAGGTGATGAAATCACTGCGCCCAGGCAGCAGTGGTTCGGCAAAAAAAAATTAAGAATATATATCTGCTTAGAAAACGAAAATCTGGGCGCAACACAGCCGTCCCGGGTTCGACTCCCGGACCCGGCGACCTTTGCCGAATACTTCCTCTCTCTCTCTACCGGTAAAAACCAATAAAATATCAACCAAAAACATTAAAAAAAACAATAAAAAAAAAAAAATCTAAATCTATACATTTTTTTTAATTATTTCTCCGCGTGGTAAATACACAGGTCACAAAATGTTTACAGGAACGTTTTGGAGTTGTGTTTGGAGTGTATTTCGTGACTGTTGGGAACTAGGCCACACTGGCACACCTACTGCCAGTGAATTATTGTTCCCTAAGCCTAATGCAATGCATGCACAGAGAAGAAAAGGGTATGTATCTGCTTGTCTAACTCCAGGGTAGATGGCAAATAAGCTAATTTCCCAAAAAGTTGCCGTGTTCCTTTAACATCTGACAGTGCCAGTGAGTAATGTATTGGTACATAGCTCAATTTCTTTCTTTCTTTCTTTCTTTCTTTCTTTCTTTCTTTCTTTCTTTCTTTCTTTCTTTCTTTCTTTCTTTCTTTCTTTCTTTCTTTCTTTCTTTCTTTCTTTCTTTCTTTCTTTCTTTCTTTCTTTCTTTCTTTCTTTCTTTCTAGAACAGCAGAGTGGTCCTCGGGGCCCCTGGAAGTTACTACTGGCAAGGTAGTGCACGCACGCACGCACACACACACACACACACACACACACACACACACACACACACACACACGCTCTCTCTTGGCAGACTAATGAAGGCGTGTTGCTCTGCAGGCCAGCTGATATCAGATGACCTCTCGGAGATCATCGCTGGCTACAGCAGGCAGTTTGTTACGTCCTACAGCAGCCAGCGCTCCACCAAGCCGGCCAGCGCCCAGTATGATGACAGCTACCTGGGTGAGAGTTACATACTGTCTGTATCAGGCTGCATAAAGGCTCTATGAAGGCCACTTAAAGGATCTATGGGTGCATAAAGGCTCTATGAAGGCCATTTAATGGATTTATGAAGGCTGCATGGAGACTCTATGAAGGCTGCTTAGAGGATCTATGAAGATTGCATAAAGGCTCTATGAAGGCTACTTAAAGTATCTATGTAGGTTGCATAAAGGCTCTATGAAGGCTACTTAAAGTATATGTAGGCTGCATAAAGGCTCTATGAAGGCTACTTAAAGTATGTATGCAGGCTGTATAAAGGCTCTATGTAGGGTTCATAAAGGATCTATATAAGCTGTCTGTAGGGTACATTAATGCTCTATGGCTCCATAAAGGCTACATAAAGGCACTATGTAGAATGTATAATGGCTATGTAGGCTACATAAAGGCTCTATGTAGGCTACATAAAGGCTCTATGTTGGCTACATAAAGGCTCTATGTAGGCTACATAAAGGCTATGTAGGCTACATAAAGGCTCTATGTTGGCTACATAAAGGCTCTATGTAGGCAACATAAAGGCTCTATGTAGGCTACATAAAGGCTCTATGTAGGCTACATAAAGGCTCTATGTTGGCTACATAAAGGCTCTATGTAGGCTACATAAATGCTCTATGTAGGCTACATAAAGGCTCTATGTTGGCTACATAAAGGCTCTATGTAGGCTACATAAAGGCTATGTAGGCTACATAAAGGCTCTATGTTGGCTACATAAAGGCTCTATGTAGGCTACATAAAGGCTATGTAGGCAACATAAAGGCTCTATGTAGGCAACACAAAGGCCCTATGTAGACTACATAAAGGCTCTATGTAGAATGTACAAAGGCTATATGTAGGCTACATAAAGGCTCTGTAGAATGTATAAAGGCTCTATGTAGGCAACATAAATGCTCTATGTAGGCTGCATGTATAGAATTCAGGGTTCCAGCCACCATTGAATCTCAATTGAAGAAGAAGCCGTGTTTCTGGGTAGAAAACAGGTGGAGTTTTCTGAATGTACCTCTGATGGTGTGATGACTGTATGGATGGAGCACAAACGAGTCACGACCTCTCCTAGCTGTTTACTCTTTAAACATATTTGCATTCCCCCGGGACACAGGCTAGTGGTTCACTGGGCAGCGAGTGGAGCTCCATGTGCTGTTTTAGTTGGATGAGACATTTGAGAGCTTGTTAAGCCTGTGGCTAGCCGGGGTCAAAGGTTAAGATCAGGAACAGGTGTAAAAGGGACTTCCCACCAAGCCGTTAGGCCAGGCAGCACCCAGCCTGCTGACACAGCTATATCTGTATATCTGTATAGCTGTATCAAGCAGTAAACACAACAGTGAACATACACAGTGGTTTTGTCTGCTTTGGTACTGTATCTAGAGGCTTAAAAGCAGCAGGGATTATTAGTTGTTGTGTTTTCTTCTGCCTGGCTCCGTTGATTGGCACATCAGGGTGCTATCGATATCTAAAATTAGCTATCGAGATACAAAATAATACTGTAGCTAGCTAACATTATCGATATCGATCGTTACATCAAATTTGATAGTTACAATAAAGATTATCAGAAGAAGTGAGAAAATATAAACATTGTATGACTACTCATGTAGCGATTACAAAGACAGCGGAGGCCTGGACCCCTGAACTGAGACGTGACGGACCAAGGTGGGGTGGGAAACTATACATTAGAGGTGGTTTGGTGGGTGGAGTGGGGGGGGGGGGGGGGGGGGCGGTTGGGTAGGCGGGGTGGGGGAAACATTACATTGGAGGGGGTTGGGTTTGGAAATTTACAGGGGCCAGTTTCAAATTGCAGTCTCCTGTAGGTGCTCTTTGAGAGTCGTTTTGAAAGTGGGTAGTGATTCACATTCCTTTACAGCTGTGGGTAGGGCGTTCCACATTGATGTGGCATAATTGCGAAACGTGTTTAGTCCCTTGTTTGAGCCGAATCTGGGTACCCTTGTGCATCCCTAGCAATGGTGGAGCTCACTGGGCTTAAGAGATGAAATGATACATCATGTTTAAAGCCATATAATTTTAACTGTTTACTATTTAAAAAAAATTTATTTACCCATGTTTAACATTCATAGCCTATTCTCAATATATCTGTAAAAAATTACACATATTTTCGAATTTTAACCACTTAAATTAGTGTTTGTTTGATACCACGTCAGTTTTTATTGAAAAAAAACTGATAAACCGCCATATTCACCATATATCTATTATTTTTTTCCACTACTTTACAGCATATCAAAACGGGACAAAATTCCTGTGAATAAGAATCTGCCATTATAAAAAAGAAAGGTTGACTATTTCGGTCAGAAATAGCGGTCAGAAATAGCCGTAAGTAAGCGTTAGTAAGCACCGGTTAGTACTAATCTATTACTAAAAGGTATGTATTGTATGTATTTTGAATGCCTGGTGTAATTATTCTGTTTATTTATCGATATATGATGTGAAAATTAGAGATTAGAGATAAAAAAAAAAATTAGACTTGCGGTTTTATGGCGGTTTTATAGCGGTTTTATTAACATGGAAGTGGATGGGAGTAGAAAAAGGGACCAGGGGTAAAGAAGGCACTAAACACTATAACTATTGTTTTAGAATGTTTCATATTATAAGCTTTTCACACAATGAACATATATGTAAAATTAAGATATTTACCCAATTTCATGAAATAATAATAAACACAGACACCGCTGTGCTCACACACACACTCAAAATATTTCAAAAAAGTAGAAAAAGGGACCAGGGGTACACAAGACATGATTTGTGGAGCTCCATCTGGTGTTGTGGTTGTGGTATTCACTGACCTTTGGGAAGTATTTTGACATGCAGAAAAAATAAATAACGCACATCCTCCGTTTGTTGGTGCTGAGCCAAACTGTAAAAACAGTAATACATAAGAACAAAGCGGGGCTCACAACTCACTTGTAGTTCCTAGGTGTTTTAATAGACAAAAAAGGCAGTAGCATGCTTGAGGAAGACCGATAAGGTCGAAACGTCGCATCTACTGCCTTTTTTGTCTATTAAAACACCTTGGAACTACAAGTGAGTTGCGAGCGCCGCTTTGTTCTTAAGTATTTTGACATGTACATGGGTACCTTAGTGGTGTAGTGTATCTTGTAGACCAGGCCCATTGCAAGTTGCTGTACTCTGTCGTCTACTGCTCTAAGCCATCCTAGGTTGTCAAAGTGGGCAGGGGTGAGGTGGGTTCTATGAGTATGGTCAAGCAGTAGTCTGACCAGTTTGTGATGTTTGTAATTTTGTTTTTAGCGCCTTTGAGGTGCTTTGGTACCATGAGGTGCAAGCATAGTTGTAGACAGTACCCTTGAATGAGTGCTCCTGCCAGAGTCTTCAGGGTATTCTTGTTTACCAGAGAGGATATCCGGTACAAGAATCTAGTTTGTTGGTTGACTTTTTTGATTACATTGGATGCCATTTTGTCACAGGAAAGATTTGCCTCTAGGATGGAACCCAGGTATGTCTTTCCTTGTGACAATATTGTCACCCACTGTAACTGAGAAGCCGTCGGTCTTGCTGAGTTTGTCATTTGAACCGAAGAGAATGGACTCTGTTTTACCCAGGTGTAATGATAGTTTGTTATCAGCGAGCCAGGTGCAGATTCTGCCTAGTTCCGAGCTGAGGGTTTTTTCAACCTGCAACTTGTCCTTGTCAGAGACCAGCAGGGCTGAGTCGTCCGTGAACAGGAACAAGTTGCAATCACAAGCTGATGACATGTCATTTGCATAAATTAGGAACAGTAGCGGTCCTAGTATGCTTCCTTGTGGAACACCACAGCTCACTGTGAGGGGGGGGGGGGGGGTAGAGTACCGTTTACCTCCACCATCTGTTCTCTCCCCTCCAGGTAGGATTGCATCCAGCTCACTGATAGACTATCAAAACCAATTGCTTTTAGCTTGTCACTCAGAATGGAGTGATTGACAGTGTCGAAGGCCTTGACCATGACCATGCCGCAGTATTTGCCCGTGTCCACCTCTTGTTTGATGTGGTCATTCAAATAGAGAAGGCATGTGTCATTGGAGTGGGATGTTCTGAAGCCAGATTGGAATTCGTAGATTAGATTTCTTTCCGCAAGGTACTTTTCGACCTGTTCGTATACAATTTCTTCCATGACTTTCAAAATGGAGGTAAGTATAGAAACAGGGCAGTAGTTGCCTGGGTCTAATTTGCTGCCCTTTTTGTGCAGTTACTCTCGCAATTTTGAAGAGGTTTATTATGTGTGTGATGACTGGGGTGATGCTGAGTCTCTGAGGAATTTGGAGGGGATATTGTCATGGCCAGTGGCCTTGTTAGGTTGGAGGGCGCTCAGTTCTTTGAGTACCTCAGCTGTTGTTACCATTTCTAGTTTGAAATCGTCTTTGCTGACCCCTAGTTTATTGTATGAATGAATGAATGAATGAAAACTTTATTTAACAGATTGCAGAATGGGTACAATACAGTACGGCTCAATACATACAATTGTTAAGGGGATGCAGACCTGAGAAAGACGTTTGTCTTGTTTCCATCAGGGTCCCCCATTTTCAATTCATATAGACATTTATGACATACACAACATACATGCCATTTATGGCATAGGGACATATAGGTATTTAGTACTGATACATTTGTGACATAAGCGGTATTCAAATATACAGTACTGTTACCCCTAGATCCTGACAGAGTATATACATATGATGGGGAGGGGACTGTACATTAGGAGGGGGTGGGTGGGTGGGAGGGAAATATACATACGGCGGGGAGGGAATATATACATGCGGTGGTGAGGAGACTGTCTATTAGGAGGTGGTGGGGGTTTTGGGCACTTACAGTGGCCAGTTTCGAATTGCAGCCTCCCATAGGTGCTCTTTAAGAGCGGTTTTGAATGTGGGCAGGGATTCACATACCTTTACAGCTTTGGGTAGGGCGTTCCACATTGTTGTGGCATAATTGTGAAACGTGTTTAGTCCCTTGTTTGAGCCGAATCTGGGTTTAACATGATTTGTTGAGCTTCCTCTGGTGTAGTGGTTGTGGTATTCTCTGACCTTTGGGAAGTATTTTGACATGTACATGGGCACCCTGGTCGTATAGTGTATCTTGTAGACCAGGCCCATTGCAAGTTGCTGTACTCTGTCGTCTACTCTAAGCCATCCTAGGTTGGCAAAGTGGGCAGGGGTGAGGTGGGTTCTGGGGTTCAGGTCAAGTAGTAGTCTGACCAGTTTGTTTTGTGATGTTTGTAATTTTGTTTTAAGCGCCTTTGAGGTGCTTTGGTACCATGAGGTGCACGCATAGTCATAGTACCCTTGAATGAGTGCTCCTGCCAGAGTCTTCAGGGTATTCTTGTTTACCAGAGAGGAGATCCGGTACAAGAATCTAGTTCGTTGGTTGACTTTTTTTATTACATTGGATGCCATTTGTAGTAGGCTAAGATGTGTTCTACCCCAAAATGCCCTGAGTGGGAGGGTAGTTTATTTACCAGTGTTGTGGCTATGTTTGTGAAGAAAATGTTTAAGTAATTGGCCACATCCAGCTTGTCTGTGATGAGCGTGTTGTCCGTCTTTATGTTTATGTTTGAAAATCTGGTTTTAAGTTTTTTACTGCAGCCTAGTTGATTATTGAGTAATTTCCAAAATTCACAGGGTTTATTTTAGTTTTCCTCAGTTTTGTCATTGATGACATTCTTTTTTGCAGTTTTGATCATGGAGTTTACGTCATTTCTTAGTCTGTTTCTTTGCAGTTTGAGTTCAGTCACGTGGGCTTGGAGTTCACTGCTCGAGCTTTTGGTAAGCTTTGACTGACTTTTACGAAACTCTGAGAATTTTTTGTCTCTTTTTGTGGTTCTAGGTTAAAGGCCTCGCTAGAGTAGGTTTTGAGGTCTCTAGATGTGACTGTTTTGTGACAGCTTTTTGCGGGTACAGAATATCATATAATGATCACTTAACCCGCATGCTATAACCCCTTTATTGGAGATCTTGGACTGAATGAGGTCAATGGTAGTCTGTCTTGATTCACATACACATGTGGGTTGGGTGATTAGCTGGCTGAGGCCATGCAGATCACAAAACCTATTGAATGACTTGAAGACGGGTGCATCTTTTCGTTGCATATCCGTGTTCCAGTCTCCAATAAGAAATTTGGCGACATCCTCAACTCCAGCAACACCCGTCAAGTGTATCATAAAAGCCACTATGATCTGGCGGTCTGTAGATTGAGCCAACTAGTACGGATTTCGCCCTTTCTAACAGGATTTCAACCCATACAGTTTCAATTGATTCATGATTCAGTTCTGTTAATGAATTTGGTATCTTTATGTATGTACATACAGACACCACCTCCATGCTTGTTCCTATCATTCCTGATTATTGAGTAGTTCTCAAATTCTATCTCTGGATATTTTACAGAATCGTCAAGCTTAGTTTCTGAGAAGCACAATATGTTTGCCTTACCAGTAATGAATAATTGTTTGATTTCATCCAATTCGTTTTTTAGGCTGTTTATGTTGAGGTGGAAAATGTTCAGTCCATTTGCGTTGGTTATTTTGTTGATGTTGTCCGGTTCGAAGTATTGTTCATTTGTGTTCTGTTCCTTGGTGTGTGTGTGTGTGTGGGGGGGGGGTATTTGTTGTCATGGGTGGGAAGGGGGGAGGGGGGGGGGTCTTTTGTTGTTGTGAGTTTCTGGCTGGGCTGTTGGGTGATTCCTTTCTGGTCGGATCCCGCGCCGTGCTGGAACAACAAAGGACTCGTTCCAGGTAGATTCGTTCATGCTAGATTTCACTGCTAGCTAGCAGGCTGTTGTTTGCCGACTGTCTTGAGTCCCGGACCGGAACGGCACCGTTTTTCAAAGTTGCTTATTACAAGTTGTCAAAAGTTGTCCTACCTTCTCCCCTGGTGCTGCCTGACTGTGACGCATATTCTGTCCAATCCCTGCCAAGAAAGTTGGTAATAAAAATGAATCCACATGCTCTGTTGTTCTTCTTGCTGATTGAAGAAGGCCTGGCTATTCCACGCGTTATTTCAGCTTAAAGGAACACGCCAACATTTTGGGAAATTTGCTTATCGTCTTCTCTAGAGAGAGACAACAACCAGTTTCCTCTCTGTGTGTTCAGTAGAAAGCTATCTGGCTGCACGTTAGCCTAGCTTAGCACAATGAATGGAAGCGGACAGTGCTGGTTAGCCTAGGGAATTGTCCAACTAACACCTCTCCCGAAGGCTAACCAGCACTGTCCGCTTCCATTCATTGTGCTAAGCTAGGCTAACATGCAGCCAGATAGCTTTCTACTGAACGCATAGAACGCATATCTATCTTCTTGTCTCTCTCTGGAGAAGACGGTAAGCTAATTTCCCAAAATGTTGGCGTGTTCCTTTATGTCACAGATTTGCTGTCACAGATAACATAACGCTAATGATTCCAAAATTATGCGCGACTCGTTTAGAATCGGCTTTGCAAATTTGCATCTTCTTGTTGCATGTAGCATAACAACGGACGCAAAGATAACATTGACTGCCATTTGGACTGCAACGTTAGTATAATAATGACTGATCGTTGCCACGGCTGCAGGGTCTTCTCTCTGATCCTTCAACTCCTGACCAGGGTCGCACTCACACACTTCGTCGTGTGAATCACCACACCGAACCATGACGTCCACATTGTGAAGTCACGAGATGAATCACCCCTAATGGTGACTACTCACACCTACAGCACCTCGTATTAAAGTGTGTGTCCGTGTGTGTGTGTCCTCCTGCAGGCTATGCAGTGGCTATAGGAGACTTCAACAGCGATGGAGAGGAGGGTGAGAACACACAGACTCTGGCTCTCATGTCTAAATACTCACTCACTCACTCACTCACTCACTCACTCACTCACTCACTCACTCACTCACTCACTCACTCACTCACTGGCCATGTCTGAATAGTCTCCAGCAACACTTGTAGTATTATACTATTAGGGATGCCCCGATCGATCGGCCACCGATCGTTATCGGCCGATAATCAGTATAAATATGCGATCGGTGATCGGTGATAATGCTTTATTTTCGCCGATCGTCAAAACCGATCTCATTCGCTGAGTTCTGTGTCAGACACCGGGAGCTGCACTCACTCCCACACAGTGGTGCAGCGTCTGCTCCCTCGTCTGCTCCCTCCAGCCCCTCCCGCGCGCATGTAAACACGGGTCTAGTCTAGTGAGACGGGAGAACGGCGTCTCCCTGAGTTAACGTTAGCTACCGTTACAAAATGACCCAGTCAACCATTCACTTCCAGTCCAATACATGATGAGGCATTGTCTAACCGAACGGTATCTAGCCGGCCAGCTACCGATAGCTAGGGATGCCCCGATCACGTTTTTTGCCACCGATACCGATCACCGATCGTCGTGAGCCATATTGGCCGATACCGATTGTTTTTAATTAAAAATAAATTAAAACTTATTTTATATAAAACGTTTTTTTTTTTTTTTTTTTTATAAAATATATCTATTATATAATTAGACTTGTACTTGTATTATCTGCGAGACATCGCCACCACGTTTAAGTCAAAATGCTCGCTATCTGCAAACAGCTCCACTGTCTGTGTGTACTCTAGTAGCCTCCAGCTCCAAAAAGGATTCTCCGGCGCTGCAGCGGGACCCTATTGGTAACATTACTGTGCTTTGGTCATTTCACATTCAGCAAGCCCTCAGCTCGAATACGCATTAAATCAATGTTATAAGACATTTATATCAAGAGCTATCTGTAGCTACTGCTAGCCGGCTAGATGACGTTAAGACAGAACTTTAGTTCAATGGGACATTTCGTTTTGAACAGTAAACTAACGTCAGCTAACGCAAGCTAACGGAGGTATGAACATGGACTACTAGACTTTCTGGATCATTTGTTGATATCAGGAGCTATCGGTAGCTAGCCGGCTAAATACCGTTAGACAATGCCTACTAAACGTGAATAGTTGACTGGGTAATTTTGTTTAAACAGTAACGATAGCTAGGTAGCTAACGTTAGCGCAGGTCGAATGCACTACAGACTCGAGCAGAGGAGCCTCCTCTCAGTCCTCAGTGTTTACAAACTCTACACGGGGCGGGCGGGGCTAGGGAGGAGGAGCAGCGGCAGTTTGCAGGTCGTGTGTGTCTGAGACAGACAGCGAGTGAGAGCTTCGCTTGATCGGTTTCCGCTATCGGCGAATATGACTCATTATCGGAATTCACAGATTGCATATTTATACTGAGTATCGGCCGATAACGATCGGTGGCCGATCGATCGGGGCATCCCTACCGATAGCTCCTGACATCAACAAACGCTCCAGCAAGTCTAGTAGAGACGTGTATGATACCTCAGCTAGCTCATGTTAGCTGACGCCAGCTCACTGTTCAAAACGAAATGTCCCACTGAACTAAATAGTTCACAGAGGCGCTGTATCAACGTTATATAGCCGGACAGCAGTAGCCACAGATAGCTCCTGATATCAATGTTTTATAACACTCATTCGATGCGTATTCGAGCTGAGGGCATGTTGTTGAATATGATCAATAGGGTCTAGCTGCAGCTCCGGAGAATCCTGGCCGTAGCTGCAGGTTACTCGAGTATAGGTCTAGCTGCAGCTCCGGAGAATCCTGGCCGTAGCTGGAGGCTACTAGAGTACACACAGACAGTGGAGCTTGTTGCGTGGTGGCGATGTCTCGCAGATAATACAAGTACAAGTCTAATTATATAATATATATATTTTATAAAAAATTAAATAAAAGAAAAATTATATAAAATAATTTAAAAAAAAATTAATCAAAAACGATCGGTATCGGCCGATATGGCTCACGACGATCGGTGATCGGTATCGGTGGCAAAAAACGTGATCGGGGCATCCCTATACTATATAGTATATACTATATAACAACTTTGTGGCCTTCATCAGGGTCATCATGGAACATATTACAAACAACATTTTCCCTTTGTCCCTCTGTCCCTTTATCAAGTTTTACCTGTTTGACATATCTGGCTAATGCATAAAGGCTCTATGAAGGCTGCCTACATTATCTATGTAGACTACATAAAGGCTCTATGAAGGCTGCCTACATTATCTATGTAGACTACATAAAGGCTCTATGAAGGCTGCCTACATTATCTATGTAGACTACATAAAGGCTCTATGAAGGCTGCCTACATTATCTATATAGGCTGCATAAAGGATCTATGAAGGCTGCCTACATTATCTATGTAGACTACATAAAGGCTCTATGAAGGCTGTCTACATTATCTATGTAGACTACATAAAGGCTCTATGAAGGCTGCCTACATTATCTATGTAGACTACATAAAGGCTCTATGAAGGCTGCCTACATTATCTATGTAGACTACATAAAGGCTATGAAGGCTGCCTACATTATCTATGTAGACTACATAGTGACTCTATGAAGGCTACTTAAAGGGTGTATGAAGGCTGTATAGAGGCTCTATGTAGGGTTCATAAAGGCTCTATGTAGGCTGTATAAAGGTTGTCTGTAGGCTACATAAAGGCACTATGTAGAATGTATAAATGCTCTATGTAGGCTGCATGAATGCTCTATGTAAGCTACACAGAGGCTATATATATCTATCTAGGTTGTCGTCGGACGGGCGCTTCATCAGTGCTTCCAGTCATCCCGATCCTCCATGCATCTGGCTAGCTCGCCGGTGCTTTCTGCTCCCGCAACATATGTTAATGTGGGGCGTCCTCGTGATCTATGCCCGTGTGTTGGCTCCCACAGCACCAGTTTGCTGGTTGGCAGCTCATGGTGTCTCTGGCAGTGACCTGCCAGCCTCATTCTCCTGACTGCCACTTTCTCGCTCACCCTTAGCACCCCCCCATACAAGTTTGCATTAGTGACATGCTCATCCCTGTTGATGTTGAGCACCACACGCATCATTCTGGTGTAGCACCCATCCAGGGACTTCTGCAGGGTGGGCTTCAGGGTCCAGCATTCACTGCCATACAAAAGGACAACTCAACTGTTGCATGAAAGAAGTTGAGCTTGATTTGACTGGTCATGCCGTTCAGAGCCCTCCACGCAAGCGCCTTCCTCACTTTAAGGTCTTGCTTGGACAGGTTGACCCACGAGCCCAGGTAGGTGGATGATCCGGGAGGATGTTATACATTATGACCTCGGATTTCTTGGCATTTAGCCTAAGGCCAACCTTGGTGCACTCCGTCTCCACTCTGCACAGGAGTTCCTGTGCCTGCTCTACGTGGTCAGGCTACATAAAGGCTCTATGTTTTTGTCTTCATCAGGTTTGACCTGTTTGACATATCTGGGAGTTCTCTCTCCCACTCTGTCCTCATCTTGGGAGCTCATCTACCTGTAGCTCCGGCTAGCTGTGAGGTTACCCAGGCTCTCATTTTCCCCAGTAGGGAATTTCTATGTGCATTTAAGCACCGGAATGCCCGTCTTCTCTTGTTCAGATTACAATTGGTAATTCCAGTTTTACTGACCCCCCAGGCATTCAGATGGTTTCCCTGCTTAATACTTTTACATTTTTACATACTTAAATACTTAATACATTTGGGCCAGTGCTTTTACGCATGTGTAAAGAAGGTCCCCCTGGGTAGCGCAGTGGAGAATGCACTCGCCTACCACCGCAGAGACGATCAGTCGTCCCTACTAACACAATGGGCAGTGTTAGCGGGTGGGAAGCCGGCGGGGAATGTGTCCTGGTCATTGTAAACTGCGATTCCTACTGGTCGGTCGGGGCGCCTGTTCAGCAGGGAGGGGATCTGGGGGAAATAGCATGAACCTCTGCACGTGTTACATTCCCCCAGTGAGAGAAAAATACAGAAAAAGTGAGAGAAAAAAATTATAATAAAAAAAGTCCCGGACTATTCAATCTATCATTAGAGCCTTTAGCACAATATATAAGACAATCCCAATCCATAGAACCAATCGTAATCAAGGGCACACAACAAAAAATTTGTTTATATGCGGACGACGTAATATTGTTCATGCAAAACCCCAACACCACATTGCCTCATCTGCTCAAGTTGATTGAGAACTTTGGTGATTTATCGGGATTTAAGATAAATTGGCCGAAGTCGGCTTTCCTTCCACTTAACACCCCTGCAAAAAAAGATATAACCCTCCCAGGAGAGATACCGATGGTAAAACATTTTAGATGCTTGGGAGTGGAAATATTCCCCACCATAAGACAAACGGTGAAGCACAATTACACAAAAATCCAAAACAAAATCAAAGACGACCTTGATAGATGGGCAAAACTTAAAAACACAGTACAAGCACGGATATCAATAGTTAAGATGGATGTACTACCTAGAATCAACTTCTTCAGTTCAATGCTACCGTTACCCCCTCCAGAGGGTTACTGGAAAAGATTACACTCCTCCACATACAAATTTATTTGGAATAACAAACCACCACGTATAAAAAGATCCACCGCACAGAGAAATAAAGCAGATGGTGGCATGGCATTTCCAGATTTTTTCCAATATTTTAAGGCGTACACATTAAGACCATTGACAACATGGTTTGACCCCCAAGCATTAGTATCCTGGAGAAAATTAGAAGAAAACATAGTAGCCCCACATAGACTGAAGGACATAGCATACACTAAACTACCAATCAAGCACTGTGAACAGAAATTTGGCCCCATAATTACTCATGCGATCCGGATATGGCGTGAATCACAAAAAAAAAATCCTAACCCACATAAATGGCACAATCATACTCCCTTATTCAATAACAATGCACTCTTAATTGAAAAACGACCTATAAGATTCCCTATATGGGAAGAGCAAGGCATACACTCATTAGGGGATGTTTTTAACAAACAGGGTTTTTGTAGTGATAAAAAAATACGCAAAAAATTTAATCTCACCAAGTCCACATGGCTTTTTTACATACAGTTACAGCTAAGTTTGAAGTCCCACGGTGTTCCATTAGACATACCAATTGAACACCACAGATACCACAAATTCTTCTATGAAAGAGAGACATCGAGAGGTTTTGTTTCAGATTTGTATCATCAATTACTAACGTCCTCGTATGAAACCCTCCAAATAGACTCTGTCTGGAGGAGGGATATACCAGACCTGGAAAATGACTTTGATTGGCAAGGAGCCTGGGCAAATGTCCGACTTACATCAAGGAACCCGGATCATCAACAAATCAATCTTAACTATATTCACAGGACATACTTGACTCCTATAAGACTGTGCAGAATGGGTCTTAAACAAGACTCCAAATGCTCCCAATGTACAAATGGGGACGAAGGGACATTTATGCACATGTATTGGGACTGCCCACCAGTTAAGGCATTCTGGAAAGATGTGACCCAACAATTATCAAAACTCGTATCTTGGAATATACCTGTACACCCCTCGGTATTACTATTGAATGATGTTTTTGAGTTTGCAGTAAATCCACAGCTAAAGAGATTGGTTTTATCGGGTATCACAGTAGCTAAAAAGCTGATCGCATCACGCTGGTTTCAACCGGAAAAAATGTGCCGGAAAGTTTGGTTTCTTACATATCTAGATGTGATTTATCAAGAAATATCTACAGCAAGAATTCTGGGTCTCAATGAATCCAAAATGTCAATGTGGTTAGAAGTGGTGGAGAGAATAAAAGCTAGCTTATAATGGTAGTGTCTGGTTAGGTGCGAGGGATAATGGAGGTACTTCCCAAGGTGGGGTCCGGGAGGGGGGGGTTCGAGCTGGAGCATATGTGTGTAGGTTTTTAGATAACAGGTATTAGGGGTATATCTTATATAAGACAATTAACTAAAATGTGATTTCATTGGATGTGCTCTGACAATTAATGCTTGTATATCTTATCGTGTGTTGTCATGTTTGTTTATGTTTGTTTAAAAAATAATAAAAAAATTAAATACAAAATAAAAAAAGAAGGTCCCCTATTTGGCCTGTTACTATTCATAACCTAGACTAGTTGGCTAACCTGCTATCCTTATTCTCTACCCCTTGTCTATTCTTTTTAGACTAGGGCAAGGTTTTCTTAACTTCTCAGCCATTTCCTTTGACTTGTCAGTGTTGGATACATGGCTGGTGTTCTTTTACACATGGATACTCTGTCCCCTACTTTTACACATGGATACTCTGTCCCCTACTTTTACACATGGGTACTCTGTCCCCTACTTTTACACATGGATACTCTGTCCCCTACTTTTACACATGGATACTCTGTACTCTGTCCCCTACTTTTACACATGGATACTCTGTCCCCTACTTTTACACATGGATACTCTGTCCCCTACTTTTACACATGGATACTCTGTCCCCTACTTTTACACATGGATACTCTGTCCCCTACTTTTACACATGGATACTCTGTCCCCTACTTTTACACATGGGTACTCTGTCCCCTACTTTTACACATGGGTACTCTGTCCCCTACTTTTACACATGGATACTCTGTCCCCTACTTTTACACATGGGTACTCTGTCCCCTACTTTTACACATGGATACTCTGTCCCCTACTTTTACACATGGATACTCTGTCCCCTACTTTTACACATGGATACTCTGTCCCCTACTTTTACACATGGGTACTCTGTCCCCTACTTTTACACATGGATACTCTGTCCCCTACTTTTACACATGGATACTCTGTCCCCTACTTTTACACATGGGTACTCTGTCCCCTACTTTTACACATGGATACTCTGTCCCCTACTTTTACACATGGATACTCTGTCCCCTACTTTTTCACATGGATATGGATACTCTGTCCCCTACTTTTTCACAGGGAAACGTTGTTTATCCCTCTTCTTTTAAAGGGCCAACAGGGCTTTGCGACAGCTTAGCACATTTATCCAATAGGATGAGCCAGTATGAGATATAACTAACTATAGTTATATAATGCAGTATGAGATATAACAAATGTTATGAATGATAACCCTAGTTATATTAATGCAGTATGAGATATAATGAAGGTTATGAATGATAACTAGTTATATTAATGCAGTATGAGATATAATGAAGGTTATGAATGATAACTAGTTATATTAATGCAGTATGAGATATAATGAAGGTTATGAATGATAACTAGTTATATTAATGCAGTATGAGATATAATGAAGGTTATGAATGATAACTCTAGTTATATGAATGCAGTATGAGATATAATGAATGTTATGAATGATAACTAGTTATATTAATACAGCATGAGATATAACAAATGTTATTATGAATGATAACCCTAGTCCTAGTTATATTAATGCGGTATGAGATATAACAAATGTTATGAATGATAACCCTAGTTATATCAATACAGTATGAGATATAATGAAGGTTATGAATGATAACCCTAGTTATATTAATACAGTATGAGATATAATGAAGTAAAATTTGTCACACCCCTTGTCATGGAAATAAAAATCACATTCCATGTTATTTCTTTTTTATTTCTTTTTTTAACTTAAATTTGTATTAAACATTTATAGACATACAACACAACATATACAATAACATCAACAACCCTATTAAACAGACATAAACAATAAAGAAAAAAAATGTAATACCCAAAAAATGAAAATAAAAAATGCTGACTTGAGCAAAATTTCCACATACATAAATAATGAAGTGTAAAAACATAAAACAGTTGTCATACCCTAAACAAAAATAAAAATAGAAAACATTAAGTGTGTGACATGGGTTCAGAGACCCTCCTTGAACCTCTTTCCTCCTTTATCCTTCGTCCTCTTGTGTTGCATTTGTTCCTTCCTCTGTGATGTCGTTTTTTGTTCCCCTTATAATCCTCCCACTTTCCCCATCTTTCCCCAAATTTCTCTTCCTGTAGCCTCAGCATGTGCGTTATCCTCTCCATATCCTGTATCTCCTCTACTATTCCTACCCATTGTGCTATTGTCGGTGGGTCTTCTTTGTACCACAGTCTCGTTATTGCTTTTCTGGCCGATATCAACATTATCTTTATTAAATACTTGTCCCCCCCTTGTATTCCCTCGTGTGTCAGGTCCCCTAAGTAAAGCACCAGTCCCGTTTGTGGTAACCCGTATCCTAATATTCTGATCATTGCCTCCCCTATCTCCTCCCAATACCCCTTCAGCTTCTGACATCCCCAGAATATGTGTGTGTGATTTGCCCCCTCCTTCCCACACATCCTCCAGCATGTCCTTTGTGTTGGTGCATACTTTCCCTTCAACTCTGGGGTTATAAAGAATCTGATTATGTTTTTCCATCCAAACTCTTTCCATACCCTTGATCCTGTTGTTGAATGCTGTACCTCGCATATGCTACCCCATTCCTTCTCTGTTATTTCTATCTCTAATTCTCTCTCCCATTTCTCCCTTATATAATCGGTCGTGTGTCCCTTGCTGTTCATTATAGCCTGGTACAGTGCCGAAATTACCCTTCCTTTCCCCCCTTCGTATGCCCACACTATCATCTCGATTATTCCATTCTGTTCTTCGTCCTTGTCTCCTCTTATTTCTTTATTGTAGTAATCTCTAACCTGTAGATATCTGAAGTGGTCCCTGTTTTCTAGTCCAAATTTCTCCTTAATTTTTGTAGGGTTTGCATTTCCCCCTTCTCTATAATTTTGCATATCGCTGTTGCCCCCCCCTCTCCCACCTTCTGAATCCATGGTCCAACCTCCCTGGCTTGAATCTCTTGTCATGTGCTACCCATCTCAGAACCCCTGACTGCTTCTCCAATTTGTGTGTTTTTACTACTCTGTTCCATATGGTCAAGGTGCACTTGGTGATTGGATCTAACAGTCACTCTTTTTCTTTGAATAGTTCCCTATCCCCCACCAGAGCTTGTACCTTGTATCCCTCCCCTTCTTTTTCAATGTCTTTCCATCTTGCCTCATATCTGTCGTTACACCAGCACGTCACTGCTCTCAGTTGTGCTGCATAATAATAGTCTTGTAGGCTGGGTACTGCCATCCCTCCCTTTTCCTTTGGTAGTTGTAGTGTTTTATATCTGACCCGTGGTCTTCTCCCCGCCCATATGAACCTCGATATCAGTCTGTCCCACTCCCTGAATTGATTCTGTGGTATTTGTATCGGTAGTGACTGAAACAGGTATAGTAACCTTGATAGTATGTTCATCTTAATGACCTCTATTCTTGAATTGAAGTCCAAGGGCATTACTGTCCATCTCTCTAAGTCTCTCTTGATGTTCTGATTTATCTGTGTATAGTTCGCCTCAAACAGTTTCCCCACTCCTCTCGTGATGTTCACCCCTAGGTATTTAATCTTGTCCATGTCCCACCTTATCCCGTACTCCTCCCTAATTTCCGTCGTTGGGGTAAAGTTCCATGCTAATGTCTGTGTCTTTGTCACGTTTAGTTTGTATCCTGAGTAGTGGCCGTATTCCTTCAGTAGATCCATCAGTGCCGGGAAGCTCTTGTCTGGTTGCCTCATGTATACTATCACGTCGCCCGCAAATAGGCCTAGTTTATATTCCGTTCCCTTTATCCTTACTCCCTTGATGTCCTCGGTCTGTCTGATCAGTTGTGCCAGTGGTTCTATGAAAATGGCGAAGAGCGTTGCATGTTATTAGTTCTTAAAGTAAAGAATACTGAACCTCTACTGAAAAGACAGTACTGCTACTAAACCATCATACAGTTAAGATACTGAACCTCTGTACTGAAAAGACTGTACTGCTACTAAACCATCATACAGTTAAGATACTAAACATCTGTACTGAAAATATTACTGCTACTAAACCATCATAAAGTTAAGATACTGAACTTCTGTACTGAAAAGACTGTACTGCTACTAAACCATCATAAAGTTAAAGGGGAACTATCTTATAAATGACCTTTTCCAGTGTTTAGGGTTATTTTCTAGCTATGTGGACCAGGGTTTCCGTTAGAATTTTTTTTTGCAGGTCCGAGTGTCCGGTAGATTTCAATCTACCGGACAAATGGGATAAATTCCGGTCAGAGTTTATATTGAGCTTAAAAACAATTGATAGGCCTATATAAAGAATGACATCATCAAGGCATTTATAATATTTTAACTTAAAACTATGCTACTTTTGCGTATATACAGTCATTAATATATTCCAAATAAAATAAGTCCCTCGAGACTGCGTGCTGCTGCCGACTTGAGGTGTCGGTGGGCAGTCTGCCCGACCTTAATAAACAGCAGTCTGTTATAATCACATTTTTATGAGCTAACGAATTCCGTTATATTGGACATTTGTATTAATTATATCAAGCGAAGAACTGAGAAATTTGGCAGAGAGACGGCAACATTATCGTGGGTTTGCGTGATGTATATCTCCACCTGCCAACGACTTGGTGCTGGTCATAATGTCCGGTGAAAACAACTCCCTCCAAGCACAACTTGACCACCCGAACCGTACCAAAACAGGCCAAAATTAAATAGCCCATGCGACGAACGATTCATTACATTCGTTTCATCGTTGCTCCACCAAGCAGCCGGTCCAACAATATCAGCGCGAGCCGGCCAGCCGCCTGCAGTTAGTTTGCAAGAAGCATCCAGCTGCAGACCCGCAGAGCAGCTTTCCAGGTCTGGGGACCGCACTGTGCCAGCAAAGCTGGTGGGTTCTGTGGGTCTGCAGCTGCATGCCTTCCGCAAACCCAGCAGCAAGCTCTCACTGACACAGCGTCGTCATTACCAGACCGGCTGCTTGGCGAAGCAACGACAACAAACGCAATGATTGTTTCGTTCATCGCATAGGCCACCCAACTCCAGCCCATCCAAATACAATTCAAATAATCAAACTGTGCCCAGAGGGAACTATTTTCACCGGACACTATGACCGGAGAGATTAAATTTGTCGGACTTCAACAGATTTTGCCGGCCAAATACCGGTAATTACCGGCTAACGGAAACGCTGATGTGGACTTATAGTAATAGGATCTATGTCTCTAATTCTCGATTTGGCGCATTCTTCCAATTCTCCTCTCACAATAATGTCCCTCCCTCAAGTGAGTCATCTGAAAATCTGCGTGTCCTCCCGGCTCCCTCTCGACTCGAGGAAGTCCACCACCGCGCTGCGCCACAGACAGCTCATGCTCCCGAACCGAGAGAGAGAGAGAACTGTAAACACTCTGCGTGTCCTCCCGGCTCCCTCTCCCTCTCGAGGAAGTCCACCACCGCGCTGCGCCACAGCTCATGCTCCCGAACAGAGAGAGAGAGAACTGTAAACACTCTGCTGTACTCTGTCCCCTACTTTTACACATGGATACTCTGTCCCCTACTTTTACACATGGGTACTCTGTCCCCTACTTTTACACATGGGTACTCTGTCCCCTACTTTTACACATGGATACTCTGTCCCCTACTTTTACACATGGGTACTCTGTCCCCTACTTTTACACATGGATACTCTGTCCCCTACTTTTACACATGGACTGACTGTCACTCTCTCTCTCTCTCGACTGACTGTCACTCTCTCTCTCTCTCGACTGACTGTCACTCAAAGTGCTTATGGGCGGAGCCAGGCCATAACAGCCTGATTTCTTGAGGCTGAAAAATGATGGTTTTGAGTACTTGATTAGAAATATAAACCAATGCATTTTTTTGAAAAAAAACGTACAGATGTCTTCAATAGACTCACAGGAATTGTGTAAAGTTGCCCAAATAGTGCTAGGAATAGTAAAATAGTTCCCCTTTAAGATACTGAACCTTTGGCATTTTCAGACACAGCAACTCACTCAATTTGCCAGCTCATAGGCATGGCACTTTATGTAAGACGAGGTCAGTCCATGTGTTTCCTATAAGACGCATCTTATTGTCTGAATGGAAGGATATTTGTTTGTTTGTTTGTTTGTTTGTTTCTCTCCAGATTATGTGACGGGAGTCCCACGAGGAGACAAGTCACTGGGATATGTAAGACTCACAGACAGACAGACAGACACACACAACACACAACACACACGCACACACACACACACACACACACCCACACACACACACACACACACACACACACACACACACACGCACACACAGACACACACACACCAACACACACAGACACACAGACAGACACACACACACACCTACACACACACACCTACACACTCACACCTACACACACACACACACACACACACACACACACACACACACACACACACACTCACAAACAGACAGACGGACAGACTCACTCACAGACACACACACACACACAGACTGACAGTGTTCTGTCTCAAAGAGATTAATCTTATTTCTACTTCCTGTTTCCCCTTTCTCTACTTCCTGTCAGGTGACCATCCTGAATGGACTCAACATGGAGGCTATGGTTAACCTGACTGGCTGGCAGGTCTGTCTACCTGTGTGTCTGTGTGTCTGTCTGTCTGTCTGTCTGTCTGTCTGTCTGTCTGTCTGTCTGTCTGTCTGTCTGTAACTGACTGACTGACTGACTGACTGACTGACTGTCAATCTGTGTCTGTCTCTCTCTCTCTCTCTCTCTCTCTCTCTCTCTCTCTCTCTCTCTCTCTCTCTCTCTCTCTATCCTCTCTCTCTCTCCCTCTCTCTCTCTCTCTCTCTCTCTCTATCCTCTCTCTCTCTCCCCCTCTCTCTCTCTCTCTCTCTCTCTCTCTCTCTCTCTCTCTCTCTCTCTCTCTCTCTATAGATGGCATCTTATTATGGTCATTCAGTAGCAGCTACTGACATCAACAATGATGGGTGAGTACAACTAGAATCCAAATAATCAATTAATCAACTGATTGATTATTATTACTAATCGATTGTATTAGAATGAGATTGTATTAATCTCATCTTGAGTACTGACTTTATTGATCTGTTATTGATCTCATCTGGTTTATTGAGTAGCTTTGTAGATGTACTAGTGGGAGCTCCACTCTTCATGGAACCAAAGTCTGATGGCAAGCTGAGAGAAGTTGGACAGGTAGACATGCACACACACACACACACACACACACACACACACACACACACACACACACACACACACACACACACACACACACACACACACACACACACACACACACACACACACACACACACACACTGTCTTTTCAACAATTTCATATGACTTCCTTAAATCTGTGGAACATGTTTTTGTAAAGAAGGAAACTAGTCTAAATGTAATTTTAACTATTTATTTTTCATTTTCCTTTGTATTGAACATGCTTCATTCATTAAATCTAAATGATTGATGGACAATGACATCATCAGGGTTTGAAGTCTTTAGATGAATTATCATTTTCAACAATATTATATTATATTCATAGTAAACACAAGATACTTGTGCCCTAATGATCATATATCATTGACAGATTAGTTGTGATACCTTAGTATAATTACAATAAATTCAGTGAATGCGGAGTTATTATTGTTGATAAAGTACGTTTTGTTCTGAAAGGCTTCCTTTGAGCCATAATGCCTTCAGCAGAACTCCTGTAGATCAGACAAAATAAATACAATATGTAAGGGATAATGTATAGCTACTGAGGCGCCTCGCCGAGGTGTTCTAAACGTCAGTGAAGGTCAATTATTTTGCGACAATGACCGAGTATAGCTATACATTATCCCGCTTATTACATGGCTAACTTACTAACAATATACCTAATTCATTTTACACCATTGACAAGACGATGCAGTGTGTGTCAGTGGGCTTGATTGCTCCAGCTGCGAAAAGCAATAATCACCGGTGATCATTGCGCGTTGCCCACGGCAGCGGTCAGTTATCGAAAAATAATTCACCGCTGTCAGGGGCTATTGACCAATCACAATCAAGCATTTCGGCGAATGTGAAAACGCCATGTAATAAAAATCAATAATAAATACAAAAGTAAATTGTGTGTGTGTGTGTGTGTCTCTCTCTCTCTCTCTCTCTCCAGGTGTGTGTGTATCTGGGCGGGGGGGACTTCTCGTTCCTGCGTCCTCAGAGGCTGTCGGGCTGGGAGGCCTACGCCAGATACAGCTCTGCCATCGTCAGCCTGGGAGACCTGGATATGGACGGCTTTAACGGTAAGACACACACATACACACACGTACTGTATACACACACACACACACACACACACACACACACACACACACACACACACAAGTATAGACACACATATAGACACACAAACACACGCAGTGTGAAGTAGCAGTCGTATATGTGAATGAGTAGTCCTATAAGAGCAGTCCAATAGGTGAAGGAGCAGTCCTATAGGAGCAGTCCTATAGGAGCAGTCCAATAGGTGAAGGAGCAGTCCTATAGGTGAAGGAGCAGTCCTATAGGAGCAGTCCAATAGGTGAAGGAGCAGTCCTATAGGTGAAGGAGCAGTCCTATAGGAGCAGTCCAATAGGTGAAGGAGCAGTCCTATAGGTGAAGGAGCAGTCCTATAGGTGAAAGAGCAGTCCTATAGGAGCAGTCCAATAGGTGAAGGAGCAGTCCTATAGGTGAAGGAGCAGTCCTATAGGTGAAAGAGCAGTCCTATAGGAGCAGTCCAATAGGTGAAGGAGCAGTCCTATAGGTGAAGGAGCAGTCCAATAGGTGAAGGAGCAGTCCTATAGGAGCAGTCCTATAGGTGAAGGAGCAGTCCTATAGGAGCAGTCCTATAGGTGAAGGAGCAGTCCTATAGGTGAAGGAGTAGTCCTATAGGTGAAGGAGCAGTCCTATAGGTGAAGGAGTAGTCCTATAGGTGAAGGAGCAGTCCTATAGGAGTAGTCCTATAGGTGAAGGAGTAGTCCTATAGGTGAAGGAGCAGTCCTATAGGTGAAGGAGTAGTCCTATAGGTGAAGGAGCAGTCCTATAGGTGAAGGAGTAGTCCTATAGGTGAAGGAGCAGTCCTATAGGTGAAGGAGCAGTCCTATAGGAGCAGTCCTATAGGTGAAGGAGTAGTCCTATAGGTGAAGGAGTAGTCCTATAGGTGACCACATCAAACAAGAGGTGGACGCGGGCAAATACTGCGGCATGGTTATGCTGGACCTACAAAAGGCCTTCGACACTGTCAATCACTCCATTCTGATTGACAAGCTTAAAGCAATTGGTTTTGATAGTCTATCAGTGAGCTGGATGCAATCCTACCTGGAGGGGAGAGAACAGATGGTAGAGGTAAACGGTACTCTACCCCCCCCCCCTCACAGTGAGCTGTGGTGTTCCACAAGGAAGCATACTAGGACCGCTACTCTTCCTAATTTATGCAAATTACATGTCGTCAGCCTGTGACTGCAACTTGTTCCTGTTTGCGGACGACTCAGCCCTGCTGGTCTCTGACAAGAACAAGTTGCAGGTTGAAAAAACCCTCAGCTCGGAACTAGGCAAAATCTGCATATGGCTCGCTGATAACAAACTATCATTACACATGGGCAAAACAGAGTCCATTCTCTTCGGTTCAAATAACAAACTCAGCAAGACCGACGGCTTCTCAGTTGCAGTGGGTGACAATATTGTCACAAGGAAAGACGAAATTACCTACCTGGGTTCCATCCTAGAGGCTAATCTTTCCTGTGACAAAATGGCATCCAATGTAATAAAAAAAGTCAACCAACGAACTCGATTCTTGTACCGGATCTCCTCTCTGGTAAACAAGAATACCCTGAAGACTCTGGCAGGAGCACTCATTCAAGGGTACTACGACTATGCGTGCACCTCATGGTACCAAAGCACCTCAAAGGCGCTTAAAACAAAATTACAAACATCACAAAACAAACTGGTCAGACTACTACTTGACCTTACCCCCAGAACCCACCTCACCCCTGCCCGCTTAGAGTAGACGACAGAGTACAGCAACTTGCAATGGGCCTGATCTACAAGATACACTACACGACTAAGGTACCCATGTACATGTCAAAATACTTCCCAAAGGTCAGTGAATACCACAACCACTACACCAGAGGAAGCTCAACAAATCATGTTAAACCCAGATTCGGCTCAAACAAGGGACTAAACACGTTTCGCAATTATGCCACATCAATGTGGAACGCCCTACCCAAAGCCGTAAAGGAATGTGAATCCCTACCCACATTCAAAACTGCTCTTAAAGAGCACCTACGGGAGGCTGCAATTCGAAACTGGCCACCGTAAATGCCCAAAACCCCCACCACCTCCTAATAGACAGTCTCCTCCCCACCGCATGTACATATTCCCTCCCCGCCGTATGGATATTTCTCTCCCACCCACCCACCCCCTCCTAATGTACAGTCCCCTCCCCATCATATGTATATACTCTGTCAGGATCTAGGGGTAACAGTACTGTATATTTGAATACCGTTTATGTCACAAATGTATCAGTACTAAATACCTATATGTCCCTATGCCATAAATGTCATGTATGTTGTGTATGTCATAAATGTCTATATGAATTGAAAATGGGGGACCCTGATGGAAACAAGACAAACGTCTTTTTCAGGTCTGCATCCCCTTAACAATTGTGTGTATTGAGCCGTACTGTATTGTACCCATTCTGCAATCTGTTAAATAAAGTTTTCATTAATTCATTCATTCATTCAAGGAGCAGTCCTATAGGAGCAGTCCTATAGGTGAAGGAGCAGTCCTATAGGTGAAGGAGTAGTCCTATAGGTGAAGGAGCAGTCCTATAGGAGCAGTCCTATAGGTGAAGGAGTAGACCTATAGGTGAATGAGTAGTCCTATAGGTGAAGGAGCAGTCCTATAGGTGAAGGAGTAGTCCTATAGGAGCAGTCCTATAGGTGAAGGAGTAGTCCTATAGGAGCAGTCCTATAGGTGAAGGAGCAGTCCTATAGGAGCAGTCCTATAGGAGCAGTCCTATAGGTGAAGGAGTAGTCCTATAGGTGAATGAGTAGTCCTATAGGTGAAGGAGCAGTCCTATAGGTGACGGAGCAGTCCTATAGGAGCAGTCCTATAGGTGAAGGAGTAGTCCTATAGGAGCAGTCCTATAGGTGAAGGAGCAGTCCTATAGGTGAAGGAGCAGTCCTATAGGAGCAGTCCTATAGGTAAGGAGTAGTCCTATAGGTGAAGGAGTAGTCCTATAGGTGAAGGAGCAGTCCTATAGGTGAAGGAGCAGTCCTATAGGAGCAGTCCTATAGGTGAAGGAGTAGTCCTATAGGTGAAGGAGCAGTCCTATAGGTGAAGGAGCAGTCCTATAGGAGCAGTCCTATAGGTGAAGGAGTAGTCCTATAGGTGAATGAGTAGTCCTATAGGTGAAGGAGCAGTCCTATAGGTGAAGGAGTAGTCCTATAGGTGAAGGAGTAGTCCTATAGGTGAAGGAGCAGTCCTATAGGTGAAGGAGCAGTCCTATAGGTGAAGGAGCAGTCCTATAGGTGAAGGAGCAGTCCTATAGGTGGTAGAATACCTTCCTATGTAGGTAGAATCACTATTGTGTTTTGTCTGTTGGATAGATTTATTAAAACATTTATTTATATGAAAATGTTTATTATTATTACTTTAATGTCAGGTGTAAATACAATCTCCCCGTCCCCCTCCAGATGTGGCCATCTCTGCTCCGTACGGGGGGCCAGATCACAGAGGAATGGTTTACATCTACAACGGACAGCCCACGGGACTCAAACCCACAGCCTCTCAGGTAGGGCGGGGGCCATCTGCCAGCATGTTTGATTGTTCCGTTTTTACTGTTGTTTTTCTTGTGCTGTTCAGACAGTTATTATTATTATTATAAAAATAATTTTAATCAAGGTCAAACATCAGAAATGTTGTCCAAAGTAGAACCCTGGGGCACACATGGTGCGTGCGTGGTGCATCTGATATATATTATATCTGTGTGCTCCAGTGTTCTACTCTTTGTCCTTGATTCAAGACTGCTTGCTGGCTTGGGCTGATATATGGCTTGCTAGCTTCAGCTAAGTGTAACCAAACAACACTCTCCTGGCTGTGCCTCAGCTTAGTGTGAGTTGCGCTGTGGGTCAGGATGGTGCCGTGCTTATTTTGTTATTACCATGACAGTTAAAAGTATATATCCATTCATCCCTCTATCTATCTATCCTTTCCTCCATTCGTTTCATCCATCGATCTATCATCATACATTAGACCAGCAAATCCAGATGCTTTGGGTTTTCTTCCGGCCACACCTACTTTTGAGGGAAACGCAGATACTGTTCTTGTTCACACCATTGTTAGGTTTGATCTGTTTACAGGCGCCTTCGGTCTCTATGGTATTTTGCCATCCGGCTGCACTATATTAAGGGGAGACACTGCAGGTGAATAGGGTAAAAAAATTAACTAATAGATATCACAATGAAACTTCCCCAGTTGATTACTTATATTAAGACAAGACTTTTTTGTATTACAAGTTTTCTGAAATTGTATGTTTAAATATGCAAATTAGGCATGATCTACTTAATTATGCACTAATTTGCATATAGTTCCAGGACAGAAATCTGAACATTGGATAAAGCCATTTTCAAAATTATAGTTTCATTTTGTTGACATATTAGAGCCAAAGGTTATTACAGAGGGGATTTTGGATATCTCTTTTTATCACTCCATAAATCAGAAAATACTCCATGCAGTCCATTTTTATGGTAAAATTCCATATTTCGCCATGTTTTTAGGAATACAATGTGATATAAATCAGGGTATGAATGCGATATCAACAAACCCTTCTGTAAATACCTTCAGAACATAGATATGAATAGAACTGGAAGGTTTGCTGTATGTGTGTGCTACTGAAGTGGAGATTTCTGGCTCAGAGTATGAGGAAAAACTCTTAAAACTCATTTTCGGGAAAACGCCTTCAAAGTTCTGTATTGTAAAATGCCATACTTTTTTTTTTTAAACAGATATTTACAAACACAATACCTAATCAAACCATTAGTAATAGACAACCTAAACACATGCCTGATAACTGAATAATAATAATAATAATAATAATGATGTTATTGAACTGAACAGAACTACACACAGGCTACAAACAGTGTAGTACAGTGTAGTACCCCCTAATAGGCAAAAAATATTTGAATAGATATCACTATGAAACTTTCCCAATTTGTTATGTACATATAAACTAAGAAAAAATATATTGCAAGTTTTCTGAAATGTATGTTTATATATGCAAATGAGGCACTTCCCCATTAAATATGTGCACATTTATGGATGCAATAAGGCAAAATGATGTAAAATAAACAACTAAATGTGTGTTATTGACGTTTTATTGTCACTAGTTTCATAGAAGACATGTTTAGGAAGCAAAATATAACAAAATCTCAAAATCAACAAAAAAAGTATATTTGACTATTCACCTGCAGTGTCTCGCCTTAACTAATTTCTCTAGATGGGCATTTAACCTCTTAACCTCTTAAGCCCGGAGCCCTATTTTCTGAAAATCCGCCTAAAATACATACCTAAGTAAATGGAATATTGCTCCACTTCTACAAGGTCCATAAATATGCATGTTCTTGGTATCTAGGGACATCTATGGACCTCCGTGAATGTATTCCCAGTGTCAGAAATATTGTGTCTTATTACTAGGCTTGCTTAAATTGTGATGAAACAAAGGAGCTGGGCTCGATACCAGCATATCCTGCGTTAGTGGCGAGCGCCTTGCCCACTGCGCCACTCAGCCGCCCTGGGAAGTGTATTTTTGAAAAATTCCAACGCTCATTGAAAGCTCTGGATATATGGTTATGATGTTTATACTTGAATATGTTTGATTATTTTGTCAGACAGTCTGTAGAGCTTGATTTATGACGTGATGTCATTTGCGGTTCGCCCCCGGATGGCACGGGCGGAAGAGGTTAACAGGCACCCAGAAAAGTGGCAATTTTTTGGGGCGGTGACAGTGGCTCAGGAGGTAGAGCAGTCGTCTGGGAATCCGGAGGTTCGATTCCCGGGCAGCATGTCGAAGTGTCCTTGAGCAAGACACTTAACCCCTAATTGCTCCCGATGTGCAGGTTGGCACCTTGCATGGTTGCCTCTGCCATCGGTGTGTGAATGTGTGAGTGAATGGGTAAAATGTGAGGAACAAATTATAAAGCGCTTTGGATAAAAGCGCTATATAAATGCAGCCATTTACCATTTGACTTGAACTTGAGGACTGCATACTTCTTTTGCAAAGCTTATCTTTATATGTTATACTTATAGCACATGCATGAGCCTGGTCTCTTTTGAAAGATAACATTCTGAAGTTACTAATGCAAAAAAGGAAAATCACTTTTAGTGCTAATGAAATAGAGTAACAGAGGTCTGAACTTAAGTTGAACTTGAACTTGTGTACTCACATTTTTCTGTAGTGGTTACAATATCCCCCAAAAAACACCACGGATCCATAGCCTGAAGTCTTATGTAGTACAGGTCCAAATCTTATAAAAATCTGTTCAGAAATTGGGAGAGATCCGGGTAAACTGTGTGCCAAAAAAAAATAAACTCTCCAGAATTCCATTTCCTCATCCACGGCCATTCATTTGAAATGTTTTTCACTTCTGGTTTTCGCTCGTCAACTTTCACCTAGATCCCGTATTCGCACCTCCCCCCCCCCCCCCACGTGTGGTATCATTGGCCATCAGCGGATGATTGGCAGTTCTGGAGCGTCGGGAGTCCGGGGTGGTCATCTGACGCACGAACGTAAAAAGATGCTCGCCTGACATATCTTCATGTAACTCGAGAACCGAGGCACAGATTTGGTCGAGTGAGGTGGCGTTCGAACGGCAACAAATAGATCTTTAATTCTGTAATTTATAGTGCCGCCCACGTATACGACCTGGTGCAACTCATTGACGCCATGCTGTTTTCCCATCTCTACTCAATAGCGCCAGCGTTATTGACCATTTTAGCGATGTTTGCGGACCCATCGTGTGTTCTGTATTATAGCTATGGAGACAAAAGTATGGCTCATTTGACAGGCATTGTTCATAGTCCATCACTGACTAACCAGTTAATTTCTACATACTGTAGTTTGTGCGCTATTCCATGCTAAACATCGCCCCTTTCCAAAATAATCCAGTATTTTTTCATAGATCGCGAGATATGACGCGTTATATGCATTATGCCCAAATCGTTTGGGTTGCCCGCCTGAAACTCCAAATACTTCCAAATCAAAGGTATATACCATATACATACGTGTCTTCACAAAATCATCTAGGGGGGGGGGGGGGTCGTTTTAACTCGAAACTGCGATAGTTACCAAAAGCATGTTTTAGGTCCGGTAAAATATGACACAGAAGCATGTTTTAGGTTAAAAAAATACCAGCAGGTTACCTAAGATACACCTTACCTCAGTCAGAAGGTACTCCAAAATGAATAAATCCCAGTCGTCCTATTGCGATCGCAATTACTCGTGTATATTGGGCATGGCTACCATACGGGAAAGAATAGGTCTGAGGCACAAAATCTCCTGCCGATTGCTATGTCCTGATCAGTGATGGGAGTAACGGCGCTATAAATAACGGCGTTACTAATGGCGTTCGTTTTTTCAGTAACGAGTAATCTAACGGATTACTCTTCCAATCTTAATAATGCCGTTACCGTTACTGCCAAAAAATGCAGCGCGTTACTATGATTGAAGCTTTTTTTTTCATCAGACAGATCTCTGCTCTGAGAGGCATTCTGTCCTTCCTTGGTTAAAGTGGGCAGCGTGCGATTGGCTGAGGTTGAGTAAAATGTCATGGTAAGCCAATCAGAGGTAGAGGTAGAGGTGGGCGGGTGCCTCCAGAGTCTGACACACAGCGACACAACACAAGCGACTCAGTCAACGTGAGACCGCGGGTCCGTGTACGTTTTGATAGTTGGTTTGGCGAGCCCAAATAATCCAAAACGAATCCAACGAACAACACAAGCGAGCAGTCCATGAGCGTTTTTTGTTCACTCTTCTGTTAGTTGTGTTGCAGCGCAGGGCACTACACAGTAGTGGAGGCTACAGCCTTATCAACATAGTGCTGCCCTTCCTGGTTTAATAGCACAGTCTTCAGGTGCTCAGACTCAGAGATATACATATCTGTATGCCATGCATGTATTAAATGTCATGATTAGATTAGTTTAGATGATTAGATTAGATTATTATATCTGTATGTTGTGTATGTCATAAATGTCATGAATTGAAAATGGGGGACCCTGATGTAAACAAGACGAAAGTCTTTCTCTGGTCTGCATCCCCTTAACAATTGTGTGTATTGAGCTGTACTGTACTGTAGGGGTGGACGGTATGGTTTAAAATTTATATCACGGTATAATTTGAAGCATAGACGGTAACGGTATATATCACGGTATCATCGTTTTTGATAATTTTTTTTTTTTTATATATATATATATATTTTTTTTTTATAAAATATATATATTATATAATTAGACTTGTACTTGTATTATCTGCGAGACATCGCCACCACGCAACAAGCTCCACTGTCTGTCTACTCTAGTAGCCTCCAGCTACGGCCAGGATTCTCCGGAGCTGCACCTGGACCTATACTCGAGTAGCCTCGAGCAGAGCTACGGCCAGGATTCTCCGGCGCTGCACCTGGACCCTATTGTATTGGTATAACGTTAGCAAGCCCTCAGCTCGAATACGCATCGAATCAGTGTTATAAGACATTGATATCAGGAGCTATCTGTAGCCGGATATATAATAATAATAACTTTATTTGTATAGCACTTTTCATACAGAGGTTGCAGTTCAAAGTGCTTCACAACAGTAAAAAATACAGGCATAAGCGAGCATAAAAAGATAGACAGGTAGAATCACAGTGTTTCACATTAGGATCTAGCATCCCAATAGGCTCTCCGCTTACAGTTTTCAGTAACACAAATAGTAAAAATAGTTTAAAATGATTCAGTTTAAAAATAGTAAAATAAAAATAAGATAAAATAAAATAAAAATTATAAAATAGAACGGACATAAAAAATACAGGCATGAGCGAGCATAGCAAGATATGGCAAGTGACAACAATGCATAAAGTTTACAGACAATCCATGCTGATTGATCTGCCATAAGCAAGTGAAAGTTTACAGACAATCCATGCTGATTGATCTGCCATAAGCAAGTGAAAAGTTTACAGACAATCCATGCTGATTGATCTGCCATAAGCAAGTGAAGATTACAGTCTGTTCTAACAAACCAAACTGCCATGTATTAAAGTTTACAGACAATCCATGCTGATTGATCTGCCATAAGCATAAGATTACAGTCTGTTCTAACAAACCAAACTGCCATGTATTAAAGTTTACAGACAATCCATGCTGATTGATCTGCCATAAGCATAGTGTTTCACATTAGGATCTAGCATCCTAATAGGCTCTCTATTCAGTAATTAAAAAGTGCAATAACCGACGGACATAAAAAATACAGGCATGAGCGAGCATAGCAAATAATAAGAATCGTTTAAAATGATTCAGTTTAAAAATAGTCATCAGTAAGAAGTAAAAAGTGCAATAACCGACACATGAATTTGATAGGCAGTGTAAAAGAGTAGGCAGGGTAAGAATAAATACAAGTTGTGTCAGGATATCCCTGATGTTTCCTCTTGCCACTAGGTGGTAGCAGATATCTATCAGTGAAATGCCTGAGCAAAGAGATAGGTTTTAAGCTGTCTTTTAAAGAGGTCTAGCGAGTTGGCTTCCCTGATGTTTTGGGGTAGTTTGTTCCATAGTTTTGGGGCATAGTTGATAAAGGCTGCATTACCGATCCTCTTTTGACTGCTTCTGGGAGCCTCTAGTAGTCCAGCAGCTGATGATCGCAGTGTTCTTGCTGGTGTGTAATTTATTAGAGTGTTGGCGATGTAGCTAGGTCCCTGTCCATTTAGAGCTTTGTATGTAAGGAGAAGGACCTTAAAGTCAATTCTAAATGTTACAGGAAGCCAGTGTAAAGCGGCTAAGACTGGACTAATGTGCTCTCTCCTTTTGGTTCTAGTTAGCAGTCGGGCTGCAGAGTTTTGGATTAGCTGAAGCCTCTCTGTGGTTTTCTTAGGGAGACCTGTGAAAAGTGCATTACAGTAGTCTAACCGGCTAGATATGAATGCATGAATTAGCTTCTCAGCATCGTTCTGATTAATAAATGGTCGTACTTTTGCTATATTTCTGAGATGGAAGAACGATGTTTTCGTCACTTTGCTAATATGAGAATTGAAGTTCAGTTCTGAATCTATGACAACCCCAAGACTAGTGACCTCAGATTTGATCCAAGGGGTTAGTCCCCCCAGGTTCTTTATTAATGTTTCTTTTTTAGTTTTGGAGCCGATAATTAGAATTTCAGTTTTGTTCTCGTTTAGTTTCAGGAAGTTCTTACTCATCCATTTATTTATTGCCAGTAAGTAGTCTGTAATGGAGCTAATCGCTGTATCATTTGGTTCAGCAGATATGTACAGTTGTGTATCATCCGCATAGCTATGGAAATCTACATTATGTTCTCTGATGATATCACCCAGCGGTAACATGTAAAGGGAGAAGGACCTAAGCAACTCCCTTGTGCAACTCCATAGTTGTTGTCGTATATATCAGACATGTGATCTCCTAGTTTAACATAGAATTTCCTCCCTCTGATGTATGTTTTAAACCAGCCTAGCACATGGTCTGAGAAACCGACATGGTTTTCAAGACGATCGATTAGAATATCGTGATCGATTGTATCAAATGCTGCACTGAGATCTAACAGGATAAGGATGGAGATCTTATTCTCGTCAGAGTTTAGTCTGAGGTCACTGATTATTTTGGTGAGGGCAGTTTCAGTGCTATGATATTTTCTGAATCCTGACTGAAATTCTTCTAAGATGTTGTTTTCTTCAAGAAAGGAATTTATTTGAACTGAAACTATCTTTTCAAGTACTTTACTAATGAATGGTAGGTTGGATATTGGACGATAATTTGCCATTTCATTACTATCCAAGTTAGGTTTTTTTAGTAATGGCTTTACAACTGCTGTTTTAAAGGCATCCGGGAAAATACCAGTCCTAAGGGAAGTGTTTATGATATCTAGCACAGGGCTTGAAACACTATTAAATACCCGTTTGAAGAAAGCTGTAGGTATACGGTCAATGTCTGAGGTGGAGGAGTTACATTCTGAGACAGTTTTGCAGAGTACATCTAATGTGATGCATGTGAAACTTCTCATGGTTACATTGCACGGTTTGCCGCAATCAACTTTATTTCCATCATGAGTAATGCTGGCCCTGATCAAGGTTATTTTGTTGTTAAAGAATAGTGCAAGTTCTTCACACTTAACCGTTGATGACTGAGGAGGTGTAGGGGCAGTGTTGAGTAGTACATTAATAGTGGAAAAGAGGATTCTGGAGTTTCCAGCATTTTCTGTAATGATTTCAGAGAAGTAATCTTTCCTTGCTAAGCGGATGGTTTTATTATAAGCAGTTAAAGCATCTTTGTATATATCACAGCATATGGTGGTTTTTGTTTTTCTCCATTTTCGCTCCGCTGCACGACATTTCCTTTTTTCTTCGTTGACCGTATTATAGTTTAACCAGGGCGAGGCTCTAGTTTTCTTCTTTTTCGTTTTTAATGGGGTGACAGAATTTAATATAGATGACATTGCATCATTGAGATTTTCTACCATTTCATTTAGAGAGCTGTCATGATTGTGTGGTTCATGTAGTCTGATAAGATCAATGAACTTTGATTCAGCTTTGTCGTTTAGGAGCCTCTTTTTAACTATGATTTATTTTTTTGTTTTAGTAAGGGTTATTTGAGTATCAAAAAATATACAGTGATGGTCGGAGAGAGGTAATTCAGTTATTGAGATATTTGTTATGCTTAGCCCAGTTGTTGTTATAACTAAGTCTAGTGTATTCCCAAGCCGGTGAGTTGCATTTGTTATATGCTGTATTAGGTCAAAGCTATCCAGTAGATTTTTTAGTTCCATAGTTTTGGAGTCTGTTTTCTTATTAAAATGGATGTTCAGGTCTCCATTTAGGATCACCTTATCATATCCGGTAACACATAGTGAGATCAGTTCAGAGAGCTCCTGTATAAATACTGGTGAGTGTCTAGGCGGGCGGTATATTGTGACAATAATAGTTGATTCTGTTTTTAGTTCAATGGCAAGATATTCCATTGACATGAACTCGCCTAGTTCTGTGATTCTAAACAAGAGTTTTGAGGAGAAGATTGCTGCAACTCCTCCGCCCCTTTTATTTTTTCTGGGTATTTGAAAAAAGTTATAGTCTGGTGGACAAGCTTCTATCATTATTGATGTAGCTGTGTCATTATTTAGCCATGTCTCTACTAGGCAGATGCAATCTAAGTTATTTTCTTTAATCAGATCATTTACTAAGAAAGTTTTATTATTCAGTGATCTGACATTTAGGAAAGCTAATTTTATTTGTTGGACTTCTTTAGAGGAGGTCTGCTTTGGCTTGACCGTGATGGCCCTGAGGTTAATAGCAGGTAAACGCATTGATGGTGTATATTTTTCACCATGCCATTGGCTGGTTAGGATTACTTGTATGTTTTGAGAGATGGCATGGCAATTGTGCTATTCTGCACCGTACTGACTGTACTGTGCTTTCGGGGACATTTGATCAGACGAGATGGCCTTGTGTGATATGGGGGGGGGGGGGGGGGGGGGACGTCTTGTGCTGCTGTAATCCGTGGTGAGATTGTGTCCTTCATGACTATCTCTCATGCTGGTATGAGCTTAATATTATTGGAGGCCATCAAGGCATGACGCATGTTTGCTGATAGGAGCTTTGAACCTAAGCGATTTGGGAAGAAGCCATTTCTTTGAAAACGTTCTGGGTTATTCCAGAAAACATTGAAGTTGTCAATGAATTTCAGGCCGTGTACAAGACATGCAGCCCCTAACCATGAATTAAAATTTAGGAGTCGACTGAATGCTTCCTGTCCTGTGCGAAAGCATGCAATTGGTCCACTGATGGACACATCAGTGTTTGTGTACACAGACTGATGTTTGTCTAGTGTGTTCATTAAACGTGTGAAATCGTCTTTCAAAGTCTCTGTGCCAGTCTTCTTTCGCAGGATGTCAAACGATCCAGAGTGAATGACAATTTTTGTTATTCCCGGTCTGATTAGTGTTGGAAGTTTTTCGGCCAGCTCTTTGACAGATGTATTGTCTAGACAGATATTTTCTGTGTTTGCCATCTCCACATACCTTGTTGTGGAATCTCCAATCAGTATACAGTCTATTTTCTGTGTGAGGTTAGTATTTTTCTTTCCAACAGTTTTGGGGCCGTTTGTTTTTGGGCTAGGCCTAGTCTGCCGGTTCTTTCCACAGTCCTGTGGCCTTGGTGAAGCCTCGTTAGCCTTCTCAATAGCCGGCATGTTAACGCTGGTCCCGTACCTTCGGCGTTGGCTACCGCGACGTTCTCGGCGCATGATAGTCTCTTCGCTGTTAGCCGTTCGCTTGGTTTGGGTCGTGTTTGCTAGCCGTGTCGCTAGTGGCTCTGTTTTCCTCGTCGTCTCGTCGTTAGCGTGTGCTCCGATGTGCCGGCTGTTAGCTTCGCTAGCATTAGCGTGAGCTCCGGCATGCCAGCTGTTTGCTTCGCTAGTGTTAGCGTGAGCTCCGGTATTCTTGCTATTAGCATCGTTAGCGTGAGCTCCGTTTTCGCCCGCTGTTTGCTTCGTTAGCGTTGTTAGCCACGCTTCTATGTCTCTTTGCTTTGGGTGTTGATATGCATGTTTCTGAGAGTAGGTTGAAACTATTTCCTGGCGGTACCGGGGGTGAGGTCCTGGTTCGTTTTTTTCTCCTTTTTTCCTTGACGGTGATCCACTGCTTTGGTCTAGCTCCTTGGTTGTGCCAAGGACCGTCTTTTGGGTGGTGCTGTTCTGTAGCTACTAGCATAGGCCAGGTTTCAATCATGGCATTGTTGGCTATATTTGTAGTAGCTTCAAACATAGAGTCAAGGAATTGCTCACTCTGCTGTATTTGGTACAGGGTAGAAACCCGAGTCTCCAGCTCTACAATCTTAATACTCATCTTCAAGCAATTAGTACATTCTGTGGGAGAGCCGAGTCCCGGCATATTCCCTTATTTCCTGTCTTTTCAGGTTAGGCTAAACTGAAGCTAAGCTAGGTACTTAGCTGGTGGTGGTGGTGATGATGATGATGGTGGTGATGGTGGTGGTGGTGGTGATGGTGGTGGTGGTGGTGGTGGTGGTGATGGTGGGTCACTCACTTCACAACCGGGGTCTTTATGAGATATCATACAGGAGAGCTGTCTGTCGCTCTCTCCTAAACGGGGCAGCTTCCGTCGCTCTCTCCTACACGGGGAGTTCCGTTGCCCTGGAGCTGTGCTATTACTCAGACAACCAAAACCACTGTCGTCTTCCGTCTCGTTAAAACTCAAAATGAAGTATGAAGTATTCTCGCCTTTCATAAATATCCTCGACTTCAGCAGTGCCCGACATAGTCCTTTGTGTGTAGCTGATAAGACGGAGACTTCTTCATCTCGCCGGTCCTCCCACGGAGAGATCTCGCTACTCGTCCTTTCGGTGAAGTACTGCGGTCATAAATCTAAATAAATAAATTCACAGTTCTGGAGAAGTACCATAGGAACTGGGAGTTAACATACAGAGTATTTAGAGTTGAAAGGGCTATAATAAATCATTAAGGTAGCGATAGGTAGAAAAACACGGAGCGACAGTGAAAAGCAGCTTGCATAGCGTTAACGTTAATACAACGCCTCAGTGAATTATTTAGTTCAATGGGACATTTCGTTTTGAACGGTGAACTAACTTGCGTTAACGTGAGCTAACAGGTAGCACACACGTCTCTAGTACTAGACTTTGTGGAGCGTTTGTTGATGTCAGGAGCTATCGGTAGCTGGCCGACTAGATACCGTTCGGTTAGACAATGCCCCATCATGTATTAAACTAAAAGTGAATAGTTGACTGGGTCATTTTGTAACGGTAGCTAAGCTAACGTTAGCTCAGGGAGACGCCGCCGTCCTCCCGACAGCTCCCGTGTCCCGTCCCACTAGACTACTAGACCCGTGTTTACATGCGTGCGGTAGGGGCTGGCACGCCCACTGCGCGAAGCCTCCTAAATAACTTTTTCCAGTTCGCACATATCTATTATCTATGACTAATTCTATCTATTTTTAGGGGCAAATGCGAGTGAAATAGTCGCGCTGTGGTTACATGACGTCATTGCTATTTTAGAGCTGCACTACCGGTTACACGGTATAGTCAAAATCCATACCGTAGAGCAAATTCATACCGTTTATACCGTATACCGTTTATACCGTCCACCCCTACTGTACTGTACCCATTCTGTAATCTGTTAATTAAAATGTTCAATCAATCAGTATATATTTGTTATTTATTTTTGGTATAGTGCTTAACAAGCATAATTTAATGTTGCCCAGTTGTGGCCTGTTGAGGGGCAATACTGTACATATCAAAAGTTCCAAAACATCTATTGTGTTTGTATTTGTATGATCCACTATATAAACATAGTAATTATAATATCTACATACATGGCATTTGATTGGAGGCTAATCTCACTTTGTCCCACAGCAACATTAAAATAGTTTAGATTTGTGTATGTTGTTTATGTAAAAAAATTACTTGAAAGTAACGCAATAGTTACTTTCTGAAGTAACTAGTTATAATTTGTAACTGAGTAAGTAATTTAGTTACTTTTTGGAAGAAGTAACTAGTAACTGTAACTAGTTACTTTTTAAAAGTAACTTGCCCAACACTGGTCCTGATCCACTCTGAGGCGGAAGCAGCCGGAGGTAACTCAGCACTGGAAGACAACTGATATCCCCAGTTCAAAAGGTAGGCGATACTGCCACCTGGCGTGATTCAATTGCCATTGCAATTCCAACGTAGACAGCTGTGCCAGGGAGACCCAGGCAGCGCTGAGCGAGTGTTTAGAACGGGGATCAAAGGAAAAATATCAAAGGATCGAAACCCGAGAAAAGTCGGGTTTGGCGCTCAACGGTTGGCGATGAAACACGACTTTTCTCGGGTTTGGCGGGCAAAGAGTTAAGAGGTTAATATCATGAATCTCCAAGTGACTTAAAACTAAGAGGTAATGACTACTGCATTTCTGTGCCTTGATGGTCTTATATTCCTGTGTTTTGTCCTAAAGTTGTAGTTTAGGATCAAACACTGTCTAATCCCTGTTTATTCCTTCAGTGGTTTTCCCCCAAAAAGAGGCCTGGTGATCATAATTCAGTGCGGATGACGTATTGCTGGTCTGATGTATTACTCTGTTTTTTCAGGTGCTGGAGGGTAAATGGGCTTCCAGCTACATGGCCCCCAGCTTCGGTTACTCTCTGAGAGGAAGGACTGACATAGACGACAACGGATACCCAGGTACACTTTAAATACTTTTTTTTTTTTTTTTGGATTATCTTTTTCCCCCTTCTTCTTTTCTTTTCGATTTTTCACCCATCCCACCCTTCCTGGTTGTTGCGCACTTTCCCCTACTGTTGGTCCAAGAGGCCGGAGACTGTCACAATGTCACATGCTTTCCTCCGACGCATGGGCAGCCTGCCGGCAGCCAGCCTGGCCGCGCAGATTCGCACTGGGAGAGTGTAACTCCGTTAAGCTCCAGAGAGAGAGGCTGAAAACCCACAGTTGTTGCCCGACGGATGGGAGCCGAATCCCGGATCCGAGTTTTCTGATGAATAGCCCCAAAACATGGAGGTCGCGAACGCAATTTATACGCATGGAAGTATTGATTACGCCATAACGAATCATTAAAAAAAATATACCGTTAACTGGAATATGTTGTGTGTGCCTTTACACATATGTTGGATAGGATTATGTAATTGGTTTGGCTCTCTCAGATTCAACGTTTTAATTGCAGCCTGGAACATACATGTTTCGGAACCAATGTGTAACTAGACAGTTACAATATAACATTTATATTAATTAACCCAGTTAATGCCTTAAGAGAAAGAGTCTGGTGGTCAATTGCTACGGAAATGTTGTGTCTTACTAATAATAACTAATTCCTTGGTCAATAGAAGTCTCTGTGATACTTTCTGAATATGATTTGGGAACATCAAATGGGCAGGCCGCGAAATAACAACGTTACAATGTACAGTTTCTGACAGCTGGCTGTGTTGTGAAATGTGCATAACGTTATGAATAAACCGTGTGGGTGGCTACGTGGCGTAGTGGGTAAGGCTTTCGCCACGAATGCAGAGACGCTGGGCTCGCCTGTTCGAGCCCAGCGCTCCACATTGCTTTCAGTTTAGCTGGTCGTTCATACTAATACACATTGGCCGTATTAGAGGGTGGGAAACTGATGGGTGGGGATCGGGCGTTGTGGACAGCGACTCCTACAGGTCGGTTGGTGCGCCTGCGCAGTAGAATCAGGAAGTGTCTGGGGCAGCGTGAGCCTCCCACGCGTTACTCCTCGCCACTGAGAGATCGAGCTGCGCAGGTGAAAAGATGCGACTGCTGTTACCTCAAGTACCGGAGGGGACTTGTGCTATGTATGACTTAGTCCACATTGCAGCCAGCTTGTGGGAGGCAAGAAACGTCGTTCGTGACAGGGGAGGGTTGAATTGGATGATACGAAATTGGGACGGGAGAAAATATAGAAAATGGGAGAAAAAGTGGATAAAAAAAAAAAACTTTATGAATAAACCACGAAGTCACGCGAAATAACGTTATACGCGAATCTGGTAGTACATTTCCAATCAGAGAGGGGCTTCGCTCAACCAATCAGAGAGGGGTCTGCAGAAATGCGGCTACGAATTGTAGAGACGCGGGAAAGCCGGTGGGTGGGGATTGGACGTTGTGGACAGCGACTCCTACAGGTCGGTTGGGTGACGCCGGTGCGGCGGAAACTGGAAGTATCGGGGGCAGCGTGAGCCTCCCACACGTTACTCCTCGCCACTGAGAGTTCAAGCTGCTGCTGTGAAAAGATGCGACAGGCTGCCTCCTCGTGTACCGGAGGGGACACGTGATGCAAGGCTTCTATCCTCACTACAGCCGACCAGTGGGAGGCATAGTCGAGCAACGTTCAAGACAGGGGAGGGAAGAATTGGAAAATATGAAATTGGGATGGGAGAAAAATAGAAAATGGGGAGAAAAAGTGGATAAAAAAAAATGCATGTTACAGCAGATCATGCATCCTAAAGTGATTAACTCATTCACGGCCAGCGTGTATCCCCATCCCTGCTGTCAATGGGCCACGCTTTAGAAGATAGGCATTTTCACGGTGCGTCACGATGTTTGCATATCTATATTATAGCTATGGAGACAATACTATGGCTCATTTGACAGTCACTATCTCTCGTCCAACATGTAAAAAATTGTAAATGGTTTCATGTATACGTTCGCGTGTTATCCCGTGGTGAATATTGTATAGTTTCAAGAGTGATCCGGGCTAATTCCTGGAAGCTGAGTTATGGAGCGCTATGTGCATTTTGCGAAAGTAATTTGTGTTGCTCGCCTGGACACGATACTATTTCCAAATCAAAGGTATATAATAGGTATTATGTTTCATCATGAAGGCATCAAAGGGGGGGGGGGGGGCATTTTGTGATGCTCTGATCGTCCTCTGATCGTCAGCAACGGCATACGTTTTGGAATATGGTCGTTGCGATCGATGTGAAATCATTGTAGGATCAAAGTACGATTGATGTCATATAGTCCTTACCTTTGCTAGGAAGGTATTTGTAGGAGCCAAATCCTATGATGATAAATTGTATCTGTATTGCCCCATAGACATAGTTTATTATGGTATTTGTGCTTTGTGTTTATTATTATGTCATATGAATTCCAAGATGGAGACTTACCTGGTCAACTCCCCTTTTTTCCCACTTTCCCCCTAACCACTCCTACAATGTACACTGTACACTGTACATTGGAATACTGACAAAGCCATACTGGGTTAGGACATTTGTTAGGCCAGTTTCGAATTGCAGTCTCCCGTAGGTGTTCTTTGAGAGTGTTTTTGAAAGTGGGTAGTGATTCACATTCCTTTACAGCTTTGGGTAGGGCGTTCCACATTGATGTGGCATAATTGCGAAATGTGTTTAGTCCCTTGTTTGAGCCGAATCTGGGTTTAACATGATTTGTGGAGCTCCCTCTGGTGTTGTGATCGTGGTATTCACTGACCTTTGGGAAGTATTTTGACATGTACATGGGTACCTTGGTCGTATAGTGTATCTTGTAGATGAGGCCCATTGCAAGTTGCTGTACTCTGTCGTCTACCCTAAGCCATCCTAGGTTGTCAAAGTGGGCAGGGGTGAGGTGGGTTCTAGGAGTCAGGTCAAGCAGTAGTCTGACTAGTTTGTAATTTGGTTTTTAGTTTTAGGTCACAGACATATTTCCATTGTGGTCCTTGGTCTCAGCACATAATACATAAACATTATTATCATTAGCCTACATCATTTAAAATAAAATTAAACAAAATACAACATTGTTGATCAAATATCTTACACAATGTTACAGGAAGCCTCCCTCCTGAGTTTACTTTGCCTTTTTTTTTTTTATACTTCATATACTCTCTGAGAGAAAATACTGGTACTGTATAGATTACAATGAATACCCAGGTACACTTTAATATTTTAAATGCTTGGTTAAGGTTAGGATAAGGAGCTAGGGAATGAATTAATCTAAGTCTGACATGTCTCTGCAACGTGTGTGTGTGTGTGTGTGTGTGTGTGTGTGTGTGTGTGTGTGTGTGTGTGTGTGTGTGTGTGTGTGTGTGTGTGTGTGTGTGTTTCAGATCTACTGGTTGGGGCATTTGGAGCTGATAGAGCTATTCTTTACAGGTAAAAATAACTTAATAGATACTAGCTAATATCCTGGTTAAGGTGTTATTCAGGATAAGGTGTTTATATGTACATTAATATTCCAGATACTAGCTAATATCCTGGTTAATGTATTATTCAGGACAAGGTCACTAATAATGGACACTAATATTCTAGATGTAACAGATTCTAATATTCAGAAACGTTGTATAATTAAATCTGCCATAATAATTCTCACATTATTATTACCTATTATTATTAGGGTTAGCATGTCAATTTGTATTATTCTTTTTATTACTATTATTATTATTGTTATGATTCAGGTCTCGTCCGGTCGTTGTTATGAATGTGAGTCTGGAGCTCCGCCCCCAAATCATCGACCCTGAGGAGAAGAGCTGCAGGCTGGAGACTGGAGCCAACGTGTCCTGGTACACACACACACACACGCACGCAACCACACCACACCACACCACACACACACACACACACACACACACACACACACACACACACGCACGTTCTGTTTGGTGCGGTTCTACTCTGCATCGTGTTGAAAGAGGTTCTGTTTGGTGCAGTTCTACTCTGCATCGTGTTGAAACTTTTGGAGAAATGAAAAGAGGGCTTGCAATGTATCAGAAATATTCATAGAGAGAAGCTTGGCTCCAGACCTGTTTAAATGTACTCCATCTCTATTGAAGAGGTCATATCTGTCATAAAAAAGAGTGAAGTTATCTATGTAGGTAATGTTCCAGAACCAGCAGCTTTCCTTCAGCCACAGATGTAATTGGTGAAGGCGACTGTATTTCATATCCCCACGATATAGGCAGGGTAGGGGCCCTGAGATGGCTATGGTCTTACCAGTCTCCCAGAGACTGAGTGTCCATTAATCTATTGAACTCCTCTTTTATCAGCTCTGATGCATCAGCTTTGATATCATTGGCTCCAATGTGAACCACCAGGGAATTATGACACACCTCAGACAACAGACTAGGTATCATAGTGAAGCACCTACTGTTTTATATCTATGGGCTTTGGCTGGGATTCTTTGGAGGGTCAATGGTAAGTAGGGATGGGTACCGAATTCGGTACTTTTGAGGTACCGAATTCGGTACTTTTGAGGTACCGAACCGAAACACGTCGGTACTACAGAGTATCGAATCAAGTGAGATACAGGGGAAGAAAAAAAAATTATAATTTTAACTTTTTGCTTTTCATGTCAACGTTCACACGCACAATATATGCTTACCTAGGATTTGACTTGATTCAACAACAAAGCAGTCGGAGCAATGGCAAGCCGAAAACTGTCGAAATTGTAGTTATTTGAAGTTTGGATTATTCTTTTTCACGACTCAGGTAGGTAAATTACATTTCTTGAGACTAAAGTACCGAAAAAAGGTACCGTTGGGTACCGGTATCGATTCACAGGTACCGGTACCGGTATCGGTTCAAATGTGAAAGGTACCCATCCCTAATGGTAAGATGGTACCAGCTCCGGAGACCACTCCAGAATGTAGATATGAAAGGGAATGGCAGTTCTATCGTTTCCAATTCTATGGCTCTCATATCTCTGTAGCTGTGAATGTGCTCCAGGGATGTGTATGGGACGGCTTAAAGGAAAACTCCAACATTTTGGGAAATTAGCTTATTTAACATCTTCCCTGGAGTTAGACAAGAAGATACATACCCTTTTTGTCTCTGTGCGTGCATTTTAGCTTTGGGAATAGACGCTCCGTTAGCATAGCTTAGCTTCATCACTGGAAGTGGGGGAGGGTTAGAGCCTTACAGTGCCTTACAGTGTATTGCAAGGTCGGACATTGACCAAACTTGATATGCATGACCTTGGTGGGCTCTAGGTCAACTCCTGAAAAGGGGGTCAATGTCAGACCTTGCAATCAAAAGTTAGGGGGCGCACTGAAATTATGGCAAGGGTTATTAGCCCCCTAACTTTTGATTGCAAAGTCTGACATTGACCCCCTTTTCAGGAGTTGACCTAGAGCCCACCAAGGTCATGCATATCAAGTTTGGTAAATGTCAGACCTTGCAATACACTGTAAGGCTCTAACCCTCCCCCACTTCCAGTGATGAAGCTAAGCTATGCTAACGGAGCGTCTATTCCCAAAGCTAAAATGCACGCACAGAGACAAAAAAGGTATGTATCTTCTTGTCTAACTCCAGGGAAGATGTTAAATAAGCTAATTTCCCAAAATGTTGGAGTTCCCCTTTAAGTGTATGCCTGCATTGAAGCCACGCTCTTAATCCATACTGCATAGAAAGACGGGTTTACGCAGTCAAGTGCACACGTACGCAAGACCGTGTGTGCATGTGTGTGGACACACACACACACACACACACACACACACTCATGCATGCACGCACGCATACCACACACACACACACACACACACACACACACACACACACACACACTCATACACTCATGCACGCACACCACACACACACACACACACACTCACGTTCTGTTTGGTGCGGTTCTACTCTGCATCGTGTTGAAACAGGTTCTGTTTGGTGCGGTTCTACTCTGCATCGTGTTGAAACAGGTTCTGTTTGGTGCGGTTCTACTCTGCATCGTGTTGAAACAGGTTCTGTTTGGTGCGGTTCTACTCTGCATCGTGTTGAAACAGGTTCTGTTTGGTGCGGTTCTACTCTGCATCGTGTTGAAACAGGTTCTGTTTGGTGCGGTTCTACTCTGCATCGTGTTGAAACAGGTTCTGTTTGGTGCGGTTCTACTCTGCATCGTGTTGAAACAGGTTCTGTTTGGTGCGGTTCTACTCTGCATCGTGTTGAAACAGGTTCTGTTTGGTGCGGTTCTACTCTGCATCGTGTTGAAACAGGTTCTGTTTGGTGCGGTTCTACTCTGCATCGTGTTGAAACAGGTTCTGTTTGGTGCGGTTCTACTCTGCATCGTGTTGAAACAGGTTCTGTTTGGTGCAGTTCTACTCTGCATCGTGTTGAAACAGGTTCTGTTTGGTGCGGTTCTACTCTGCATCGTGTTGAAAGAGGTTCTGTTTGGTGCGGTTCTACTCTGCATCGTGTTGAAAGAGGTTCTGTTTGGTGCGGTTCTACTCTGCATCGTGTTGAAACAGGTTCTGTTTGGTGCGGTTCTACTCTGCATCGTGTTGAAAGAGGTTCTGTTTGGTGCGGTTCTACTCTGCATCGTGTTGAAACAGGTTCTGTTTGGTGCGGTTCTACTCTGCATCGTGTTGAAACAGGTTCTGTTTGGTGCGGTTCTACTCTGCATCGTGTTGAAACAGGTTCTGTTTGGTGCGGTTCTACTCTGCATCGTGTTGAAACAGGTTCTGTTTGGTGCGGTTCTACTCTGCATCGTGTTGAAACAGGTTCTGTTTGGTGCGGTTCTACTCTGCATTGTGTTGCTGTGTGCTGATTGGCCGATGACATCCGTATAATGGGGTTTTATTAGTTACACCTTATATGGTTATCCAGACAGTCGGTGTGTGTGTTCGTTTGTTTTGGCAGAGAAAATCTAGAATTCAACAAAAGGCTACACACACACACAATGCAGTTTTATTCCCTGAATGCCTGAGTGAACTATGTCAGCTGCATTCCAATATGCACACACACACACACACACATACACGCACATACACGCACACACACACACGCACACACGCGCGCACACACACACACACACACACACACACACACACACACACACACACACACACACACACACACACACACACACACACACACACACACACACACATTTAGAATCTTTATTTATGTCCACATAAAGACAATGTTTAAAGGACACAAATATTATCAGTGCACTTGTACATTGTGGGATTATTCCGATACAATCGTGCCCAAATTGACTGGCAACCAAAGTTAAAGACTCACATGGATTATGAACCTGGCAATTTACACACAGCTCATGGATACAGATAGCAGCGTCTTCTCCAAATTGCCCGGCTGCCAATAATTGCTGACACTGAGCAATATTTAGCTAATTGTTTGGCTCTTCTCTTCGGAAGACCGGCCAACTGAAGGCCTCTAACACCCAACTTATGGACATGACCCAGGCTTCCAAATATGAAGACTAAAAGTTTACAGTTGTAGCCGAGTTGTGATATGGTATGGTCTAACAGTTGATATTTTAACATTTTGGTTGTAAAGGCTTCCTCTAGACTGTAGTCAAACGTGCAACCAACTTCTAGGATGAGAACCTCTCTGTTATTCTCATTAACAATAACAACATCGGGGGTGTTTGCTGAAATATCAGAGAACAGTGAATTGTCCCTACACAGATTGAGCATATATGGCTTCACACTGGTGTGCTTATACAGCGTATATGTTGCAGGTGACCAGAGTGTGGAACTGACACTGTCTGCAATCAGGTCCACGATCCTATCATGCCTACAAATGTAGAGCCCTTTGTATGCATGACAGCCATTGAGTATGTGAGACATGGTTTCTGTTGTCTGTTCGTGACCATGGTGTATGCAGTGTGGGCTATTAGTTACACCTTATATGGTTATCCAGACAGTCGGTGTGTGTGTTCGTTTGTTTTGGCAGAGAAAATCTAGAATTCAACAAAAGGCTACACACACACAATGCAGTTTTATTCCCTGAATGCCTGAGTGAACTATGTCAGCTGCATTCCAATATGCACACACACACACACACACACACACACACACACACACACACACACACACACACACACACACACACACACACACACACACACACACACACACACACACACACACACACACACACACACACACACACACACTGTTTTAAATGAACAAGTAAAACATTTTTACAGAGAGCAGTGTTGTTCAAAGTGTGGGCCTGGAGCCTGAGGTGGTCCAGTAGAGATTGAAACGGGTCCCTCTAGGCCACACACATTAAATGTTAGTCATTTAGCTGAACACTTTTATCCAAAGCGACTTACAAATTGTGTACAACAAGTCAGCAGGAGGGCTACATCGTTAACGGTGTGAGTGGTATTGTTCGTCTAGCAGTGCCGATCTTGAGTGCATAGTAGTATAGATATATTAGCATAGTAGGTAGTAATATAGGTCATGCATTATATATATATATATATATATATATATATATATATATATATATATATATATATATATATATATATATATATATATATATATATATATATATATATATATATATATATATATATATATATATGTTATGGACCCGCATTATCCTTTATGTGTGAATTATTTAGAAATGTTAAAAGCTGCTTCTTGTGTCCTCTGTCCAGTTTCACAGTAAAGTACTGCCTCAAAGCTACAGGGAGGAGAGTCCCATCCCTACAGAGTAAGATCTGTCTGTCTGTCTCTGTCTCTCTCTACCCACTCCCCCACGTCTGTCTTTAAAATTGGCTGTTAATTATGTATTATTATTATTTTCCATTCAGAATATGTAGCCTATACATGTAAACCAGTGGGAAATCAACAGAGGACATGACTGACAATGGATAAGATACAAACCTGAAACAAAACCAAGATGAGTTTTTGATCTGTCTGTAGCTGTGTTGTTGGAGCTGGTGCTGGATGCCGGTCGCCAGAAGGGGGTGCAGCAGAGAGCGCTGTTCCTCCACAGCCAATCAGCTGTCTACAGGAAGAACATGACGCTCAAGATCAGAGACAGACCTGCCTGTGAAGAGCTCCACGCCCACCTCAGGGTGAGAGACCGAGAGAGAGAGAGAGAGAGAGAGAGAACGAGAGAACGAGAGAACGAGAGAGAACGAGAGAACGAGAGAACGAGAACTTAAACACTATAGTGTTGTTGTGTGTGATAGGGGCCGTCAGAGTTCCGTGATAAGATGTCTCCCATCAGTGTGACGCTGGCGTACGTTCTGGAGCAGCGCAGCACCGCGGACATGAAGGGGTTAAGTCCAATATTACACCAGGACACTCCTGCTAATGTCACCAAACAGGTACACACACACCTATACTATCACTACTATATGACAACACTATACTATTTCACACAGGTATTTAAAGGACCAGTCTGTTTTGATAAGTGGGTTCCAGAGTGCAAGAAGAAAAGTCATACTTACCGGACAAACCCTACCTTCCCTTCCTCACACACTACCAAGTTTGCATATCTAAGATGTTTTCTTTCATATACCCCCTCCACTGAAGCCTTTCAAAACACCCAAGGTCACCAAGTCAAGTCAAGTCAAGAGATTTATTTGTCACGGCATACAAGTATACAATGAAATGCAGGTGGTCTTGCCCACAACGATGTGCAAATAACATATAATAGAATCAACATTGTGCAATAAACAAGTACCATTGTGCAATAAACAAGTAACATGTTAGGGCATATCGGTATATGTACATAAGTTATTTACAGAGCATGGAGGACATACTAGGTCCTTTGGTAGTGTCTTTCTGTACATGCAAATTTATACAATCTCCGGTTATACTATACTATTTTTAAAGTGACCCTTCCTTAGTGGCCATAAGTGTGGGCGTGTGCAGCATGAGTGTGTGCCTGCTCATGTTAAAGTGGCTGCTAGTGTGTGAACGTGAACAGTGAGTGTGTTGTGCGTGTGCTCATGTGTGCTTGTGTGTGGAGAGTTCAGTGTTCAGGGCTCTGATGGCCTGGGGGAAGAAGCTGAGCCGAAGTCTCTCTGTCCTAGCAGCTGGTGTTCGCAGGCGTCTGCCTGACCTGAGCAGCATGAACAGGCTGTTGTTGGGGTGGTGTGGGTCTTTCATTATTCTGCAGGCTCTGGATTTGCACCTCTTGTTGTATAGAACCTGCAGGGGTGGTAATGCAATACCCGTGGTACGCTCGGCTAAGCGCACCACTCTCTGTAGGGCCTTCTTGTCCTGTGCCGTGCTGTTTCCATACCAGGCAGTGATGTTTCCAGTCAAGATGCTCTCTACAGCTCCGGAGTAGAAGGACTGGAGTATCTTCCCAGATACTCTGAACTTCCTTAACTGTCTCAGGTGGTAGAGGCGTTGCTTTGCCTTTTTTACGACTGAGTCTATGTGTGTTGTCCATGTCAGATCCTCTGCGATGTGGACCCCCAGGTACTAGGGGTGGACGGTATAAACGGTATACGGTATAAACGGTATGAATTTGCTCTACGGTATGGATTTTGACTATACCGTGTAACCGGTAGAGCAGCTCTAAAATAGCAATGACGTCATGTAACCACAGCGTGACTATTTCAATCGCATTTGCCCCTAAAAATAGATAGAATTAGTCATAGATAATAGATATGTGCAAACTGGAAAAAGTTATTTAGGAGGCTTCGCGCAGTGGGCGTGTCAACACGCAATTGTCATTTCATAATAAACACATATCACCGCGGCGCACAGCAAGTTTACATTTTTAACCAGTGGAGAAAGGTAAGGGATTTCTCTATCGTTTTTCTTATATGAATTATTCTACGTTAATAAAACATACCTGGTGATCAACTACAGTTTGCTGTAAACATTATGATATGTGTGTAGTGTTATGATAACGACGGCTGCAGCGGGAGGACGGCTGCAGCAGTGTATTTGCGAATAGCATGCAGCTGCAGAGCCGCAGAGCCAGGGGCGCTTTTAGGTCTGGTCACAGGCCCGCTCAACAGCGCCCCCCCACCCAACGGCTGAATTGCCAATGGCTGAATTGGAGTATTGCACAGTGCCCCTGGCTCTGCGGCTCTGCAGCTACATATGCTTCTAGCAAAATCCAGCATCCAGCCCCGCTGTTTGCAATGGGAGCAGCACGGAGTCTCGACTCGGGACTTATTTTATTTGGAATATAATGATTGTATACGCAAAAGTAGCCTAGTTTTAAGTTAAAATATTATAAATCTACATGCCTTGAGGATGTCATTCTTTATATAGCCTGCCTATCAGGCAAAACAAATTATTCTAACGGAAACACTGATACCGTGATATATACCGTTACGTCTATACTTCAAATTATACCGTGATATAAATTTTAGACCATACCGTCCACCCCTACCAGGTACCTTACAGGGCATAAAAACAAAACAGTCAAGATTAAAACAATGATCTTGGCAAAAGTGTCAGTGGAGTTAAACATAAGACAAACAATGTAAACGTATGAAATATAAAACAGTGGCACACAGGGTACAGTTATAGTGAGTATGCCCTGTATGCAGGGCAGTTAAAAGACAAGGTTAAGAAAAGAATAAGACAAAAAACAGTGAAGTTAAAATAACAGACAAACAAACAGCAGGGGGTATTGGGCAGTGACAGAGGTTATAGTGAATATGCTAGTTTGAACAGATGGGTTTTCAATTGTGATCTCAATGATGAGAGTGAGTCTGACTGTCGGATATGTGGGGGCAGGGAGTTCCAGAGTCTGGGAGCCGAGCAGCTGAACGCTCAGGCACCCATGGTGCTGAGGCGTGAGCTGGGGATGGATGAGTCCAGTAGAGGATGAGCGGAGGGTGTGGGAGGGGGTGTAATCCTGGAGGAGGTCAGTGATGTAGGTGGGGGCTAGATTGTAGAGGGCTTTGAAGGTGAGTAAGAGGTTTTTGAAATCAATCCGGTAGTGCACAGGGAGCCAGTGTAGTTGAATGAGGACGGGGGTGATGTGGTCGGATGAGTTTGTGCGGGTGATGATCCTGGCAGCAGAGTTTGATGATTTGGAGTCTGTTGATGAGTTTGGTGGGAAGGCCGGTGAGGAGAGCTTTGCAGTAATCGATCCGGGATGTGACAAATGAGTGGACCAGGGTTTCTGTATTTGATTGGGACAGGGATGGGCGGAGTCTGGAGATATTACGGAGGTGAAAGAAGGCAGACCGGGTGGTGTTTTTGATGTGTGGTGCAAAGAAGAGGGAACCACCCAGGATGACACCGAGGCTTTTAACTTTGGGGGAGAAGGGTACAGGGAAGCCGTCGATGGTGATGTTTGGAACTGGGGTGTTTTGTGATTTGGTGAGGGTGGATTTGGAGCCGATGAGCAGGGCCTCAGTTTTTCTGCCATTTAATTTCAGGAAGTTTCTGCTCATCCAGCTCCTAATGTCCTCAAGGCAGGTGGTGAGGGAGGTGGGGGGAAGGGCAGTGGTGGGTGTGGAGGAGATGTAGACCTGTGTGTCATCTGCATAGCAGTGGAAGTGGACCCCATGGTGACAGAGGATTGTGCCCAGGGGAAGGAGATAGATGGTGAATAGGAGGGGACCCAATACTGACCCCTGGGGGACACCCAGTGAAACAGTTGAACACCCTGACTTGTGAGTCTTGAGTTGAACAAACTGTTGTCTGTCAGTGAGGTAAGATGTAAACCAGGAGAGTGCGACACCAGTGATCCCAATGCCAGCCAGGCAGTCCAGGAGTAGTGGATGGGAGATGGTGTCGAATGCCGCACTGAGGTCGAGGAGGATGAGGATGGTGAGAAGTCCAGAGTCAGCTGCACGGAGGAGGTCGTTGGTTTTTTGATTTTGACAAGGGCTGTTTCGGTACCATGTTGTGGGCGGAAACCGGATTGAAAGGGTTCGTGGAGATTGTTTGTATCTAGGTGGGATTGCAGCTGTGCGGCAACCACCCTCAAGGGTTTTTGAGATGAAGGGAATGTTGGAGATGGGCCTATAATGATTTAAGTCGGCTGGGTCAGCACCAGGTTTTTTGAGGATGGGGGTGATAATGGGTGAGGATTCAGCGACACAAAACCAGGAAACCGTTTGCAAAATAATAATATTTATCTATACACAAAGCAACACAGAGAGCAAGGATGACTACCAGTGGCACCAAATCAAACACAAAAAGGAAAAGAACCCCCCCCCCCCCCCCCTTTGCAGGTGCTAAGCACCCAAAAAGTGCAGCGGGTGGTGCTCACTCTAAACTAGGGTTTTTAACAGCAGGTCACCCGTCCTACGTGATGCAAAATGTAGATCTTCCGGTCCTCAATTGTCCCGGTGTGCAAAAACTAAATGTTAATACAGACAATTTTATCACCAGTAGGCTGGGTGACAAATGACAGATAATTAATATACAAAGGTTAGGTTAGAACAGAAATGTGCAACAAAAGATAAGTGACTTCACAAAACAACAACACAATGAATCAGGGCTTTTGGTACCAGCTCTACACCAACATAACAAAAGCCACAGCTCTACAAAACCTAAATGCCACAAGCCACAGCTCTAGCACAACATACCCAAAAGGCCAGAGCTCTACAATAAAGTATAACACAAAAGATAGGGTTCCATAAACCCACCGCACAATAAACCAGACCTTTCACCAGCTCTACCAAAAACATACCACAAGAGCCACAGCTCTACACCAAAAGCCAGAGAAACAGAACTGAACACATACTGGGATACTTGAAGGGAGTGTGGAGGTTGATTGCAGATTGGGATCAGGTGGTGCTGGGGACTGGAGTGCTGATTGCAACCAGGTGGTGATGGTGACTGAAGTCAGGGGATGCATCTGGGAAAAATATATGGAGAAAACAGGGGGAAGACAAAACAACCAAAACCAGACATGCCTACATACATAACACATGTAACATAACTCCCCATACATAAAGTGACGGCATCCGTAACAATATACTACCTGAATATAATAATTTTTACATACCTGTAGATACTATATCTATATCTGTACATATCCCTTACCTACTCTTACTAATCATACCACTGGCCAGTATGACTTACCATAGTGTTTTTTTTTTATTATTATTATTTATCACATTTTAATTTTCCTTTTTTTTATTATTTTTTTTTAAACAAGACAAAACACAATACAGTAACAATAATAAACAAGACTTCACAGGACAATAACAACAATAATAATGACAATAATAGAAATAATAAAAATAGTAAAAACAGAATATAAAAATAAAATAGAATTACCACAGTTAAAATTAAACGGGACAACACAAAAGACAATACATCCCCCCCCCCCCCCCCCCCCCAGGACCACCGGACTCCCCCGGACCAGCACCCCAACCGTGTGTAGTCTTTTACCAACATACTTGCAGTTCCGCGTTCCGATCTGATTGGCCACTGACGTTTCTCTCTGCGCCAATCGCGTTACGCCTAGTTCTGCTCTACTATCCTCAGTTAACGTAATTTATACAAATGGAAGTATTGATTTTGCCGTAACGAATCATTAAAAAAATATACCGTTAACTGGAATATGTTAGTTTCTTACACATATGTTGGATTATGTAATTGTAATTGTCATGACAAACCAATATAAAATCGTGGATTAACCGGTGGTTATCCTTTTTTGATCCACTTTTTCTCCCATTTTCTATTTTTCTCCCATCCCAATTTTCATATCGTCCAATTCAACCCTCCCCTGTCTTCGAATGTTGTTTCTTGCCTCCCACAAGCCGGCGACTAAGTCATACATAGCACGAGTCCTCTCCGATACTCGAGGTAACAGCCGTCGCATCTTTTCACCTGCGCGTCTCGATCTTTCAGCGTCGAGGGTCTGGGCTTTGGAGGGGCCCTGCCCCGTCGCTTCTTGATTCTACTGTGCAGGCGCACCAACCGACCTGTAGGAGTCGCTGTCCACAACGCCCGATCCCCACCCTTCAGTTTCCCTCCCTGTAATACGGCCAATGTGTATTACTGTGGACGACCAGCTAAACTGAAAGCAATGTGGAGAGCGGGGCTCGAACAGGAGGCATCCTGTTCGAGCCTAGTTTCCAGCATTCGTTGCGAGCGCCTTGCCCACTGCGCCACGTAGCCGCCCAACCGGTGGTTATCCTATAGCCCTAGTTATATGTACATTTCAACAAAGTGGAGCCGCAGGGGACTTCCATAGCATACGCCTTCAAATCCAGCTAGCGTTGATGCTATTCAATGCTATCATACCCAAGTAACCCAACTAACGTTAATGCCATTCAGAATTTATTAACATAGCTACAACAACACAGTAACGTTAATATAATTACATGCATCATTGTTTACAATGAACGGTGGGGCTAATCGAAAGGACTGGACACGGACAAGTTAAACAGCAATCAATTAATTTAACGTTAAAACCAAAAAACACAGAACCGGACACACAAGCAGAATACGACGCATCATTTTTACTTCCGGTCGGGGGCGTTTCAAAATAAAAGAGCGACGTCTAAAGCACCGGAAATACGTTTATTTTGTACATTATCTAACGTTAACACGAACCTAAACTAACTTTCCCCCCGACCGGAAGTAAAAATTATGCGTCGTATTCTGCTTGTGTGTCCGGTTCTGTGTTTGTTGGTTTTAACGTTAAATTAATTGATTGACCTAAATAGGCCCAGCTACAATTACTGTAGGCACAGCTGCACTGAATCAGGTGCAATCAAGCCCACACACCTGCCCTCATAAGGGGCAATTAACTATAGAATCCAGTGATTGACAGCTGTCAGTCACAGGACCACCAAACCAAGTAAAAACCATGACAGTTTGGTTAGGGCTGGGCGATATGGAAAAAAATCATATCGCGATAACGATATGATCATTTTATTTTATTTCTCGATATCGATAATTATCGAATTGTTATAAGTATACAAAAAAAAAAAAAAAAAAATTTTTTTTTTTTTTTTTTTTAACAACAGATGTATGTTTATTTTGCAGCAATTCTTTGTCATTGCCGCCATCTTTAGTGTTACATCCCCTCACACTCCAGTTCTCAGGCTGCAGCTGGTTTAAAAGCTAAAGTAAACCGGCTTCTCTGCTGGCTGTGGCTCCAGAGGAGTTGAACAGTTCTGGCTCTGCTAGTTTATTTTCGATCTTTTGCCGCTTTTTTGGTGGACAAACCACCGCACATGTGCACTGTGACTCTTGACTGGAGTCTAGTTCTGCTAGCACACATAGCCTACTGTGTACAGACGGTTTCAAAATGTATTTTAAATTAGAAAGCAAACAAAATAAATGGACAAGAGAAAAATAAATCTGAATTTGGTCAGTATTGTCATTTGGACAAGCAAAGCCATTACTTTAAGTTGCAGGCAAGAAAGACAAGTCTGTCCACTGTCTCTGGTTTTAAAACTGCCCTGTTGCAGGTAAAAAAACAAAAAACAAAAAAAAACGATTTTTAGATTTTTTTTTTTTCATTTCGATATTCGATATCGATTATTAAAATATATCGCGATATTTATCGTTATCGTTATATCGCCCAGCCCTAAGTTTGGTTAGATGCCAAAATAATTTTCGTTGTACTCTACTTGTGCTGTATAATGACTATATTTGAATCTAATCTATTCTATATATTACTAAAGTCCCGGACTCCTTCTCCTTGGGAATTATGACTCTCCCTACTCTACATCAAGTTCTATAATATAAGCATAATGTATAAGATATTCAGGAAATGTCTGGTCACTCATTATTCTCCCAGTTTGCATGTCAGAGTTATAAGGAACATAACCACATCAGCCGTCACTAGGGGTGTAACGGTACACAAAAACCACGGTACGGTACGTACCTCGGTTTTGAAGTCAAGGTTCTGTACGGTTTTCGGTACAGTGGGGGAAAGTTTGGCTTTCCATGTTCCACTCAGGGGTGATGCAGTGTGCAGTAACTAATTGTACTTGTAGGGCTGTCAACGAATTTTCTATATTGAAATTAATAATCGACTATAATAATCGTTTTTTTTTTATAATTATTATTATATTAGATTGTGAAAAATCATAATTGTTGTGAAGGATCAGATTAAACCGAATATGTATATTTATTTATATATATATATTTAATTGTATTTGTATATCGTTTGATATCCCCTGTATATTCCTTGTACAATATGCATTGAATATCCCCGTTTCTACTAAACAGCCCATAATAGTTTCATTCTACCATTGGACGAGAACCTGGCGCCAGGTTGCCATACCCCTAGGTCCAAGTTCAATCGTGCCGCCTAACATGACGAGGCAACCCCCGGTTCCGCGCAGTAATATGCCGGGACGAAATACGAATGGTACTATTTGTTCATAGCGCATATATATATGGCGCTCGTAAAGTAGAACTTTCTTTTAGTCCAGTTCTTTACCCTCCAACAGAGTGACAGACGCAAAAGCCTCCCCACGACGCACGTGCGGTGTAGTAGGGCCTACTTGGCCCAGAATAGGCATTGAGATATCGTGTAGATTAATAGTTGAATGGTCATAGTTTGGCACCATACCGTCGAGTTGGACGTATTCTATTAAGCTAATAATAGTCTATTTATGTATGGTGCATCGTTCGGTTCGAGTTCTACAGTTATCAGTACCCCCATCGTTCCTGACGTTATCTGGACGCTTATCCAGGCTGGTCAGACCCCTAGTGGTGATTGCATCCGAGGAGCTCCGGGTCAAGAGCGACTGGACCTGTATATTGGATTACTCTACCCGACGACGGCGAGCCTTCCACGGCTCTTGGATTATGCTTTATGTGCTTTGATTGTTCCATGGATAAAGGCCAACACTGTCGAGTGTTGGAATTGCCCCCCGGAGAGGACTACAGGTGAGGCGGCGCTCTACACGTGAGGTCGCACCACGTCTCTCCGTTGTGGACCGGCAGATACCGTTCCACAGAGGGTCCAGCTGTGTTCGTCTACGGCCCGAGGTTCTGTGGGCACTGGGTCTAAGACTTTGGATTCTCCCAAGATACCGTCGGCCAGATGGGATACCGCCAGCGACTTCTCTAACCCCCCCTCCTACTGTATTACAACCAGCGGGACCCCCCCCCCCCTTAGTGTATCCAGCTATAATTATTTAAGTACTATCGCTATCGTTTCCTAAATATTCCAGGTTGTATACTTACTCCCTGCGCAATCAGAGATTGGACATTCAATGTTGATTTACCTACGAATGCTCATTTGCCATAAAAGTGCATACTTAACATTTCAAATCATAAATGTAATTAAGTGAATATTGTGTACACCCTTTGCTGTATTAAATATTCGATTTGGTCCATTTGTGTTGGTTCATTTCATCAGGTGGGAAAGTGTTCATCATACTTATATCTTGTACTGGGTGGCCAGAAGTTAAAATACATGAGGTAGTGGTATTAAATATCATATCTAACAATACAGTCAGGGAATTGTACCCCTCAGCTACAATAATCCATATGGAATTTGCCAAATGCATTTTCCATAATCACTTTTATATTATATAACTATGAATCATATATGCATGTAATAAAGGTTTGAATACAACCTGCATGTAACTCGCATTACATACATCCTCCCTGATTACAGAGGAATGTTCTCTCATGTTAAGAGACCATAGGCCTTAGTATGAATTGTTTGTATAACAGCCTCCATACATTATCATGTACGCCCTAGTATCAACATGGTCTTGCATAGTGTACATCTGGTTTACCTTAACTTGGCATATCATAAGAAGTATGTACTTGATGTAATACTGACAAATGTATGTACTGACCAACACCCAAGTTCCTTTGTCTGTATTAAGTATATAAGTGACCTCCATGTATGTATTACACTGACTCTATACTCCACTTCTCTTACACTTCTTCTCACATTCCTTATGCTTCATACTAGGGATGTCCGATATTATCGGCCTACCGATATTGGCATAAAAATGTGATATCGGAAAATATCTGTATCTGTTTTTTTTTTTTTTTAAACATTTATTTAACCTTTATTTACCCAGGCAAGCAAGTAAGAACAAATTATTATTTTATTTATTGGCAAAGTATGCATAATGTTGTGTTAATTACATGACAAGAGATATGTAATGTTAATTACCTGAAATTATTCCGTTTTTTTGGGGGGGGGGGGGGGGGGGGGGGACCCTGCATATATCGTATCGGTTGATATCTGTTGATATTGGTATCGGAAATTAAGAGTTGGACAATATCGCTATATCGGTATCGGTAAAAAAGCCAATATCGAGCATCCCTACTTCATACTGTATTTGTATGGATCCATATCTGTCATATCATATTGAACTTAGAGGTTGTCTTTTGATCTTTGTCATATAAAATATAATTTAGTATATGTATAAGTATATTATGAACTATCATTCACAATTCTCCAGAAAATAATCATTACATTTTGTATAATCCTTTTTTTTTTATCCACTTTTTTCTCCCGTTTTCTATATTTTCTCCCATCCCAATTTCGTATCATCCAATTCAACCCTCCCCTGTCACGAACGCTGTTTCTTGCCTCCCACAAGCCGGCTGCAATGTGGACTAAGTCATACATAGCACAAGTCCCCTCCGGTACATGAGGTAACAGCAGTCGCATCTTTTCACCTGCGCAGCTCGATCTCTCAGTGGTGAGGAGTAACGCGTGGGAGGCTCACGCTGCTCCGACACTTCCTGATTCTACTGCGCAGGCGCACCAACCGACCTGTAGGAGTCGCTGTCCACAACGCCCGATCCCCACCCATCAGTTTCCACCCCCTAATACGGCCAATGTGTATTAGTACGGACGACCAGCTAAACTGAAAGCAAATGTGGAGCGCTGGGCTCGAACAGGCAAGCCCAGCGTCTTGTGAGCGCCTTGCCCACTACGCCACGTAGCCGCACCACATTTTGTATAATCCTATGGTCTATCTGTCTAGTCTACCCTGTGTGTTATGGTGTTTGTATGTGTATATGAAAAGGTGTGTGTGTGTGTGTGTGTGTGTGTGTGTGTGTGTGTGTGTGTGTGTGTGTGTGTGTGTGTGTGTGTGTGTGTGTGTGTGTGTGTGTGTGTGTGTGTATGAATATATTATGTGTATAAATGAATATGTATGTATTTGTTTCCAGGTTCATATCCTACTGGACTGTGGTGTAGACAACATCTGTACCCCAGACCTTCATCTGACTGTCCACAGGTAAGAAGCCTCTTCTTAAAGAGACAATCCCTGGTTTTAAAGAGACAGTCCCTGGTTTTAAAGAGACAGTCTGTGGTTTTAAAGAGACGGTTTATGGTTTTAAAGAGACAGTTTCTGGTTTTAAGGAGACAGTCTGTGGTTTTAAAGAGACGGTTTATGGTTTTAAGGAGACACTCTGTGGTTTTAAAGAGACAGTCTGTGGTTTTAAAGAGACGGTTTATGGTTTTAAAGAGACAGTTTGTGGTTTAAAGAGACAGTCGGTTTTAAAGAGTCTCTGGTTAGAGACAGTTTGTGATACATATGTACCAGTACCCCCCCCTACATATGTACCAGTACCCCCCCTACCCCCCTATGTGTGTACCATTACCCCCCCCTACCCCCCTACGTATGTACCAGTACCCCCCCTACACCCCTACATGTGTACCAGTATCCAGCCTACGTATGTACCAGTACCCCCCCTACACCCCTACATGTGTACCAGTATCCAGCCTACGTATGTACCAGTACCCCCCCTACCCATGTACCAGTACCCCCCCCCTACCCCCCTACGTATGTACCAGTACCCCCCCTACACCCCTACATGTGTACCAGTATCCAGCCTACGTATGTACCAGTACCCCCCCTACCCCCCTACATATGTACCAGTACCCCCCCCCTACCCCCCTATGTGTGTACCAGTACTCCCCCTACACCCCTATGTGTGTACCAGTATCCAGCCTACGTATGTACCAGTACCCCCCCCTACCCCCCTACATATGTACCAGTACCCCCCCCTACCCCCCCTACATGTGTACCAGTACCCTCCCTACACCCCTATGTGTGTACCAGTACCCCCCCTACGCGTGTACCAGTACCCCCCCTACCCCCCTACACAGGGAACAAACTTAACTTTTTGACCATTTGGCTGGTAGATTTTAAAAGTACCAGCCGGGCAGATTTTTTACTAGCCAAAAATTATAAATAGCTTTTTAGTATATCGCCATGTGTTATTATTACATATAATACTCTCATATGCTATTTTCAATTAATATCATAAACAACATAAGGAATATTAGCATAATTTTGAGTGGACTGAAGGAATGAGTCAGCGTTAATAGTTTTAAATGCAAATAATTTATTGAAACATAGAGAAGTGGGGTCGGGACACACACACTGTGTTTCAACTCACCACCCCTGCATCATATTGTAGTCTGTCTTCAAACTTCCACTCCTCTCGAAACTTTTTTATATTTGAATATCAACATTATCTGTCCATCCTCAGTAATCCTCAGTTTACTATAATATACTCCTGTCCTGAGTCCTGACTAGTGACTCGTCTTTCCAAACGCACGCACACACACACACACAGGGAAGGGGAGAGTGCCCCCCCCCCCCCCCATTTCCCTTTCCTCAGTGCTGTTCACTGTGACTCTGCCTCGTCTGATCATCAGGATTAGCTTGTTAGCTTACGTTAACGTTGTAGTGATTGGTACATAAACGTTCATTTCGGGCGATGTGGGCATAAAGGAATGGCGACGGTGCAAAGCATGTAGCTGCATTGGACTCGTTGTGAGAAGAAAAAAAACATCACAGACTTATTTCGCGTCTGTAGGCGCACTGCTGTGTTAACGCTGCTGTGTTGACGCTGCTGCTCTGTTTTCAAGAAAGTGAAACACGGAGTGGCTGGTTATCATATGACTCGCGGAGTTGCTAGAGGGTTTTTCAAAATAAGAGTATCATATGAACCTGAACGTTGCTAGCTGCCGGAGCCCTGATATTATGACTGGAGCTGCGCTTGGGGCGGCAATGAGACCCGCACAGGATTTTCAAAATAAGAGTATCGATATGAACTACACGCCAGCTGGCGGGCAGACTATTATTTTTAGCCGCCAGACGGTAAATCTACACGCATTTGGCGAATGGCGTGTAACTATTTTGTTCCCTGCCCCTACATATGTACCAGTACCCCACCTACACCCCTACGTGTGTACCAGTACCCAGCCTACGTATGTACCAGTACCCCCCCTACCCCCCTACATATGTACCAGTACCCCCCTACGTGTGTACCAGTACCCCCCCTATGCGTGTACCAGTACCCCCCCTAACCCCCTACCAGTACCCCCCCTACCCCCCTACATGTGTACCAGTACCCCCCTACCCCCCTACATATGTACCAGTACCCCCCCCTACCCCCCTATGTGTGTACCAGTACCCCCCCCTACCCCCCTACATGTGTACCAGTACCCCCCCTACCCCCCTACATGTGTACCAGTACCCCCCTACCCCCCTACATATGTACCAGTACCCCCCCCTACCCCCCTATGTGTGTACCAGTACCCCCCCCCTACCCCCCTACGTGTGTACCAGTACCCCCCCTACCCCCCTACGCGTGTACCAGTACCCCCCCCTACCCCCCTACATGTGTACCAGTACCCCCCTACCCCCCTACATGTGTACCAGTACCCCCCTACCCCCCTACATGTGTACCAGTACCCCCCCTACCCCCCTACGTGTGTATCAGTACCCCCCCTATCCCCCTACGTGTGTATCAGTACCCCCCCTACCCCCCTACATGTGTACCAGTACCCCCCCTACCCCCCTACGCGTGTACCAGTACCCCCCCTACCCCCCTACATGTGTACCAGTACCCCCCCTACCCCCCTACATGTGTACCAGTACCCCCCTACCCCCCTACATGTGTACCAGTACCCCCCCCTACCCCCCTACATGTGTACCAGTACCCCCCCTACCCCCCTACATATGTACCAGTACCCACCTACCCCCCTACGCGTGTACCAGTACCCCCCTACCCCCCTACATATGTACCAGTACCCCCCCTACCCCCCTACGAGTGTACCAGTATCCCCCTACGCCTGTACCAGTACCCCCCCTACCCCCCTACATGTGTACCAGTACCCCCCCTACCCCCCTACATGTGTACCAGTACCCCCCTACATGTGTACCAGTACCCCCCCCCTACCCCCCTACATGTGTACCAGTACCCCCCCCCTACCCCCCTACATGTGTACCAGTACCCCCCCCTACCCCCCTACATGTGTACCAGTACCCCCCCCTACCCCCCTACATGTGTACCAGTACCCCCCCTACCCCCCTACATATGTACCAGTACCCCCCCTACCCCCCTACATGTGTACCAGTACCCCCCTACCCCCCTACATATGTACCAGTACCCCCCCCTACCCCACTATGTGTGTACCAGTACCCCCCTACCCCCCTACATGTGTACCAGTACCCCCCCCTACCCCCCTACATATGTACCAATACCCCCCCTACCCCCTATGTGTGTACCAGTACCCCCCTACCCCCCTACATGTGTACCAGTACCCCCCCTACTCCCCTACATGTGTACCAGTACCCCCCCCTACCCCCCTACATGTGTACCAGTACCCCCCTACCCCCCTACACGTGTACCAGTACCCCCCCTACCCCCCTACATGTGTACCAGTGCCCCCCCTACCCCCCTACACGTGTACCAGTACCCCCCCCTACCCCCCTACCTGTGTACCAGTACCCCTACCCCCCTACACGTGTACCAGTACCCCCCCCTACCCCCCTACCTGTGTACCAGTACCCCTACCCCCCTACATGTGTACCAGTACCCCCCCCTACCCCCCTACGTGTGTACTAGTACCCTCCCATCCATATTTTATATCAAAACGTCCTTATCTAGTCCTGAAAAATGGCAACATTTTGTAATTGACCCATCCGGCCTCTCTTGTCTCCCTCTTTCTCACTCACCATCTATATGTTCCTCTATTTCTCTCTGTCTCTCTCTGTGTGCCCCCCCCCCCCCCCCCCCCCCCCCCCACCTATCTCGCTCTTCTAGTGACCGTCAGTGGATGTATTTTGGTGACGACAACGCTGTGACGCTATTGGTTGACATAGAGAACAGGGGGGAGGGGGCTTATGAGGCAGAGCTGCGTGTCACTCTACCCCCCCACGCTGACTTCACTGGAGGGGTCCGCGATGAGGTGTCGTATCTATCTATCTATCTATCTATCTATCTATCTATCTATCTATCTATCTATCTATCTATCTATCTATCTATCTATCTATCTATCTATCTATCCAAGGCTGTACACTGCGATGATCTCGTCGCAAATTGCCCCTTAATTTGGCCGTTGCGAGTTGGAAATATTATTTGGGAGCAACGTTGCGAGTTGTGATTTCAACCCTTCATTCGCATTTCACTCCTAAATTAATCCATACAAATTGGATACATTTTTTAAAAAACATTAGCCTACAACCAAGGCTGTACAGTGCGACACAATGTCGTGGTGCTATGAAAGAATCTGTCGGCAATGAATGAACTTACTGCGATCACCGATAGCCTGAGTGAAAAAAAAGATTTGCGTGTGGAGTGAATCTGGGTCACGCTATATACTTGGTACTTGTAGTCTATCGTGCGATTAAAGACCATGTCCCTATCTGCGTAGTCTATACATCCAACACCAAATCCCATAATTCCTAGCAAAACGAAACTGAATGTGGCCTCTCTTCCTTTCAATATGGGCTATTGCATCGCCAAAGAAGCACCTACATTTAAGACGCAAATTTTGCTCTGCAAGAACAACGGAGTGGATATCAGTCCATCTTATGACAACCACGTCCGATGTGGAGAGATGATAAGATGATGATGATTGACGTGATGATGTGATGATTGATTGACGGGGACACGGACACTTTTAACGTTCAGGTTCAGCCATGTATTAGGTGAGTAGTAGTAGCCCACTATTAGGACGTGAAATACTGTCTACTTAAATTTATAAAATATCAACCTATCTATCCATCTAATAATGAGACAATATGCAAATAAGATAATACTAATAATTGTCACGGCTCCCCGTATATGAAATGAAAGTGGCTTGCAACTTTACTGCTGGTAAAATCACTGTTTATTTCTCGTTTAGCATAGTATTACATTCCACTTCTATAAACAATCAAAGTCCTACCGTAAGAGCCTCATACGGGTCAATTAAACCTTTTTGATTAGTCTTTCCTTCCAGCTAAGTTGGACTGAACATTTCACTGTCAAAAGCGCAAATGTAAATAAGGTTGCGTCGCAACACGGTTTTCAAAATAAAGGTCACATATACAAATACCTCTCAATTCTTATTAAAAAAAGTCCCGGATATACATAAACATTAATTGGCATAGATCTCTATAAACGACCCAACACATTGATCACTTTAGGCACACACTGAAACCAGTAACATCACAAATATGAAGCAGGTAATTACCCATACAAATAATAAACCTTTCATGGGGTTATTTACAATAATAATTCATTTGATTTCTAAAGCACTTTTCATTGTGAAACAAATGTAGCAGAGTTTCTTGTCCTCCTGATTAATGCAATGGTGTGTGTGTGTGTTGTGGTGATCTCATTCAAGGAGCACTACACAAGCGCGTGCACACACACACAGTTTGTTGTTTTTGTTCTATTAGTGATTTACACACTTTCTCAGTTGGTTCCAGTGCATGTGAGCGGATCGGAGCGCGAGCGGCGCGGGGCGCGGAGCGGCCGGTTTTGACGTGAGCGAGGAGTGGGTTTTAAAATGAGTCGGCGCGACGTCCGGAGCGAGAGTTCTCCTCCGCTCCAATCCACTCCAGGCCGCTCACAGTGGTTTAACACTGATGTAATATATACATGCAGTACAATGCCAAAGCAACAGATGGCGATGTACAAACATGAAGGCCATTTTCAACCAATGAGAAGGGTGAACCTGTGATAGGCTGTTCGTTCAGGCTTTGTCACTGTAGAGACGCCCACACTCACTCTAGTTAGAAAAAGTATATCGACGCCATTGTTGTTGACGTTAGCTTACATGCTAACGTTAATGGCAGCGACCATAGCATTGTGGCTCGGCTAGCCTATCATCGCTTAATAGAGATAGTGAATGGATAAACAACGTTATTTAACATTGCAGAATGGCTACAATTACAATGCGGCTCAATACAAACAATTGTTAAGGGGCCCAGGGGGTGTAGACTGTTGTAGTTTGAGCTCATTTACACCATGCTCCAAAAAAAGAAGAAAAAAAACTGCCGAGCGATCTGGCGCGGGGAGCGGGGAGCGCTCGATTCAAGGTGAGCGGGGAGCGAGCGGAGAGCGACTTGGGGGCGGGGTCAACATGAGTGATTAGCGGAGCGGACCAAGCTTTAAAGAGCGAAGAGCGGATTTCTCGGCCGCGCCGATCCGCTCACGTGGTCTGGTTGGTTCATTATAAAAGATACAAACCTGAAAACAAACGCACTTAAATGTTAAATAAAAGGACCACAGTAATGAGGCAGGAGGAACATATTTTTTTAATAATGGTAAAATTGTTATTTAAAAATTTGCCCCTAAAAAAAATTTTTTGCCCCTAAATTTCTCATTTAGGGGCAAGTGTGCCCCTAGTGAAAAAGCTTAGCGTACAGCCCTGCTATCTATCTATCTATCTATCTATCTATCTATCTATCTATCTATCTATCTATCTATCTATCTATCTATCTATCTATCTATCTATCTATCTATCTATCTATCTATCTATCTATCTATCTATCTGCATACAGTGTATGTATGTCTGTCTGTCTGTCTGTCTATCTAATGTATCCATCTACTGTATGCCTGTCTGTAACTACAATTCTTTAATCTGTGCTAATATCTGTGTGTATAAAAAGTATTTTGTCCAGCAATTAAGTGTGTGTGTGTGTGTGTGTGTGTGTGTGTGTGTGTGTGTGTGTGTGTGTGTGTGTGTGTGTGTGTGTGTGTGTGTGTGTGTGTGTGTGTGTGTGTGTGTGTGTGTGTGTGTGTGTGTGTGTGTGTGTGTGTGTGTGTGTGTGTGTGTGTGTGTGTGTGTGTGTGTGTGTGTGTGTGTGTGTGTGTGTGTGTGTGTTTTCAGTCATTGTCAAGGTTACCATGTGCCTATCAGAGAGTCAACCTGACCAGACTGGTGGTCTGTGACTTAGGAAACCCTCTGAAGAAGGAGACCAAGGTTACTCACACACACTCAAATGAACACATCCTTTTATTAGACACATTCAGTCAATCAATATAAATAAATAAAATGTTTATTCTCTTCCCTCGCTCTCCCGCTCTCCCCTCACTCTCTCCCCTCTCCCCTTTCTCTCTGTATCTCTCTCTCCCCTCTCCCCTCACTCTCTCCCCTCTCTCGTTCTCTCTCCCTCCCCCCTCTCCCCTCACTCTCTCTCCTCTTTATCTCTCCCTCTCCCCTCTCTCCCCTCACTCTCTCCCTCCCCCTCCCCTCTCTCTCCCCTTTCTCTCTCTTTCTCTCTCTCCCCCCTCTCCCCTCTCTCTCTCTCTCTCTCTCTCTTTCTCTCTCTCTAAGCTGTCAGCAGGTTTAAGGTTCAGTGTTCACCAGTTATCAGACCAGGAGACGTCTATTCAGTTTGACCTGCAGATTGTCAGGTACACAAATATCTCTTATCACTCAGTTAATATCACTTATCATTCAGTTAATATCATTTATCATTCAGTTAATATCACTTATCATTCAGTTAATATCTCTTATCACTTATGTCAGTTAATATCACTTATCATTCAGTTAATATCACGTATCATTCAGGTAATATCACTTATCACTCAGGTAATAGCACTTATCACTCAGTTAATATCACTTATCACATTCATCTTTCCCCCATCATTCAGTTAACGGGATAGGTTGACATGAAGTGGTATGAAATACTTAGTATAATTGATGCATAACCATTAGCTGACTTACCGAGTCCCCTGGTTGGAGATTCTGATTAAAGCTATTAGAGTTATTGAACTATATTGAAATATTTTTATTCTATGTTTCTGATGCAATCTCAATGTCAGTCCTGCACATTTAGCATAACACCCCTGTCGATTGCAAACCCAAACTAATGTGAAAGCTATTCTTGAACCATTTATAGCACATGCATCAGTCTGGCCTCTTTTGAAAGGAAACATTCAGAATGTTCTTGCACAATAGGAATAATCACTCTGGGTGTTACTGTAATAGAGTTACAGAGGTTTTAACACACTGAAAATACAATATATATATATATATATATATATATATATTTATTTATTTATTTTTACGTCTGAATTCTTCTGTAAACGGATGCCTGCAAAATAGTTCCAGCTGAGAGGTATTAGCTGGAAAACACAATGGATCCATAGCCTGAAGTCTTATCTAGTACAGGTCCAAAGTTGATAACACAGAAAATTAGTGTTTTACAGTGTTTTACACATCTATAGGTATGTTTATCCAAAATGGCCATTGACACCAATGCATTGGCATGACGCCAGAGATGTCGAGCGAGTCTTCTTTTGCCAGAGAAAAAAACATATCCTCAGAAATATCCCTCATGTAAGATATTGTCATTTCTAGAATTTCGTTGGCTACAAAAACGGTCAATCATTTTCACCGTCAGAGGTGATTGGTCCGGTCACCGGGAGGCGAAACCGGAGGTGGTCACTTTTTTTAAACTGACGCTCGTTGGCTGTTTGGTCTCATAACCCGAAATTGGAGGCACGTAATAGGTGTCAATCGAACGGCGGCCTTTTTAGCTTTCAACCGATGTGTTGGTTTGGTTGATAGACAATAACACAGCGTGACGGCGACAGACGAGGGCAAATGTGCTGCGACGCAAGCGGGCCGTCGGAATGTTAACACTTTGAGTGCCAGCGACGTGTTATGTCGTCTTTTCATGCCCCCCGTTGAGTGCCGACAACGCGAATTGTCGTTTGATTTTTTTATTAGCGATCTGAATTCATATTTCATCAACCGAGTCTCCCGTTGGTACAGCAGCCCCTCTAGGAGCTCAGATGGGAAAATACCGCCCCCTATCGTCTATCCCTGTGTAACTGCAGACCATTCGATTAGACTGGTGGATCTGAGCCAACTGGCTCCATTATGCTGGCGAGGGATCTGATGAACATGGAAGTGATTGCGAGTTGGAAAGCAGCCTGGAATATATATTTACAGCAGCCAATAATCAATCAATAAACGCGATCGATATTTGGAATGGCGATCAGGAATTGGAATAATCTTTTTGGAGAACATCTGATCTAAGGTAAGGAGTCTATGTTACCAGTTTTAGGATAATCAGAGCTGTATTCACTGAGATAACAGTGTGTCCCGTATGTGTATATGTGTGTCTGTGTGATGTTGAGGAAATGAGGTAATCGATTTCTCAGCTCGCTTCTATAGCGTGCATAAGTACACATATACTATCAATAATCTAGCGTTTATTTGAAAACGATTCATAAATAGGCCGACAAATGACAACGTGTCTAGTGTATTCGAGAATATTCCAATAAATGCCGTTTATGAGGGAATCTTTCTATTTTCCGGAAATCTTCGAGAAAACGATAGCTTTTCGAAATGCTATAAAAAGGATATGAACCGATTAAAAAAAACAATCTGTTTCGACAATGTTGACTGCGTACAAGTCATTGATAAGCGACAAGCAGATTAGACACATAGCCATAATTTAAAACATAGATTATGCGTTTTTAACGCTATCATTGAAGTGGATGATGGCACTCAAGGACATTAATCAACGTTATGGCCGGCACTGAAAGTGTTAAGAGGTTAACCAAACATCTCTCTTTCTCTCTCTCTCTCTCTCTCTCTCTGTCTCTGTCTCTCTTTGTCTCTCTATGTCTAGCTCTAACCAGTATGGCGGCAGCAGTGAACTGGTTTCCAGTATAACCAGACTGGCTGTTCTAGCTAATGTGGAGATCAGAGGGTGAGGAAACACACACACACTCACCCACACTCACACACACACACACACACACACACACATACACACACACACACACACACACACACACACACAGTACACATACACACGCCGCACACACTCTGTCTATCTGTTATGCAACTGTTTGTCTATTTGTGTGTGTGTGTGTGTGTGTGTGTGTGTGTGTGTGTGTGTGTGTGTGTGTGTGTGGGTGTGGGTGTGGGTGTGTGTGTGTGTGTGTGTAGTATTTCAGCCCCAGACCAGGTGTTTCTGCCGATAGCCAACTGGTCCCCACAGCGCCCCCCGCTGGTTGATGATCACATCGGACCTCTGGTACAACATATATATGAGGTGAGACAGGCAGACAGACAGATAGCATGATAGACATACAGACAGAATGATAGACAGACAGGTGGATTATTTAAAGGTGACATGCATTATAAATGGCTTTTTTCAGTGTCTAGCATTGTATTATAGTAATAGTAGTTAGTATCAATGTGTCTGTGTCTCTAAATACCATATTGGCGGATTGCTCTCATTCATGTCCGACCATTTCCTGCTCGAATTAATTAGGTCATTCTGATTTGACTCGCATCGTGACGTAACGAGGCGAGGATGGAGCGGATAGTGATCCGATTGGCTCTGTGGTTGTAGCGCATAGTGTAACCCGACACTTCATCAAACGGGAGAGGGAAAGAGTGAAAGAGAAGGGGACCTGCGTATCTCACACACGCAGCTTTGTTTACACAGTGCTCCATCTCTCTCTCTCTCTCTCTCTCTCTCTCTCTCTCTCTCTCTCTCTCTCTCTCTCTCTCTCTGTCTCTCTGTCTGCCACTTGCAGACTGTGTGGATGACTGTCACTCAAAGTGCTTATGGGCGGAGCCAGGCCAACATAGCCTGAAATCCAAAGTGAGAAAAATGTGGCTTTTGAGTACTTGATTAGAAATATAAAACAATGAATTTTTTGGAATAAAACCTTACAGAGGTGTTCCATAGACTCACAGGAATTGTGTAAAGTTGCCCAAATAGTGCTAGGAATAGCAATGCATGTCCCCTTTAAGGTGGCTGTTTTTTGTAATTCCCAATAACTATTGGTGGTACTAAAGGAGTGGTTTGGAGATGACACACTACACAACTGTGTGGTTTGGAGATGACACGCTACACGACTGTGTGGTTTAGAGATGACACACTACACAACCATGTGGTTTGGAGATGACATGCTTACAAGACCATGTGGTTTTGAGATTGATTGATTGATGGGTACAATACAGTACGGCTCAATACAAAACAACTGCTAAGAGGATGCAGACCAGAAAAATACTTTTGTCTTGTTTACATCAGGGTCCCCCATTTTCAATTCATCAGGACATTTATGACATACAAGACATACACAGAACTGTGTAGTAAAAAGAGATTATAAAAAATATATACATCCGAAGGGGAAGAAACTTGGTGGGGGGGGAGGATTTGGACATTTACTAATTGCCCGTTTCTAATGGCAGCCACCCGTAGGTGCTCTTTGAGAGCGGTTTTGAAAGAGGGTAGGGATTCACATTCCTTCACGGTTGTGGGTAGGGCGTTCCACATTATTGTGGCATAATTGCGAAACATGTTTAGTCCCTTGTTTGAGCCGAATCTGGGTTGAACATGATTTGTGGAACTCCCTCTGGTGTTGTGGTCATGGAATTCACTGACCTTTGGGAAGTATTTCGACATGTACATATAAAGGGTATACCAGTGGTGTAGTGTATCTTGTAGACCAGGCCCATTGCATGTTGCTGTACTCTGTTGTCTAAGCCATCCTAGGTTGTCAAAATGGGCAGGGGTAAGGTGGGTTTTATGAGTAAGGACCAGTAGTAGTCTGACCAGTTTGTTTTGTGATGTTTGTAGTCTTGTTTTTAGGGCCTTTGATGTGCTTTGGTACCATGAGGTGCAAGCATACTGTAGTCATAGTACCGTTGAATGAGTGCTCCTGTTAGAGTCTTCAAGGTATTCTTGTTTACCAGAGAGGAGATCCGGTACAAGAATCTTGTTTGTTGGTTGACTTTTTTGATTACATTGGTTGCCATTTTGTCACAGGAAAGATTTGCCTCTAGGATGGAACCCAGGTAGGTAATCTTTCTTGTGACAATAATGTCACCCACTGTAACAGATAAGCCGTTGGCCTTGCTGAGTTTGCTATTTGATCCAAAGAGAATGGATTCTATTTTACCCAGGTGTAATGATAGTTTGTTATCAGCGAGCCAGGTGCAGATTCTGCCGAGTTCCGCGCTGAGGGCTTTTTTAATGACTACACGACCATGTGGTTTGGAGATGACACACTACACGACCATGTGGCATGTGGTTTGGAGATGACACGCTACATCACTGTGTGGTTTGGAGATGACACGCTACACTCTATGATTATATTGTATGCAATGATGAAACAATGTCATAATGAGTCAATAGATGAAAAGCGGTAATGGCATGTAAGTTACTCACCCGACTCATGTACAGTAGGCATCCACACTACACAGCATTTACAGACATAAATAAACATCACAGCTTATCTCCTACTCTGTCCTGACTGTTAACCCTTTCTCCGCCGATGACGTGTTAAAGACGTCATTCCTCGCCATGCTTAATCTGCCAATGACGTTTTACAGCGTCTTTGAGATCAATATTTCAAATTTCTGTCATGGTATTCATATTTCACCCACGGATCCTTGACTGGTGCTGTAGGACTCCGCTCAACTCTCCAGCGCTTCAATACCGCCACCTGGTGGCCGATCGGCGAGTTGCCAAACCGGAAGTGGGGCCGGAAGTGCTTGGTGTCACCCCTATTCCGTCCGCCACTCGCTATCGCTCGCGGGACTCCATCTGGACACACTGGATAATCGATCCGTTGCCATAACTCGATAAACAACATTATTTGGACGTATATAGTATTATACAACCCGGAAATGGTTCGCCTAGATCAACATCCCATAATAGCGATCTTTTTGCTTCAGTATCATCCCCCATCGCTACGAGGAAGCTGCGGTGAGTTTCAGCATTTTGGATTATTATTATCCATACAAACTGCTATGATCAATATATCACCCATACTACATGAAACATTTAACGTCAGTCATTGCATTATAAACGACCCCCCCCCCCCTCCGGTCACCAGCAGCTTTCCGCCGAAAGGGTTTTAGCACCGAAAATATATCACAAAATGTCAAAGAACAGGGTTACGTAACGTTCGTAACCTAAAGTGTTGTTGTGATGACGTAATCAAAACGCGGCTACAGACATAGCATGCGCAACGTATAACGTGAGCAGCTTGGCAGCTCTTCCTGCGTTCTGCAGCCTGTGATAACTAACTCCTCTTGGGAGTCGCGCTGTTTCTATGTAAACTTCGCGAGCAACGCATCCAATAAATGCGTCTTTAACATGCTTTATATGTAGCGGCACGGTGGTGTTGTGGTTAACACTGTCGCCTCACAGCAAGAAGGTCCCCGCTTGGGGACCAGGTTTCCATGATGCCAGGTACTCAGGTGGGGTATCTCCCAGGCCTTTCTGTGTGGAGTTTGCATGTTCTCCCCGTGCTCGCAAGGGTTTCCCCCCCGATAAGATAAACCCAATGGAAAAACATGCACAACAGATCGCTAACGCTGTGGCGTCATTGACGAAGACGGACAGGAGCACTTGGATTGGTCCCCGGGGCCCTATCTGCTCCCGGCTGCCCATGGGGGGAAGGACGGGATGGGAAAAGTACAGAGAGACATTTCATCGGCGACTCAGTGCATGTGTGTGTGTGTGTTCCTGTGGGTCGCCCATCTCGCATGTGTGTGTTAAACTGCATGACAAATAAAGACTTCTAGTCATTATTCTTCTAGTCATCCTCGCCATTATTATGCCCATCGCGGTTAAAAACCTTTAACTAACGTTAGCGTTAAGCTAGCTAACGTTAGGTTATGACTATAACCAAGTTCTGTTAATTAGGGGTGACGCTTGGCATCACAACTGCACTTCCTCGCGTACGTGCACGCGCACTGAATAAATTCCACAAATGTACCTTTAATACCAGTATTAGTCTGACCACACCCCTCATCAGCTTACCTTCATAAGCAGGTGTGTGGTCACCTGCTCTCCTCCTTCCCAAGCTTTCACCACAAGGTGAGGTCAAGGGCTGCAGCGGCCGTCTGATGCCAAGCGTCACCCCTAATTAACAGAACTTGGTTATAGTCATAACCTAACGTTCTGTTTCATTAGGGGCTCTGCTTGGCATCACAACTGCACAAGGGTAGGCCATGCGGAGTCGCTGGACCTCTGGACCTCCTGTATGCTAACGTGAAGGAGGCTTTCAGTGCGACTTCCCTGCCCCCCCTCGGCCAGTCAGACCACAACCTTGTGAGGCTTGTATCCACATACACGCCTCTCATTAAGAGACAGCCTCCGACCACCGTGCCCACAGTGGTCTGACGACGTCGAGGAGGAGCTACAGGAGTGTTTCAGGTCGACAGACTGGGATATGTTTGAGAGGGCTTACGGTGATGACATTGATGGACTATCCCACTGCATCACAGACTACATCAGGTTCTGTGAGGAGAGCATCGTACCCACAAAGAGGGTACGCTGCTTCTCAAACAATAAACCCTGGATTAGCAAGGACATTAAACACCTGCTAAACAGGAAAAAGAGGGCCTTCATGGCAGGGGACACTGAGCAGGCCAGGGCTGTCCAAAGGGAGCTCAAAAAAGAGCTAAGGGCAGCCAAGGTCAGCTACAAGGACAGGCTGGAGGGCAGACTACAGGCCAACAACACCAGGGAGGTGTGGGCGGGGGTCAGGAAGATCACTGGTTTCAAACAGCAGGGCACAGCTGTGGAGGGCCCTCCAGAGCGTGCAAACGAGTTCAACTCGTTTTTCAACCGCTTTGACCAGAGTGGCCTCCCCACACCCCTCCCCCCACCCATCGACACCAGCACCAGATCACACCTACAAAGCAGCCCCCCCACCCCCCACCCCCCCACACCCATCAGCAACGGCACCCCACCCCCAACACCAGCAGACTGCCCACCACCCCCAACCCTGACGATCACAACCAGTCAGGTCAGTAGGCAGCTCTCCAAAATTAATGTAAACAAGGCCAGAGGACCGGACAACACCAATCCCAGGGTGCTCAAGGTATGTGCAGAGCAGCTGGCAGCACCGCTCCAGCATCTTTTCAACCTCTCCCTGAGGCTGGAGAGGGTGCCCCAGCTCTGGAAGACCTCCTGCATTGTCCCGGTGCCCAAGAAGGGACGTCCCAGCACCCCCAACGACTACAGGCCAGTCGCTCTGACGTCACACGTCATGAAGACGTTTGAGAGACTGGTCCTGCAACACCTCAAGCCCCTGGTGCGTGACTCCCTCGACCCCCTGCAGTTTGCATACCAGGCAAACATCGGGGTGGAGGATGCCATCATCTACATGCTCCACAGAGCGTACACGCACCTGGAGAAGCCGCGCAGCTCAGTGAGGATCATGTTCTTTGATTTCTCCAGCGCCTTCAACACCATCCAGCCGTCACTGCTAGCGGAGAAGCTCTCTGCGATGCAGCTGGAGCACGGCTTGGTGGCCTGGATCAAGGACTACCTCACTGAGAGGCCACAGTACGTCAGACTAAAGGACAGTCAGTCTGACGTACTGGTGAGCAACACCGGCGCCCCCCAGGGAACTGTGCTGTCACCCTTCCTCTTCACCCTCTACACCTCAGACTTCTGCCGCAACTCCAGCGGGTGCCACCTGCAGAAGTTCTCAGACGACTCCTCCATCGTAAGCTACATCACCGACGATGATGAGGAGGAGTACAGAGCCCTGGTGGAGAGCTTTGTGGGGTGGAGCGACAGCAACCACCTCCAACTCAACACCAGTAAGACCAAGGAGCTGGTGGTGGACTTCCGGAGGGGCAAGAAGAGGCCCCCCCCGATTCCCATCTCCATCCGAGGGGTGGATGTGGAGATGGTGGACTCATACAAGTTCCTTGGGGTACACCTGAACAATAAACTGGACTGGTCGGACAACACAGAGGCCCTCTACAGGAAGGGACAGAGCAGGCTGTTCTTCCTGAGGAGACTCAGGTCCTTCAATGTGTGCAACAAACTGCTGCAGTCTTTTTACCAGTCTGTTGTGGCCAGCATCCTCTTCTATGCTGTGGCATGCTGGGGAGGCTACATCAACTCAAGGGACACCAACAAGCTCAACAAGCTGGTGAGGAAGGCTAGCTCCGTGGTGGGAGTCGAGCTACCTAGACTTGAGGTGATGGTAGAGAGGGGGATGATAAGGAAGCTGGATGCCATCATGGAGAACCCCTACCACCCCCTCTACGACGAGCTAGTCAAGATGAGAAGCTCGTTCAGCCACAGACTCATCCCCCCCCGACACTCAACTAACCGCCTCGGACAGTCCTTCATACCAGCGGCCATCAGGCTCCACAACAGTGGGCAGCGACTAGCAGCCTCCAGGCCCCACAACAGGGGGCAGCGACAGCGACTGCTACCAGACATTGACCTGGGACTTATAGGAACCCAAGGGGGACAAAGTAGACTACCCTGGTACTTTGATTAATGTATACTCAGTAGATAGTAAATTATTATAACACTACCTCTTGCATACTGCACCTCATGTGACACTGTGAATAATGTGAATATTCCTCAGCTAGTCAGATAGTAAATTATATTGACCATATTGATCAAATTGTTTACACTGCCTGTGTTGTCTTTTACTACCTGTATACTGTGTTGTTTTACTACCTGTACCCCTCCCCCCCTCCCCCCCATGCTGCTATGATGCCTGAATTTCCCCAAGGGGATCAATAAAGGAATATCTTATCTTATCTTAAATACACCCCGCTGACAGCCCCCCAAAACCATCAGAACAGGGAGGGCCGAGCCCCCCCGACCCCCCCTAATGGAGGGTATCCCCCCTATTAGGGGCTTCACGGGAAGGCGACGGACCCGACCGTGCGAAGAGGCACACAACCCGCATGCCACCCGGGAACGAACGGAGGAACAACCTCGTTACTGCCCCCAGAATCACGGGGTCAAGGGCAAACCCAACCCCGTGGCAAGGCCGTAGCAGCGGAGCGCGAAGGAAGACCCAGACCCACCAAAAGGACTGGACTCCCTGGAATGGGGGCCCGGAGAAGTCCATGATGCCAGCATCAAGACCCCACCAGGTGGGCACGTAGTGCCCCGCCCCCCACATCGCCAGCGTATTCGGACAAAGGCCCCTCAGTTACTGCACCTGGTATTCCCAGGCGGTATCCCAACCAAGTACTAACCAGGCCAGAACCTGCTTAGCTTCCGAGATCGGACGAGATCGGGCGTGTTCAGGTCGGTATGGCCGTAAGCCGAGCGGGCCCTGTCCCCCCAATAGTACACCGCCTGGCACACTGACCCTGCAGAACAGGCAGTCAGCATGGCCGTAAGCACACAAAAAAGGTTAACCAACGGAAGCAGGCAGCGCACCGGGGAAAAACCAGGCAACAGGCTGTTAACCCTAGCCTGGAGACTGCGGACGAGACAGGCGCCAGAGGGGACAGCTGAACACAGCTGCCCCGGCGGAAGGGGCGTATGCTGGCGTTGTTGCATGACCAAGCCTCCATTTAAAAACCCCCACCCAGAGGGGTTGAGGCAGAGAAGGCTGACACAATTGGCAGACGTCATGAACGTGCAGGGGCACCCTCAACCGGGTAACCCGGGAGTTGACACTGCTCCAACACACCAGGGAATCAACCACCTCGGTGTTACCCAATGCGGTGGTTGTTCCTATAACCCCTCAAGAAAAAACTCCAAAACACACCTGCGGGTATACACCGGCTATACCGCAGTACAAGTGTCTCAGTTTCCAAAAAAGGGTTAACCCAGGCCTACGGGTCGACGAACATTACCTCGGACCGGGCCTGGCGATACGGGAAGCACAGGGTCACCAGAGGAGGTCAAAGACCACCCCCAACAGGCCCCTCTTCGCCATGCGTGAGAGAGGAGCGAAAAATAATGGAGAACCAGCCCCTAAGCACACCGTACTTGGTATTCCCAGGCGGTCTCCCAACCAAGTACTAACCAGGACCAACCTGTGTAGCGGCCGAGATCCGACGAGATCGAGCGTGTACAGGTTGGCATGGCCGCAAGCCATTACGACAGTGCTGAGTAAAAACGTACCCAACCAGGGTCTCCATAGCGCCTAACCCTGTGACACCCGGACCGACCTGGCATTTTTCCCCCTGAAAAAAGCCCAAGTCCCTCAGGGTACCAGAACAGCAGATCTGCATCCCCGGCGGACAACGGGTCCAACTGATCCGGTCCAGCGTGACCAGAACCAGTCCCGTGCCCTAACCACGCCGACATGCCAACTCCAGGAGAAAGGGCAGATATGCGTGTCGATCTTAACATGAAAAAGAAGGCGCCACCCAGACGTTCGGCCGAACCGCGCCTGGTGGCCCACCCCAAGGGCGTGAGACCCCTCTACATATGTTCAGATCCATTCCGTCATCATCCCCCAGACATGAACGAGAATCCGTCGAAAAACCAACCCAGGTCGTGGGACTTGGTCGTCGGAAGAGGAAAAACCCCCATCTCAGTTGCTTTATAAAAACGCTGTTTCAACCACAAGCAACCAAGGCGTGCCAGTCAGTCGCCTGTTTACAGCGAGCTAGCACTATACGTGCGTCGGGACACACCCCCATCAATGAACAGGCTATTCAGACCTGTCATTGAATCCCCAAGGCGCCCAGGGGAACGACAAGAGGGGTGTGACACTCCCTAACTCCAACACTTCTGGAATAGAAAAGAAGGAAGCATCAACAGTATGTATCCCAGTCTACACAGCCAGGGGTAAAAAAATTTCACATTTTTACATCCCACCACCCTCCCATAGGAAGGAGACAGGGATCCCCAGAGAGACTTCCCACGCGAGCTGCACAGATTGAAAAGAATATATTGCACCTTGAGCCATGTAAAAAATTGGTTTTAGGGCTCTCCGGGGAAGAGGCACTGAACCCATACACACTCAATAATCGAATTGAATCGAATACATATACAATAGAATAGGACCCTTCTAGAGGGTCCACTCACTTTGACAATCTGAGGAGGAAGGCTCTGTACTCCGATGGAGGCTCCCTCACATGGAAGAAGGAGTCCAAACTCACAGAAGGCCCGAATAGGCGCTTGGTGAGGAGGAGCCCTGACCACCCCCCTGAAACAGATCCATCACATGGACCTGAACAGCACACGGAAGTCCTACCAACAGAGACACGCACGGTGACGTACTCTATGGCGGGGGAATTCCTGCGGTGCACACGCCCAATATACCAGGCCGTGGGACCAGGAACTCCCTCCCCCCCCCCCCCCGTAACGTGCCGAACCGCCACGTGACAGGAACCTTGAAGGACAGGGGGCGTACCCCTGACCGACAGAAACAAGGGGGAGAGGAAAGGTTACCAGTTCACCCCTTTACGACCCCACACCCATGATACGATGTAATGACAAAAAGAGAATATGACACAGTCATAGTCAGCTCTATGAAGCGTTTGACAGCTCCACACAGCGCATGAGCTAACCTGCTATCTGATTTTTACTAAGGAAAAACACAGAATAGAGAGGGCTCTAAGAGCCCCGGTCCAACATACACATGTGCTTCTGTGGCCAGTCCAACCCAGTTGTAGGTCACATGACACACACAACCCATCATCACCTACAAAAAATGGCAAAAACACTCAACAGAGGAACGCCGTTTTTCACAATGAGAGAATACATCATTCTCGATTAGTATCGGCCACAGGCCTTGCTAAGCACACACGACAGCGACCAAACCATTTTTTCTTTTAGGAAAATAAAGTTTCTCCAGCTGTTTTAGCACAACCTCAGCAATCAAGCTAAGAGTTACATCGCATCCCTACCACACAAAAGACACAAATAGTGCACAAACATGTCTGATAGGAGGATGAAAAAGTCCCCAGGGAACCGGGGGGAAACACAATCCTCTTATTTTACCCTCAATACGGCCAGTTAAAAACAGGAAAACCTGTTAATATGTGAACACACTGTTCATTGTCATCACAGGCTGAGAAAAGAACATTCTTTTACTCACTTGTCACCAAGCATAGCTTCATAGGTCAGTTACCTTAGTTGTGAGTACACGGTACATATAAACACCATGATGTTTCTCACACAACAACCAGATCATTACATCCCGATTTGCACGGAGAAGCTAACTGCCAGTGACAAAAACAGCTCACACATAACCCGCGCCGTATCCCAAATGCATTGCAGCAACACACGTTTTGGGAAAAACATCGTTATTCACAATACATTTAGAAAAGTAAAACCAGAAAACGTGTTATAAGGTCTGGTCAAACCTGTTCCTACCCGGAACGTAGATCAGCGAAGTGCAGTCACAGACACCGTAGGAACACAGCCGCTCCTGTGTTGTTCGAACTGGGCAGCGTTGCCGCTCCAACCCGCACTACAGTCCTTTGTTGATGCAACCTTGCCGTCCTGGCTCAGGGCAGGGTCGACGAAACATCCCCTGTCAAGGATGACGTCGTAGTCAAGAGTGTAAAAACATGTTAAAATCAAAGCACGTTCAACAGAATAGCATCAAGCTAACGGCCGCTCCAACCGTTCGGGTGCTACTGCTCCTGCTCGCGAGACGCCGAGCTAACGACGCACGCGACCAGAAGCGAGCTCACGGCGGCGCGCAAGAAGCTAAGCTACCCCGCGCCAGGCCATGGCCTATAGCAGCAAGCTAACGTTACCTAGCGATCACGACATGCTAGCACCGCAGCTAACAGCTGACTGGCTAACAGTAGGCCCAACCTGAGCAGGCCATGCAGCGATCCCAGCAGGCTAACGCAGCAGTTAACAGCTGACTGGCTAACCGTAAGCTAAGCAGCTATCAACTGAACCTGTAAACAATGACATAACACTCACCCAGACAGGCCGCCGTTCTGAACCTCTCCTCACTTTTTAAGAGAAAAGAGAAAACAAGATGTCAACACCGCTTCACAACGGTGATCTTACCAACACCCGACGGAATCAGCACAATACCAACTGGCCTGTGTAGCTGACTTTGAACATGGATCTGCCGCTATCGCACATCCATGCACATATCCCCTCGTGATGGAATACTCTCATTTGGATATGAAAGATGGGGCCTTAACACGGTGACAGAGAGAATCCACTCGTCCAAAACACACAGGGATCACCAGTGTTAATGGTCACGGCCCACTAGTTAAAACTATAATGGTCTTCAGACCAAGGCCTTCTGTCGCCTAGGTGGCTGAACAAAGGACCCTAGCCTGGGGCCGGTTTCCATAAACATTGTCAAGTAGCCCCCATAGCACTAACAGACAAGTGGAGCCTGCCAGCAAAACACTACTCACCCAACCTGGAACGCACCGCTTCTCACAACAGCGGCATGTCCGACAGTTCAGCTGTGGCCTGACAGGTTTCACCCCAACAAACACAGCCAGGAACTGCAGTTGAGAAGCATGCAGCGGCGTGCTCCCAATACGAAAACCGGTGGAGGATTTTTAGAATGATCAACATCTTCCAGACACTCCAGTACGAAGACAATATCGCCGTATTTTCTCGAAAATAGTGAGAGAGAAAATAAAGATATGATGTCAACGTATCTCCTTCCTTGTAAACAAAATTTTTCTCCATAACAACACGTCAAGTGGGGTACTACCGAGGCACTTTCTTGTGGTGAAAGCGAGAAGGAGGAGAGCAGGTGACCACACACCTGCTTATGAAGGTAAGCTGATGAGGGGTGTGGTCAGACTAATACTGGTATTAAAGGTACATTTGTGGAATTTATTCAGTGCGCGTGCACGTACGCGAGGAAGTGCAGTTGTGATGCCAAGCAGAGCCCCTAATGAAACAGAACAATGCTTCCATTCCTCTTTGATCCGTCTCTCGTAAGCTACATCATCCCCCGCTAAGAGTCATGGGAGATGTAGTAAATACACTTTGTTGTAGTTATCCTACAGAGAAAAGAAAATGCACTTGACTTTAATGCACAGTTTGTTGTATGCAAAGAGAAAATGTTTAAATTGTACAATCTTTCAGCAGTCAGTCAGAGTTATGTAGCGTGAAGGCTCTAAATCCAAGTCCAACATTCTAAATAATCAATGTCTGCTCCTGTTTTGCTCTGACAGCAATGTGACCTTTGCTCCTGGCCTCATGGCTAAATGTTTGTGTAGCCCATGATAATCTAACTCTCTGTTTCTGTCTCTCTTTCTAGCTTCGTAACAATGGTCCCAGTGTATTCAGTAAGGCCATCCTGGAGATCTTTGTTCCATATCGTCATGGAAACACATCCTTGCTTTACATCACTTCCTTAGAAACAGACGGACCAATGAGCTGTGACTCCGTCCCACCCCTGGAAACATTCAAGCTGCCGGTATTCTTATATATACACACACACACACACACACACACACACACACACACACACACCACACACACCACACACACACACACACACACACACACACACACACACACACACACACACACACACACACACACATTGACACAGCACTCCACCATCTGTCTCTAGGCACTACTTCCTCTAACTATCATCACTCTGATAAATATATTGATTCGATTATATTCTGACAGGAGATGAGGACAGATGGAGTGTAACAGAACTTGAAGTACATTAATGGGAATCAGGTTAAATGGTTATCAGGTTAAATGGTGAAATGTTTATCATATTAACAGGTGAAATGCTTATCAGATTAACAAATTAAATGGTTATCAAATTAACAGGTTACATGGTTATCAGATTAATGGGTTACATGGTTATCAGATTAACAGGTTACATGGTTATCAGATTAACAGGTTAACTTCTTATCAGATTAACATATTATATGGTTATCAAATTAACAGGTTAAATGGTTATCAAATTAACAGGTTACATGGTTATCAGATTAACAGGTTACATGGTTATCAGATTAAAGGGTTAAATGTTTATCAAATTAACAGGTTACATGGTTATCAGATTAACAGGTTACATGGTTATCAGATTAACAGGTTACACGGTTATCAGATTAACAGGTTAACTTTTTATCAGATTAACAAATTATATGGTTATCAAATTAACAGGTTACATGGTTACCAGATTAACAGGTTACATGGTTATCCGATTAACAGGTTAAATGCTTATCAGATTAACAAATTAAATGGTTATTAGATTAACCAATTAAATGGTTATCAAATTAACAGACTACATGGTTATCAGATTAACAGGTTACATGGTTATCAGATTAAAGGGTTAAATGTTTATCAAATTAACAGGTTACATGTTTATCAGATTAACATGTTACATGGTTATCAGATTAACAGGTTACACGGTTATCAGAAATATTACTAGGCCTACTTGTTACTACTAGGCCTATTCATAATCTCAGACCAGTGTTAGCTGTAGTCCAGTATTAGCTTTAGTCCAGTGTTAGCTTTAGTCCAGTATTAGCTTTAGTTCAGTGTTAGCTTTAGTCCAGTGTTTGCTTTAGTTCAGTGTTAGCTTTAGTTCAGTGTTAGCTTTAGTTCACTGTTAGTTTTAGTTCAGTGTTCGTTTTAGTCCAGTGTTCGCTTTAGTTCAGTGTTAGCTTTAGTTCAGTGTTAGTTTTAGTTCAGTGTTAGTAGCTTTAGTTCAGTGTTAGCTTTAGTTCAGTGTTAGCTTTAGTTCAGTGTTAGCTTTAGTCCAGTATTAGCTTTAGTCCAGTGTTAGCTTTAGTTCAGTTTAGTTTTAGTCCAGTGTTAGCTTTAGTCCAGTCAGTGTTAGTTTTAGTCCATTGTTAGTTTTAGTCCAGTGTTAGTTTTAGTCTAGTGTTAGCTTTAGTTCAGTGTTAGCTTTAGTTCAGTGTTAGCTTCAGTCCAGTGTTAGTTTTAGTCCAGTGTTAGTTTTAGTTCAGTGTTAGTTTTAGTCCAGTGTTAGCTTTAGTTCAGTGTTAGCTTTAGTTCAGTTTAGTTTTAGTTCAGTGTTAGCTTTAGTTCAGTGTTCGCTTTAGTTCAGTTTAGTTTTAGTCCAGTATTAGCTTCTCGGACTAGTACTGTAGATGGTGACCTGGTGCTTCTCAGACTAGGACTGTAGAATCAAAGAGCAGAGTAGGCTACTGGAGCTCACGGATCATCTTTAGTTCTATTTAGGTACAAATATGACATGGTTAAGCATTTCTACACAACCGTTAGGCCTGCGTTGGGAACCCAGGATTAATGTGTTTATAAGGGCCTAACTTGACTAAACAAAACAATAAATCTATAAAGCCCTGAGGAGGCTGAAACCGGCTAGAACATTAGTTGACGCGTCTGTGGCTCGTGCTGGATACTCGTCTGGTGAAAGGATTGAATGTCCACAAGGTCCGTTCCAATAACACCCCAAATGGGTTTATTTACACGAAACAATAATCAATGCGCAATTTGCATGTGATATAAAGTAAACGCCAAAGGTACCTTCAAATGAACAAACAAACACTATACACTACAAACAAAACGATAACCAAACAACGTGCCATGGCGACGTGACGGTCAAAAACTGTTGGCTCTCTGCCGGTAATCAAACACACCTGCTGTCATCAGTCCCATTACCCATTAAGTAGCTAAGTATGTCACCTACTGGTGAGCAATGGGAACTGATGCCATAAACACAATTTGGCAGGCACGATGTATACAGGCGGAAATCAACATAAATACATAAATCCAAACAAATACATAAAATATAACATATGGCAATACAACCATGTAAATTGGCTCTTACACGTCGGCCCCTAATTGTTAAATGTCATAAATAACATATACAATTATAACATGAAATGAAAACCAAAGAGGCAAAGTGTGCCATAACAACAAAACAAATGAGAGACTATGGCCTCATGCATAACAAAACAAAACTTAGGACAAAGCCCGGTCACTGGTGATTCCAAGACTAATGTCTTGGCCCTCAAGCACTGAGCACACCAAGCTTTTCCCATCTGGGAAGGCCTCTAAAACTCTGCCGAGGAGCTGCAGAGTCGACAATGACAACAATATCTCCCACCATCTTGTCCATTGGTGCTCAATATCATTGGGAATGTTTTCATCCCAGTTGCACACTCTTCTACACAGTTTGAGCAGCATGGACTTGGCAGGAAGTGTAACTGGGCCAAGGCAACTCAAGGGATCACGCACCGACCTCTGGTTGCTCAGTGTCTCCTCCAATCTGCTCATGGAAATCGTATTGACATTGGCCACTAAAATCCCATTTCAGGACCATCATTTTCTTGAAGGGGGCCATTAACCACCCAGCCCAGAACAGTTCTCATAGCATACAGACCATTTCCACGGCCGTTGATCACCTCCCAAGGTTCCAATAACCTGGGAGCATTGGTACCAATCAATAAATCAACATTTGCCTTTATGCTGGGAATTTGGACATGGGACAGGTAAGGCCACTTCACCAAATCTTCCTGTGAGACAATATTGTCACTGGTCACAGGCATTTTCCTTTGTGAAAGGACTTTTAGGAGGTTATAGAAGGTGTCCCCATTGAGACCAGAGATCTCCAAACCCTTCAGGGAGGTACTTGGGACCACCTTCTCCTGGCTCAAAGTGTGCAGAAGGAAGTTGGTCTGTGGTCCAGTCACATTCAATGCACTCATTAAATGTTCAGAACAAAATGTTGCAGAACTGCCAGGGTCGAGAAAGGCGTAAGTTTGCAGTATCTTTCCATTTGTGGACTTAACTTGGACTGGCAAAATGGACAGCTTACAATTCCCTCCGCCGGCCCCAGTAAGACCAAATGTCTGCGTGGCTATAGTGACACTTGGCTTGACAGCTGAAGTGACACTTGCAGATGAATTAGGCTGCTGGTATGTGCTGAGGTAAGGCCTGTCAATGTGAAGCATGGTTGGATGTTTTTTCTCACAAACCTTGCAGGTTAGGCGCTTGTCGCAATCAGCACTCATGTGACCGGAACATAAACATCTGAAACAAATCCTGTTTTTCTTTACAAAGATAATTGTATCGCTGTGCTTCTTGCCTTTCAGCCATGGGCACTCTGCCAGAGAGTGATCCTGAAAGCAGCACACACAAGACTCAGACTTCTCCATTTCAATATCCTGCCCCCTATGGACAGAGCCTGAGTCTGCTTTGAAATCCTGTCCCCTATGGACAGAGCCTGAGTTTGGTTCCTTAGAGTCCAGACGTGTGACAGTTGTAGCAAAGCTGTTGCCTTCAGCTCTGCCAAACTTGGACTGAGGCTGCTCCTGTTGCTCAATCCATCCTTTATGGTTGGTTGATCCTGGATGTCACCGAAAAGTGGGTCAGAAAGGATCCTAACCTGACGTTCCACGAATGTGACAAGATCATTAAAAACAGCTCTATGATGTCATCGCTCCAGTAGCTCATAAGGTGTTGTCCTCCATCTTTCCCTAAATCGGTAGGGCAGCTTGGTTATAATCATGCGCATGTTGGTAGGCATTAGTGGTCTGCAAGGGCCTTGAAATGAAGCCCGTGCCCAGCCCAAGCCTGTGAACTTCAGGCCCTGCCCGAAAATAAGCCTGACTGTAAATAATATTTTAAGCCCTAGCCCGCGTGAAAACCAGAAAAAAAATTATTATTATTATTAGTATTAAAATATTTATTTTTTTGTATTTGTTTTAAATATTCGAAACATGGTTTTATATGAACTTAATAAATAAACAAAAACGAAAATGTTCAATAGGTCTACCTAAATAACAGATAGTGAAAACTAAAGAAACATTAATTATATAGCCAAATATAAAAAAAATGTGTTTTAAATATTCTAAACACTGTTTATATATTAACTAAATTTTTATTTTAGTTTATTAATACTGTTTAATATTAAACAAAAACGAAAATGTCCAATAGGTCTAACTAAATAACACATATCACGCTAAAAACTAACAACCATTCTATAGCCTGTATCGCAAATTCTATTTCCCAGCGCTCGCGTTGACTCACACGGCAGCCTCGTAAAATGTATTTGAAGGCTATATGAAATCTTCTTTGACACACACACACACACACACACGACACAATAGCCTACTCAAGTCACTATACAAACAAACAGAAAACAGAAATCAGATTTTGAGCAGAGCAACATTTATTATATAATGAAAGCGCAACAGAATAGGGCACCAGCGACCCCACACACCATCAAATAATAATAATCAGACTCACCACTTCGCTGTGTTGATGTCAGCAACGCGTTGAACAACGTTAACAAAACCTCGCCAACCGGCTACATACATCCAAGAACAAATTAAAACGTTCGCCAACTGGCTATATTCCAACTTCAACCTATGCCACTTCGGTCTGGTTCATTTGTTCATCATCCACCTGAGCACTCCCCTCAGTTCTCCCTGCAGGCTGCGGTAATTACATTCAAATGTTTCCAAAAATGCAACTTTCCCTTGACTATTTTATCTGTTAACGTATACATCTTGACTCCTCAGACACGAGGGCACTGCCCGGCCCGGCCGAGCCCGAATTATTTATTTAAAAACAAAGCACTACCCAGCCCGAACCCGTAGTAGGCATGCCGAGCTCCTGCATGTGTTGCATCTCTGTCATCACGTTGCAACAGTTGCGCAGGAACAGAATAGTCCTGTAGTGCCTTTACATCTTCAGCCTTAACTGTGGGCCAGGCCAAAGCCTTTTCGATGTATGACGTAGCGAACTTAAATTAATTCCCGAAATGTTCTTTCAGGAGACCTTTGGCCATGTCATAACCACGGTCTGGGATCATGTGCTGACAACTCCTTACCAGCTCACGTGGTTGTCCTTTTGTGAACTGTTCCAAAAAATATAAACAATCTGCTTTGTTGGCCTTGGATTCAATATTATGTTCAAATTATCTTATAAAGCTCTTGTAGTGAAGCAGGTCACCATCAAATGCAGGGATATCTCTGGATGGTAGAGACATTGAGAGCTGCTGTTGTACAAGAAGATTTGTGATCTCATTCTGCCGTTGCAGGACTGTAATCAAGTCTCCTTGTGGTGGCATTTGAAAAGGTTGATACAATTGTGTAGGTTGCCCACTATGAGCTGGCATACATGAAGTCTTGGTTGTACAACTCCACCTTGTGGTGGCATTTGAAAGGGGTGCTGTTGTGCAGCAGCTCCACCGTGTGGTGGCCTGTGGAAGAGGTGCGGTGATGCAGCAGCTCCACCTTGTGGCGTCATTTGGAAGGGGTGCTGTTGTGCAGCAGCTCCACCTTGTGGTGTAACCTTTGATTTGACAACAGGCTCTGGCATAGGAAGATTGAATGGCTGTGCTGCTGGATTTAGCACAGTATGGCTTGAATGAGGAGGTCCAGTGTGATTTCCCACATGCCTTTGGCTAGAGGTTTGTGACCGTCTCCCTGGCTCTGATATGGTATCCAGAACAGCCATTTTAGCAGCGGATGCAGCCAACTCAGCATCTATTTCATGTTGCTGCTTTTTCCTCCTTAACTGTTGCTCTTGATCCTCATTATTCCTCCTTAACTGTTGCTCTTGATCCTCCAGAGCTTGTCTCCTTCAAGTATGCTGATTTCAAGGCGGCTGGGTGGCGCAGTGGACATTGCGCTCGTCACCAACGCAAGAGACACCGGTATCGAATCCGGCTGTCAGCGTTGCCTCCGGCTTGGGCCGGCCGTCATACTGACTCAATTGGCAGAGTTAGCGGGAGGGAAGTCGATGGGTGGTAGTCTGGTCGTTGTGAACAGCGACTCCTACAGGTCGGTTGGGGCGCCTGCACAGCAGAGACAGGAAAATGGCGGGGGCAGTGTGAGCCTCCCACACGTTACTCCCCGCCAATGAGAGTCCGCGCTGGCAGGTGAAAAGATGTGACTGGCTGCCTCCACATGTATCGGAGGGGACATGTGATGGGCTTCTATCCTCCCTACAACCGGCCAGTGGGGGGCACATGCAAGCAACAATCAAGACAGGGGAGGGGAGAATTGGCACGGGAGAAAAATAGAAAAAAGGAGGAGAAAAAGTGGATAAAAAAAGTATGCTGATTTCACAAGGATTGCAGCTCGCTCAGCCTCTGCGATGATGCGTTCGGAGTTTGCACTGTTACCACTCTGTCTGCTGACCTGAGAGTGTCTAAAGGAAACATTTGACGCGCTGTCATCTGGTTTCACATTATCATCCACACTGTGAGAGAGCACACTATCTGGTTGCAAATTGTATGTGAGCACGTCCTCTGTGGGCACAGGTGCTGGGTGCACTTCAACCACATTACCAATATTTTGTGTCAACCATTGTTTTACTTGAACATGGAAATGTTCAAATGTTGCCGTTATTGACCCAAACCAGACATTTTGTTTTTCAATTTCATCCGGGGGCATAGGCACCACAGACACCCATGCGTGCAGATCTTTGGCTGTCTTATACAGTCTTACATATTTATAAAATACACCTTGTACCCCTGTCACGTCAGTAGTCTGCATAAATACCTCAATCATTTGCATCAGCTTTTTTGCTTTATTTAATTGATCTAATCTTTCATTTTGCAATTTTTCCAACCTTTCATTTAAAACCTTATAGGTCGGTTTAATTTCCCTTTTTCCCATTGAGACACTATCCACAGCCGCCTCTGCGCCCACGAGTTTGTAAACATTACTGTCATGATTGTCATCAGAACCGTTCATGTTGACAATCCGCAGTGAATTGATTGAAACAGTAACGTTATGCGTAACGTTGTAACGTTGGATTCAATCCAAAGTCAATGATAGACTAGAACCACGCAGTCAAGTTCAGCTACCAATGCATTGGAATTTATGCTCGCAAAACGCAAAGTTGTGTGCACACATTAAATGGCCAGTAAAAGGGTAGCTACCACATACCTCGGCTTGTAGCCTACTGAAGAAGTAGGCAGCTGGCGTTGGGTACCGTAATTGCTGGGAGGAGCTCTGATGAATTGGTCTGACAGTCTGCGCTTCTCTGCTCATCCATGTTGACATCCACACGTGGAACTGTGATGCACAAACAAATCCCACGGCGTCCTCAATGAATCAGGTCCGTGCGCGCATCAAAGCGAGGCTGAAACGCTCCAACGCTGTCCTCAATGTCTTCTCAATGAGCAAAGTTTTGAACTTTTAACTTTGCTCTTGGTGTGTGGTTCCCAATGATCCACAGTATTGACTTGTGCTCTCAATGTGTTCTCAACGAGCACACGTTTTTGACTTGTTCTTGATGTGGTTCCCAATGATCCACCTTTGTATAATGAGCCAGTTTTTGACTTGTATAAGGGCCTAACTTGACTAAACAAAACAATAAATCTATAAAGCCCTGAGGAGGCTGAAACCGGCTAGAACATTAGTTGACGCGTCTGTGGCTCATGCTGGATACTCGTCTGGTGAAAGGATTGAATGTCTACAAGGTCTGTTCCAATAACACCCCAAATGATTTTTTTTACACGAAACAATAATCAATGTGCAATTTGCATGTGATATAAAGTAAACGCCAAAGGTACCTTCAAATGAACAAACAAACAAAACACTATACACTACAAACAAAACGATAACCAAGCAACGTGCCGTGGCGACGTGACGGTCAAAAACTGTTGGCTCTCTGCCGGTAATCAAACACACCTGCTGTCATCAGTCCCATTACCCATTAACTCTTTCAATGCCATGCCTGGTTTTCCGTTTTACCGCTTGAATGCCACCATCCGCGCCAATGTTAACGTTAATATCGCCTAATCTATGTTTTAAATTATGGCTATGTGTCTAATCTGCCCATCGCATTATCAAATACTATTTTCCAGTCAGTGCTGTGAAGGCAGATTCTTTTTTTATCGCGTCGTTTCCGTTTCAGAGCAGTTAGAGAAGCCCCCGTTTTGATATAAAAAACAGCTCATTCTGGAGCATTCTATGAAAATCGTCTTTTAGTGGAATATTCCACAACGTTGATATTCGTCGGCCTTTTTATGAATCGTTTTCAAATAAACGCTAGATGATCAATATTATACGTGCATGCACGCACATTACGGCCGCGCACTGATAATCGCCCCGTTGATTTCCTCTCGGACTTTTACAATGAAACCGAAAGAAGACATTTCACAAAACAGCTTATAACTTCATCAAACTTACTCCGATTATCCTACCACTGATAACACAGAGTCCTTACCTGACATCAGATGGTATCCAACTGGTATATTCCAATTCCTGATCACCATTCGAAAAAATCGATAAGTGTATGGATCCAACGCGACACAGTAGATCTCTATGATCCGCGGGGATCTGAGGCTCCAGAATGAACTGTGGTAACCCCGGCTGGATCAGTGAACTGGAAAATGTGGAGTACCGGATTTTTTTCCCCATTCATTTTCATTGAGTCCATTCCAAAATCACTTATGTCATCTGGGAGACGACAGGGGGCGCTTTTTTCCACAGTGATCGTCGGCGCCCCTCGGCTATACTCGGGTAGGCTCGGGTGATGCAATACATTTTCAGATCGCAAAAAAAAATAAAAAAATCAGAGAAATCTCGTGAGTGGCTAGCAACCACCTATAAAAAAACACGAGAAATCTCGTGAGTGGCACTGAAAGAGTTAAGTAGCTAAGTATGTCACCTACTGGTGAGCAATGGGAACTGATGCCATAAACACAATTTGGCAGGCACAATGTATACAGGCAGAAATCAACATAAATACATAAATCCAAACAAATACATAAAATATAACATATGGCAATACAACCATGTAAATTGGCTCTTACAGTGTTTGTGTGGGTGTGTGTGTGTGTGTGGGTGTGCGTGTGCGTGTGCGTGTGTGTGTGTGTGTGTGTGTGTGTGTGTGTGTGTGTGTGTGTGTGTGTGTGTGTGTGTGTGTGTAGGGAGAAGGGGTTACAGACAATAAGAACAGCAGTGTGGTTGCTAGTGGTGACCAGAGTGAGGAGGGGCAGAGTCAAAGTGACGAAAGGCGGAGTCAGGGTTTCCATAACAACCGCATCCATCGTCGAGATCTGGAGGGAGAGGCTGGAGTTCTGGTAAAAACACACACACACATGCATTGCACACCCACACAGACACACGTGTCATGTATTGCAGTGGTGCTCATTTTCATGTCAAGGACCACCAAATTGATAAACAGCACATTAGGCTGCAGACCCCATTTGATAAACGTCTTGTCTCTGGGACCCATTTCATAACATTTAAGTGGGGAGATGAGTGAATCCTGTGGTCAGAATAGGCATTATGGGCGTTTGGATAGTGTAGAGTAGGAATGGAATGGGTTCTTATTCCAATATTCAACTATTCAAAAATTCAAAAAAATCTGTTTATTGGACTATTGATGGTAAAAATAATTGCTCCTGGAGAGGTGAAAACCGTGAAGCTAAGGATATCCGGTTAACCGGAATTTTTTCAATAGAATAATTTAAAATTGATATACCTTAAAATTCACATCCCTGGTGTAGCACTGCAGAGACCCAGTTTCAATCTCCGGTAGGGGTACTTCTGGCTTGTTTGTGGTTGGGAAGCCAGTGAGAGTATTAGTCCTGGTCATTGCAACAGCAACTCCTACTGGTCAGTCAGGGTGCCTGTTCAGCAGGGAGCGGATCTGGGGGAGATGGCATGAACCTCCATGTGCGCTACGTGCTCCCAGTGATATTGTCAGGTGAAAAGAAGCGGCTGGTGACTCTGATGGTAGTCTACACCCTCCCCAGACCGACAGAGGAGACATATGGTGGTCTACACCCTCCCCAGACTGACAGAGGAGACATATGGTGGTCTACACCCTCCCCAGACTGACAGAGGAGACATGTGGTGGTCTACACCCTCCCTAGACCGACAGGGGAGACATGTGAAAGTCTACTACACCGTCCCCAGACCGACAGAGGAGACATGTGAAAGTCTACACCGTCCCCAGACTGACAGAGGAGACATGTGGTAGTCTACACCCTCCCCAGACTGACAGAGGACCCATGTGGTAGTCTACACCCTCCCCAGACTGACAGAGGACCCATGTGGTAGTCTACACCCTCCCCAGACCAACAGAGGTGACATGTGGTAGTCTACACCCTCCCTAGACCGACAGAGGAGACATGTGGTAGTCTACACCCTCCCCAGACCGACAGAGGAGACATGTGAAAGTCTACACAATCCCTAGAGGAGACATGTGGTAGTCTACACCCTCCCCAGACCGACAGAGGAGACATGTGATGGTCTACACCCTCCCTAGACCGACAGAGGAGACATGTGGTAGTCTACACAATCCCTAGAGGAGACATGTGAAAGTCTACACCCTTCCTAGAGGAGACATGTGGTAGTTTACACCCTCCCTAGACCGACAGAGGAGACATGTGAAAGTCTACACCCTCCCTAGACCGACAGAGGAGACATGTGAAAGTCTACACCCTCCCTAGAGGAGACATGTGGTAGTTTACACCCTTTAGTGCTGTCAATCGATTAAAATATTTAATCAGATTAATCGCATGATTGTCCATAGTTAACTTGTGATTAATCGCAAATTAATTAATATATTTTATCTACCTTAAACGGATATTTTTCAAGTTCCAAGTTTTAATACTCTTATCAACATGAGAGTCAACAAATGCTTGCTTTATGCAGCCATTTAACACAAAAGGATGACCCTCATGCATTGCAAATTAGCATCAAATTCAAAACAGAGTTATGCACAAAATAACTTAAAAGAAAATAATAATTTAAAACAATGAATAAAGTGTGCATTAAATAATTGGGGAAAGAAAACGTTAGGAACTTGTTACATTCTCTCTCTCACACACTCTCCCAGCTCTCTTTCTCTCTTGCCCCTTCCTTATCTCTCTCACCCCCCCCTCTCTCTCTCTCTCTCTCTCTCTCTCTCTCTCTCTCTCTCTCTCTCTCTCTCTCTCTCTCTCTCTCTCTCTCTCTCTCTCTCTCTCTCTCTCTCTCTCTCTCTCTCTCTCTCTCACACACACACACTTTGATTCAGAAACAAACATAGTATCAATGAGAGTATCAATAATACACCTGAGTGAAGTCTAGTAAAAAAAGATTCTAAAAAGTTAATCGTGAGTTAAAAAAATAGTGGCGTTAATAGAATCAGGCGTTAATGCGTTAATACCGCATTAACTTTGACAGCCTTTGTATCATCCAATGTCTCAATGTACGTCTCAACAGTGTGTGTGTTTGTGGTGTGTGGTTGTGTGTGTGTGTGTGTGTGTGTGTGTGTGTGTGTGTGTGTGTGTGTGTGTGTGTGTGTGTGTGTGTGTGTGTGTGTGTGTGTGTAGGGCTGTGAGGTGGAGGGCTGTTTACAGGTGAAGTGCTGGGTGGGGCGGATGGAGAGAGGAACCAGTGCTATTTTATTCATCCGCTCACGACTGGATGTAGCATCCTTCCTTCAGGTACACACACACACACACACACACACACACACACACACACACACACACACACACACACACACACACACACACACACACACACACACACACACACACACACACACAAGTACACACTGTATATACAGACATAGTGATATATATCACAATGTGCCCCATTGATAATACCTCTCCTGTCGACTTCTCTCTCTTCTCCACTCCACTCATCACCTCTCCTCTCCTCCTCCTCTCTTCTCTCCTCTTATCCTTTCCTCTCCTCTCCTCTCCTCCTCTCCTCCCTCTCCTCTCCTCCCCTCTTATCTCCTCCCCTCTCATCTCCTCTTATCTCCCCACCTCTCTTATCTTCTCCTCTCCTCTCTCCTCTCTCCTCTCCCCTCTCCCCTCCTCTCCTCTCCTCCCCTCTTATCTCCCCTCCTCTCCTCTCCTCCCCTCTCCTCTCCTGCCCTCTCCTCTCTCCTATTATCTCCCTCCTCTCCTCTCATCCTCTCTCTCCTTATCTCCTCTCCTCTCTTCTCTCCTCTCCTCTCCTCTCCTCTCCTCTCATCTCCTCCCTCCCTCCCTCCCCTCCCTCCCTCCCTCCCTCCCTCCCTCCCTCCCTCCCTCCCTCCCTCTCCTCAAGATACAAGACAAGATTCCTTTATTGCCACACAACTAGGTTGGTGGTATTTGTGATCGGTACAGAGTGTATTAAAGCTCTACAGTACATAAAACTGGAACATAGATACATTTACCCCCCCCCCCCCCTTCCCAGATATGGATACATAATACAGCACAACACGATACAATAAATACAGCACAGCACAACATAACACACGGATCTCCTCTCTGGTAAACAAGAATACCCTGAAGACTCTGGCAGGAGCACTCATTCAAGGGTACTACGACTATGCTTGCACCTCATGGTACCAAAGCACCTCAAAGGCGCTAAAAACAAAATTACAAACATCTCAAAACAAACTGGTCTCGACTACTGCTTGACCTTACTCCTAGAACCCACCTCACCCCTGCCCACTTTGACAACCTAAGATGGCTTAGAGTAGACGACAGAGTACAGCAACTTGCAATGGGCCTGGTCTACAAGATACACTACACGACCAAGGTACCCATGTACATGTCAAAATACTTCCCAAAGGGTCAGTGAATACCACAACCACAACACCAGAGGGAGCTCCACAAATCATGTTAAACCCAGATTCGGCTCAAACAAGGGACTAATTATGCAATTATGCCACATCAATGTGGAACGCCATACCCAAAGCTGTAAAGGAATGCGAATCACTACCCACTTTCAAAACCACTCTCAAAGAACACCTACGGGAGACTGCAATTCGAAACTGGCCCCTGTAAATGTCCTAACCCAACCCCCTCCAATGTACAGTAAATTACCAAGTATGGTTTTGTCAATATTCCAATGTACAGTTTTGCTTGTACAGTTGTACAGGTTTTTGAGAGGATGGACTTTAAGCGCCTACCTGAAACAGGGGGTGTGCTGGGTGTGAGGGGGTCCTTTGCAATTTTTCTGGCGCAGGATGTTGTGCAGGAGGTGGAGATGGAGTCCAGGGAGGGAAGGTCACACCCTATGATTTTGGAGGCCTTGTTAATGATGCGCTGACGTTTTTGAATGGAGTGTTTTTGTGCAGAACCATACCAGACTATGATTGATGAGGTGAGTATGCTTTGGATGATGGCAGTATAGAATTGGACCAGCAGGTGGCGTTTTACCCTGTACTTCCTCAGTTGCCTGAGGAAGTACAGGCGCTGCTGGGCCTTTTTCGTGAAGGAGGTGATGTTGGTGTCCCATTTTAAGTTATTGTTGATGTGGGTGCAGAGGATTTGAGTGAGTCCGTCAGGGTTATGCATTGGTCAGAGATTGATAGTGGGAGTTTGTGTGTTTTTTTGGCAGATCTGAAATCAATGGCTATTTCTGTGGTTTTGAAGGTATTGAGCAGGAGGTTGTTGATGGAGCACCATCTCGCTGCTCTGTCCACCTCTCGCCGGTATGAGGTCTCGTCATTGTCTGTGATCAGGCGAGGATGGTGGTGTCGTCTGCATATTAAAAAAAATTTAATAATAATAATAATAATAATAATAATAATAATAATAATAATAATAATATAATAATAATAATAATAATAATAATAATAATAATAATAATAATAATAATAATCATTTGAGCTGTCCAAGGAGATAGTTGTTTGGTGTAGATGGAGAAGAGCCAGGGGGAAAGGGGCACCACTGCTGAGTGTCAGGGAGTGGGATGTGAGATTGTTGACCTTGACTTTTTGGGTTCTCTTGTTGAGGAAGTCAAGGATCCAGTAGTTTATGGCCGGGTTGATGTTCATGTCCTGTAGCTTGGAGAATAGTTTATTGGGGGAGATGGTGTTAAAGGCTGAACTAAAGTCGATAATCAGGATGCATGCGTATATGTTGGGGGTTTCTAGGTGTAGGAGTGTGTGGTGGAGTACCAGGCTAATGGCATCCTCTACTGACCTGTTGGCACGGTAAGCGAATTGGTATGGGTCTAGTTGGGATGATATGGAGGATTTGAGGTAGTCTAGGACCAGGTGCTCAAATGATTTCATTGCCGTAGATGTGAGTGCTATGGGTCTGTAGTCATTGAGGCAGGTTATTTTGTGGATTTTGGACTGGATTGATGATGATCCTCTCCTCTTATCTCCCTTCCTCTCCTCCCCCCTCCTCTCCTCTTATCTCCTCTCCTCTCTCTCCTCCCTCTCCTCTCCTCCTCTCCACTTCCCTCTCCTCTCCTCTTCTCTCCTTTCCTCTCCTTATCTTCTCTCTCTTCTCTTCTCTTCTCTTCTCTTCTCTTCTCTTCTCTTCTCTTCTCTTCTCTTCTCTTCTCTTCTCTTCTCTTCTCTTCTCTTCTCTTCTCTTCTCTTCCCTTCCCTTCCCTTCTCTTCTCTTCTCTTCCCTTCTCTTCCCTTCTCTCCTCTCCTCTCATCTCATCTCCTCGTCTCGTCTCCTCTCCTCTCTTTCTTCAGCCACAGAAGGCAAATCGTTCCTTTGTTCTTCGCTCTGAGGGCCAGTTCACAGTGATAAAGATGCCCTATAAACTACCTGCCCCACTGGCTGCTAACAGCACTACGGTAACACACACCGCACACACGCACGCACGCACACACACACACACACACACACACACACACACACACACACACACACACACACACACACACACACACACGTACAATGCACTCATTCTCTCTCTCTCTCTCTCTCTCTCTCTCTCTCTCTCCTCTCTCTCTCTCTCTCTCTCTCTCTCTCTCTCTCTCTCTCTCTCTCTCTCTCTCTCTCTCTCTCTCTCTCTCTCCAGGTGTCAACCTCTGTGGTGTGGCTGGTGGCTGGCAGTGCCCACTCTGTGCCAGTCTGGGCCATAGCCTTGGCTGTCCTCGCAGGCCTCCTGCTGCTGGCTCTGGTTAGCTATGGCATGTACAAGGTACTAGTTTAATACTATAGTCATTGTAGGAGCCGTAACGTAAGTTTCAGTATTATCTTTGGTGTTGTATTATTAGTTGTACTGTCTCTTTAGGTGTGTGGGCGTGTTCACAGGGGTTTGGCGGTAATGGGAGTGTTCTTATGGAATTTCATTCACCTTTTCACTTGGTTGACAGGTTTTTACGGAAAGAGGGGGTGAGATGGGAGCGCATAATTTTCTTTTGACCGAAAGAATGCAAGATAGTTTATAGGAATGTGAACGCAGGGGCGTAATTATGGGGGTGGACACATGGGACATGTCCCCTGTATGTTTTCAGAATGCAGTTATTGTCCCCTGCACTTTTTTACCGTCCAAAACAATGTTACACGATAATAAACTGACGCGACGTGATAGGACCACACTGAAAACGGCTGCTTGTCCATCTCTGAGCCATTGTCATGCAAAGTCAAGTAGCCAGGTGAGCACCCGGCTAAGTACCGACCACAGCTGTCTTTGCATAACACCAGCCCAGTCGTCAGGTGTGCTCAAATAGGCTACATAGCACCCCTCCCCTCAAAGTTTGGTGTGAAACTGTGAACGATGGTCTGTGTGACTGAGGCGGCGGTTACACCTTTCGTATCATCTTCGTATTGTTTTCATATGCGTATCGCCGCGACGTCGTGCGCCTCGAGTCACACTTTCGTTTTTTTTTTTCGTTTTTGTCACCCGAGCACACTGATGTAGTACACTGCCAAAGCAGTAGGTGGCAGTAGGTGGCAAACATGAAGGCAATTTCAACCAATCAGAACGAATGTGCCAATACACTTCCTGGAAGCTCCAGCAAAGAAAAAATGTCAATAAGGCAGGCGCCTATGCCGCGCCACCATCTTGCGATTCTTGCCTATTTACTCAATGCAGCAATTCTTTTTCAGCAAAGCCTAATAAAAGTGCAATAAACAAAACGGATACATTCACTGTGTGTTCTGCCTGTCATTTGTTGATGAAACAAAACTAACATCAACACAAGTGACCACCAAGAGCGGATAGTTTAGTCTAAAAAACGATCGGTAGCATTGTTAGCTGCATGCTAACGTCAATGGAGTATGCCATTATAACAATATAGCATTGTGGCTAGAAGCTAACGTTAGCTCACGCTACTTAGCCAGCACCAAAACTGATGATATCGCGAGCTATCAGTAGTTAGATAACATTAGAGACAACGCTGTGTGTATTAAACAAAGGTGAATAGATGACTGGGCCATTTTGTTTAATGCTTGTTAAGTTGAAAGAGGAGCTCTGAGCTAACAGGGTCTGAATCCTGATAGCTCACGTTAGCCAGCTGCTCATGCAATCGGTAATGCTAGCAGAATGAATGGATGTAAACTTTATTTAACATATTGCATATGGGTACAATACAATACGGCTCAATACAAACAATTGTTAAGGGAATGCAGACTGTTGTAGCTTGGACTGGGGTCCTTATAACAATAACTTGACAACACATGGTAGCTGAAGCTATTTGGGACACGGAGCTATGTCCCAAACACACACACTGTTGTCACCGGAAGGGCACGTGATGGTATCTACTGCGCATGGGCGTTTTCGCAACAACGGCTAGCGTGCTGACTACACGCTGTTGTCGATTCGTTTTTTTTGCGTATCTCCAAACGCAAACACAATTTTGCGTTTCAGCCGTATCCAAAAAAAACGCCAAAAAACGCATTTCTGTGTAATAGGGACATCAAACGTCGTCAAAAACGTATAAAAAAAACGCCAGGAATACACTAGTCTAACCATGGCCTGAGATTGCCATGAAATGCAACAGCATTGCTTGGTGTCTGTGAACTATCTGTCTGTCGGTCTGTATTTAAAAGCCTCTAGGCTGTTGTTTAATACATTGTAGATAATAAATAGTGCGATATCTCTCTCTCTCTCTCTCTCTCTCTCTCTCTCTCTCTCTCTCTCTCTCTCTCTCTCTCTCTCTCTCTCTCTCTCTCTCTCTCTCTCTCTCTCTCTCTCTCTCTCTCTCTCTCTCTCTCTCTCTCTCTCTCTCTCTCACACAACGCAGCATGCACGTTCCGAGACTCGCAAGGCATTATGACTTGTCATAAGTGAATTGTATATAGAAACAACTCACCAAAATTGACTTGCACAATTGATTTTTTTTATCTACGAAAGGGGGGGACCCCCCCCTTCTCCCCCCCTTCCCCCACCCCCGCAACCATACAACTACACGTAGCACCCCTCCGCCACTGACCATGCCCCCAAATGTGTCCCCTCCACCATTGAAAACAAAATTCCGCCATTGCGTGAACGTGAACATGAATGCAAGATAGTATCATTAGAACGCATCAGTATCAGTATATTAGTGTATGTAATTAAGTGTTATTTTGTTTGTTTCATGAAGCGAAGGATTAAAAGCTTGAAAAGCATATTCTGGACGTGGAACGGAGTTATTTCACGACGCGCGTCAATTGTTTGTACTCCTCTGCTTAGCCTCTCGGCACGGCTTGTTTATGACAGCCTACTGCCGCAACAGTCATGTACAAGGTACTAGTTTAACACTTTCCATGCCATCGATCGCGTTTATTGATCCAACGCTGGGTGGTCGAAAGACATATTCCACGCTGTTCTGATGGTGGGCAATGACTGGGATCGTCTCCGGTTACTTGCCTAAGTTGCCTGACAAGTAAAATGTGGAATCCGGACTCTTTTTTCCCCATGCGTTTCATTCAATCCAATCCAATCCAATGGGGTGCAGTACCATCCGGAGAGACGATGGGGGCGGTATTTTCCCTGTTCGAGCTCAGACAGATCCCCACTGGTAACGTGAGGCTATATTGATGAAAAATGTATGGAAACCATAATAAAAAAAAATAACGATTAAAAACGAGATTTCTCGTCGGCTGGCACTCAACGGTTGGCATGAACTAACGCGCTGGCACTCAAAGTGTTAATACATAGTCATGTACAAGGTACTAGTTTAATACTATAGTCATGTTCAAGGTATTAGTTTAATACTATAGTCATGTACAAGGTACTAGTTTAATACTATAGTCATGTTCAAGGTATTAGTTTAATACTGTGGTAATGTACAAGGTACTAGTTTAATAATATAGTCGTATACAAGGTACTAGTTTAATACTGTGGTCATGTACAAGGTACTAGTTTAATACTGTGGTCATGTACAAGGTACTAGTTTAATACTATAGTCATGTACAAGGTACTAGTTTAATACTATAGTCATGTACAAGGTACTAGTTTAATACTATAGTCATGTACAAGGTACTAGTTTAATACTGTGGTAATGTACAAGGTACTAGTTTAATACTATAGTCATGTACAAGCCGGTACTAGTTTAATACTATAGTCATGTACAAGGTACTAGTTTAATACTATAGTCATGTACAAGCCGGTACTAGTTTAATACTATAGTAATGTACAAGGTACTAGTTTAATACTATAGTCATGTACAAGGTACTAGTTTAATACTATAGTCATGTACAAGCCGGTACTAGTTTAATACTATAGTCATGTACAAGGTACTAGTTTAATACTATAGTCATGTACAAGCCGGTACTAGTTTAATACTATAGTCATGTACAAGGTACTAGTTTAATACTATAGTCATGTACAAGGTACTAGTTTAATACTGTGGTCATGTACAAGGTACTAGTTTAATACTATAGTCATGTACAACTGTCTCCGGCTGTCTCGGAGCGATGACCGGAGTGTTGAACGTCCCGTGATTAAGACGGGGAGGACACGACCCTCTTTGCGCCGCCCCTGTGCCTCAAATAGATTCGCTATCAGCTCTATCTTTAATCTTTCAAAATGTTCAGTTGCTCTCGCTATCAGCTCTATCTTTAATTTTTCAAAATGTTCAGTTGCTATTGCATGCACTCATCTGTGTTTCACTACACACATGAGTGCATGCTTACCAACTGTTAGTCTGCAACACTACTATCACCAACATCTAAGAAGGGAGATCCCCCCTTGAATGGCCCTTCTAAGGTTTCTCTCCTCCACACTGCCTGTGGTGCATTTTTCCCTATTGTTAGGTTTTAGTGAGTTTTTCCTTATCTTCGCGTGGGGTATGTCTGGGAGTGCTTGCATTCATTCATTTATTTGCATTTATTTTAAATTTGTTGGACCTTATGGTGTTCTTGTTTTGTTCTTGACTTATTGTTATGTTTCTTCTTGACTTGTTTAAAGAAGACGTGTCCGGCCCATGGGGACATTAACGTGTGTTGTCGGGCCTTACAAATAAATTTGATTTGATTTGATTACAAGCCGGTACTAGTTTAATACTATAGTCATGTACAAGCCGGTACTAGTTTAATACTATAGTCATGCACAAGATACTAGTTTAATACTATGGTCATGTACAAGGTACTAGTTTAATACTGTGGTCATGTACAAGGTACTAGTACTGTGGTCATGTACAAGGTACTAGTTTAATACTGTGGTCATGTACTATGTATTTGTCATGTTGCTCAATGCTTTGTTTCTGTTACGTTTGTCCATTTAACTTTGTTTTGTTTTAGTTTGTCCTGTATGTTTTAAAATTGCATGTTTGTTGCCTCCTTAACAGTATCTCTCTCTCTCTCTCTCTCTCTCTCTCTCTCTCTCTCTCTCTCTCTCTCTCTCTCTCTCTCTCTCTGTCTCTCTGTCTCTCTCTCTGTCTCTCTCTCTCTCTCTAGGCAGGGTATTTTAACAGAGTGCGCCCCCCGCTGTCAGATGATGGAATTGAGAAAGAACAACTTCAGCCACAGAATGGAGATATCAGCACAGATACCTAGAGCTGTACATGTGTGTGCGTGTGTGTGTGTGCGAGTGAGTGTATGCGAGGAAGTGTATTATGTCCAAGCTTGTGCGTCCAAGCTTGTGTGAGTGTGTGTGTTCGTGTGCGTCCGAGCTTTTGTGAGTGCGTCCGAGCTTGTGTGTGCGTGTGCGTCCAAGCTTGTGTGTGTGCATCCAAGCTTGTGTGAGTGTGTGTGTGTGTGTGTGTGTGTGTGCGTGTGCATCCAAGCTTGTATGAGTGTGTGCGTGTGCGTCGGGTCGGGTCGCAATTCAAAATATAGTGAAAGCTCTCCAATCCAGTGATTACATTTTAAAGGTCAGGATGGAAGTCAATGGAATCTCCTCACTATAATCCATATAGCAGATTACTTTATGCCATTTTACAAAAGCCACTCACACACACATTTTCTAACAATCTTTATAATTATTAAAAAAAATGTTATCCTAATACCAAACCATCTACATGTCCCCTTTAAGGAGTAACTAAACACATGGTAATATTTACCACTAGGGGGCAGCAAAATGACCATGGTAAATGGTGCATTTATATAACTCTTTTATCCAAAGTGCGTTACAATTTTGTTCCTCACATTCACCCATTCATTCACTGACGGTGGTCCAACATGCTCATCGGGAAAAATTAGGGGTTAAGTGTCTTGCTCAAGGACACTTCGACATGCTGCCCGGGAGGAGCAGGAATTTAACCTTCCGATTACCAGACAGCAGCTCTACCTCCAGAGCCACTGTCGCCTCAACCATGTGTTTAATTGCCCTTTAATGTCAAGTGTTACCAAACCAGGTTTTAGAGAAAATAATGTTTATAGTTTTACATGTTAATACACTGTTTTACCAACTATGTTTATACTGTGAATACACCAATGAGACATAAGAATGAAATCATACACAATAAGTAATTCATGACAAAACCCCCCCAACAGCAAAACAAACAAACAACATGGAGAGAGAGGGAGAAAAGGAGAGTTAGCTTGCCCACATTGGGCGAACATATTATTATTGAATTGATATTTTATGATTCCGTTTTTTCTTTGCTAAATAGCTGTTTAGTTTTCACATAGCATTTCAATTTCCTTTTTATAATTGTTGTGAAATGTTTTTGGAGCTCATAGATTTGTCCATCATCGCTCCATCCTAATCTCTAATCTGCTCCAGTTATACTCCTTGTCAGATGGCCATCTCTGATTGGGTGTGTTCTTTAATTCAGGCAAAACTTGGCTGTTAGTGTCTTAGCGCCATACCGTACGTGTACTGTTATTGTCTTAGAGCCATACTGTACATGTACAGTTAAATTAGCACCATACCGTACGTGTACTGTTAGTGTCTTAGAGCCATACCGTACGTGTACTGTTAGTGTCTTAGAGCCATACCGTATGTGTACTGTTAGTGTCTTAGAGCCATACCGTATGTGTACTGTTAGTGTCTTAGAGCCATACTGTACATGTACTGTTAGTGTCTTAGAGCCATACCGTACGTGTACTGTTAGTGTCTTAGAGCCATACCGTATGTGTACTGTTAGTGTCTTAGAGCCATACCGTATGTGTACTGTTAGTGTCTTAGAGCCATACCGTACGTGTACTGTTAGTGTCTTAGAGTTACGGAGGTCCGTGAGTAATAGCCACAGTCACACTGTGATGTGGCCCGTGGTGTGGCCGACCCGGGTTCGAAACTCCCTCTGGGCATCGAAATTTAACACAACGCAGAAGGAGTAACATGCGATCGTTCACACTGGTGCCGTGACCCGGATGTCCTGAGGTGGCGTGAGTTTAGGGAGGTGAGTGTAACGGAGGTCCGTGAGTAATATCCACAGTCACGATGGATGTGTGTTGTGAAGTGACTGTGGCAGTAAGCGGTACTGCGAGTTAAACTCACTTCCCCTTAAAAAAGACACATAGACACATTACCAAGAAGTGAATTCACCTCTTGGTATAGCGGTCTGTGATGTGGACCGGGGTGCGGCCGACCCGAGTTCGAAACTCCCTTGGGGCATCAAAATTTAACAACGCAGAAGGAGTAAGATACGGTCGGTCACATTAGCACCATACTGTACGTGTACTGTTAGTGTCTTAGCGCTGTACGTGTACTGTTAGTGTCTTAGCACCATACCGTACATGTACTGTTAGTGTCTTAGTGCCATACCGTACGTGTACTGTTGGTGTCTAAGCGCCATACCGTACATGTACTGTTAGTGTCTTAGTGCCATACTGTACGTGTACTGTTAGTGTCTTAGTGCCATACCATACATGTATTGTTAGTGTCTTAGCGCCATACCGTACGTGTACTGTTAGTGTCTTAGTGCCATACCGTACATGTACTGTTAGTGTCTTAGTGCCATACTGTTAGTGTCTTAGCGTCATACCATACGTGAACATTGGAAGTGTTTTGTTGCTCTCTGACAGAAGTTCATACAAAATAGAGTTTGCTTGCCTGGCAATAAATTAACGAACGCACTCAATCTCCAAGTTCCTCAGAAAACCCTCCATATCAAACAGAAATGTTTGATTATCTCCAGTCACAATGAGGTTGAGGTGATTATCTCCAGTCACAATGAGGTTGAGGTGATTATCTCCAGTCACAGTGAGGTTGAGGTGATTATCTCCAGTCACAATGAGGTTGAGGTGATTATCTCCAGTCACAATGAGGTTGAGGTGACGTGTGCAGAGGGGGAGTCGGGAGCGGTTTAGTGTTTAGTCATAATAACTACACTACTGGAGTATGAAACATAGCCATCACCTCATATTCCACGTACTACTGAATTATAAACACCACCTGGTATTCTCAATAAAATAAAGAAATACAAATAAATAAAATGTCGTAGTCTGCTTTATTGTTGTCTTTACTGAAGACAACTGAAATTGAGGCTGAAATGCACCAGGCAACATGACAGGGCAGCGAACCTGCCTGCCAACGGGCAACACATTAAACAGAATTTGGTGATGGGAGACATTTCACAAGTTCCAACCAACCCACACTAACACCCTGCTCTCAGAATATAGGTAAACATCAGAGAGACTTTGGTCCCAAGTAGAACACCAGAGCACACAGATTTATCGCCACTAAGGCAACAAGGTATTTTAAAGGGTAGATAGTTTGGGTAGTTTGAGTCTGATGAAGACACTATGCGTGGAGACGTTGGTCTTGAATTAAGTTTATTGGTGTATATCTGTGTGCTCTAGTTCTACTTCAGGCCAAGTCTCTTTGAGGTTTGTCCTCTTGATAAAACACAGTTAATCTGGACTTTACATGCTCCTCTTACCTGGGTCCTGTGATTGAGTGATTGATTGAAAATTGTATTAACAGATTGCAGAATGGGTACAATACAGTACAGCTCAATACACACAATTGTTAAGGGGATGCAGACCAGAGAAAGACTTTCGTCTTGTTTACATCAGGGTTCCCCATTTTCAATTCATAATGAATTATTATGTCTTATTTACCATTTATATTAATGATATTGTCATATTTTTATGCGGAAAACACTATCATATTGCTGACTCTGTACAACTAGCGATTGATAACGTGCAACTCATTTAATGCTCTGCAAGTCGTGCTTATTGACCTCAAGTTTGTACTTGATACAAGCAAAACAATATCCATTATGTTCTCTAGGGCTAGAGATATTATTTACAATGACTTGCATATATCGATGGATCTGACGTTGAAAGAGTTACAAATATCTTGGCATCAGGCTTGATGATTTAATGTACATAATACATTTAAATATGACAGTCATAATCTTGCCATTAAATTGCAGCAAAAGATTGGCTTCCTGTACAGGAACAGAACCAGCTTCCCGATGATCAGCAGAAAGAGGGTCATTGAAGCTATTTTTCTATCTATCTTGAATTATGGATGTGATTTATAGACATGCTGCTCTTTCCACTCTGAAACCTCTAGACACGGTCTAAAATTCTGCTCTCAGATTTACTACTGGTGATAGATATACTCACCACTACATCCTGTATGATAAAGTCGTTGGTCTTCTCTGGCAGAGAGGCGAAATAAACATTGGTATTTCTTTATCTTTAACCCTTGTGCCTCCTTAGCAACTATACTCTTTTTTTGTGTGTTTGTGTGTACAACCGTGGCTGTGTTGATGATTATGTCATGAAATTGTGTCTGTTTGCTTATTTTCCATATATTCACAGAATTTGAAAAGATTAGATTTTGAAACCCTCTAACACAAAAGTTAACAATATTAGCTTTCAAACCGTCCATAGTGGTTTATTTCTTGCCATTAGGGGGTTAGGGTTACCCAGACAGAAAGATAAGGAGAAGGTAAAATCTCATCCCTGTCCCCTAACCATAACCCTACAAACGGAAATATTTGGAATCTTTGATAGATATGTTGAGTTAGGTTCATAGTGGTATTCATAAAAAAATTATTGGAACGAAATATTACAAATTATGACCTTGAACGTGATGCAATCTTTTTATGCACTAACGTGACAACTCTGTCAGTTACCTAACAAGGCACAAGGCTTAAAGCCGTTGCCAGGAAATGACCACTTTATATCTCAATGTTGCTGGATTGGCATGGACCCTGCTGACCTGCTCAAATGACTGGCTCATACTAAAGGTCTCCAGAGTACAGACTGCACTTTGAAAGTCAGCCTTTTGCTTTAATGCCCAGCTTCATGGAATGATCTTCAACTCTCACTAGAAATCAATACCCCACTAACCTATGGACAGTTTAAAAACACGATGAGACATCTCTCTGTGGCTGTTTTAAACTGTCTATCCGTATGTCATGTATGTCAGATGAATTGAAAATGGGGGACCCTGATGTAAACAAGACGAAAGTCTTTCTCTGGTCTGCATCCCCTTAACAATTGTGTGTATTGAGCTGTACTGTATTGTACCCATTCTGCAATCTGTTAATACAATTTTCAATCAATCAATCAAAACATCCTTTTAGTTTTTTGTCCTATTTATTCATTATCTAAGCTTTTTCCCCCCTTTATCTTTATTTTGTGTTTTTATCTGTTTTAATGTGCCTGTAAAATTCGACATCATTGTAAATGAGAGCTTGCTCTCAATGATCTCATCGAGTCTCAACGATTGAATTGAATTGAAAAATACAAAGACATAGTTTGTCCAAGTGGCCCATCTATAGACAACATAAACATTCTGAATGGGCCCAAGTTCACTTCCTGTTGCAGTGTTGATATCAACAGGTGACAGGAAATACACCTGGGCCCAAGCTCAGGCCCTCTGAACAGGTAACCGGAAATACACCTGGGCCCAAGCTCAGGGTCTCTGAACAGGTAACAGGAAATACACCTGGGCCCAAGATCAGGCTCTCTGAACAGGTAACAGGAAATACACATGGGCCCAAGCTCAGGCCCTCTGAACAGGTAACAGGAAATACACCTGGGCCCAAGCTCAGGGTCTCTGAACAGGTAACAGGAAATACACCTGGGCCCAAGCTCAGGCCCTCTGAACAGGTGACAGGAAATACACCTGGGCCCAAGCTCAGGCCCTCTGAACAGGTGACAGGAAATACACCTGGGCGCAAGCTGCGTCTCTACTTTTCGTAGCTCCATTTCTGCAGACCCCTCTCTGATTGGTTGAGCCCATTTCTGCAGACCCCTCTCTGATTGGCCGAGCGCGCGCATGCGCATGAGCTGCGACAAGCGCCTCTAGCCAGGAATCGAAACTCCGTTAAGCTCCAGAGAGAGAGGCTGAAAACCCACAGTTCTTGCCCGACGGATGGGAGCTGAATCCCGGATCCGAGTTTTCTGATAAATACCCCCAAAACATGGAGGTCGCGAACGCAATTTATACGCATGGAAGTATTGATTACGCCATAACGAATCATTAAAAAAATATACCGTTAACTGGAATATGTTGTGTGTGCCTTTACACATATGTTGGATTATGTAATTGGTTTGTCATTAAAAACCAATAATAATCGCTCGCATCGCCGGCTTCGCTGACCAGAGCTCTCTCAGATTCAAAGTTTTAATTGCAGCCTGGAACATACATGTTTCGGAACCAATGTGTAACTAGACAGTTACAATATAACATTTATATTAATTAACCCAGTTAATGCCTTAAGAGAAAGAGTCTGGTGGTCAATGTCGGATTGCTACGGAAATGTTGTGTCTTACTAATAATAACTAATTCCTTGGTCAATAGAAGTCTCTGTGATACTTTCTGAATATGATTTGGGAACATCAAATGGGCAGGGTTATAATAGAAGAAAGACAGTGTAAATAATATAATTAACTCTGAATATAATAATGAGGAAAAATAAACAGGATACACAACAAGGTGCATGATGGCTGTGTTGTGAAATGTGCATAACGTTATGAATAAACCGCGAAGTCACGCGAAATAATGTTATACGCGAATCTGGTAGTACATTTCTTTTTATCTTCTTGATATGATAACATTACATCCGCCTTTTGCCATCAGAGAGGGGCTTCGCTCAACCAATCAGAGAGGGGCTTCGCTCAACCAATCAGAGAGGGGTCTGCAGAAATGGGCTCAACCAATCAGAGAGGGGTCTGCAGAAATGGAGCTACGAAAAGTAGAGACGCGCCCAAGCTCAGGCCCTCTGAACAGGTGACAGGAAATACACCTGCGCCCCCGTAGCCGCATTTCTCGGAGACGCTCTCTGATTGGCCACTGCCTGACGCTCTCTGATTGGCCACTGACATGTTTGCCCAATCGCGTGACGAGCTGTGTCTTTGCCCATTTCCTCGTCGAACAGCCTGCAAACTACCTAGCGTTCTATCGCCATGCTCTAAGACAAACTCTAACCTTAACCAACTTCGAAAGAGTGCCTAAGCTTAACCGTCGAAAGAACTTGCCGTCACGCTCTAAGACAAACTCTAACCTTAACCAACTTCGAAAGAGTGCCTAAGCTTAACCAGTGTAGAAACAGGCGTCGGCCAATCAGAGAGCGTCTCTGAGAAATGCGGCTACAGGAAAAAATAATGCATCAGGCTCTCTGAACAGACACCTTTGACTCTTTCTACCTCTGGCCACAAGGTGGGGGCATTGTCCTACATTACAGAATGTGTAGTGTAGTTAAGTTTAGTTTAGTTGAGTGCTGTGTAGTTTAGTTGAATGTAATATAGTGAAGATGATGGATCTATTCAGGGACTCGTTTAGACAACAGGGACACGTCCCCAAGGACTTCAAAATTGCAAGAGTGACCCCTCTGCACAAAAAGGGCAGCAAATTAGACCCAGGCAACTACCGCCCTGTTTCTATTCTTACCTCCATCTCGATAGTCATGGAGAAAATAGTCTTCGAACAGGTCGAAAAGTACCTGGCGGAAAAAAATCTAATCTACGAATTCCAATCTGGCTTCAGAACGTCCCACTCCACTGACACATGCCTTCTCTATTTGAACGACCACATCAAACAAGAGGTGGACGCGGGCAAATACTGCGGCATGGTCATGCTGGACCTACAAAAGGCCTTCGACACTGTCAATCACTCCATTCTGATTGACAAGCTAAAAGCAATTGGTTTTGATAGCTTATCAGTGAGTTGGATGCAATCCTATCTGGAGGGGAGAGAACAGATGGTAGAGGTAAACGGTACTCTACCCCCCCCCCCCCCCCCTCACAGTGAGCTGTGGTGTTCCACAAGGAAGCATACTAGGACCGCTACTCTTCCTAATTTATGCAAATGACATGTCGTCAGCCTGTGACTGCAACTTGTTCCTGTTTGCGGACGACTCAGCCCTGCTGGTCTCTGACAAGAACAAGTTGCAGGTTGAAAAAACCCTCAGCTCGGAACTAGGCAAAATCTGCATATGGCTCGCTGATAACAAACTATCATTACACATGGGCAAAACAGAGTCCATTCTCTTCCGGTCAAATAACAAACTCAGCAAGACCGACCTCTTCTCAGTTGCAGTGGGTGACAATATTGTCACAAGGAAAGATGAAATTACCTACCTGGGTTCCATCCTAGAGGCAAATCTTTCCTGTGACAAAATGGCATCCAATGTAATAAAAAAAGTCAACCAACGAACTAGATTCTTGTACCGGATCTCCTCTCTGGTAAACAAGAATACCCTGAAGACTCTGGCAGGAGCACTCATTCAACGGTACTACGACTATGCGTGCACCTCATGGTACCAAAGCACCTCAAAGGCGCTTAAAACAAAATTACAAACATCACAAAACAAACTGGTCAGACTACTACTTGACCTTACCCCCAGAACCCACCTCACCCCTGCCCACTTTGACAACCTAGGATGGCTTAGAGTAGACGACAGAGTACAGCAACTTGCAATGGGCCTGGTCTACAAGATACACTATACGACTAAGGTACCCATGTACATGTCAAAATACTTCCCAAAGGTCAGTGAATACCACAACCACTACACCAGAGGAAGCTCAACAAATCATGTTAAACCCAGATTCGGCTCAAACAAGGGACTAAATACGTTTCGCAATTATGCCACATCAATGTGGAACGCCCTACCCAAAGCTGTAAAGGAATGTGAATCCCTACCCACATTCAAAACCGCTCTTAAAGAGCACCTACGGGAGGCTGCAATTCGAAACTGGCCACCGTAAATGCCCAAAACCCCCACCACCTCCTAAATAGACAGTCTCCTCCCCACCGCATGTATATATTCCCTCCCCGCCGTATGTATATCTCTCTCCCACCCACCCACCCCCTCCTAATGTACAGTCCCCTCCCCATCATATGTATATACTCTGTCAGGATCTAGGGGTAACAGTACTGTATATTTGAATACCGTTTATGTCACAAATGTATCAGTACTAAATACCTATATGTCCCTATGCCATAAATGTCATGTATGTTGTGTATGTCATAAATGTCTATATGAATTGAAAATGGGGGACCCTGATGGAAACAAGACAAACGTCTTTCTCAGGTCTGCATCCCCTTAACAATTGTGTGTATTGAGCCGTACTGTATTGTACCCATTCTGCAATCTGTTAAATAAAGTTTTCATTAATTCATTCACAAACGTTTCACGTCAAGGATCACAAGAGATCCAGACCACAGCAGACCCCCAAACAGATCTACATTAGACCACAGTAGATCTCCAAACAGATCTACATTAGACCACAGCAGATCTCCAAACAGATCTACATTAGAACACAGCAGATCTCCAAACATATCTACATTAGACCACAGCAGATCTCCAAACAGATCTACATTAGAACACAGCAGATCTCCAAACAGATCTACATTAGAACACAGCAGATCTCCAAACAGATCTACATTAGAACACAGCAGATCTCCAACAGATCTACATTATAACACAGATCTACATTAGACCACAGCAGATCGCCAACAAATCTACATTAGAACACAGATCTACATTAGACCACAGCAGATCTCCAACAGATCTACATTAGAACACAGATCTACATTAGACCACAGGAGATCTCCAACAGATCTACATTAGAACACAGATCTACATTAGACCACAGCAGATCTCCAACAGATCTACATTAGAACACAGATCTACATTAGAACACAGCAGATCTCCAACAGATCTACATTAGAACACAGATCTCCAACAGATCTACATTAGAACACAGATATCTAACTGATCTACATTAGAACACAGATCGCCAACAGATCTACATTAGAACACAGATCTCTAACAGATCTACATTAGAACACAGATCTCCAACAGATCTACATTAGAACACAGATATCTAACAGATCTACATTAGAACACAGATCTCCAACAGATCTACATTAGAACACAGATCTCTAACAGATCTACATTAGAACACAGCAGCTCTACATTAGAACACAGCAGCTCTAACAGATCTACATTAGAACACAGCATCTCTCCAACAGATCTACATTAGAACACAGCAGATCTCCAAACAGATCTACATTAGACCACAGCAGATCTCCAAACAGATCTACATTAGAACACAGCAGATCTCCAAACAGATCTACATTAGAACACAGCAGATCTCCAAACAGATCTACATTAGACCACAGCAGATCTCCAACAGATCTACATTAGAACACAGATCTACATTAGAACACAGCAGATCTCCAACAGATCTACATTAGAACACAGATCTCCAACAGATCTACATTAGAACACAGATATCTAACAGATCTACATTAGAACACAGATCGCCAACAGATCTACATTAGAACACAGATCTCTAACAGATCTACATTAGAACACAGATCTCCAACAGATCTACATTAGAACACAGATATCTAACAGATCTACATTAGAACACAGATCTCCAACAGATCTACATTAGAACACAGATCTCTAACAGATCTACATTAGAACACAGCAGCTCTACATTAGAACACAGCAGCTCTAACAGATCTACATTAGAACACAGCATCTCTCCAACAGATCTACATTAGAACACAGCAGATCTCCAAACAGATCTACATTAGACCACAGCAGATCTCCAAACAGATCTACATTAGAACACAGCAGATCTCCAAACAGATCTACATTAGAACACAGCAGGGTGTTGCTGCAGCCGACTATCGCATATGGTGTCTCAGGCATTCTGTAGTCGACATGTGTCAACAGATGTACATGCCTGTTTGAATTTATGTTGTGCCATTGTTACTGTAAAAATGTAATGATTGTGATTAGGGATGCTCGATATTGGCTTTTTTACCGATACCGATATTCCGATATTGTCCAACTCTTAATTTCCGATACCGATATCAACCGATATCAACCGATACCGATATATGAAGGGTTTCCCCGTCCAAAAAACTGAATAATTTCAGGTAACTAATAATTTCACTGGATATATATATAACAAATATTGTTATTGTTTTTTTTTTTTTTAAACGATACCGATATTTTCCGATATCACATTTTACTGCCGATATCGGCCGATAATATCGGTCGGCCGATAATATCGGACATCCCTAATTGTGATATGATGTTGTTAATGAGACGATGAGCTGTATGTGTGTGTCACTGGAATTTCCCAGTGAGGGATTAATAAAGGATATTCTTATTCTTAGAACACAGATTTCCAACAGATCTACATTAAAACACAGGGAACTCCATCTGAACAACATCAAGTGCACAATTATTAATCACCAGTTGCAGCACAAATATTTATTTTATTGACTCGTCTGATAAGAGAGGGAGAGAGGGAGGGAGGTAGAGGGATATTAGGAGAAACAGCATTTCCTCATATTGTTAATGATTTCCTTCCAAATATGATCTGAACCCTGATCTGCTCTATCAGACAGTGAATAGCAACAGGAAACATGGGAGGATCTGAACCTGTGACGCTTTGACTACGTGGTACATGCTTTAGCCTGCTGGGAAGTTGTGACATTGCAGACTGACGAGTGAGAGTGAGTGCGTGTGTGCATGCGTGTTTATGGGTACACGCTGATTGTTACAATATATGTCACTCTTAGCATTGTTCTGATAATGACGACCTTTGTAACACACACTAACACGCACACTACACACTGACACACACTACTCACTAACACACACACACATTTGTTGTGTTGGTCTGATTTTGATGACCTTTGTAGAATACTGTCACACACACACACTATCACCTGGCTAAGGATTCTGGGAGGTCAGTTAGAGGTGAGAGTGTGGGAGGGGCTTAATGAATTAACTTTTAGGCTGCAGCCAATCATCGTTCACCATATTTGATTGCAGCCAATCATGGAAAAGCACTTTACTTGAACAAACTGAGATGCAGTATAGCAGTATATAATAGAAGACTTGATCAGTAGTATATATAATATCAGCAGTATATATAACAGAACAGTTGATGAGCAGTATATCAGTATATATAACAGAACAGTTGATCAGCAGTATAGCAGTATATATAACAGAACAGTAGATCAGCAGTATATATAATAGAACAGTTGATCAGCAGTACAGTATATATAATAGAACAGTTGATCAGCGTTAGTGCCTTGCTCTACCCATTGAGCTACACAAGGAATGGAACCCCTAACCCTGTCACACCCTATTCCTGCCCTCTCTCTCTCTCTCTCTCTCTCTCTCTCTCTCTCTCTCTCTCTCTCTCTCTCTGATTACAGGCACGGAGTCAGGTGTGTGAGAGCACAGGGAGCAGCTGATTGACATCTGTGTGCTGATTGCTTCACCTACATAGACCTGGCTCAGATTTCATCATGCTGCCTGATCGTAGTTTAGTATTCTCAGTCCTCCATCTGGCTCCACGTCCTGTTCACTACTCCTGGATCCCGTGTATGACCTCCGCCTGCCTGACCATTCTCCTTGCCCACTCCCCCGACCGTCTGAGTATCTGATCCCGTGTTTACGACCCCACGCCTGTGTGACTACCCTGCTCCATATATGCCCCCTGGACTGTACGAATACCTCCTCTGTTTATGACCTACCTCTGTCTGGACTGTTCCACCCTTGCTATAATAAAATACCAGTCTTTTGGGTTATACCAAGACCTGTCTGCATTGTCTCTGTGTCTGCATATTGGGTTCAATATACGCTCAGCCGTGACAAACCCTGGCAGTATTAGTGCCTTGCCCTATCCATTGAGCTACACAGGGAATGGAACCCCAACCCTGGCAGTATTAGTGCCTTGCTCTACCCATTGAGCTACACAGGGAATGGAACCCCTAACCCTGGCAGTATTAGTGCCTTGCCCTATCCATTGAGCTACACAGGGAATGGAACCCCTAACCCTGGCAGTATTAGTGCCTTGCTCTACCCATTGAGCTACACAGGGAATGGAACCCCTAACCCTGGCAGTATTAGTGCCTTGCTCTACCCATTGAGCTACACAGGGAATGGAACCCCTAACCCTGGCAGTGTTTATCCCATTCTGAATAACAGGACAAAGGCCAATCTGTATGAACACCTAGTGCTATTCTCTCTCTCTCTCACACACACACTCAACACCTGTTGGTCATAAGTAATGCTGTGTCATATCTATTAATATCTTGACAGGGAGACCCTTGTCCGCTGCTCTTGTGTGTGTGTGTGTGTGTGTGTGTGTGTGTATCAGACACACACACTCAGCCACCATCTCCCAGGTTCAGTTGTATCAACCACTGCTAATATTACTAGTAGGGTACCACAGGGCTAAAAGCCCCCCTTATAAGTGCATAGTGGGTCTACGTAGGATTCCTTTCTTTACATATTAAAAGCCCCCCACCATGTGGAAAATGCCCCCTTCAGTATTGGAGCATATTACTCCTAATTATGATACATTACTTATCCAAGTTGTAAAGTAATTTTATTTATTTAAGATTAATAGTGTGAAAGTGTGAATGTGATAAATCGCCTGGACAAACTCAACCTCTACTGTCTTTAACTGAATGTGATAAATCACCTGGATAAACTCAACATCTACCGTCTTTAACTGAATGTGATAAATCACCTGGACAAACTCAACCTCTACCGTCTTTAACTCAATGTGATAAATCACCTGGACAAACTCAACCTCTACTGTCTTTAACTGAATGTGATAAATCACCAGGACAAACTCAACATCTACTGTCTGAATGTGATAAATCACCAGGACAAACTCAACCTCTACCGTCTTTAACTGTCTATGAATGAACACAACCCACATTTACCATGTTATGGTAACTAGGATTGAAAACACTGCTCATCTGAATCAATTGTGTTCCTTAGTTTCCTATAGCAGCTGATTCAACACAACATTAAAACCAGAAAGAAGACAACCTGCCATGTTCTTTTTCATTAATGTATTTATTACTTTTGTTCGTTCATCCATCCAGTCGATGTGCACATAGCTGCCTCTACTACAGTTAACAAGCAGCCCCAGCAAAAATACTTTACAACTTTACAGTAAAACAAGTTAAAACAAACTTTCTTCTCTCAGGCCTGTGAAACCAGGTAAATACAATAATCCTCCTTTACTGGGGGGTGGGTGGGGGTGTGAGCCATAGGTAGACACAGAGTTTTGTCTTTGTAGTCTTCAGTAGCAGCCATGTTAGCCCCATGATCCTGCTCCACGGCTGTTGCTAGGCAACCGGTGACTCATGCTGGCCCTCTCACCATGACGGTGATGTTGTTGTGGAGTGTGCAGTGTTTGCATCCCATCTAGCACCTGGATTCAACTCTGTCTCTCTATGGCTCTCTCAGGATAAGGAGGGGCTGCTTCAGTAACCAATCAGAACAGACTCTGGACGGAGCTCTAGAAGAACACAAAGCGTAGGTTCCGACCAGAGTTATTGAACATGCGATATCTTTCTGTCTGTCCGGCACATTGGAACCAACAGCGGTGATGACATGGGAGGTGTGTGCCCTTCAGTGTCTTTCTCCTCTCGGCTCACAGAATTAACCCACGTCTCGGCACCGGTTCACCGCTGTCTGACCCTGTATCCAGTCTTCCTTCATGAGTTATTTGATGGTTTAAAGATGGGGTTGACTCGGCTAGCGTGTTGTCATGGAAACAGTATGAGTGACAGGTCGGGCCGGGCGACCTATTGTGATCAGTGTTTTTTTTCCCTTTTAAATGATAACTGTTCTTCTCGTTGTCATGGTATGTATGTGATAAATAAACCTCTTGAATCTTGGTACAGATTCAAAAAGAAAAGAAAAAAAGGGACAGTTTTTTATGTTTAACAGCCTGTATAATACATCACGTCCTGCCTCAGAGAGGAAGTGGCATAACGGTGTGCGTGCAAGCTCATTGGCTCACAGGGGAAGGACTTCCTTTTAAAGCAACAAAATAAATAAAGACGTAATTTATCATACAAGCAATTAAACATAAATTATATATATCAAACACAACGCATTGAGATGAAATATGGTGCAGGTATATTGTGGCGGCCTTATGACGAGGCTGATTTGAGGTACGCCACCAGATCCTGGCGCTCGCCCTTCTTCTTGATGCCCGCGAAGATCATCTTGGTTCCTGGAATGTATTTCTTGGGGTTCTCTAGGTAATCCATCAGCGTGCCTTCCTCCCATATGATGCCTGAGGAGAAACACAGACTCAGTATGAGACAAACAGGACAGAATGAGACAAACAGTGCAGTATGAGACACTCAGTATGAGACAAGCAGTATGAGACACTCAGTATGAGACACTCAGTATGAGACAAACAACAGGACAGTATGAGACACTCAGTATGAGACACTCAGTATGAGACAAACAGGACAGTATGAGACAAACAGTATGAGACACTTAGTATGAGACAAACAGGACAGTATGAGACACTCAGTATGAGACAAACAGTATGAGACAAACAGTATGAGACACTCAGTATGAGACACTCAGTATGATACAAACAACAGGACAGTATGAGACACTCAGTATGAGACAAATAGGACAGTATGAGACACTCAGTATGAGACACTCAGTATGAGACAAACAGGACAGTATGAGACACTCAGTATGAGACACTCAGTATGAGACAAACAGGACAGTATGAGACACTCAGTATGAGACACTCAGTATGAGACAAACAGGACAGTATGAGACACTCAGTATGAGACACTCAGTATGAGACTAACAGGACAGTATGAGACACTCAGTATGAGACACTCAGTACGAGACAAACAGTGCAGTATGAGACACTCAGTATGAGACAAACAGGACAGTATGAGACACTCAGTATGAGACAAACAGTGCAGTATGAGACACTCAGTATGAGACAAACAGGACAGTATGAGACACTCAGTATGAGACACTCAGTATGAGACAAACAGGACAGTGTGAGAACTCTGTCAGATCAACTCTGCTGTCCACACAGCTGAGGACTGGGAGCTTCTGCTCTCCAAGCCAGGAGGAGCAACAAGGAGAGGACGGTGTGATCATGAGAGGCTGGACTCTCAGCATCCCAGTCCAGTCCGTCAGTGGTCCCCTCCTTCTTCTGGCTTGGAGGGCCGTAAACCTAATAGTAAACCTAAACCTAAACCTAAACCTAATAGGATAGAGGTTTCTCACCCAACAAGAGTAAACAAATGTTTTGCTAGCATAAATTCCACCTGGAACAGCGCTAGTTGTACTAATGGCAGTAGCAGTGGTAGTACCGTAAAACTCCCATTATACAACGGCATGCAAATTTCTCGATTCTGATTGGCCATTCACACGTCTTTATTGGCAACAATCCACGGTCCTGGGCTCAGGACCCGCCCACAACCGAATCACATAACCCTCCCCGGCTCACTCCGGGAGAAAACAAGATCGCGGACAACAAATGGTTATGTTGAAAGCACCATAACGACTAAATATGAAGCGATTCTGTCAAGGGGAATTTGTTAGTCCTTTAAACAATGTTGGATGATGTAATTGATGGGTCTTGAGTCAATCTAGAACAAAAGAAAAATCGCGGTTTGATTGATAGATTAATTGATTGATTTAAATTTCTTCCTTCCTACTTTCTACTGACTGCAGCGTTCTCTCTCACACTGTCCGACGCTGGCGTACCCACAAACACACACACACACATACACACACACACACACACACACACATACACACACACACGCACGCACACACACACACACACCGTGACACACACACACACACACACGCACACACACACACACACACACACACACTCCTGTCTGCAACAGCGGGGGAGTCAGACTGAGAGAGAAGCAGCGCTGTTTTAAGTGAGCATGGTCTATTGAATTGATTGATTGGTTGATTGCTAATTTTATTACTGTACCCCTGGTTTCCAACTGGTTAAGTTTAGGCTAAAAGAAATAAATAAAAAAATAGGGCGAAGAAAACGTTTTTTTTCCTATAGGGCAAAGAAAACGTTTTTTTTCCTATAGGGCAAAGAAAACCTTTTAATTTGTTTTACCTACTTTATATAGAAGCATCTAAGAATGAAGTTCTATGGAAAGTAGGTCTGCATTCCCTTAACAATTGTGTGTATTGAGCCGTACTGTATTGTACCCATTCTGCATCTGGTAATAAAATTTTCAATCAATCATTCCAATAATACACAGTTGGATGTGTTAGTTGGTTGGATGCACTTCAAGCTGCTTCCACATGAGGCAACTTCTCTCAATCATTCCAATAATACACAGTTGGATGTGTTAGTTTGGTTGGATGCACTTCAAGCTGCTTCCACATGGAGGCAACTTGTCTTTTTTGTAGTTGTGGGAACTACTTTTTCTGGCGGATGGTTTTTTCAATAAATCTTCGATTAATGTGTGTTTATTGTATAGAAATAAGGTTGGATGAATCTGGCAGTTGTATAAAAGCTTTACACCACGTGCAGTCGTGATTTGTGACCAATAAACCATGCCTAGGGGGGTCTAACGACCCTCGGCTGCGCCTCGGGCCTAACGACCACCCCTAGGCATGGTTTATTGGTCACAAACCACTCCTGCGTGTGATGTAATGCTTAAATAGAAGCCGAGTCTGGCCAGGTGTGGTTGCACGTTTTGACAAATAAAGGCCGATCTCAATGGTGCTGAAGGTCTGACTCTCTGCACAGTAGCTGCTGAGCCTAATTTTTATACAAGTAATATTATAGTATTTCCCATTTTTTCTGAGCAAGAGTTTATATAAATAGTTGATATAATTGATATAAATGCAGTCCATAAAGGCCTGTCCCATATAGCCTATAGGCTGGTTGAGTTCAGTGATTGAAACTAATAAAAGCCTAAGTTTCATGGGAATAGCATTAGTCGCATAAGTATTCATAGCAGTTGTTGCAGTAATAGTTGAAGTAGCAGAAGTAGTACTAGGAGCAGCTGGCTGGGTAAATCTAATGTTGGTCCAGGAGTTGACGGTCCGAATCCCTCCCAGGCGCCCCATTCTAGCCCTGGAGCCACATGTCCAAGCATCCCATCTAAGCAGCGGTTGTCTCACCTTTACTCTTGTTGGCGTCTGAGTAGGAGTAGCCCTCCGCCTGGCCCGTCTTGCGCCCAAACAGGCCCCACAGGTTGGGTCCCACCTTGTGCTTCCCTCCCTCCTCTATTGTGTGGCACTGAGCGCACTTCTGGACGAATGCCTTCTTGCCCTTTCCAACGTCTCCCATAGCTAGAGAAGGACAGAGAGATTAGGGGAGGTCAAATTCACAATGGTAAATATAGACTGTATTTATATAGAGCTTTTATCCAAAGTGCTTTGCAACGTATGCCTCGCATTCACACACTGACGGTGGAGGCGACCATTATGGGTTAAGACACCTTGACACGCTGCCGGGAAGAGCCGGAATTGAACCGGGAACCTTCTGATTACCAGACGACCGCTCTACCTCCTGAGCCACTGTGAAATACTGGTACATTGAGCTGGAAAGTCTCTCTTTCTTCAATAGAGTAGTTTTAAAAGTAATTTTGGTTGTACTGCAGGTTGTAGGATTAAAACTGGTTTTCTTGACATGTACTTTTGGGGTTAATTTTTTATTTATTTTTTATAAGACTGCCTGAGGCTATGTGTCCACTAAAAGCCTTTTTTTCAAGGCGGACCGCTTTGAAAAAAGAAAAAAAAAGCTCTGAGCGTTTTTCTGAGGCTTGCGCCAGCCGCGGCTCCGCCCCTTCCTCGATGAGTTACATTGATGAGCACGCTCCTTTCCAAAAGTTGAACTAGTTTCAACTTTATGAACTGGGAGCGCTCCGACCAAAAATGCTGCTGCCGAGAGCTCATAAAACGCGAGGCGCGGCGCTGGGAAGAGGAGCGCGCCTGTCGCGTCTCCAGCATAGAAATGAATGACAGAAAGGAGCTGACAACTCATAAAACGTCCCTGGTGGACACACACAAGCCCTGAGGCAGTAGTGGAGGGTGTCGTCTTGTAGCCATGGCAACACCGCTCTGCTGTAAACACAGAGTAATTACTGGATGAGATGTGTGTCAAATTTATTAATTTGATTTTGTGACCACGAATGAAGGAACATCTACTCAACCATTTCCTTTCAATCCTTTTTAATTCGAGTAATGGTTAAAAGGGGCTATAACTCACAACACGCATTTAGAAAACAGACACATTGAGAGTTACAGTGAACGTCCCATTAAAGGCCTTTGCTGTGCTTGGATCTGGCCCGTGCCATCTTGAAGGTCATTTAAAGTGAAACAACGCTGTGGACTGTAGCAACAAGTAGCTGGTCCCACAAATGTAGTCTAGGAGCATATTCATAGTATTCTCACATGTCATACCAACCAATACGGTGAAATGCCACAGCTCATCATTGGCCATGGTTGTTGTCATTGAATGTTAAAGAACTTGTTATTTGATTTCAATCACCTTGTTGTGTGACAGCCAAGATGTCTGCCAGGGAACACTACCGATATCATAATGGCTCTAGTCTCGTGTGTGAATAAATCCGCTACACAAAATGGGAGTCCCCACATGACAAGAGTAGAAATGTTATTCACTAATTAATTCACAAGCCAGCATGACAGTCCTGATGTCCTGATTAATTGAAAATGGGGGACCCTGATGTAAACTAGACGAAAGTCTTTCTCTGGTCTGCATCCCATTAACAATTTTGTGTATTGAGCTGTACTGTATATTGTACCCATTCTGCAATCTGTTAATAAAGTTTTCAATCAATCAATCAATCAATCAATCGATCAATCAATCAGTCAATTTGTCATGTGGGTCGACTCTGTGGCTGATTATTTTGTCCTCAATATGTCATCAAGTTTATTCACTGTCTTCTTGAAGGTCACTTAAGGTAAACACCCTCATACGTGAGGCAGGAAGGAGGTTGTTGCCGCCTCCTACGAGTCACCTGAGGTAACAGTGGCGACTGTAGCACTTGTGGGCTCCACCAGAGGGCGTACAGATTATTTTAAACCCCATATGCACCAAAATCTCTGTCGGCGCCATGTTGGGAAGGTCATTCTGAGTAACCGGCTGATAGGACCCCCCCCCCCCCCCCCCGTCACCGACACCTCTAGCGGAGTCAAACAGCACATAACATAATATTTTAAAAGGTTTAGTTATTATACTCTTCTATACAATATGTCATACCGATAACAAACACAGAGAAACAGGTACAAAGACTGGTTGGCTGCAAGTTCTCTCTCTCTCTCTCTCTCTCTCTCTCTCTCTCTCTCTCTCTCCGCCAACGCTCTAATCAACATTCATTCACGCGCTCCCTCCCCCTCACGAGCTCCATGTAGTGAACATTAGCGACACCGTGAGGATGAATGGGTGTAGTTTTCCTGCCTATATAGGTTGTGGTATTGTATCATTGTATGTTACTCATTTCTCATTTGTACCACTACTTACAAAATGTGCAAATATGAAGGAAACAAATGAAACATAGTCTCTCGTCCTTGTTCTGGTCTAAGCATTCTGGTACTGATCCAGGATCAGATCAGTACCCGACATGGCGGGCTGGTAGGTAGCATCCTCCTCGGTCCCTTTCAAGGACAGACTATAGGCATAGCAGCGACCCCCCAACAGTTCAACTCAAACTGATATTCTGACTGAAAGGAAATGGCTGGAGATTAAATTGGACTATTAGCTGGCCAGGACACATGCGGCTCAATAACACGAAATAGTTTCTAAATAGTAATAACTCCACGTTTAAGAATGAAAAAGATGCTTCAATCTTGAATCCAAAAGTAATACAGATTTGTATATGACACCAAATCTCGATCATAATCTCACTTGTGAAATCACTCAGCAAACCTCTCGAATAAATACCAGCTATTCAACTGTCAGAGATCAGACCTCTTTCATATCAGAGTCAGTTTCTGTCATTCAATAAATGAATCTTGAGTATAACCTGAAAGGCACCGAGCTGTATTATCAAAGGACACACAGCATCCCTCTCCTCTTCTCACACCTCACTATTCCTTCCGACCACGGATGTCTCCCCAAATCATAATGAACCCGATAAATCAACAAAGCCACATGATATATGAAATGTATTACCTTTAGTTTAAAATCTTAGGTTTTCTGTTAATAAAAGAAGTCCCCGTTGAACGGTGCTGCAGGATTCCACAGGGAGACTGATGAGGGCGGAAACAAGGTCACTGCTTTAAGAGGCACCGGCTGATGACGCCATCTGTCAGGCGCTAACCAATCACGTGCCGCCTCTCGTAGGATTCATTAAAAATACATCGTTCCTTCACGGTCCCATTGTCACTGTGTGTCCTTGTTTGTCTCCTACTGACGTTTTACTATTAAAACCAGTGGATTAGGGCATTACAAAAATATATTCCCGTGATCAAGAACAGGAATAGTCACATGCTGGGCCCAACATTTAGACACTTTCGTCTCAGATCTGTAAACACGAGGAGTGAAGAGTTCATAGAAGGATGCGAGAATTTGGTTTGGAACGTAATCCCGTCTCGGCGTTCCTCCATGGAAACGCACCTGCCTTGTAAGGAGATACAGATTCAATGTTGAATTTACTATTACCCAAATTATTATGCAACAATTAATTACATTGGCTATATGTAGTATACAGTAGAACACTATACTTAAGTTGACATAATTGTTTAATATAAATCCATTACATATTATTAATTTGTAGTATGCAGTATAATATAAATAATCACTGCTAAATGTGTTTTGATTGTTAATAATATTTTGGAATTACGTGCATAGTTATCAAAACTCCCTTTAAAAAAACTCACTTATTACGAAGTGTTAGCAGAGAAATCATGCATACAGTGAAATGGACCCTGTTCATATTATTCTTCCTGAGTTTTAAGCCACGTTACATCCACCTTTTATTTGTATTATGTCATTGGCAGTGTGATTGATTGACTAGGAGCGTGTGAGAAGTGATGTGTTTACATAGCTTTCCCTCTGCTACAGAACACACAAATTTCCTGAGATGCCCTCAGCTCAGACTCGCGTGTGTGCTCTCTCTCTCTCTCTCTCTCTCTCTCTCTCTCTCTCTCTCTCTCTCTCTCTCTCTCTCTCTCTCTCTCTCTCTCTCTCTCACACATACATACACACACACATACATACATACACACACACACACACACACACACACACGCACACACACACACACACACACACACACACACACACACACACACACACACACACACACACACACACACACACACACACACACACACACCACGTGCTGAAGACAGAATGTCAGCGATGCCTCCATTGGGATCAAATTCTCCATACAGCCCCCGCCCCCCCTCCCTCACGCGCACTCTCTTGATTTATCGTCACGGTCGTTTCTGACGTCATATACTTGATAACAGTACACCGGTGCAGCAAGTGATGTAAAATATTTTAACCAAGAAGAGATCATGGCAACAATGAACAAGATAAAATAAAGCTTTGCTGTATCTATTTATTTATCTATCTATCTATCTATCTATCTATCTATCTATCTATCTATCTATCTATCTATCTATCTATCTATCTATCTATCTATCTATCTATCTATCTATCTATCTATCTATCTATCTATCTATCTATCTATCTATCTATACAGTATATATATATATATATCGATCTGAAATTAAATATACTATAATTATTTATTATGTAAATTATGGATGAGTTGGTCGCAGTCAACCAGCACCTGCTAACGGGTTGGACCCTTTAGTTCAGCTGGTTAGTGCGGTTGCCTGTGGATCCTGGTCACAGGTTCAAATCCCTCCGTCACACTGTGGTCTATATGATTTGTTATTGTAACTAATAATAGGAAATAATAGTGAAATAATGAAGCTGAAGTGATGATGGTGTAATTACCACTGCCGTTGGTCGTTTTGTATAAAAAAGGACAGACAGGGCACAGCGGAGATACAATTATATGAGTCCTCATAGAAGAGATGATCTTAGTGTAATAATGACATTACTGTATAATAGCGTAGCCCATGTGCTTGCACCTCATGGTACCAAAGCACCTCAAAGGCACTAAAAACAAGATTACAAACATCACAAAACAAACTGGTCAGAGTCAGACTACTTCTTGACCTTACTCCTAAAACCCACCTCACCCCTGCCCACTTTGACAACCTAGGATGGCTTAGAGTAGACGACAGAGTACAGCCATTTGCAATGGGCCTGGTCTACAAGATACACTACACCACTAAGGTACCCATGTACTTGTCGAAATACTTCCCAAAGGTCAGTGAATACCACGACCACAACACCAGAGGGAGTTCCACAAATCATGTTCAACCCAGATTCAGCTCAAACAAGGGACTAAACACGTTTAGCAATTATGCCACATCAATGTGGAACGCCCTACCCACAGCCGTACATCTTTTTGAATCCCTACCCACCTTCAAAACTGCTCTCAAAGAGCAGCTACGGAAGGCTGCAATTCGAAATTGGCCCCTGTAAATATCCAACACCCCCCCCCCCCCCAATGTACAGTTTCTTCCCCCTCAAATGTATATACTCTCTTTTTAGACTATTTTTGTACTCATAAAATGTACTGTATATTTGTATATCTTATAAATGTCTGGATGTAACAGTACTGTTTATCTGTATGTCGTGTATGTCATAAATGTTACGATGAATTGAAAATGGGGGACCCTGATGTAAACAAGACGAAAGTCTTTCTCTGGTCTGCATCCCCTATTGCAGTGGTTCCCAAAGTCGGGGTCGCGACCCAAAGGTGGGCCGCGAGCAGCCACGGGTGGGCCGCGAGATGATTTAAAAAAAATAAAAAAAAATAAAAAAAATAAAAAGAAAATATTTTTTTTATTTTTTATTTTTTATTTTTTTATTATTATTTTTTTGTCAGGCCACTGAACTTAGAAGCAGGCCAGGACAGTGTTTCTAGTTGTATTCTAAAATTCTATTCTATTGTATTCTAAAATGTGACTATATGGTTTTATATTAACTTAATAAATAAACAAAAACGAAAAATCTACTTATTTCAACGAACATTTCAAACTAAATAACAGATTATGCACATAAAACGCTGAAAACAACCGAAGCAATAATAGTATTTTAATAAGGCTATTATTATTATCATTATTATTTTGCAACAAGTTAGCCCTCTCATAAATAGCACATATAAATGAATAACTAACTTGAACTAACTTAATAGGATTGAAGTGATATTTGGCTTAAAAAATCGGTCATCTGACAAAAAAAAAAAAAAAAAAGCCTGACGATGTGCATTGGGCCGCGGCTCTCTGACGCCTTATTTTCTGGGCCCCGGCCTGAAAAGTTTGGGAACCCCTGCCCTATTGTACCCATTCTGCAATCTGTAAAGTTTTCAATCAATCAAGCCTAGTAATGTAGTGGAATGTTTTATTCAGCCTCTAGATGGCAGCAAAGCTTTGCATCTAACTAGCCCGGTTTGCCGGAAATAGACCAGAAGAAGAAGAGCTGCTACGTGCTACCAGAGCCGGAAGTAGCAGTAGAAGAAGGACGGCGGACGCTAGTCAAAGAGCTACTACTAGTAGGCTAACTGCTAACCAAGATGGAGGAGTATAATTCTTCAAATAAGGCGAATGAAAACCTGGACGAGCCTCCCAACAGCCGACTGTTCCTGGTGACCAGTCGGTCAGTGCCCGAGGAGGTGATCCGGGACAGCTTCTCCGTGTTTGGGGACATCCAGGGGGTCTGGCTGGTAAAAGACAAACAGACCAAAGAGTCGAAAGGAGTCTCCTATGTGAAGTTCGCCAAGTCCTCCCACGCCTGCCTGGCCATGGAGGAGATGCACGGCAAAGTCCTGGCGGAGAGTACCAAACCCATCAAGGTGCGTTGGAGAAGGATTCCCGCTTTATTTACTTTAACCGGTCGTGTTTGTAGGAGATGGCGGCCCGGTGTGGTCTGGTGGGAGAGGGCGGCCCGGTGGCACCGTGTGGCCTGGTAGCGCCACACTGGCGCGGTCGCCAACTACGACGGTCTCACACACAACACTGTAGCCTGGATTCACCTTTCTTTAATCAGTATCTCTCATGATTAAACAAACTATTCTTTATACGACACCGGCTGGTGTGTGGGGGGAGGTTAAATTCAAGAGTGTGTGGGGGGAGGGGGCGTCGTTAAATTCAAGAGTGTGTGTGGGGGGGGGGGGGGGGCTTCTTTAAATTCAACAGTGTGGGGGGGGCTTCGTTAAATTCAACAGTGTGGGGGGGCTTCTTTAAATTCAAGAGTGGGGGGGGGGGGGCTTCGTTAAATTCAAGAGTGTAGTGTGTGGGGGGCGGGTGCTTCGTTAAATTCAAGAGTGGGGGGGGGCTTCGTTAAATTCAAGAGTGGGGGGGGGGCTTCGTTAAATTCAAGAGTGGGGGGGGGGCTTCGTTAAATTCAAGAGTCGGGGGGGGGGGGGGGGGGCTTCGTTAAATTCAAGAGTGGGGGGGGGGCTTCGTTAAATTCAAGAGTGTAGTGTGTGGGGGGCGGGTGCTTCGTTAAATTCAAGAGTGGGGGGGGCTTCGTTAAATTCAAGAGTGGGGGGGGGGCTTCGTTAAATTCAAGAGTGGGGGGGGCTTCGTTAAATTCAAGAGTCGGGGGGGGGGGGGGGGGGCTTTGTTAAATTCAAGAGTGGGGGGGCTTTGTTAAATTCAAGAGTGGGGGGGCTTTGTTAAATTCAAGAGTGGGGGGGCTTTGTTAAATTCAAGAGTGGGGGGGCTTTGTTAAATTCAATAGTGGGGGGGCTTTGTTAAATTCAATAGTGGGGGGGCTTTGTTAAATTCAATAGTGGGGGGGCTTCGTTAAATTCAATAGTGGGGGGGCTTTGTTAAATTCAAGAGTGGGGGGGGCTTTGTTAAATTCAAGAGTGGGGGGGGGCTTCGTTAAATTCAAGAGTGGGGGGGGGGCTTCGTTAAATTCAAGAGTCGGGGGGGGGGCTTTGTTAAATTCAAGAGTGGGGGGGCTTTGTTAAATTCAAGAGTGGGGGGGCACAAGAGTGGGGGGGGCTTTGTTAAATTCAAGAGTGGGGGGGGCTTTGTTAAATTCAAGAGTGGGGGGGGCTTTGTTAAATTCAAGAGTGGGGGGGGGGCTTTGTTAAATTCAAGAGTGGGGGGGGGGCTTTGTTAAATTCAAGAGTGGGGGGGGGCTTTGTTAAATTCAAGAGTGGGGGGGGGGGGCTTTGTTAAATTCAAGAGTGGGGGGGGGCTTTGTTAAATTCAAGAGTGGGGGGGGGCTTTGTTAAATTCAAGAGTGGGGGGGGGGGCTTTGTTAAATTCAAGAGTGGGGGGGGGGCTTCGTTAAATTCAAGAGTAGTGGGGTGGGGGCGGCTTTGTTAAATTCAAGTGTAGTGGGGGGGGCTTCGTTAAATTCAAGAGTGTAGTGTGTGGGGGGCTTTGTTAAATTCAAGAGTGGGGGGGGGCTTTGTTAAATTCAAGAGTGGGGGGGGCTTTGTTAAATTCAAGAGTGGGGGGGGGGCTTTGTTAAATTCAAGAGTGGGGGGGGGGGCTTTGTTAAATTCAAGAGTGGGGGGGGGGCTTTGTTAAATTCAAGAGTGGGGGGGGGGCTTTGTTAAATTCAAGAGTGGGGGGGGCTTTGTTAAATTCAAGAGGGGGGGGGCTTTGTTAAATTCAAAATTAAATTATTGATAATAGATCGATATATATCGTTCAAGAGTATAGTGTGTGTGTGTGGGGGGTGGTGGTGTCGTTCAAGAGTATAGTGTGTGTGGGGGGGGGGGGGGGGGGTGGTGGTGTCGTGGTGTCCAAGAGTATAGTGTGTGGGGTGGTGTCGTTCAAGAGTATAGTGTGGGGGGGGGGGGGGGGTCATTCAAGAATATAGTGTGTGTGGGGGGGGGGGGGCTAATTCAATAGTATAGTGTGTGGGGGGGGGGTCATTCAAAAGTATAGTGTGTGTGGGGGCGGGGGCTAATTCAAGAGTATAGTGAAGATTAGGGCTGTCTTAAATGCTTCGAAGCTTCGTTCGATGGACATGGGATTCGAATATGAAAATAAAATTCGATTATGCAATTTTTTTTTAAATAGAATATGAATATTAAAAAAAAACTCTGCCTCTTTGTTAATTCCAACAAGCAATGCTGTTTGTTATTTAAGATGAGGTCGGACTCGGCACTGACAGCTTTTATAAAGCCTCAAATGACGGCTTAAATAGTTCATGAAAGCAAAGTGTTTGTTTAGTTTGTCTAAGATTTAAAAAGGTTTAAACTTTACAACACTGACAAAGTTGAACAAAGTGCTGTACAAGTCCCACAACATAAAAAATAAAAAATAATATTAATACTTATTTATATATTTTTTAATTTTTTTTGTAAAAATAAAAAAAAAAGCATTTATTTCGAAGCTTCGAATTAAAATCGTATCTCGGCCCCGAAGCTTCGAATTCCAAAAAAATAAATCGAAGGTCAGCCCTAATAGTCATATGTTATGATGAATTGAAAATGGGGGACCCTGATGTAAACAAGACGAAAGTCTTTCTCTGGTCTGCATCCCCTTAACAATTGTGTGTATTGAGCTGTACTGTATACTGTACTCATTCTGCAATCTGTTAATAGAGTTTTCAATCAATCAGTCAGTGTGTGTGACTGACTTGGAGTGTGTCTGTTTCCAGGTGTTCATCGCCCAGTCGCGGTCGTCAGCGCGCCACAGGGACGTCGAGGACGAGGAACTTACACGGATCTTCGTTATGATTCCCAAAACATTCTCGGAGGAAGACCTCAAAGATACATTTAAGGTGCTGTCTGTCTCGCTGTCCCCCCCCCCCTTTTTTTTTATATAATTATTTGTAGTGTGTAATTCCATAGTATACGTATTTATTTATGTATTCATTTTCTTCATTGTGCTGCTCTTATCATTAGGGCACACATATTTTGTGTTTTATTATAATAAAATGCTAATTTCGTTTGCTCTCTTATGTCTCTCTCTTTCTAGGAGTATGGTGATATTGAGTATTGTGTGATAATAAAAAACAAGTTCACAGGGGAGAGTAAAGGTTTGGGATACGTCCGCTACCACAAGCCCTCCCAGGCTGCTGTGGCCATAGAGAACTGTGACAGAGGTACGTGTTGTGATGATGCTGTTGTTATTCAGGTTACAGAAATGTGTTGGCCACAGCAGCAGTGTTAGTATTAGGCTTGGGCGGTATCATTTTTTTCATACCGTCATACTATGATGACCCAATACCCCGGTGTACGGTATATGACGGTATGACTTTCATTTTCATCAGCGGGGGGGGGGGGGGGGGGGGGGGGTGCGTCGGAGCTAACAATATACTCGTTATTATCACCATACATAACGCTTGCTTATATTGAAACATGTTGAGATTAGGGCCGTTCTTTCAGTGCACTTTCTTCAACCTCGAAGTAAACAAATCACAGAAGGTAGCCCACTGCCGCCTGCCGGCACCATCCAGGTATTGACGTGAGCTAACGGTAGCTAGTTAGCCGGCAGCCCGGCACCATCGTATGAACGTGAGCCAGTTGCATTAGGATTAAAAAAATGTCAACACTCACTCACCCCGTTTTATATTACATTCCCAAAGAAGTGCCTCCGTCTCTCGTAGTCTCGTTGTGCTGGATGAAATCACTGGCGACTCGTGGCGGCGAGGGTTTTGCTTAAATCCGAACAGACTCCAGTCCTTTAATTGTTCAAATGCGACAAGTGTGTGCAAGTTTAGCTCTTGTTTGACAAAACGTTAGCCATCTGTGGTCAGGGAGCTCATCGTGGGCTGGAGTGACGGTGGTTAACTTCGACGCTTCATCGTTCAATGGTAACGTATTATTATTATTATTGCTTTAGCAGTCTGCTCAGAGATAGAGGAAATGCATACAGGTTAGTGTGACGCACCTCTGTGTTCTCTTCACGTGACTCACAATAGCCAATGCTGCCGCCATTTTGCTCAGCTCAGCTCTGTGCGGGAAATACGGACCGCCTCCCCTGCCCTCTGCTGGCCGTGCTGTGTGTGTGCACTACAACCAATGCAGTCCCTGTCGAAACTCCGTTTCAGTGTAAATAGAAACTGAACCCCAACTGTGATTTTGACTGTATTGATTTTCAATACCGTCGGTATCTCTAAATACCCCGGAATACCGTCATACCGCCCAAGCCTAGTTAGTATAGTTAGTAGGATATGTATTGACTATGTGTGGTTATTATTCAGTATACATATTAACTCATTCAGCGCCAGGGATTAGACGGGTCCCTTTGTAGCTATGCCACGCTTTAAAGATAGGAGTGCGTCACCTTGTTTGTAGAGCTATATCTATATTATAGCTATGGGGACAATACTATAGTCATTTGACAGTGACTTTCTTCCATCCAAGATGCAAAAAAGCTTTTGCGCGCTATCCCGTGGTGAATATAAGTATAATTTCAGAATGGTCTGGGGTAATTCCCGAAAGGCTGAGTTATAGCCTTTTACGTGAATTCTACTATAAACGTTGGCGTTTCTTGCCTGGACACGCTACTATTCCCAAATCAAATGTATATAATGGGTATTATGTTTCATCATGAATGCATGAAAGGGGGGGGGGGGGGTCGTTTCTGATTCTTTGATTGCCAGTCACAGCATTCGTATTGAACACAAAAACGCTGCTCAGCTGGATCGGTATAAAAACATTGCACGATCAAGCTAGAATTGACGTCAGATAGTCCTTACCTGTGATCGTCAGTATTCCAAAAATATTCCAATTGTTTGATCGCCATCTGGTCCATCTGATGTCCATCTGGTCCACGACATAACCCACCACAACATATGGATCGGGGGAATTTGACGCGCTTCAATGCAACCAGGAGAACTGGTCAACTCGCCCGACCCAGAAAACTGCGCCCAGAGACATTTGAGTGTAACACAGGGTCTGGAACAGGGTTTACTGCACTCTCGATAGTCGATACTGCCACCTGGGAGGATCTGGCCGGTACTGCACCCTCGGGGTCACAGTATGCCTTCTAACGGCAACATACGGGTCCCTGACATTGAATAGAATATTAAAATGGAAAAATTATCAAATAATGAGTATACTCGTTGTTGGCGTTAAAAGGATGGCACCCAATAACGAGTATAATAGTTTTTGGCGGGGAATGAGTTAAGTGTTATTATAGTTAGTAGGATATGTATTGACTATGTGTTGATATTATTCAGGTTACAGGGCCATCTTAAGTGTTATTATAGTTAGTAGGATATGTATTGACTGTTATTATTCAGGTTACACATTAAGTGTTAGTCAATACATATCCTACTAACTACTAACACTTAATATGTAACCTATAATAACAGTCATATACTATGTGTTGTTATTATTCAGGTTACAGGGCCATATTAACACATTCTGCGCCACGCAGTATGCCCATCTTATACCACTCTCTGCCAGTGCTGTAACCCTATGGAGTGGCTCACCTTCTTTGCAGGGCTAGCCTATAACTTTTTAAATATTATAGCTATATCAACATTACTATGGCCCATTCAACATCAGGTATCTATCGTTCCGGATGTGGGAACGTTATATTTTTCCATTCATACATTGTCGTGTTAGTACCGTAGTGAATATAAGTGTGTTTTTAGAGTGTATAGCAGTAATTCCTAGAACGCGCGTTATAGGCCCTGCCGCTTATTATACATAATCGACTGGAGTTTCGTTCCTATATACGCTATATTAAAAATTCAAATGCATATGATCGCTATACATTATGCTCCATCATGCGTGGGGGGGGGGGGGGGGGGGGGGTCGTTTATGATTCCTTGATTGTCACTAACGGCTTTCTTTAGTACGACACCATACGTTGATCGGATAGATTGCAATGAAAAATGGACAATCGAGCTGGAATTAACATTAGATTCCTCTTACCTGTGGCCGATGCATCTGCAGATTTTTTTTCCAATTATTTGATGTTGATCTGCTAGATCCATTTTCCGTTTGTATGACGCAATAAACGCCGAAAGCATATTGATTCTTGCGTCTCGAAAGCGATCCCATGCACTCGAGTGTGTATCTTGATCCACGTTACAAGATATCTCTGCCGGAGGATTTTCCCCGATGCACAGAGCGCCACATCCGGTTTAGAGTGGAGTGCAACTCGCCCGAAATCCACCAGGCGGCGGTATTGAGGCGTCAGACAGGGTCCAGCTGGCTCCCGGAGCCTTCCTGGATGAATTATGAATGCCAATAGCGAATAAAGGAAATAGCGATCATAAAAACGAGTAAACTCGTTGTTGGCGCTATTCGATTGGCGGGCAATAATGAGTAAACTCGTTTTTGGCGCAAGATGTGTTAGTATAGTTAGTAGGATATGTATTGACTGTGTTGTTATTATTCAGGTTACATATTAAGTGTTAGTATAGTTAGTAGCATAATGTATTGACTGTTATTATTCAGTTTACAGGGCCATATTAAGTGTTGGTCAATACATATCCTACTAACTATACTAACGCTTAATATGGCCCTGTAACCTGAATAATAACAGTCAATACATATCCTACTAACTATACTATGTGTTATTATTCAGGTTACATATTAACTCATTCGGGGCCAAACCCGAGATAAGTCGGGTTAACTCGCCATGCGCTGGGCGCCAGACCCGAGATTTCTCGGGTTTTGGTTGTTATTTATTTTATTCGATATTTCCCTTCATAATTCATCCATCCAGCCTGATGTTATCATTGGGAATGGGTCTGAGATCGCAAACGTCCAATACCGCCGCCTAACGCCTTGCGGCTGCTATTGCACTCCATTTGAAACGATGTGGCTTGTTGTCTGGGCCGAGCTGCGGCATGCGGGCGGGGTCTAAATACTCCGGCAAGACAAGCGGTTATAACTGATGCTTTGACGAGGGTCACCCCCCCCTCGTTCATGTTCAATGCTGGATTACGTTGGAAACACGATCGCGATCAGTATTTGGAATGGCGATCAGATAATTGGATTCTTCTTTTTGCAGTACATCATAGATAAGGTAAGGACTGTATGTTATCAATCTTGCGTTGATCTGATAATTCTTTCCCCGCGATCGGAGTGTGTGTCTGTAATGTACTGTGTAGCGTATTCCGTTGGTGGCGATCGAAGCATAGAAAAACGACCCCCCCCCCACCCTTTCATGCATGCATGATGAAACATAATACTGATAATATAGCGTTGATTTCAGATTGATTATTGATCCAGGCCAGGAATGGCACGATTTATAATGAAATGCAGTAAAACGCTGTTTGACAGCGTTTCCTGGGATTACACAGAATCACTCTAAAACTATACTCGTATTCACCACGGTATAAAACGGAAATGTATGGATGAAAATCTTGACCAGAAGAAACTCAATGACAATCGAATATGTTATTAGATCCATAGCTATAATATTTTATATAGTTTTAGCACTGCAAACACCGGCATTTATCCCCATTGAACAAAGCGCTGGCACACACGGCCATACGCCCACAGCGACCTCTGGCGTCCAATGAGTCAAGTGTTTGTATAGTTAGTAGCATATATGTATTGACTAACACTTAATATGTAACCTGAATAATAACAACACATAGTCAATACATATCCTACTAACTATACTAACACTTAATATGGCCTTGTAACCTGAATAATAACACATAGTCAATACATATATCCTACTAACTATACTATGTGTTATTATTCAGGTTACAGGGCCATATTAAGTGTTAGTATAGTTAGTAGGATATCTATTGACTGTGTTGTTATTATTCAGGTTACATATTATTAAGTGTTAGTATAGTTAGTAAGATATGTATTGACTGTTATTATTCAGGTTACAGGGCCATATTAAGTATTAGTATACTTAGTGTTATATGTATTGACTATGTGTTATTATTCAGGTTACAGGGCCATATTGGCAGAGCCTCGCAGTAGAACAACACCAGCAGATGCAGAGTACCCCGGGGGTGGAGGCGGAGGCGGAGGTGGAGGTGGAGGTGGAGGTGGAGGTAGAGGGGAACACATGAACAATGACGGCAACAACCCCTACACCTACCCTGCTATGGGTGAGCAGCTCTCTTCCTCTTTTCAACCCCTACCCCTTTGCTATGGGTGAGCAGCTCTCTTCCTCTTTTCAACCCCTACCCCTTTGCTATGGGTGAGCAGCTCTCTTCCTCTTTTCTCCATGGCACACAGATGTTGCTGCGGTAGGCTCTGCAGGCAAATTGTGGTCAGTCACTCGTGACTTTCTCCTGCTCTGGCACAGCACTGACGTAGTATGGAGAGCAGTCAGACTTAAATCTCCCTAAATCATCCTTGAACACAATTGCAAGATATTAACAACACAAATTTGCCAAACTGCTAAAACGAATGGCTGACTAGGCCACCTCCACCAATGGAAACTAGTATTTATAGAAGCGCTTACATAACGCAAATACATTGAATGGCTATTTGTAGGGCTTGAAGTTTTCGAATGAAGCTTCCAATGTCTGTCGTCATATTTATTTTTATTTTTTAATATCCCCAAACACATTTTTTTATTAAATCAACTTTCTTATAACTCGTCAGTTTTGTAAACATAAATAATCCAATAAGGGCACGGTTGGTACGAAAGTGATGGTGACGTCTTGATGGAGTGCCAAGTGGATGCAGATAGGCTACATCATTTATGATAAATGTTTTATAAAAAAAAATATGACTAGTCATATACTATAATAGTATAATATTAGTGTAGCCTAATCTTTATCTGCAACTGTGAAGAAAAACCCCATTGGTTTAAACAGAATGAATAGACCCATAAAAAAAATTTGTCAACGTTATGAATGAAGCTTTGAACTATTCGGTACAGCCCTAGCTATTTGCAATGGAATGAAAATATGGTGTTTTTTAATGCGATAATCTTAAGGATGAACACTTTAAGAAAAGTAACAGACTCTTAATGTGAAACTATTCCTCTTAACCACTGTCTCAACCTCCAGCCGACCCCAGCGGCTACCCACCCTCCGACTACCGCTCCAGTGATATCATCACTCGCTGCCTGATGGTGTCGTCGAGGGCGATCATTACCCAGGAGCAGATTTATGGTCTGTTTGACATTGTCCCTGGAATGGACTACTGTGAACTCCAGAGAGACCCGTATGGGCAGAGTAAAGGTTGGTACCGACCCATCACCAGCTCTCTTCTTTAGCCTCAAGGTACCACCTCCACGGTCTGGATAGACTAGGCTTTGTTGTACTCCAAATAACATATCTTGCTGGCCTTTTGATTTTTGGTTGCTGTGTGTCACGTGTCCTCCAGGCCATGCTGTGATTCGCTACAACAACCTGGGCTCAGCGCTGTACGCCAAAGAGAAGCTGACTGGTTTTGAATATCCGCCTGGAAACAGACTGGCTGTTACTTTCATAGACGATGGAGAGGACCGCACCAGGTACACGCACACACACACACACACACAGTGTCATTCTGGACCTGGTGAAGAATGGTCTATTTTCACTTCTTCACTCCACCTCACTTCCTAACCAACAGACCACAGTGTGTTAGGTTAGACAATCTCACCCTGAGAACCGGCGTCCCACAGGGCTGTGTGCTGAGCCCTCTCTACACCCTGAGAACCGGCGTCCCACAGGGCTGTGTGCTGAGCCCTCTCTACACCCTGAACACCGGTGATCCACAGGGCTGTGTGCTGAGCCCTCTCCTCTACACCCTGAACACCGGCGTCCCACAGGGCTGTGTGCTGAGCCCTCTCCTCTACTCCCTCTACGCCCTGAACACGGGTGTCCCACAGGGCTGTGTGCTGAGCCCTCTCCTCTACACCCTGTACACCGGTGATCCACAGGGCTGTGTGCTGAGCCCTCTCCTCTACTCCCTCTACGCCCTGAACACGGGTGTCCCACAGGGCTGTGTGCTGAGCCCTCTCCTGTACACCGGTGATCCACAGGGCTGTGTGCTGAGCCCTCTCCTCTACTCCCTCTACGCCCTGAACACGGGTGTCCCACAGGGCTGTGTGCTGAGCCCTCTCCTCTACACCCTGAACACCGGCGTCCCACAGGGCTGTGTGCTGAGCCCTCTCCTCTACTCCCTCTACGCCCTGAACACGGGTGTCCCACAGGGCTGTGTGCTGAGCCCTCTCCTCTACACCCTGTACACCGGTGATCCACAGGGCTGTGTGCTGAGCCCTCTCCTCTACTCCCTCTACGCCCTGAACACGGGTGTCCCACAGGGCTGTGTGCTGAGCCCTCTCCTGTACACCGGTGATCCACAGGGCTGTGTGCTGAGCCCTCTCCTCTACTCCCTCTACGCCCTGAACACGGGTGTCCCACAGGGCTGTGTGCTGAGCCCTCTCCTCTACACCCTGAACACTGGCGTCCCACAGGGCTGTGTGCTGAGCCCTCTCCTCTACACCGGTGATCCACAGGGCTGTGTGCTGAGCCCTCTCCTCTACACCCTGTACACCGGTGATCCACAGGGCTGTGTGCTGAGCCCTCTCCTCTACACCCTGTACACCGGTCATCCACAGGGCTGTGTGCTGAGCCCTCTCCTCTACACCCTGTACACCGGTCATCCACAGGGCTGTGTGCTGAGACCTCTCTTCTACACCCTGAACACCAGCGTCCCACAGGGCTGTGTGCTGAGCCCTCTCCTAGGGCTGGGCGATAAAACGATAACGATAACTATCGCGATAAATTATTTCCTCGAAATAAACATGAAACGTGGTCGCAAAGTTTCGATATATCGATTTTCCAAGCTTGGATATGAGCACACGCACTAACAACCAATCAGTGAAGGAGATGGCCGACAGCGGAAGGAGACCCAGAAGGAGACGCGGAGGTAGGACTCAGTAAACAAGGCTGGCTAGGCTAATTAGCTTGCACGGTGCTATTTTACAGTTTACCTGCCGAGTTGGTGTGTGTTTTTGAATTCTGAGGGTAACTGTTATAGTAGTGTGGGGTATACGGTGGACGTCGTTGCAATGTATTGGGGCGGAACAGAGTATTTTAGGGTCATATTTAGTACATTGTCATGAGATACTCCGCTTGCTTTGGCTAACTGCTAACGTGCGCGGACTGATGACGACATCAACTCGACTCTCGAGACATTCGCAGCAGCAAAACAAGTCTATTAATAGCCCGTCCATCGGCGCCGGGCATAATAAGTTAATTAAACTTGACAGACATTATATCGACGATAATTATCGATATCGAGTTATATGAAAATAATTTTATAATTTTATCGCGATAATGTTTTTGGCCATATCGCCCAGCCCTACCCTCTCCTCTACACCCTGAACACCGGTGTCCCACAGGGCTGTGTGCTGAGCCCTCTCTACTCCCTCTACGCCAGTGTCCCACAGGGCTGTGTGCTGAGCCCTCTCCTCTACTCCCTCTACGCCCTGAACACCGGTGTCCCACAGGGCTGTGTGCTGAGCCCTCTCCTCTACTCCCTCTACGCCCTGAACACCGGCGTCGCACAGGGCTGTGTGCTGAGCCCTCTCCTCGACACCCTGAACACCGGTGTCCCACAGGGCTGTGTGCTGAGCCCTCTCCACTACTCCCTCTACACCCATGACTGCACTCCTGTACATGGCTCCAACACCATTTTCAAGTTTGCAAATGACACAACAATGAGTTGACCTGCATGAAGGAGGTCCAGCACCTGGCTGCATGGTGCGCTGACAACAACCTGGCCCTCAACACCAAGAAATCCAAGGAGCTCACTGTGGACTTCAGCAAGCCCAAAGCAGGCATGCACGCTCCCGTCTGTATATACGGGATGGAAGTCGAGCGTGTCTCCAGCTTAGAGTTCCTGGATGTCCACTTCTCCGAGTACCTCTCTTGTGCAATGATAATAAATTGTATCTAAAGCATGTACATTTTTTACGCAATCTGAATATAATTGTATTGTCTGGATCCATTACGGTATACCTTAATATTCTCTATACCTCGGCTCCCAGCCCTAATACTTATACGTAAGTTAACTGTGTGTCTGTCTGTGTGTGTGTGTGTGTGTGTGTGTGTGTGTGTGTGTGTAGTCCAGTAGGAAGGATGGCCATGCAGTTTGTAGCAGCTCAGATGATGACTGCTTGCTGGAACGGACCTTCTTCCAGCCAGATGATGAAACCTCCCTCTGTGAGTCCTGTCTTTCTGTCCCTCCATCTGTCTTCACATGTCTGTCGTTGCGATACTTAGTAGCTACCTACTTACTAGCGACCACACTAGATGACCGGTACGTGTGACAATGTGACATGGTCAGAACTGTTTGCCTCTACCAGCATGCAACACCTGCATTACCTGCCTGGCTTACTACCTAAATAACGTTCCCATTTCACACCTGCTGCCAAGTGTGCAAAACGGGTACTGCTAGACAAGTGTACCAAAACGTGTTTCAAAACAAGTGTACCAAAACGAGTGTTCCAAAACAAGTGTACCAAAACGAGTGTACCAAAACGAGTGTTCCAAAACAAGTGTACCAAAACGAGTGTACCAAAACAAGTGTAATAGGAAAACAAAGAAGGTAAACGGCTCCAACAGTGGGTGTGTTTGGTCCCCCAGGCCTTCCCTGCCTCCTCGCCCGTGTCGCGGGTCCAGACCGACGTGTCGCTTCCCTCCATGAAGAAGCTGGCTCCTCCCGACAGCAAGGTGAAGGAGCGCTTGTTTGTGGTGTTCAGCCCCTCCCCGCTGCCCCTGGAGTTGCTGGAGGACGTCTACTGGTGAGTTACTGCATGAAAACGGTCTCTAGTTAGTGGCGAGGTGACGGCGGGCAGTGCGGGGCACATTTGTTATTACGTTCGCCTATAGAGCAACTCACTTGTGTTTGATTGGTTGAAGGTTTTAGCAACCCGTCAGTCTCTCCCTCTGTCAGCTGAGTCTCACCCTCAGTCTCTTGAACAAAGCTAACCGTTAAGACGTACCTGTAGTTATGAAGTGGTGACACTAAGGCTGTCACGGTTTGACATTTTCTCACACGGTTTTGTGTGTGGCTCATCACTGCGGCATGCGGTGGTACCGCACTTTAAAGAGATATATATTTTTTTATATATTTTTTTATTAACACATTGGGCGCCAGCCATTAGACAGGTCCCGTTGTAGCAATGCCACGCTTTAAAATATAGGAGTGCGTCACCTTGTTTGTAGAGCTATAACTATATTCTATATTATAGCTCTGGATACAATACTATGGCCCATTTGACGTCAACTATCTATCGTTCAATATGTGAAAAATAATAAAAAAATGTCATCCATATGTAACGGTTGTCCTCTGTCAGTCAGTGGTTCTCAAACTTTTTACACCAAGTACCACCTGAGAACGTAGCTGGCTCTCCAAGTACCACCATATGACCGATGTTAAAATACAGTCTATTCAGCTATGCACAGTTCACGCAGGAGGCAAATGTATTCCTAATACCATTATTTATTGTTAACTTTTGTCAGACACAGCCACAATGTACAAAAGGGTAGCACTAGAACTAGCAAACTCTTCCACACAACACATACAATGCAAGGGGCATTGAGAACATAATAACTAACATTCTCAGAAAATTAAGAACTGTATTTCAGCAAATGTACTTAATTCTCTCTCTCTCACACACGGCAAGCAATTTTCCTTCATTCTCTCTCTCACACACACACACAGCATGTTGTTGTCCATTGACAACTCACATAAGCAGGGCCGGACTGGGGAAATAATTCAGGCTGGCAAATATAGTGTGAAATATAGCCCTAGTCAGGCCACTTTCTAAGTGGGGGTCCCCCACCAGGAATTATTTTGTTACAAAGACTTAATTTCCTGCATTCTGAAATGTTACCCTTTAAATGCCAGTGTTTGTGATGGGCATCACAAATTATTGTAAAAAAAAAAAAAAAAAACATATTCAATACATTTTCGAATTGTAACCCTTTAACACTTCCTGCGCCAAAAACGTCGTACAACGGGTTTCAAGTTCATGCGAATTCTGCCAGATCACGGCGTACAACGTTATTTTGATCATATTTCATATTTTCGCCATGGTTTCATATTTCCCTCACGGAGGCTGGTCTGATGCTGTGGGACTCGGCACAACTCTGCAACGCTTCAATACTGCCACCTGGTGGATGATCGGCGAGTTGCCAAACCGGAAATGCCGGTTGGATATCGGTGCGTCTCCTAAATACGTCCGGCCACTCGCTTATCGTTGCGGGACTCAAGACACACGTCCATGTGTAGCGATCGCTGCCATAACTCAATAATCGACATGATTTGGGCTGTTATTATTATTATTATACAAACCGGAAATGGATCACCTCGATCCCCATCAAATAACTGGGATCTTTTTGCTCCAGTGTCATCGCCCAACGGTAAGAGGAGGCTGCCGTGACTTTCAGCGTTTTTGTTTATTATTATCCATGCAAACTGCTCTGATCTATATATCACCCATACTACATAAATCATTTAACGACGATCACGGAAATATAAACTCCCCCCCCCCCCCCCCCCCCGTTCAACCGCGCATGATCAGTCATAACGTTTAGGACCATGTACAGTTAATTTTTAATATAGCGTGGATCGGTATCAAACGGCATTTGATAATCTATATATGCATTTATGCCTATATCTCACGTTCTAGGAATTACTGCAGAAAATGATAAAAACATATTTATATTCTAGATGGTATTTTTGTATGAATGTGTGAATGAAAAAGTAAAACGTTCCTACATCCTGAACGATAGATAATCGATGTTGAATGGGCCATAGTAATGTCAATTTAGCAATACAATTAAAAAAAATTATAGCCCTGCAAAGAAGGTGAACATCTCCATAGACTTACAGTGCTGGCAGAGAATGGTATAAGATGATCAAACTCCGTGGCAGTTAATGTGTTAAATGCCAGTTTGTGTGATGGCATCACAAATTAAATTATTGTTAAAAAAACACAAGTAGAATATTTTCAATATATCAAATGCAAAGTAAATTTTTCTGGGGGGGATTATTATAGGCTAGGCATGTGTCAATGATTAGCAACAACACAGATTTTGATGGATTTTTAGTTTTTTGTAATGTCAGATGTAACAACAACTCTTCAGAAAAGTGGGAGTATTTCATTTTGTTTCTGACATATAAAATGGTTATGATCAGGGCTGAAGTTGAATAAAAGATTTATGACTGTTTAGACTGCATTACTCTCTGTCACAGTGATCTCCTGGTTGTTCCCCACTTAGGTTATCTAACTATCTGCAGCTATAAACACTGGCCTGGCCTGCTTCTAAGTTCAGTGGCCTGACTGCAAAATGTTTATTTTAAATGTTTTTAAATTTTAAATTTTTTCAAGTACCACCAGCAGTACCACCAAGTACCACTAGTGGTACGCGTACCACAGTTTGAGAACCACTGCTCTATGTGTTAGGCTGGCTAACACCCGTTCTATCTGCGTTGTGTTCTGGGGACTTCAAACGCCACAGGAAAGGAGGAGACGGTTCTACTGTAGGCAATAACGGCCATTTATTGCTGGTTCAGCTCTCAAAATGCTGGGGAACCTGCACACAATGAATGGCAAAAGTACCACAAAATAACGGTATTACATTCGATTCCAGTCCTGACAGTCCAAATCTCTTAGGTTGAGCGTTCTGGCGCGAAGTGCCTGGTGACGTCACTACGTGGACCGTGTGACCTAGCCACATCTCTCACAGTAACTAGCATACTAAACCTGTTGGTGGCAGGTTGGCATTGTATATAAATGTATAAAGTGAATACATAAACATGAAAGAAACAATTTAGAATACACATACCGGCAAACTTCAGAATGTCATCTTTCAAAAGAGATCAGGCAGGCTCATGCATGTGCTATAAGTATAAAGTATGTTGTTTTGGTTTGCAAAAAAAGTATGCAGTCCTCGAAAACAAATGGCCAGGAGACTCATTGCAGGTTAACAGGTTAAAAAAGTGTTACCGAACTTCTATCGGCATGTTACAAGAAGAGATCTTGTATCTCAATGGGACATTCCTGGATACAAAAATAAAAATAAAATGTGACATGTCATACCAGAGGCGAGAATATATTAGACGTCACAGGCTCTTAGTCCATTCGGTAAATCTGACACGACGCCTTCTTTCATATGCCAAACTATAAACAAGTCTCAAGCGCGCTCCCATGGAAACGCGAGAAGTGACACGTTGGTCTGTGGACTCGGAGAATTTTTTTATTTTATTTTTAAACAACCACGGTTGTTTGTTCTCCATCCGCGGGTGCCTTGGCCCTTGACACACCGCGGTATTGCGGTGATGCGGTTACCTCGACAGCCCTGGGTGACTTGCACACTCGCGCGCACACACACGCGCTCACACTGTTAGCTCACCGAGTCTCACCACAGCACTTGCTCTGGTGTGTGTTTTCATCTTGGTATCATTTTCAGAAAGACTATTCAAGCTTTCTTCTCCAAACACGGTAACATAGCGAGTTATCGTAACGTTATCTTCACTTCCCCCTCTGCTCTGCTCCGTGTGTGTGTGGAGCCCCGCCCTTGGTGAGAGGACACAGAGAGCATTGTTACTGCTGTTGGTCTTCATAGGACAGAGGAGTCAACATAGTTACTGCTGGTCTTTATAGGAAAGGAACTGGCTCAGTGGCCTCGTGGGTAGAGTGTCCGCCCTGAGTTCGGGAGGCTGGGAGTTCAAGCCCCGGCCGAGTCATACCAAAGACTATTTAAAAATGGTACCCATAGCCTCCCTGCTTGACACTCAGCATCAAGGGTTGGTTTGGGGGGAAGTCCTTGCGACATACTAGCATCATGTCCAAGGGGTGTACTTGTACATCAAGCTGCCTCACGCTACGGAAACAGGAGATAGGATCCTGCCCCATGTGCCGTTATGGCTCGAGAACCATTGGTTCTCAAAGGCAAAACTTTATAGGAAAGAGACTAACATTGTTACTGTTGTTGGTCTTTATAGGACAGTGGAGTCAACATTGTTACTGTTGGTCTTTATAGGAAAGACTAACATTGTTACTGTTGTTGTTCTTTATCGGACAGAGTAGTCAACATTGTTACTGCTGTTGGTCTTTATAGGACAGGAGTCAACATTGTTACTGCTGTTGGTCTTTATAGAAAGGAGGACTCAGATTAGAACAGTTTTGAACTGGATTAATCTGTGTTTCACTCCATCTCTCCAGTCGTTATGGTTCTCTGATTGAAGTCCATCTGGTTCCGGGAAGGAAAGTCGGCTACATGAAATACGCTGATAAACAGGTAATAATAATTAATAATGTACATGTATTTCATTTTCTTTTCTGCTAGACCTTTCTTTTTACAATATGCAAATAGACTTGGTTTATTTTAATTTGTGCAGATCCAAACTGAATGTTTGTATCCCCTCCCTACTTCCCATTTCCCCTTGTGGAACGCACCTGATTGGATAAATGACATGCTGGTGCTCTAGTGCGACATCTAGTTGCAGAATGATACCTATAGCACCTTTAAGTTCAGACAAATACCTCCCTCACTCTCTCTGTTTCTCTCTCTATGTCTCTCTCTCTGTGTCTCTCTCACAGTGTGCGGACGATGCGATGGCAGCGCTCCATGGCCGGGTGGTGAACGGCGTGAGGATGAAGGTGATGTTGGCCGACCCTCCCAGAGAGGAGTCACACAAACGCCCGCGCACGTACTAGGAGAGTAGGTGAGTAACCCCCCCCCGCGCCTCAAACCGGGAACATGGCTCTGTCATTATATATATATATAATATTATATTATTATTAAGCATGTATTATTGTATCATTTTCCAAATTGTTGTTGATGATGTCTGGCTGTTGGACCTGACCGGACGTTCACAGTGATTGCACGACTGTGTTGCTCTCTGACAGAGTTTCATTTGGAATGAGACGATCCGTTACCGTTGCATTTCCGCTGCATTACCTGCGTTAGACTCTGCATGTACATTGAATCAATAAAAATGCAATATGCAATCAATGTGCAGCGTGAGCGTGAGACCCTCGGTATGAAGGGTTTTACTGTCAAAGGTCTGCTGACACGGCTCAATCCTCCCTTTCAAACACAAAGGAATTAAGAAACTGCCTTTTCCTCCTTGTTAAAGGAACACACCTTTTTAGGAAATTAGCTTAGTGTCTTCTCCAGAGTCAGACTAGATTCAAGATGGATACCAATCTCCTCTCTGTGTGTTCAGTAAGCTAGCCTAGCTTAGCACAAATTAATGGAAGCAGATACAGACCACTAGCCTAGCTGTTAGCCAAAAACACCTCTCCTTGAGTTTTAAGCTAGGCTAGTGGTCTGTATCCACTTTCCACTGAACACACAGAGAGGACATTTGTATCTATCTTCTTGTTTGACTCTGGAGAAGACGATAAGCATATTTTCCCATAATGTTGGCGTGTTTTAAGTTATTTCCTAGTTTAAGTTATATCCTGATTGTTGTTTTTATTTCTTATGATAATTCACTGAGGCTGATGGTAGTCCAGTTCATCTTTGTTGGGACAGTTTGATGGACATAGCAACAGTAAATAAGGGAGGTGGGACTTCCAAGACATTTAGCAATACATAGATCAGTTATATGTTTACATGGATCAGTTATGTCTACATAGATCAGTTATGTCAACATAAATCAGTTTTATCTCTAAATAGATCAGGTATATGTCTACATAGATTAGTTAAACATATACAATTAAGTCAACATATACAACTATTTATCAACATCAATGAACATGTAGCACCTTAAGTGTTTATTTGTTTATGCCATTATGTATAAATAGTTAGACAGACAGATATATATATACAGACGGACAGAAAGATGGATAGACATATATATAGATACAGACATATATATATATATATATATATATATATACATATAGATACAGACATATGGATAGAGATACAGACGGATGGATATAGATATAGATGGATGGATATTGATAGACAGATATATATATATATAGATACAGACAGATACAGACAGATATATACATAGATACAGACATATAGATGCAGACAGAATGATATATATAGATAGACATAGATATAGATACAGACGTATAGATATAGATGATACAGACAGATATAGATACAGACCGATGGATAGACAGACAGTTCTACAGTCATCAGGACAGTTATTATTAGAATGTTGTATAATTGTGCAGTTTTCTAATATGTATGTTAGTGTTGCTGAGAGCTTGATCCTTGTCAGTATCCACCTTTTTAAAGTTTTATAACAACTTCTGGGTTTCTTTCTTTTTCAGTGAAATAACTCTGAAGCTTCTTGTTTCCTAGGTGACTGTTGTCATGACAATGACCCCTGACCTGACCGACCGACGACACCACGACCCGACCAAGATTTCTGTTGTTATTGTTTAGTGCATGATTTGACCTTTGACCTTTTTATTAATACTCCTGTTTCAAATCTCCTGGACTGACCAGCTGTGTGTGTCAGCGTTAGAGGATGTAGCCACACCATATGTTTTTCACAAAATAATTTATTAGGAAAGTGTTGTAAACAGACCGAAGATAAACACAAAAGATTGAGTGTAGAAGGGTTTCTGACATACTGAACAACCACTAGACTCTTCCTCCCACTAGACTAGATTACAGTAAACCTCATCCCGCTAGACTAGAGTAACCTGTCTTGTTAAGATATAATTGATGCAGCACAAAGGCAGCTGAAAAACAGAGACTAAGGAGAAAGAAAGAAAGTTATCAAAACAAATCTTAAATACTAGGTTCTGTTCTGTGTCTGTAAAGTCTGAAGTTGAAATTATTGATATGAGTTAGTTTGCGTTCTAAGTTGACCGTTTTCTCATTGTGAGACTTTAGGGTTGTGTGTAAATCTAGATTTGAGTTGTAGTAGATGTTGTCGTGGCGCTGGGACCATTGTCTTCACAGCACTGGTAAATAAATGAGGCATTTTTTAACTCCTGGCTGCTCTGAGATCTGTGTGGAGCTGGATCCTCTAACGCTGGGCTGGAGGGAACCGAGACGTGATTGACTGGCCTCGTTGTCAACTCTTTACCTGAAATAAAGCTTAACTCTACACCTCTGTCTTGTGTCCTCATTCCTCTTATCAGTAATTACTCAATAATAATGATGATGATGATGATACGTGTGGTAGTAGCAGTAATGATGATGATGATGGTTGTAACTGAGGGGTACAATTCCCTGACTGTATTGTTAGATATGATATTTAATACCACTACCTCATGTACTTTAACTTCTGGCCACCCAGTACAAGATATAAGTATGATGAACACTTTCCCACCTGATGAAACGAACCAACACAAATGTACCAAATCGAAAGTTTAATACAGCAAAGGGTGTATACAACGATCACTTAATTACATTTATGATTTGAAATATGGAATATGCACTTTTATGGCAAATGAGTATTCGTAGGTAAATCAACATTGAATGTCCAATCTCTGGTTGCGCAGGGAGTAAGTATACAACCTGGAATATTTAGGAAACGATAGCGATGGTACTTAAATGATTATAGCTGGATACACTAAGGGGGGGGGGTCCCGCTGGTTGTAAGACAGTAGGAGGGGGGGGTTAGAGAAGCCGCTGGCGGTATCCCATCTGGCCGACGGTGTCTTGGGAGAATCCAAAGTCTTGGACACGGTGCCCACAGAAACTCGGGCCGCAGACGAATACAGCTGGACCCTCTGTGGAACGGTATCTGCCGGTCCACAACGGAGAGACGTGAGGCGACCTCACGTGTAGAGCGCCGTCTCACCTGGAGTCCTCTCCGGGGGGTAATTCCAACACTCGGCAGTGTTGGCCTTTATCCATGGAATAATCAAAGCACACAAAGCATAATCCAAGCCGTGGAAGGCTCGCTGTCGTCTGGTTAGAGTAATCCAATATACAGGTCCAGTCGCTCTTGGCCCGGAGCTCCTCGGATGCAATCACCACTAGGGGTCTGACCAGCCTGGTTAAGCGTCCAGATAACGTCAGGAACGATGGGGGTACTGATAACTGTAGAACTCTAACCGAACGATGCACCATACATAAATAGACTACTATTAGCTTAATAGAATATGTCCAACTCGACGGTATGGTGCCAAACTATGACCATTCAACTATTAATCTACCCGATATCTCAATGCCTATTCTGGGCCAAGTAGGCCTTACTACACCGCACGTGCGTCGTGGGGAGGCTTTTGCGTCTGTCACTGTTGGAGGGTAAAGAACTGGACTAAAAGAAAGTTCTACTTTACGAGCGCCATATATATATGCGCTATGAACAAATAGTACCATACGTATTTCGCCCGACATATTACTGCGCGGAACCGGGGGTTGCCTCGACATGTTAGGCGGCACGATTGAACTTGGACCTAGGGGTATGGCAACCTGGCGCCAGGTTCTCGTCCAATGGTAGAATGAAACTATTATGGGCTGTTTAGTAGAAACGGGGATATTCAATGCATATTGTACAAGGAATATACAGGGGATATCAAACGATATACAAATACAATTAAATATATATATAAATAAATATACATATTCGGTTTAATCTGATCCTTCACAACAATGGTAATAAATCGATTAAACAAGTTTTTTTTTTTATTTAGAGATAATATATCTTAGCTGTTACAGTAAATATGTTCTTAAACAAACACCCATTGCATTCATTTTCTCACATACCTCTGGAGAAAGTCTAAGAGACGTAATCTTAAACAGTTTGTTAGAACTCGGCATTCATAGTATTATCATGCCATGCCTACCAATATGGCACCATGCGATGGCCCATTGACCACAGTTGCCGTGTCATGCATACCAACATGGCGCCATGCGACGGCCCATTGACCACAGTTGTCACTTAAAGGGTGCATCTGTAACCTTTGAACAACTGTATACACCTTCCTTGAATCTATGGAACATGTTTGCATGGGTTTTGCAGAGAAACTAAAAATCCAATTGTTTATTTTCCAGCACCTTTTCTTCTCTTGTATAGAACAGTGTTTTTGGAGGCTGGAGCAACACAACACAACACATAAATGAATCCTTTCCTTCCCTGCCTGGCTGCTCCACACCCACGAGTTATAAACAACACTGTTATAATAAACACATGTCACCAGGTAAGCAGTGTTCCTGGCTATAAACACTGTTATAAACACATGTCACCAGGTAAGCAGTGTTCCTGGCTGTAAACGCTAATAAACACATGTCACCAGGTAAGCAGTGTTCCTGGCTGTAAACGCTAATAAACACATGTCACCAGGTAAGCAGTGTTCCTGGCTGTAAACACTGTTATAAACACATGTTACCAGGTAAGCAGTGTTCCTGGCTGTAAACACTGTTATAAACACATGTTACCAGGTAAGCAGTGTTCCTGGCTGTAAACACTGTTATAAACACATGTCACCAGGTAAGCAGTGTTCCTGGCTATAAACGCATGTCACCAGGTAAGCAGTGTTCCTGGCTATAAACGCATGTCACCAGGTAAGCAGTGTTCCTGGCTGTAAACACTTATAAACACATGTCACCAGGTAAGCAGTGTTCCTGGCTATAAACGCATGTCACCAGGTAAGCAGTGTTCCTGGCTATAAACGCATGTCACCAGGTAAGCAGTGTTCCTGGCTGTAAACACATGTCACCAGGTAAGCAGTGTTCCTGGCTGTAAACACTGTTATAAACACATGTCACCAGGTAAGCAGTGTTCCTGGCTGTAAACACTGTTATAAACACATGCCACCAGGTAAGCAGTGTTCCTGGCTGCTCCACACCCACGAGTACAACACCTTTACAAACTGGGCACTACATTAGATGGGCAGCGTGTGTGTGTGGCCGTGTGCCCCCCCCCCCCCATGAGATCACAATGAGCAATCATTCCGAACAGCTTGTTTAGGCTTGTTAATCTGAATACAGACGAAACCCATTCTCTTTTCCATAATATGGCCCTTTTCTAATGATAATCACCTCTTATTTCATGACACCTGCTGTATTCAGACCAAGATGTCTGTGATGGACGACTGAATAAAACAGGGTGTGAGTCACAGTGTGAAGCATTATTGATGGTGCTGGTAAACAGCCTCTAATCTATAAATACATGTAGTGTGAGGTTGAGGCTGTCACCAGCAGAACAGCCACACACTGACTGCAATGGGTCTCTGTCGCACAAAGATGACCTCAGAGGAATTCTTTGGGGGGCGGGGGGGCACTTGTTCAAGTTGTAATAATAGTATTTATTTTTTCCGTCCCTCTGTTGTGAGTTGGATAAGAAGAGCAGCTCTCACCGTGGCCATGACATTTAATTTAAAACGCTTCTGAGGTTTCCCTCATTTACAGAAACGACTATTGTACAAATGTAAACGGTACATAATAGAAAGCAATATTCACAGAAAATTAAACAAGTAATAAAATAAAAGTTTAAGAATAAAATAAAAACTCAGCTAAAACAGTTTGAAATACGTTTAAACATAAGAGAAGGAGAACCTCCAACTTCAGATAGGTTTACCAACACATACATAGACAATAGTATCTGTCTTCTCACTGACGACTCGTCTTCTTTAACTTCTGGATCCCAGGACCACTGTTGATAATAGTAAAATTATAGTTATTTGGTAAAAGTTATTAGTAGATAATAGTTGTTAGTAAAATGACCCATCTACGCCTCTTTAAATGTTTGTCACTGAACTTGTGGAACTTAAAGCACCAGTCAATAATTGATCTCACCTATACATTTGTCTGTATGCTTATAGATTCTGAGTTTGACTTCAAATGGAACGTCTTCTACCTTTCATAACTCTAAATATAGATCTACTGTATAATTAGCCACTGATTTAAAAACATGCAAACAGTTGCAAACACTTTTAATAAATCCTTATCTGTAAATAAAGGTGGTATAAATCCTCCATGTGTTCTGGAAATCTTGCTTCCTCCAACTGGGTGTTGAGGGCACAGCACTTGACTGGTTCTCCTCCTACCTAACAGACAGACACCAATTCATCTCCCTCTCCGGCCACACCTCTTCCCCCTCCCCAGTCACACAGGGGGTCCCCCAAGGCTCAGTCCTTGGCCCCCTGCTCTTCATCTGCTACATTCTCCCCCTTGGTCACATCATCCGTAAATACCACCTCAACTTCCACTGCTACGCTGATGACACCCAAATCTACATCAGTACACAATCCCCCCACAGCCCACCCCTCAGTCACATCGAATCCTGCATTACCGAACTCCAAACCTGGATGACTCACAACTTTCTCAAATTGAACAGTGACAAGACGGAACTTCTCATTATTGGCACCAAAACCACCCTCACCAGATCCGGACCCATCACACTCACCATCAATGACTCCACCATCACCCCCTCCTCCCTAGTCCGAAACCTTGGTGTCCTCCTCGACCCCACCCTCTCATTTAACCCCCACGTCCGGTCCATTGTAAAAATATCATACTTTCACCTCCGCAACATTGCTAAAATCCGTCACTGCCTCTCCCCCCCCTGCTGCTCAATCCCTCATACACGCCTTCATCTCCTCCCGCCTGGACTATTGCAACTCCCTCCTCACTGGCATCACCTCCCGCCCCCTCCATAAACTGCAAATGGTCCAAAACTCAGCCGCCCGCCTCCTCACTAACACCCGGTCCCGTGAACATATCACTCCTGTCCTCCACTCTCTCCACTGGCTCCCGAACAGACACTGCATAAACTTTAAAACACTACTCCTCACCTTCAAAGCCTTCCACAGCCTGGCCCCCCCCCTACCTGACTGATCTCCTTCTTCCCTACCGCCCCACCCGTTCCCTCCGGTCCTCCTCCACTGCCTCCCTCACTGTCCCGACATCCAAACTCAAAAACGTTGGTGATCGGGCCTTCTCTCGCACTGCACCCCGACTCTGGAACTCCCTCCCTCAGTCCATCAGAGACTCCCTACACTATCTACCTTCAAAGCTCGCCTCAAAACCCACCTGTTCTCCCTTGCCTTCAACCACCCCCAACCATAACCCCCCCCCCCCCTGATTGATGTCTGTCTCCTGCCGCTCTGTCTTTTTGTGCTATCTCATGCTGTCTTCCCTGTTCCCCCATGGTCTCATGTTCCTTTTGTTTTTGTTTCTTTGTTCTTACTTTGCTCCCGACTACTGTCAGCGACTTCGGGTCATTGAGAAGCGCTATATAAATTAAATTAATTATTATTATTATTATTCCAATGCGTCGTTCTGGAAGCTTGTTAATGAGCTTTTCATTGCCTCTGGTTCCACGTTTGACTCAACAAAACTCTTGAGAATTCTGTTTGTTCTGACGGTCATGTTACGATAAGGCAATCCTTTAGTTTTATTTTTTAAATGTTTTATTTAACCAGGCAGGTCAATTGAGAACACATTTTTATTTTCAACGACTGCCTGGCGAGAGGACAAAAGGTCCCCTCGAAGGGTAACTGGGAAAGGGGATTTTTTTTTTTATAAAATAGAAAAGAGACTGATAAAACACATCAAAGAAACAACCAAATAAAATGACAAAGGGGCATACATACAAAGGCTCAAAACCAGGGGGGACAGCCTTCACTGCTGCAGCCCCTCTGCTCTGGAACAGCCCCCCCCCCCCCACATTATTATACAATTATTATTTAGCTAATGCAATGAGCTTGTAGAAATTGAGTCAAGGATAGGAAAAAAAGAAGATGGTTTATATATTCTGTGCACAGAGTCTCAGTTCGATACAGAGAGCGGAAGGCTATCTGAAGGCACCTCGAGAGGACGCTTCCAGCCGTATACTCAAAGAAAACCTGTTATACCTGGTGTTATAGAGATATGGTGAGCAGCTCTGGTGTTAGAGATATGGTGAGCAGCTCTGGTGTTATAAGGAGTGGAGTTGACCATTTGAACAAGTGTATCAAATAAGGGCCCGAACACTCTTTTTCCTGATTAAATAAAAATAATGTAACCCAACCTTAATACCTGGTTTAGTTGCCACATAGTGTCTACCATTCTATCAAGAGCTCATTCAGACAATTGAAAATGAAAACACATCTCCAATCCCATGGTTTGGTTACATTTGGATTACAGCTTGCACCTTTAAAACATGGTAATAGGATATGATAGTAATGAAAATGGGGGACCCTGATGTAAGCAAGACAAACGTCTTTCTCTGATCTGCATCCCCTTAACAATTGTGTATTGAGCCGTACTGTATTGTACCCACTAAAGACACACTTCAATCTGAAAAATAAAATTCAAAACTAACCTTACTGTCATGCACTTGTCCTAATAAACTAACCTACATACTGTAGCACTCAACACTTTGATGAACATTGTTACTCAGCTGATAGTTGTGCCCTTCCTGATGACTTGTCGTACACAACTTGTAAGTCGCTTTGGATAAAAGTGTCAGCTAAATGTAAATGTACCCATTCTGCAATCTGTTAAATAAAGTTTTCATTCATGATGTAACATGGCAATACAAAATCCCCAATATCATGGATTCAGTTCACCAGTGTGGTCTGTGATGTGTGATACAGAAACAAGCATTTCATCAAAGTATTCTGTATTTTGTTGTGACTAATAATAAACAAACTTGAAATTTTAACTTGATGCTGTTGCTCCCTAGTGGTAGTCGGTCATCGTCACTGCAGGTCTGTGATGTGTGGTGCTGCTGCTCCCTAGTGGTGTTAGGTGGTCACTGCAGCTCTAATGTGTGGCGCTAGCTGGTCACTGCAGGTCTGTGATGTGGCGCTACTGCTCCCTAGTGGTGTTAGCCGGTCACTGCAGCTCTGATCCAGCTGGCCTGTGCCGAGATACTTTGTTTTAAATTAACCTGGTTAGCATGAACTATTCAATCCTAATTAATACAATCAATTCACTTATATTTATTAATGGGAATCTATGTAGGCATGGCATTCCTCTTCACTCAAATTCCCCTTGAGAAAGTAGCTTGTATGTAACTGATACTCAAGAGGATAAAGAAAACACATGAACACTTAATATAGCTTTATTACAACAAAGTAGAAACACGCCTTACTGTTACAGGACAAGTGATCCTCAATTAAAACATCTTCAAGGAACACAGAACAATACAACGTAGTTGGTTTGCAGATACTTCACTCAAACTATCAACTGGCTGAGAGGAGGGCGGGACACACAATACCGACTGGTCTATTCAAAAACTGGTGCTCCAATCAGGACAGACAGGCTGGTTAGAGACACACTAGTTAGAGACAGATTTGTTAACAGACTGTTTAGGGACAGACTGGCTAACAGGCTGGTTAGAGACGGACTGTTTAGTGACAGACTGGTTAGAGACAGACTGTTTAGGGATAGACTGGCTAGAGACAGACTGTTTAGGGATAGACTGGCTAACAGGCTGGTTAGAGACAGGCTGGTTAGAGACAGACTGGTTAACAGGCTGGTTAGAGAGAGACTGTTTAGGTCTACAACAGGTGGTTTTGACCTTCCAAAGCCAAGTTCTGAAATGCACTGACTCCTCAGACTGACACAGCCATAGTGGACAACAGAACTTAGCCTGGGGAGACTGGGATTCAACCCTATAACTTAACCTGGAGACTGGGATTCAACCATATAACTTAACCTGGGGAGACTGGGGTTCAAACTTATATCTTAACCTGGCGAGACAGTGATTGAACCCTATAACTTAACCTGGAGAGCTGGGCATTGAAGCTCCGAGAGCAGGGGGGGTGAGCCTGTGATGTGACCATAAAATTGAGGCCAGTGAGGGATTTGGAGATTCAACCACAGACTATATCTCCAGGCCAGGGGGCATCTAGGGTCAAACCAACATCTGCTGTCTCCAACTATGAGGACTGGGTGGAAACCTGAGAGGAGAGAGAGGGGTTTATTCAACTCACCTTACATTGACTTCTAACTTAGTGTTTTATTCAACCCACCGTACATTGGGCCTCATTCATGAAGCGATATAAGAACAGATTTCGTTCTTAACTAGCATTTCCTTTTATTTTGTTTACCTGGGATTCAGCAATGTTTTCTTATTGTTGCTTTTCTCTCAGGCAAGACCAAATTCTAAGAGTGGTCGAGAGATAAGAAACTCTTACCCAGATGAAACATTTAAAAAAGCCTACCATTCATAATAATAATACATCAGATATATATAGCGCTGGGTTGAGAGCAAACCATTGGTCAATTGCCCCCAAATACGACTTTTTATATGTTAAAGTTATGTTTTATGTAAGGCTGTCAAAGTTAACGCGTTATTAACGCACAATTCTTAACACTTCGAGTGCCACGCCGGGTTTTCCTTTTTACCCCCTTGATGCCACCATCCACTTCAATTTTAATGTTAATATCGCCTAATCTATGTTTTAAATTATGGCTGTGTGTCTAATCTGCCCGTCGCTTATCAAAGACTATTTTCCAGTCAGTGCTGTCAAGGCAGATTGGTTTTTTTTAATCGCGTCATTTCCGTTTCAAAGTATTTAGAAAAGCACCCGTTTTGAGATAAAAAACAGCCCATTCTGGACCATTCTATGAAAATCGTCTTTTACTGGAATATTCCACAACGTTGATATTCGTCTGCCTTTTTATGAATCGTTTTCAAATAAACGCTAGATGATCAATATACGTGCACGCAAGCACATTCGGGCCGCGCACGGATAATCGCCGCGTTGATTTCCTCTTGGACTTTTACAGTGAAACCGAAAGAGCCCATTTCACAAAACAGCTTATAACTTCATCAAAATTAGTCTGATTATCCTAACACTGATAACATAGATTCCTTACCTGACATCAGATGGTATCCAACTGGTATATTCAAATTCCTGATCACCATTTGAAAAAATCGATAAGTGTATAGATCCAACGCGATACAGTAGAACTCCATGATCAGCGGGGCTCAGAGGCTCCAGAATGAACTGTGGTAACCCCGGCTGGATCAGTGGACTGGAAAATGTGGAGTACCGGATTTTTTCCCCCATCCATTTTCATTGAGTCCATTCCAAAATCCCTTATGTCATCTGGGAGACGATAGGGGGCGCTTTTTTCCACATATGATTGCCGGCGGTGCTCGTGTATACTCGGGTAGGCTCGCGTGATGCAATATGATTTCAGATCGCTAAAAAATAAAAAAATCAGAGAAATCTCATGAGTGGCTTTCAACCACATAAAAATAAACCGAGATATCTCGTGTGTGGCAGTTAAAGTGTTAACAGCACAGTTTTTTTTAACTCATTGACTGCCACGCTGTTTTTCCATCTTTAATCCCTGGCGCCATGCGTTATTGATCACTTTCACCACGATGTTTGCGGAGCTATCGTATATTATAGCTAAGGAGACAATAGTATGGCTCATTTGACAGGCACTATTTATAGTCAACATTAACAAAACAGTTCATTTCTACATACCTTTGTTTGTGCGCTATACCATGCTAAACATCGCCCCGTTTCACAATAATCAGGGTGGTTTTCTAGATTGTGAGATATGACTAGTTATATATGCGCAAATCGTTCGGGTTGCTCGCCTGAAACCTATATTATTTCCAAATCAAAAAGGTATATACCATATAGATGTTTCTTCACAAAGTCATCAAGGGGGGGGGGGTTTACGATGCTGCGATCGTTACCAAAAGCATGTTGTAGGTTCGGTAAAATACAACGCTGCGATCAATACAAAATCATGTTTTAGGTTCGGTAAAATAGACCTAAAATAGACTTACCTTTGTCAGAAGGTACTCCAAAATGAATAATCCCAGTAGTTCCATTGCGATCGCCATTATTGGTGTGCATTGGGCCTGGCTATAATATGGAAAACAATAGGTTTCAGGCGAGCAAATTGGCGACAGATGGCTGTGTGCCGCTTCACTTTGAGGGGGAGGGGATTCCTGCAGCCGGAGGCACTGAGAGACAACTGAGAGACCCAGTTCAAAAGGTAGGCGATCACCTGTCGGGATTCAATCGCCATTGCAATTATAACGTAGGCAGCGGTGCCAGGGAGACACAGGCAGGTCCGCGCGAGTGTTTAGAATAAGAAAAAGGATCTAAAAACGCTTGGATTTGAAAAACGAGACATCTAGCTTTTGGCGCAGAATGAGTTAACGCACGATTAACATAATTTTTTTTTTTTTATCCAATGATACCCCACATGGGGATACAAATCGGGGATCTAGGTGAAAAGTCACGAGCGAAAACAGGAAGAGAAAAGACGCTGAATGAATTGAAGTCTGAGGAAAAGGAAACCAGGAATGCTACACAGCTTACCAAAATCGCTCCTAATCACTCATTTCTGAATGGATTATTATGAGATTTGGACATGTACTACACAATACTTCAGGCTATGGACCCATTGTGTCTTTTCAGCCATACCAATTTTTGGGGAAATACTACTTCTGGACTACTAACTACTACAGAAAAACGTGAGTAACAAGTTTATCTACAACTCAAGTTCAGACCTATGTTACTCTATTTCATTAGCACCATTATTGTATCAGAAACTGCAGAATGTCATCTTTCAAAAGAGACCAGTCTCATGCATGTGCTATAAGTATAAAGTATAGTATTTTGGTTTGCAAAAAAAGTATGCAGTCCTCAAAAACAAAAATTACCACTTTTGGGGGCGATTGTTAACATATTCGCGGCCATTCGATTTCCCCATCTAGTAATAGCTGGGCCAGCTTTCCATTACATAGATTCACTGTGCGTCACCTTGTTTGTAGAGCTAAATCTATATTTTATAGCTATGGATACAATACCATGGTCATTTGACAGTAACTATCTTCCGTTCAAGATGCAAAAAATCACCCATTTCCAAAATAATCCAGTCTTTTTCCATAGATTGCGAGATGAGACGTGTTATTTATGCAATAAGCCCAAATCGTTCTGGTTGATCCCCTGAAACCCCAAATAAAAAGGTATATAACATGTACATATGTGCCTTCACAAAATCATCAGGGGGGGGGGGGGGGGGGGGGGTAGTCTTACCCCGAAAATGCGATCGTTAGAAAAAGCGGTTTAGGTCCCGTAATATAAGGCACTGATCGTTACAGAAACATGTTTCAGGTTCGGTAAAATAGACATAGAATATACCTTACCTTAGCCAGTAGGAACTCCAAAAAGATTAATTCCAATGATCCCATTGGCGATCGCGATTACTCGTTTACATGCAATTACACATGTTTACGGGAAACTATAGGTTTTGAGGCGAGCAGATCTCCTAGTGATTGCTCTGCAAGAGCTCCTCCTCCTCAGAGCGAGTCTTGACAGTCCAGTTCAGCCATTGTCTCTACTGATCCCTTTCTATCAGAGTTCAAAAGGTAGGCGATACTGCCACCTGGTGAGATTCGATCGGCATTGCAATTCCAACGTAGGCAAATGAGCCAGGGACACCTAGAATGATCCGTATGACCATCTAGAACAGGGAAAATATCAAAGGATCTAAAGACGTATTATTACGCTTTTAGCGCGCAAGCGTTGGAACACGTAATATTACGTCTTTGGCCGTCAAAGAGTTAAAGTTATGTTTCATGTTAAAGTTATGTTTTATGTTAAAGTTATGTTTTGTGTTAACGTTATGTTTTGTTAAAAGTTCTGTTTTATGTTAAAGGGGAACTATCTTATAAATTGCCTTTTCCAGTGTTTAGCATTGTTTTCTAGCAATGTGGGGTTGTACCAACACTGTCTATGTCTCACACTCATTTTGGCGCATTCCTCCAGTTCAGATGAGACAAGGTCTTCCCCCAGTGAACTAAGCCATTCTGAATTTAGCGTATCTGTGACGTGTATGACGTGTAAGAATTCTCATCTGCATACCTAACCCCTTCTGTGGTTGTAGCCACCGCCCACAATCAACAATGACCAAAACGGAGCCAGTGGAAATAATGCGGAAGCGGTTTTCCCTGTCAGACACTTGCACTTCCCCAAAAGAGAGAAAAAGAGACAGGGAGAGAGAGAGGCTCATACGGAGCGATCTCTCCTCTGTCTCTCCCCCTGCAATAATATTCACGGGGGTATATATTGTCATTTGAAACAAGTTACCAATGCATTGTCCCGTGGGATTATGCCCCCCCCCCCCCCCCCCCCCCCCACTGCCCCCCCCATTAATTAGTCCCTCTGTATCTCTCTCTCCCAAAAGGTATCTACCAGTGCAGTGCAGTGGGTGACTGTCACTCAAAGCGCATTGAGAGTATGGGCAGAGCCCAGCCAAAAACAGCTTGGAATCTTGAAGGGCAGAAACTGCTGCTCTACAGTACTTGATTAGAAATACAAAACAATAGAAAATAAATAAATAAAAGTACAGATGTGTTCCATAGACCCAGGAATTGTGTAAAATTGCCCAAATAGTGAAAGAAATAGTAAGATAGTTCCCCTTTAACGTTATGTTTCATGTTAAAGTTATGTTTTATGTTAACACATTCACGGCCAGGGGTCGCTGTTTACCTTCTGTATAGAACGCCAGTGCTGTAAGTCAATGGGGCACTTTGTTCACTTGCGAGTGCTTAAAATATGTCTTATATTATAGCTATGAGTCTAATAGACCCGTCGATTGTCAGTGGGTTGCTTCCAGTCAACATGCACAAAACAGATTTTTCATCCATACATTTCCGTTTTATACCGTTTTGAATACGAGTATAGTTTGTGATTCTTAGTAATCCCAGGAAAAGACGCGATAATAGCGTTTTAGTGGAATCCACTAAACACGGTAATTTTTCGCCTGATTATCTAATCATCCTGAAATCAATGCTAGATTATCGTTATTATCCTTCCTCATGCAAGAATGAAAAGGGCCCTGGAGCGCGGCGCCCCCCCACGCGGCCAACGGTAAAAAGCCACACATAATCGTGGTAGAACGAAATATCAGATCAACGCAAGATTGGATATATAGAGTCCTTACCTGGTCTCTGATGTAATGCAAAAAAAATAATCCAATGATCTGATCGCCATTTGAAGTACTGGGCGTGGAGGTCCGTGCCACGTTCAACAGCATTGCATATGGAGGGGGCAGCCTCGCAGATGTATCGTTGAAACAGGTTACCTCGCCGGAGTATTTAAACCCTGCCCGCACGGCTCAGCTCGGCCCAGATAACAAACCACAGCGTTTCTAATGTAGTGCAGTTGCTGCCACAATGCGTTAGGGGGCAGTATTGACAGTCTGCAATCGCAGACACTCAGAACAGTATGCACAAGGTTAGGGATGCCCCGATCACGTTTTTTGCCACCGATACCGATCACCGATCGTTGTGAGCCATATTGGCCGATACCGATCCGATACCGATTGTTTTTGATTAAAAAGAAATTAAAATTTATTTTATATAAAAAAAAAATTTTAATTTTTTTTTTATAAAATATATATATTATATAATTAGACTTGTACTTGTATTATCTGCGAGACATCGCCACCACGCAACAAGTCAAAATGCTCACTATCTGCAAACAGCTCCACTGTCTGTGTGTACTCTAGTAGCCCAGCTCCAAAAAGGATTCTCCGGCGCTGCAGCGGGACCCCATTGGTAACGTTAAGTGCTTTGGTCATTTCACATTCAGCAAGCCCTCAGCTCGAATACGCATTAAATCAATGTTATAAGACATTGATATCAAGAGCTATCTGTAGCTACTGCTAGCCGGCTAGATGACGTTAAGACAGAACTTTAGTTCAATGGGACATTTCGTTTTGAACAGTAAACGAACGTCAGCTAACGCAAGCTAACTGAGGTATGAACATGAACTACTAGACTTTCTGGATCATTTGTTGATATCAGGAGCTATCGGTAGCTAGCCGGCTAAATACCGTTAGACAATGCCTACTAAACGTGAATAGTTGACTGGGTAATTTTGTTTAAACAGTAACGATAGCTAGGTAGCTAACGTTAGCGCAGGTCGAATGCAGTGCACTACAGACTCGAGCAGAGGAGCCGCACCTCTTTGTTTACAAACTCTACACGGGGGCGGGCGGGGCTAGGGAGGAGGAGCAGCGGCAGTTTGCAGGTCGTGTGTGTCTGAGACAGACAGCGAGTGAGAGCTTCGCTTGATCGGTTTCCGCTATCGGCGAATATGACTAATTATCGCAATTCACAGATTGCATATTTATACTGAGTATCGGCCGATAACGATCGGTGGCCGATCGATCGGGGCATCCCTACACAAGGTACCTCGATGAATTATGAATGGCAATAGCGAATAAAAGAAATAACGAGTTAAACACGTATATATACGTGGTTGGCCATCAAGCGTCGGCTCCCAATCACGTATATATATACGTGGTTGGCCAGGAATGTGTTAAAGTTATGTTTCATGTAAGTCTGTCAAAGTTAACGCGTTATTAAGGATCACCTGAAGGATATAGACTGTAACTCACCTGGAGAATATAGTCTACTGTAACTCACCTGGAGAATATAGTCTACTGTAACTCACCTGGAGAATATAGTCTACTGTAACTCACCTGGAGGATATAGTCTACTGTAACTCACCTGGAGAATATAGTCTACTGTAACTCACCTGGAGGATACAGACTGTAACTCACCTGGAGGATATAGTCTACTGTAACTCACCTGGAGGATATAGACTGTAACTCACCTGGAGAATATAGTCTGTAACTCACCTGGAGGATATAGTCTGTAACTCACCTGGAGAATATAGACTGTAACTCACCTGGAGAATATAGTCTGTAACTCACCTGGAGGATATAGTCTGTAACTCACCTGGAGAATATAGTCTACTGTAACTCACCTGGAGGATATAGACTGTAACTCACCTGGAGGATATAGTCTGTAACTCACCTGGAGGATATAGTCTGTAACTCACCTGGAGAATATAGTCTACTGTAACTCACCTGGAGGATATAGACTGTAATTCACCTGGAGAATATAGACTGTAATTCACCTGGAGGATATAGTCTGTAACTCACCTGGAGGATATAGTCTGTAACTCACCTGGAGGATAGTCTACTGTAACTCACCTGGATGATATAGACTGTAACTCACCTGGAGAATATAGTCTACTGTAACTCACCTGGATGATATAGACTGTAACTCACCTGGAGAATATAGTCTACTGTAACTCACCTGGAGAATATAGTCTACTGTAACTCACCTGGAGAATATAGTCTACTGTAACTCACCTGGAGGATATAGTCTACTGTAACTCACCTGGAGAATATAGTCTGTAACTCACCTGGAGGATATAGACTGTAACTCACCTGGAGGATATAGACTGTAACTCACCTGGATGATAGACTGTAACTCACCTGGATTATATAGTACTGTAACTCACCTGGAGGATACAGACTGTAACTCACCTGGATGATACAGACTGTAACTCACCTGGATGATATAGACTGTAACTCACCTGGATGATATAGACTGTAACTCACCTGGATGATATAGACTGTAACTCACCTGGATGATATAGTACTGTAACTCACCTGGAGAATATAGTCTACTGTAACTCACCTGGAGGATACAGACTGTAACTCACCTGGAGAATATAGTCTACTGTAACTCACCTGGAGAATATAGACTGTAACTCACCTGGATGATAGACTGTAACTCACCTGGAGGATATAGACTAACTCACCTGGAGGATATATACTGTAACTCACCTGGAGGATATAGACTGTAACTCACCTGGAGGATATATACTGTAACTCACCTGGAGGATATAGACTGTAACTCACCTGGAGAATATAGACTGTAACTCACCTGGATGATAGACTGTAACTCACCTGGAGGATATAGACTGTAACTCACCTGGAGGATATATACTGTAACTCACCTGGAGGATATAGACTGTAACTCACCTGGAGGATATAGACTGTAACTCACCTGGATGATAGACTGTAACTCACCTGGAGGATATAGACTGTAACTCACCTGGAGGATATATACTGTAACTCACCTGGAGGATATAGACTGTAACTCACCTGGAGGATATAGACTGTAACTCACCTGGAGGATATAGACTGTAACTCACCTGGAGGATATAGACTGTAACTCACCTGGATGATATAGACTGTAACTCACCTGGATGATATAGACTGTAACTCACCTGGAGGATATAGACTGTAACTCACCTGGAGGATACAGACTAACTCACCTGGAGAATATAGTCTACTGTAACTCACCTGGAGAATATAGTCTACTGTAACTCACCTGGAGAATATAGTCTACTGTAACTCACCTGGAGGATATAGTCTACTGTAACTCACCTGGAGGATATAGACTGTAACTCACCTGGAGGATATAGACTGTAACTCACCTGATTTTATTTTATTTTATTTTATTAGGGATCCCATTAGCTGGTGCGATAGCAACCAGCTAGTCTTCCTGGGGTCCACACACAAAAAAACACAAAAACAATCACCATTGCAAAAAAACAAAATTATTAAAAGTCAGTACACACAATGCATAATGAACCTACTGTAACAATTAATATAGCTAAAATTACATTAGTGTAAAACAAAAACAAAAAACCACTTTACAGTGTTAAAAACAATTTAAGATTATTTTTAAAAGTGAATCTACTGTAAATGCAGCAGAGGTTCCGAGGCAGGCCATTCCACAGAGTTAATGCTCTAAAAATAAAAGATCTCCCCAGAGCGCTGGTTCTAGGACCTGGCAATTCAAGCTGCCCACTACTGGAACCTCTAGTGTAATGCTCGTGCACAGTATTACTAAAAACAATCTGATTATGTATAAAAACAGGAGTCTTACTGCTCATGACCAACTTGAACAGCACAAGTATATTAAAAGACAATCTATTTTCAACGTTAAGCCAAGAGAGGCGGGCATGCATACGGCTCACATTAGACCTTAGTGAGCAGCCCAGTACCAACCGTGCTGCCCTGTTCTGGACCACCTGGAGCTTCCTGAGGTCACCACTGGCAGCAGATGACCACATCATATCACCTGGATGATATAGACTGTAACTCACCTGGAGGATATAGACTGTAACTCACCTGGAGGATATAGACTGTAACTCACCTGGATGATATAGACTGTAACTCACCTGGAGGATATAGACTGTAACTCACCTGGAGGATACAGACTGTAACTCACCGGGAGGATATAGACTGTAACTCACCTGGAGGATATAGTACTGTAACTCACCTGGAGGATATAGACTGTAACTCACCTGGAGGATATAGACTGTAACTCACCTGGAGGATATAGTACTGTAACTCACCTGGAGGATATAGACTGTAACTCACCTGGAGGATATAGTACTGTAACTCACCTGGAGGATATAGACTGTAACTCACCTGGAGGATATAGACTGTAACTCACCTGGAGGATATAGACTGTAACTCACCTGGAGGATACAGACTGTAACTCACCGGGAGGATATAGACTGTAACTCACCTGGAGGATATAGTACTGTAACTCACCTGGAGGATATAGACTGTAACTCACCTGGAGGATATAGACTGTAACTCACCTGGAGGATATAGACTGTAACTCACCTGGATGATATAGTACTGTAACTCACCTGGAGGATATAGACTGTAACTCACCTGGAGGATATAGACTGTAACTCACCTGGATGATATAGACTGTAACTCACCTGGATGATACAGACTGTAACTCACCTGGAGAATACAGACTGTAACTCAAGTTTCTCAAGTTTCAAGTTTCTTTAATAGTTGTCATACAGAAGTACAGAATACTTTTGTACAAAATGCTTCTTACTGTTGCGCTCCAGAGACTGTGCATGACAAGATAAGTATGAAATAAAAACATAGTAAAAATTAGAAGAAAAAAAAAAAGAGGTCACAGTGTTCAGTTTAGACATATGTACAATGTTCGTAGACGTAGTTACCATACAATATACAATACTGTGCAGTGTACTAATATACAATACTATATAGTGCAAGGCATAAATGGACGAGGTGCAGTTTAGGTACAATTCACAGTAGGTGTACGAGTTGTAGTGCAAATCCTTTATCAATAAATATAAAGTGTAAGTGTGTTTGTGTGATCTAAAGTGTGGAGAGTGGGTGCTGCAGTGTGTTGTTTGTTTGAGTGAGTGTGTGTGTGCGTGTGGGTGTGTGTGCTGTGTGCATTTGATGGTTGTTGCATAGTGATTATTGTTCGTTTAGCGATTATTGTTCGTTTAGCAGCCTGATGGCCTGGGGATAGAAGCTCCTTCTGAGTCTTTCTGTGCTCGCCATAAGACTCCGGTATCGCTTGCCTGACGGCAGCAGTTCAAAGAGGCAGTTGTTCGGGTGGCTCGAGTCCTTAATAATTCTCTTAGCCTTCCCCTTGCACCGCTTGTTGTAAATGTTCTGGAGGGTGGGAAGCCCCCCTCTAATTGTGCGTTCGGCTGAACGTGTCACTCTTTGTAGTCTGCTACGGTCTTGTGCAGTGCTATTCCCAAACCAGGAGGTGATGTTGCCGGTCAGGATGCTCTCTATTGTACATGAGTAGAAGTTCCTAAGGATCTTCTGACTGACTTGGAACTTCCTTAGGCGCCTGAGGAAGTAGAGGCGTTGTCGTGCCTTCTTCACAACACTGTCAATGTGTGTGGTCCATGTCAAGTCCTCGGATATGTGGGCTCCGAGGTACTTGAAACTGTTCACTCTCTCAACTGGTGCCCCGTCGATGCTGAGGGGGCTGTAGTCCTTGACCCCCGACCTCCTGAAGTCCACAATCATCTCTTTTGTTTTGCTGACGTTCAGGGAGAGGCAGTTCTCCTGACACCACTGTGACAGGTTCTCTACCTCTTCCAGGTAGGCCCTTTCGTCGTTGGCAGAGATCAGGCCCACCACTACTGTGTCATCAGCAAATTTGATGATGGTGTTGTTGTTCCGCTGTGCTACGCAGTCATGTGTGTACAGGGAGTAGAGGAGGGGGCTCAGAACACAGCCCTGGGGGGCCCCTATGTTGAGCGTGATGGATGAGGAGGTGCAGTTGCCGGCTCTTACCACCTGGGGTCTGCCCGTCAGGAAGTCCAGGACCCACTGGCACAGGTCATAGTTCAAGCCCAGGTCCCTGAGCTTGGCTATGAGTTTGGAGGGGACTATGGTATTGAATGCTGAGCTGTAGTCGATGAACAGCATTCTCACATAGTTCCCCTTCCTCTTGTCCAGATGTGATGCTGCTGTGTGCAGCACATGGGCTATGGCGTCCTCCGTGGACCTGTTGGGGCGATATGCAAATTGCAGAGGGTCCAGGTTGATGGGGAGGGAGGAACAGATGTAGCCCTTCACTAGCTTCTCAAAGCACTTCATGGCTATGGAGGTGAGGGCTACAGGGCGGTAGTCGTTGAGGCAAGCGGGCGTAGATTTTTTGGGTACAGGGATGATGGTGGACTTCTTCAGACAGGTGGGGATGACGGCCTGTTCCAAGGACAGGTTGAAGATGTCAGTGAATACCGGGGCCAGTTGGTCGGCACAGACTTTTAGGACGCGGCCGGGGATGCCGTCCGGTCCTGCTGCCTTCCTGATATCCACTTTTTTAAAGATCCGTCTCACCTCATGCTCTGTTACCCTGAACACTGAGTCTCCATCAGCAGACCCCCCCCCCCCCATTGCCGTGGTTTGTAGGCTGGTGTTGTTATTCACAGCCTCAAACCTCGCATAGAAGGAGTTGAGATCATTTGCTAAGGAGATGTCACTGTTCAGTTTGAGGGGGGTTCCTTTGTAGTCTGTCATTGTTCTGAGGCCCTGCCACATGCCTCTAGAGTCAGCCTGTTCAAACTGAAGTTCAACTTTATCCCTGTAACGCCGTTTTGCCTCTATTACTGCTCTCCTGACGTTGTATCTTGCCATCTTGTGTTCTTCCATGTTGCCTGTCACCAGCCCGGTGTTGTATGCTGATGTGCGCACTTTCAGAGCCTCACGGACGGATTTGTCTACCCAGGGCTTTTGATTTGGGTAGATATTAATTTTGGTGGTGGGGATTATTACTTCTACCTGAGTACAGACATAGTCAATCACCGTTTCGGTGTATTCGTTAATATTGGCTGTGTTATCACGGAGTACACTCCATTCTGTGCTTCCCAGCACTGCTTGGAGTGACTCTACTGACGTCACGGTCCAACGCTTAACCTCTCGCGAGACCACCGGCGTTCGCTTGAGACACTGTTTGTACTTAGGCAAAAGAAAAATTGCGGCGTGATCGCCTTTACCGAATGGACTAAGAGCCTGTGACTTGTACCCATTCTTAAATTGCGAGTATACATGGTCTAATATGTTCTCGCCTCTGGTGGGACAGGTCACATGCTGATAGAAATTCGGCAGCACCTTTTTAAGACGCGCGCTGTTGAAATCCCCCAAGACCAAAATGGCCGCGTCAACGTTAGCTGCCTGGAGTTTGTTTACCTCGTCGTGAAGTTTTGAAAGTGCGACCTCAGTGTTCGCGTGTGGTGGAATGTACACTCCGATGAGGATGATGGACGTTAACTCTCTTGGGAGGAAGAAGGGTCGACATTTTATCGTGATAAACTCCAGGTCTGGGGAGCAGTGGTTAGACATTTCCTTTGTGTTGCCTAAATCGCACCACTCCTTGTTTATCATGAAGGCAATGCCGCCTCCTTTCTTCTTTAGTGACTCTAATGCCGTCCGGTCTTTCCGTAGAACGAAGAAGTGGTCTGCCGGTTCTATTGCATGATTCGGGACATCTGGACTCAGCCAAGTTTCTGTGAAACAGAGGACGTTACAATCCCGAATGTCCCTCTGGAATTGGATCCTTGCTCTGATGTCGTCCAATTTGTTTCCTATCGATTGCACATTGGCCAACAATATGCTGGGCAATGTGGTTCTGTGTCGTTTGGACCTCAGTCTGTTCCGGACCCCGGCTCTCTTTCCTCGTCTTCGCGGCGGCTTTTGGACTTGTCCGTGGCCGGCATAACAAAGGATCTCGTCGGGCCATTTCTGCTGTTCAGCGATCCGATCCAGAGAGCAATCCAAACGGTAAGTTTTTCTTAATCCAATGTCAATGATTGACTGACGGTCATACACATATAATGCACCAACAGTTGGTGCAAATAAAACTCCTAATACTATAAAAATTAACAAAATAAAGCACAGTCTCACCTGGAGAATATAGTCTACTGTAACTCACCTGGATGATAGACTGTAACTCACCTGGAGAATATAGTCTACTGTAACTCACCTGGAGGATATTGACTGTAACTCACCTGGATGATATTGACTGTAACTCACCTGGATGATATCGACTGTAACTCACCTGGAGGATATAGACTGTAACTCACCTGGATGATATAGACTAACTCACCTGGAGGATATAGACTACTTTAACATGTTGTTGCTCCAGTGATGGGTGTATGTATGGCTGCACCAGTTACTCTGGGTAATATATAAGATAATATATTCCTTTATTGATCCCCTTGGAGAAATTCAGGCATCATAGCAGCATGGGGGGGGGGGGGTACAGGTAGTAAAAACAGCACAAGCAGTGTAAACAAATAAGTCAATATAATTTACTATCTAACTAACATAATGTGACACAGTATTCTGCATTCTAGATATCTATCTATCTATCCATCTAATGAAATATGAAAAATAAAACAGTAAAACCCTGGAATATAACACACATGTACACTTTAAAACTGTGTGTGTGTATGCGTGTGTGTGAGAGAGAGAGGGTGTGTGTGTGTGGTAGACACGTCAGCCAGACACCTCTCTCTCCTACAACAGCAGCTTGACACCACAGTCAGATCTAACAACACAAACCAACTATTAAAACGATACATAATAAGTAGTCTATCCTATTCAGCAACCATGGATTCTATATCCTCTATCATGCGCTAACCTATAATAACCACAAACCCGTTTTTTTTTTTTTTTTTACTATTCTATTAAAACCCCATAAATAATAACAGTGTTTAAATGGTTCTTGTATTGGATGATTCAGCAGTTCCATGTTGACGCGGAATGACTCCAAAGCAACTAAAAGTTTCTAAAACCGTATGTTCACCCACCTGGCTGAAGAAGTTAGTGTGTCTCAGCCCCTGGGCCCGTGTCCTCGTGTTACTTGAGTTGTATATCCTCCTATATCCTTCAGGGACGTGTAAAGTCAAGCCGATCTTACATGTGTGTTTTGGTGAAGTTTTATTTGCAGTCTAAACAGTGTCTTACCTGAGCTGGATGTCCCATATGGCTGACCTCGCACCGGGGATCTCTTGCATCATCAAAGTTCACCTGAACCCGTCAATATCCGCACAAACCGGCAGCTAAACTAAGCAATAGCCTACATTTATTTTATTTATTAAAAAATAAATAAGTGCAAGTGTAGTTTTTGTGGAGCCGGACGGCAGTGAGGAGCTTAAGTTAGAAGTGTAGTGAGTGTGCAGAGCCTGCTCTGCTGTGTCTCTGCTCGCATCTGAATGTCGACGTGGACTCTCGCTGCCAGCCAGGAGCGCGCATAACTGCAGCCTGCGCGGGGGCGCGCCGCGCATAACTGCAGACTGCGCGGGGACGCGCCGCGCGTAACTTGAGCACACACAGGTTTTGTCCTTTTCCACGCAGCGAGGAGAACAATAGGTCTGCACCGACAGAAGGAATGTGTGTGTGTGTATCAGTGGAGGCTGCTGACCAAATGTTTAGGTGAAGCACAAATTATTATATTATATTTTTTAAACATCCCCAACGCTGCAACACCCCCATTCCTCCCAGGTGTCAGGCTCCTCATTCGCTTCCATTCATTTTGGGGACCATGTTTAAATATCATCCTTCTGAAGTATAAACAAACTATACTGCTGTGACGATTTCAATAAAACAGACCATTCTGAGTCAATGGTATGCAGTGGCGTTGCGCAATATGTCGGGGCCCTCCCGCAGGGCAGACCACTCCCCTAAATCAAACCAAGCAGACCATGTACAGTATACAGTGGCTCGGCGGCCCGATCAAACCAAGCAGACCATGTACAGTATACAGTGGCTCGGCGGCCCCTGATCAAACCAAGCAGAACATGTACAGTATACAGTGGCTCGGCAGCCCGATCAAACCAAGCAGACCATGTAGTATACAGTGGCTCGGCGGCCCGATCAAACCAAGCAGACCATGTACAGTATACAGTGGCTCGGCGGCCCCTGATCAAACCAAGCAGACCATGTACAGTATACAGTGGCTCGGCGGCCCGATCAAACCAAGCAGACCATGTACAGTATGGCTCGGGCCCATCAAAAAATAACACAGAATGCTATGACTGGCCCCTGTAAATGTCCTAACACAACCCCCTCAATGTACAGTAAATTACCAAGTATGGTTTTGTCAATATTCCAATGTACAGTTTTGTTTGTACAGTTGTACAGTGTATGTCCCCCACCCACCCCTCCTACCCAACCCCTCCCCCCACCCCACCAACCACCTCCAATGTACAGTCCCCCCCCCCTACCCAACCTTCTCCAATGTACAGTTTCTACGTCAAATATATATACTCCCTTTTCTGGACTCTTTTTATATCACAAACAGTACTGTATTTGCAAGTCTGGTATGTCATAAATGTATAGATGTAGCAGTACTGTCTATCTGTATGTCATGTATGTCATATATGTTATGATGAATTGGAAATGGGGGACCCTGATGTAAACAAGACAAAAGTCTTTCTCTGGTCTGCATCCCCTTAACAATTGTATGTATTGAGCTGTACTGTACTGTACCCATTCTGCAATCTGTTAATAAAGTTTTACAATTCAATTCAATTCACGGCAGAACATATAGTTTGGCTCCACACACACACACACACACACACACACACACACACACACACACACACACACACACACACACACACACACACACACACACACACACACACACACACACACACACACACACACACACAGCGGCATCACTTATGAACGGTTATTCGGTTACTCACCATTGTTGCAGCTGACGCGCCTTGCTCCAAATGTGTAGACAATAGACAGACAGTGAAACAAAGTTCCCCTCCAAGTCCTGTGGGTATTGTCTCCTCAACGTTTCTGCAGCTGAGCGAATTGCAGTTCTGCTCAATGAATGAATCTGAGAGGAATCCGAATTTCCCCTCTAACTAGTGCTATATGCTTCATTGCGTCATTAATAAAGTTTTCAATCAATCAATCAAACAATGCCGTTTGTTTAGACATTCACAAGACTTGCATAACGTTACAAAATAACGTTCGCTAGCAAGCAAGCTAGTCGACAATATCTCCTTCCTCCATTGCAACGCTATCTACACAGTACTATAGAATTCAAAGTGCCCGCGAGGCGATGACGTTGTTGTTGTTGTCACGTTTAGCTTTTATCGCAGGTGTATATATATATCATCAAACGATGCACAATAAGTTCATGAACAATAACAAAACACTCAACCCTGGGCCTGGTAGCTGCGGTGGTAGCCCTTTAGCTACGTTAGCTCCAACAAGTTATCTTCTTAAACAAGCTTGTTTGTAAACAAGCTGCAGAGCCGCAGTACGGCAGAAGAGAAACCATTCTCTGATTGGATCACAAGGCTGTCAATCATTCTAGCTGCAGAGCCGCAGAGCAGCAGAAGAGAAACCATTCTCTGATTGGATCACAAGGCTGTCAATCATTAAATCCCCCATTCAATGGCAAGAGTTTAACTGCACGGACCGTGCTTAGATGACGTTAATAGCCTATTTTGATTGGCTATTATTTATAATTTATTTAATCCTGGGTCAACCTGTGCAGCCATCTGCACGAATATTTACTGCAGTCATTACTGTAGTGCAGGCCTGCTCAGAGCTGTCAATTTTGGCCATTTTTGAAGAAAAAGAAAATTCATTGGCATTTTCTTTTACAGAGGAAAACATTTCTAATAAAAAAATAAAAAAATAATAATAATAAAAAAAAAATATATATATATATGTAAATTAATAATAATTATGAATTATGAGTGAATTTGTGTTTCACGTGTTGTCATAGAGAAACCTCCACTGGTGTGTATGTATGTGTGTGTGTGTCTGTCTTGAGTGACGGAGAGAGAGAGAGGACAGCGTGGTAAAGCCCCTCTCTCTTCCCCTTGCCATTAGTAGGTAGAGCCCCTTTCTCTCTCTTCTCTCTCTTCTCATTTGACAACCTAGGATGGCTTAGAGTAGACGACAGAGTACAGCAACTTGCAATGGGCCTGGTCTACAAGATACACTATACGACTAAGGTACCCATGTACATGTCAAAATACTTCCCAAAGGTCAGTGAATACCACGACCACAACACCAGAGGAAGCTCAACAAATCATGTTAAACCCAGATTCGGCTCAAACAAGGGACTAAACACGTTTCGCAATTATGCCACATCAATGTGGAACGCCCTACTCAAAGCTGTAAAGGAATGTGAATCCCTACCCACATTCACAAACGCTCTTAATTCAATGTCGGCGTGTTTTCCTTTTTACCCCCTTGAATGCCGCCACCCACTTCAATGTTAGCGTTAAAAACGCATAATCTATGTTTTAAATTATGGCTATGTGTCTAATCTGCCCGTCGCTTATCAATGACTTGTTTGCAGTCAACATTGTCGAAACGGATTGTTTTTTAATCGGTTCATATCCTTTTTATAGCATTTCGAAAAGCTATCGTTCTCTAAAAGATTTCCGGAAAATAGAAAGATTCCCTCATAAACGGCATTTATTGGAATATTCTCGAATACAATAGACACGTTGTCATTTGTCGGCCTATTTATGAATCGTTTTCAAATAAACGCTAGATTATCGATAGTATATGTGTACTTATGCACGCTATAGAAGCGAGCTGAGAAATCGATTCTCTCATTTCCTCAACATCACACACACACACACATATACACATACGGGACACGCTGTTATTTCAGTGAAAACAGCTCTGATTATCCTAAAACTGGTAACATAGACTCCTTACCTTAGATCAGATGTTCTCCAAAAAGATTATTCCAATTCCTGATCGCCATTCCAAATATCGATCGCGTTTATTGATTGATTATTGGCTGCTGTAAATATATATTCCACACTGCTTTCCAACTCGCGATCACTTCCATGTTCATCAGATCCCTCGCCAGCATAATGGAGCCAGTTGGCTCCCCCCACACAGATCCACCAGTCTAATCGAATGGCCTGCAGTTACACAGGGATAGACGATAGGGGGCGGTATTTTCCCATCTGAGCTCCTAGAGGGGCTGCTGTACCAACGGGAGACTCGGTTGATGAAATATGAATTTCGATCGCTAATAAAAAAAAATAATGACAATTTGCGTCGTCAGCACTCAACGGGGGGCATAATAAGACGACATAACACGTCGCTGGCACTCAAAGTGTTAAAGAGCACCTACGGGAGGCTGCAATTCTAAACTGGCCACCGTAAATGTCCAAACCCCCCACCCCCTCCTAATAGACAGTCTCCTCCCCACCGCATGTATATATTCTCTCCCTACCGTATGTATATTTCTCTCCCACCCACCCCCTCCAAATGTACAGTCTCCTCCCCACCGTATGTATATTTCTCTCCCACCCACCCACCCCCTCCTAATGTACAGTCCCCTCCCCATCATATACTCAGGATCTATGGGTAACAGTTACAGTACTGTATATTTGAATACCGTTTATGTCACAAATGTATCAGTACTAAATACCTGTATGCCATAAATGTCATGTATGTTGTGTATGTCATAAATGTCAATATGAATTGAAATGGGGGACCCTGATGTAAACAAGACAAACGTCTTTCTCTGGTCTGCATCCCCTTAACAATTGTGTGTATTGAGCCGTACGGTATTGTACCCATTCTGCAATCTGTTAAATAAAGTTTTCATTCATTCATTCATTCATTCATCACTCTTTCTCTCTCTCTGTCTCTCTCTCTTTCTCTGTCTCCATGTCTCAGTGTCTCTCCTCTCTGTTCTCACTGTCTGTCTCTCTGTTCTCACTGTCCTCTCTCTGTTCTCACTGTCTCTCTCTGTTCTCACTGTCCTCTCTCTGTTCTCTGTGTCCTTCGCTCTCTCTCTCTGTTCTCACTGTCTCTCTCTCTGTTCTCACTGTCTCTCTCTCTGTTCTCACTGTCTCTCCATTTACATTTAGTCATTTAGCTGACGATTTTATCCAAAGCGACTTACAAGTTAAGACAGCAGGAAGGGTACAACTCTATCAGCTGAGTAAATAATGGTCATCAAGGTGTTCAGTGCTACAGTGTAGGTTAGTATATTAGGAAGTGCATAACAGTAAGGTTAGTTAGGGTTAGAGTTTACAGTTTTTCTCAATTGCTTTGGTGCATTTCTCTGATCAGAATTAAAGTTCTCATAACTGTTAGTTCAACCTCCACAACATTTTGTCATTTGTGCACATCATAGTAGCAGTTTCTCATTCCTCCGAACAAATTGCAAATGCTTTTGGACATGCATCAATTGCTTTCATACAATTCTCTGCTGTTTTATAACATTATCATTTGCTTATGTCATGTCAGTCAAAATTAACTATACTTATGACTGCTGAATAGTCATTCCCTATAAAACTAATAGTCCTCATTTCATTGATTGAGTCATTACATACAAAAATGTTGAACTAGTCAAAATCTATCAATCACGGCCTCACAATGGCTGAGACTGGTCGAAGGGTGCAGCCAAATGTTGAGAGATCCACTGTAAATTAAATTACTGTATTCAAACATTTCATCGGGAGAGCAGGTGTGTATACTGGACGGTAATTCAGCACTAAACAATCTGCACTGCACTACTGCCATTGTGTCATACATGAAGCTTGCAGTGGGACAACAACTTGTCACTTTTTACATTTTACATTTTACATTTAGACAGCTTTACTGCAGCACAGATTTACTGTATTGTAGTGTACAGTAGTGTTACAGTAAATATTTGCCATATTTACAGTATGGTACTGTACTGCATTATTTTACAAGTGGGAAGCACTGTTATTGTACACTACAGTAATATGGGTTACTGTAAAGCAGTATACAGTATCTCATGTTTGCTGTACATTACTGTAATTTTACTCTGCACCACATAGGATTGCAAGACAACCTCGCAGAGGTGGAAGAGGGCCCCTTTTTACTCCGCAACAAGAGGAAGCCATTTGTGCAATGGTGATTGCAAACAATTCCATAAGGTTGACAGAGATACAAAGCGCTGTTAGAGGATGACAATATCTTTTGGAATATTGAATCCGTTTCAATTGCTACAATTTACAGAGTGCTCAGTGGAAATGAAATGTGTATGAAACAATTGTAGTACAATTGACAAATGAGTAGCCATTTGACTGGAACAGAGTGAAGGAGATCCACCACCAGTATGCACAAGTAAAACATTTATGTGTTCTATGCATACTCTAATGTTCAGTGCTGTAAACTGGTTACTTTGTGTAGTGCCATGCAGTACACTTACATGACAGTTCATACTGTACAATATGTTGTCCAAAATGCATTATGTTACACAGGAAAAGTTTATAGTTTTTATCTCTCTCTCTTCTGGGATAAAGCGTGTACCAGGGAACCGCTGCACACATTATACGTTGATGAGGCGGGTTTCAATCTGGCAAAAGGTAGACGGCGTGGAAGAAATCACATTGGACAGAGAGGAACCATTGATGTCCCAGACCAACACGGAGGGAATATTACAATGTGTACAGTGTGTACAGTAATGTGTAACTGTAGATTTTGAATGGCTGTGCAAATAGTGTATAGTGCTGTCTTGAGCATTTTCAGGTAGTGTCACCAATATCTGACTTTTTTTGCATTGGAAAACACTTACAGAGTGATCTGTCATAATGAAAACATGACAAAGCCATTTGACTATCTTGTTCATAATCAATGGTGTCAGGACTTTTCATTTTGATGACACTGACACTTTCATTGACATGAATACTTGCTTTTGAAGAAGGAACTATCCATTCTGAGCAAGTGACACGCTTTTGCAGGTTATCAACTAGGTTTTGCAGTTTGTACTAATTGTTTTGAGAAATGCACTAACAGTTATGAGAACTTTAATTCTGATCAGAGAAATGCACCAAAGCAATTGAGAAAAACTGTAAATATATATTTTTTATTTCAGATAATGATTGAAGAAGTGCGTCTTTAGTCAACGGCAAAAGATTGGACGGGTTTTGTCTGTCCTAACTGTGGTGGGAAGTTCGTTCCACCATTGTGGGGCAAGGACCGAGAATAGGCAACTTCTCTTTGATGACCCTCCCGGAGCTCGGATAGGAGTAGGTCTGAGGCAGCCAGAAGATGCAGAGCGTAGGGGTCTTGAGGGTGTGTAGTTAGAGACCATTGACCATAGTATAGGTAGGCGGGAGCAATGGGGAGCCAGTGCAGGTCCCTGAGAAGTGGGGTGACATGGGCTGACTTCGGTAGGTTTAAGATCAGGCGGGCCGCTGCGTTCTGAATGAGTTGAAGAGGCTTGGTGGCAATGGTCGGAAGGCCAGCAAGCAGTTGACTGATTGATTGATTGAATTGATTGATTGAGTGATTGAAAACCTTAATTAACAGATTGCAGAATGGGTACAGTACAGTACAGCTCAATACACACAATTGTTAAGGGGATGCAGACCAGAGAAAGACCTTCGTCTTGTTTACATCAGGGTCCCCCATTTTCAATTCATAATGACATTCATGACATACACAACATACAGATATACAGATATAATAATCTAATCTAATCATCTAATCTAATCATGGCATTTATGACATACATACTGAGGCTGCAGAGAGTCCCGACACTGTGAACCTTCTGTGTGGTCCCTGTCCCTAAGTGCCCGCGTCCCAGCATGTCCAAGGACTACAGGCCGGTGGCTCTAACCTCTCATATAATGAAGACCATGGAGAGGTTAGTCCTGGAGCAACTCCACCCGGTGATCAAACCCCACCTAGACCCACTCCAGTTCGCCTACCAGCCCCGACTGGGGGTAGAGGATGCTGTCATCTACCTGCTGAACCGAGCCTACACTCACCTAGACAAGCCGGGGAGCACTGTGAGAGTCATGTTCTTTGACTTCTCCAGTGCTTTTGATACCATAAGGCCTGGGCTGCTGGGTGAGAAGTTGGAGGCGATGCAGGTAAAGGCCCCCCTGGTGTCCTGGGTTGTTGACTATCTGACGGGAAGACCACAGTACGTGCGCCTACGGAGCTGTGTGTCAGACAGACTTGTCAGCAACACCAGGGCCCCGCAGGGGACAGTCCTCTCTCCCTTCCTCTTCACCGTCTACACCAATGACTTCCACTATCGGTCAGAGTCCTACCACCTTCAGAAGTTTTTTGATGACTCTGCAATAGTGGGTGTCATAGTATTGTTAACTGACTACAAGAGGAGTATACGTTACGACATGTTTACGACAGTTACAGTAAGTGGGAGTGGCGCGAGAGGCAGGGATTGTGGGGATTGAGGAACCACCTGAGGTAGTAATAAAGCGTCTTGTTTACCAACCAACTGTTCCGTTGTCCGTTAATATCTAAGATATTACATGGTGTCAGAAGTGGTCGAGGATGGCAAAGTTTCAACCACCAGAGAGTTTTTGTTTCGAGAAACCCGCCGAATGGTCAGACTGGAAGAAACGGTTTACACGGTACAGGACAGCTACTAAGTTGGACAAAGAAGAAGGTCCAGTTCAAGTAAGCACGCTGGTGTATGCGCTCGGGAAGGAAGCAGAGAACATTCTCAGCTCTTTTACCTACGGGGAAGAGGAAGATGACTCGCAGTATGATGTTATACTGGCGAAATTTGATGCATATTTCATCCCGAGACGCAACGTTATACATGAACGGGCGTGTTTCAACCAGAGAGTGCAGCGTGCGGGAGAGCGCGCAGAGACATTCATCCGCGCACTATATGAGCTGTCGGAACATTGCAACTTCGGAACGGCTCGTGAGGAAAACATAAGAGACAGAATCGTGGTGGGGATTCTAGATAAGGGTCTGTCTCAGAGGCTACAGCTGATCCCTAACCTCACTCTGGAGATGACTGTACAAGAGACGCGTCAATCAGAGGAGGTAAAAGCTCAAGTTAACCAGCAGGGGGAGCAGGCTTACGCTGTGCAAGAAGTAGCACAACGGCATAACAGAGGTGCAACACAGAAGTGGCGACACCCACAGAGAGAGAGGCGCCAGGAGAGAGAGAGTGAGAATGACCACAGGAAGTGCTGGCGGTGCGGCAAAATGCCACACAGTCAGCAGGATGACTGCCCAGCAAGGAGGTCTAACTGCAATAATTGTGGGAAGAGTGGACACTGGGGAAAAGTGTGCAAAAGCAAGCAGGTGAGGGAAGTGACTGAGGGTGAGGGATCAGAAGATGGACAGTATTATTATCTGGGCTCAGTTAATAGCATACCTCAAAATGATAATGAATGGACAGTCACATTAGAGATTGGCAGCTCACCTGTAGAATTTAAAATAGATACTGGAGCCGATTGTTGTATCATAAGTGAAACTGTGTACAAAACACTGGAGCCAAAACGGGTCCTACAGAGGCCAAAGAAGGTGCTGAGTGGTCCAGGGGGTGGATTGAACTGTTTAGGGCAGTTTATGACTCAGACCAGCTACAAGGGGAAAACATACACATGCAGGCTCTATGTCATTAGAGGGCAGAGTGTGAATAACCTACTCAGCAGGCCAGTAGCTGTAGCTATGGGGTTAGTAAAGCGAGTGGGCGAGGTCAACACCAGTGAACAGGAGTTTGGCCTACTGAAAACACAGCCTGTGAAGATAGCTCTAAAGGACAATGCCCAGCCCTATGCAGTATGCACAGCACGCCAGGTCCCCATACCGCTCCTGAGTGCAGTGAAAGAGGAGTTGGAGAGGATGGAAGCCAACGACATCATTGAAGCCGTGACTGACCCAACAGAGTGGTGCGCACCCATGGTGCCAGTCCCGAAGAAGTCTGGAAGAGCACGCATCTGTGTGGACTTAAAGAAGCTTAATAAGGCTGTCAAAAGGGAGAGATTCATCTTGCCGACATCAGAGGGGATGGTAGCTCAGCTCAGCGGCTCCACAGTCTTCTCATCACTTGACGCAGCGTCAGGGTTCTGGCAGATCCCACTGGACAAAGACAGCCAGAGGTTAACCACCTTCATCACACCGTACGGAAGGTACTGTTTCAAACGTCTTCCCTTTGGGATAAGCAGTGCACCTGAGATATTTCAGAGGAAGATGGTGGAGACGCTGGAAGGGCTGGACGGCGTTGCCGTCTACATGGACGACATCATCATCCATGGCAGCAACACCAGCGAACATGATGAGCGGCTGCAGAAGGTTCTGGATCGGCTAGAGTCTGCAGGCCTGAAGCTGAACGATGAGAAGTGTGTGCTGAGAAAGGAGGAGCTGCACTTCCTGGGTCAGGTGATCAACAAAGATGGTGTACGACCCGACCCAGCCAAAGTGTCTGCAGTCAGCAAACTGGAACCACCAGAAAACGTGCAGGAACTAAAGAGAGCACTCGGCATGATCAATTACCTGGGGAAATATATTCCAGACCTCGCCACAGTGGGCCAGCCACTATATGCACTGTTAAAAGCAGACTCAGTGTGGATGTGGGGTCCGGCGCAACAAGCAGCCTTTGAGCGAGTTAAAGAGCTCCTCACAACGTCACCTACCCTGGTGTACTATGATGTTAACAGGAGCACAGTGGTCTCAGCAGACGCAAGCAGTTATGGGATAGGCGGTGTCCTGCTGCAGCTCCATGGCGAGGACTGGAGACCAGTAGCATACTGCTCAAGGCGACTGAGCGACGCTGAAACCAGGTACGCTCAGATAGAGAAAGAGTGCCTGGCGAGCGTGTGGGCGTGTGAGAGGTTTCAGATGTATCTCTATGGCCTGCCAACATTCAAACTGATTACGGATCACAAACCCCTCATCCCACTGATGAACTCCAGGGATCTCGACAATGTGCCACTCCGCTGCCAGCGACTCCTCATGCGGTTGATGAGGTTCAACCCGGAGGCTGAGTATGCACCGGGGAAAACGCTGGTGGTGGCAGACACACTGTCCAGGAGCCCACAGGCAGACAAGGGGCTCAGTAGGGACACAGACGTGGAGTGTTACGTAGCAGCTGTGATGAGCAACATTCCAGCATCGCCGAAAAAGATAGACAGCATCCGCGCAGACGGCGGCGGACGAGCAGCTCCAAGAAGTGATCAGGTACATACAAGAGGGGTGGCCTGAACACCTAGCACATATAAACACCTGTGTTAGGGAGTACTTTCCCGTTAGGAACGAACTGTCTATGCACGGTGGGGTAGTGACCAGAGGGAGTAGAATAGTGATACCAGGGAGATTGAGGTCGGATATACTAGAACGCATACATGAGGGCCATCAAGGTCTTAACAAGTGCAGAGACAGGGCCAACACTTCGGTGTGGTGGCCTGGCATAGCCACACAGATCACACACAAAGTTGAGAACTGCATGTACTGTCGTGAGCAGAGGAGAGCACAGAACAGGGAGCCTCTCCTGTCAACACCTCTCCCAGACAGGCCGTGGAAGAGAATTGGCATAGATTTATGTGAACATGAGAGAGAGAGTTACCTAGTCATAGCTGACTACTACTCTAGATACCTGGAGATACTCCACATGCCTACCACGACTAGTGCACATGTGATCTTGAAGCTGAGAGCCACGTTTGCCCGGCACGGAATACCGGAGGAGGTTGTCAGTGACAACGGACCGCAGTTCAGCAGTGATGTCTTCAGAGGCTTTGCCTGTGACATGGACTTTAAGCACACAACCTCTAGTCCCCACAACCCACAAGGAAACGGTTATGCTGAACGTGCAGTCCAAACGGCCAAGGGGATTCTGAGACAAAAGGACCCCCTACTTGCTTTAATGGTTTACCGTTCTTCTCCACACAGCAGTACGGGTGTCAGTCCGGCAGAGCTCCTAATGGGCAGGAAAATCAGGACGACACTGCCCACTCTGGCCAAGAACCTGCAACCAAGGTGGCCGAACAAACATCACGTCAGAGCTCGAGATGCTGCGGAGAAGAGCAAACAGGCCTTCTACTATAACAAACGCCATGGCGTGAGAGAGCTCACACCACTGCAGCGAGGAGACCATGTTCTCACCAGACTGGACAATCAAAAGACCTGGTCCACACCTGCAGTAGTGGCAGGTGAGAGCGTTACACAGAGGTCTTATCTCATCGAGACAGAGCAGGGTGCTCTGTACAGGCGTAACCGTCGACATCTCCAAGCGGTGCCCGTAGCGGGGCCTCCAGCGAATGATGACACAAATCCCGGGAATGACACACCTGACATTCAGATGAGCCCAAACCATGGCTCGCCTGGTCCAACAAGGAACACTGATGGACTGATCCAAACCAGGTCTGGTAGACCTGTTAAACCTGTCCAGAGACTTGACCTGTGAGGGGAGAGTTCAATAATAATTTTTTTTGAAGGGTGTTGATATAAAAAAAAAAAAAAAAAAAGGGGGAGATGTCATGGTTATTGATATGTGTTGATACTGTTAAAGAGAAGATATCAAAGTTATTGATATGTGTTGATATTGTTAAAAGGAAAAAGGGAGATGTCATAGTATTGTTAACTGACTACAAGAGGAGTATACGTTACGACATGTTTACGACAGTTACAGTAAGTGGGAGTGGCGCGAGAGGCAGGGATTGTGGGGATTGAGGAACCACCTGAGGTAGTAATAAAGCGTCTTGTTTACCAACCAACTGTTCCGTTGTCCGTTAATATCTAAGATATTACAGTGGGATGTATAAAGGACGGTGACGAGAGGGAATACCGGGAGCTGGTAGTGGACTTTGTCACATGGTGCGATAAAAACCACCTGCAGCTAAATGTGGCGAAGACCAGGGAACTGGTGGTGGAGCTGGGGAGGAGGAGGAGTGCACCTGTGACCCCCGTTTCCATCAGGGGAGTCGATGTGGACATGGTTGAGGAGTACAAATACCTCGGTGTGCACATCCACAACAAACTGAACGGGTCAAAACATGCAGAGGCACTGTACAAGAAGGGCCAGAGCCGACTCTACTTCCTCAGAAGGCTGAGATCCTTCAATGTCTGTACAAGGATGTTGAGGATGTTCTATGAGTTGGTGGTGGCGGGCGCCTTCTTGTACGCTGTGACCTGCTGGGGCAGCGGACTGAGAGCAGGGGACACAAACAGGCTGGATAAGCTGGTCAGGAAGGCCAGTAGCGTGGTTGGGGTGGAGCAGTACTCCCTAGCGAGGGTGGCGGAGAGGAGGAGCCTTGCTAAGCTCCAGGCCATCAGGGAAAACCCCTTCCACCCACTATACACAGACTTGGCTGACAGTAGGAGCATGTTCAGTGCTAGGCTCACACTACCCAAATGCAGCACTGAACGGCACAGGAAGTCCTTCATTCCAACAGCCATCAGACTATACAATGCATCACTGTGCCTCACTGCATCACTGAGCACAGAGTGACAGTTACCATCTTCCTGGACTCTTACTTTTGAAACAGCACTGTGCAATATTACAACTACTGTAGACCTCAGTATTTTTTACTGTATTTATTTACTGTATATTTTATTCCATTTTTATTCTATTTTATTCTACTCTTATCTTAGGCAATTTGATTTGTTTTGTTACTCTTATTCGTGACCTGTTCTGTTTAAATGTTTAATGTTGAGCGATTTGCAGTGTCAAATTTCCCTCGGGATAATAAAAGTATTTCTATTCTATTCTATTCTACAGATATACAGTACTGTTACATTTGTGACATACAAGATATGCAAATATACAGTACTGTTAAACAGATCCTAACAGTAAATATATACATATGAGCGGGAGGGAACTGTACATTAGGAGGCGGTGGGTGGGTGGGAGGGGGGTTCAGACATTTACGGGGGCCAGTTTCGAATAGCAGCCTCCCGTAGGTGCTCTTTGAGAGCGGTTTTGAAGGTGGGTATGGTGTAGTGTATCTTGTAGACCAGGCCCATTGCAAGTTGCTGTACTCTGTCATCTACTCTAAGCCATCCTAGGTTGTCAAAATGGACAGGGGTGAGGTGGGTTCTAGGAGTAAGGTCAAGCAGTAGTCTGACCAGTTTGTTTGGTGCTGTGTGTAATCTTGTTTTTAGTGCCTTTGAGGTGCTTTGTTACCATGAGGTGCAAGCATAGTCGTAGTACCCTTGAATGAGTGCTCCTGTTAGAGTCTTCAGGGTATTTTTGTTTACCAGAGAGGAGATCCGGTACAAGAATCTTGTTCGTTGGTTGACTTTTTTTATTACATTGGATGCCATCTTGTCACAGGAAAGATTTGCCTCTAGGATGGAACCCAGGTATGTAGTTTAATCTTTCCTTGTGACAATATTGTCACCCACTGTAACAGAGAAGCCGTTGGTCTTGCTGAGTTTGTTATTTGATCCGAAGAGAATGGACTCTGTTTTTCCCAGGTGTAGTTTATCAGCGAGCCAGGTGCAGATTCTGCCGAGTTCTGAGCTGAGGGTTTTGTTCAACCTGTAACTTGTTCTTGTCAGAGACCAGCAGGGCTGAGCCATCCGCGAACAGGAACAAGTTGCAGTCACAAGCTGATGACATGTCATTTGCATAAATTAGGAACAGTAACGGTCCTAGTATGCTTCCTTGTGGAACACCACAGTTCACTGGGAGGGGGGGGGGGGGGGGGTAGGGTATACCGCTTACCTCTATCAGAAACCATCTGTTCTCTCCCCTCAAGTTCAAGTTCTTTAATAGTTGTCATACAGAAGTACAGAATACTTTCATACAAAATGCTTCTTACTGTTACGCTCCAGAGACTGTGCTAGACAAGATAGTATCAAATAACATAATATAGCATGTAATTTAGAAGAAGAAAAATGAGGTCACAGTGTTCGGTATAGACATATGTACAATGTTCTGAGTTACCATATAATATACAATACTATGCAGTGTACTAATGTACAGTACTATCTAGTGCAAAGCAGAAATGGGATGAGGTACAATTTTAGGTACAATTTACAGTAAGGTGTACGAGTTGTAGTGCAATCCTTCATCAATAAATATAAAGTGTGGGGAGTGGGTGCTACAGTGTGTTTGTTTAAAGTGGGTGTGTGCTATAAAGTGTGTGGAGTGGGTGCTACAGTGTGTTTGTTTAAAGTGAGTGTGTGCGTGTGGATGTGTGTGCTATGTGCGTTTGGTGGTTGTTGTTGTGTAGTGTTCATTCATTGTTCGTTTAGCAGCCTGATGGCCTGGGGATAGAAGCTTCTTCTGAGTCTTTCTGTGCTCGCCTTGAGACTCCGGTATCGCTTGCCTGACCGCAGCAGTTCAAAGAGGCAGTTGTTCGGGTGACTGGAGTCTTTAATGATTCTCTTAGCCTTGCCCTTGCAACGCTTGTTGTAAATGTTCTGGAGGGTGGGGAGCCCCCCTCCAATTGTGCGTTCGGCTGAACGTGTCACTCTTTGTAGTCTGCTTCGGTCTTGTGCAGTGCTATTCCCAAACCAGGAGGTGATGTTGCCGGTCAAGATGCTCTCTATTGTACATGAGTAGAAGTTCTTAAGGATCTTCTGACTGACTTGGAACTTCCTTAGGCGCCTGAGGAAGTAGAGGCGTTGTCGTGCCTTCTTCACAACACTGTCAATGTGTGTGGTCCATGTCAAGTCCTCGGATATGTAGGCTCCGAGGTACTTAAAGCTGTTGACTCTCTCAACCGGTGCCCCGTCGATGCTGAGGGGGCTGTAGTCCTTGACCCCCGACCTCCTGAAGTCCACAATCATCTCCTTTGTTTTGCTGACGTTCAGGGAGAGGCTGTTTTCCTGGCACCATCCCGCCAGGACCTTGACCTCTTCCAGGTAGGCCCTCTCGTCGTTGGCAGAGATCAGGCCCACCACCATTGTGTCGTCAGCAAATTTGATGATTGTATTGCTACTCCGCTGAGCCACACAGTCGTGTGTGTACAGGGAGTAGAGGAGGGGACTCAGAACACAGCCCTGGGGGGCCCCTATGTTGAGGGTGATGGATGAGGAGGTGCAGTTGCCTGCTCTCACCACCTGGGGTCTGCCAGTCAGGAAGTCCAAGACCCACTGGCAGAGGTCATAGCCCAAGCCCAGGTCCCTGAGCTTGGCTATGAGTATGGAGGGGACTATGGTATTGAATGCCGAGCTGTAGTCGATGAATAGCATTCTCACATAGTTCCCCTGCCTCTTGTCCAGGTGTGATGCTGCTGTGTGCAGCACATGGGCTATGGCGTCCTCCGTGGACCTGTTGGGGCGGTATGCAAATTGCAGGGGGTCCATGTTGATGGGGAGGGAGGAGCAGATGTAGCTCTTTACTAGCTTCTCAAAGCACTTCATGGCTATGGAGGTGAGAGCTACAGGGCGGTAGTCGTTGAGGCAAGCAGGCTTGGATTTTTTGGGTACAGGGATAATAGTGGACTTCCTCCAGGTAGGATTGCATCCAGCTCACTGATAGACTATCAAAACCAATTGCTTTTCAATCAGAATGGAGTGATTGACAGTGTCGAAAGCCTTTGGGAGGTCCAGCATGACCATGCCACAGTATTTGCCCGCGTCCACCTCTTGTTTGATGTGGTCGTTCAAATAGAGAAGGCATGTGTCAGTGGAGTGGGATGTTCTGAAGCCAGATTGGAATTCGTAGATTAGATTTTTTCCCGTGAGGTACTTTTCGACCTGTTCGTAGACAATTTCTTCCATGACTTTCGAGATGGAGGTAAGAATAGAAACAGGGCGGTAGTTGCCTGGGTCTAATTTGCTGCCTTTTTTGTGCAGGGGGGTCACACAATTTTGAAGTCTTTGGGGACGTGTCCCTGTTTTATGGATAGGTGCGTTGCAGTCGTCGAGGCGGGAGATGACTGTTGATTGGACGAGGAGTTGGGTGGCTTCTTTTGTCAGGAAGGGGCGGATCCTTCTGACGTTGCTCAGGAGGAATTGGCAGGTTCTGGTTGTCGCTGCGATGTGAGCGGAGAAGTTCAACTGGTTGTCAAGGACAACACCAAGATTCTTGGCGGTCGGGGACGCGGTGACAGTTGCATTCTCGACTGATGGAAAGGTCGGTCAGGGGGGAGGATTTGGCCGGCAGGTGAAGCAATTCTGTTTTGCTTAGGTTCAGTTTGAGGTGGTTGGTCGTCATCCAGGTGGAGATGTCAGACAGACAAGCCGAGATCCGCTCAGAGACGTGTATATCTGAGGGAGGGAAGGAGAGGAAGAGTTGAGTATCATCGGCATAGCAATGATACGAGAAGGCATGAGACGTGATAATGTTACCCAGAGATTTAGTGTAGAGGGAGAAGAGAAGGGGTCCTAGGCCCACGCCCTGGGGGACACCCGTCCACAGGGGGCGGGTGGCCGACAGGGTCCCTCTCCATGACAATTGGTAGGAGCGGTTATTGAGGTATAATGTCAGCCATGTCAGCGCAGAGCTAGCCACTCCCATTACTGCGAGGGAGGTGAGGAGGATCTGATGGATGACCGTGTCGAAGGCTGCAGATAGGTCTAGGAGAATCTAGGAGAGGCCTTTTGCTAAGTGAAGTGCCTCTGTGACCGCAGAGTTTGACCGCAGTTGTTTCTGTGGAGTGACCAGTCCTGAAGCTTGACTGATTAGGGTCTAGGAGGTCATTCTGTAAGAGATAATCAGTGAGTTGGTTGGATACAGCACGTTCAACTGTTTTAGAAAGGAAGGAGAGAAGAGAGACAGGACGATTGTTGCCTATAACGGTGGGGTTCATGGTTGGTTTTTTTATGAGCGGTGTGACTCTGGCTTGTTTGAGGGAGGTGGGGACCACCCCCGAGTTGAGGGAAGAGTTGATGGTTGCAGTTACGAATGGGAGGATGTCTGATGCTATGGTCTGGAGGAGTGGGGATGGTAACTGATCCAGCTGGCATGTAGTCGGACGGTTTGACGTTACCAGTTTCAGGGTCTGTAATGGGAGAGAAAGATGACAGAGTGAAGGATGAGGTTATCGATTCTCTCTCTCTCTGTTCTCACTGTCTCTCACTCTCTCTCTCTCACTCTCTCTCTCTCTGTTCTCTCACTCTCTCTCTGTTCTCTCTCTCTCTCCTCTCTGTTCGCACTCTTTCCTCTGTTCTTGCTCTCTCTCTCTCCTCTGTTCTCTCTCTCCTCTCTGTTTTCTCTCTCTCCTCTGTTCTCTCTCTCTCCTCTGTCCTCTCTCTCCTCTGTTCTCGCTGTCTCATCCTCTTTAATTAACTGATGATTGATGTCTGTTGCAGCTTAGTAAGGAAGTCCCTTTTTAAGTTCACTCATAGACATCAGTCACAGACAGACAAATACCTCTCTCTCCCCTCTTTCTGTCTCTTCTTTTTGTATCCACTTTTTCTCCTCCTATTTTTCTTGTATTTTTCCATCCATCCCAATTCAGTCGTTATGCCAATTCCCCTCTCCCCTTCCTGGTCATTGCGCGCATTTGCCCCCTACTTGCCGGTCTAGGGAGCCCTAAAGTCTATCACATGCTTCCTCCGATACATAGGAGACAGCCAGCAGCCTCTTTTCACCTGGCAGCGAGGACTCTCATTGGGTTAGTGTAACGCGTGGGAGGGCACACTACCTCACCCAGATCCCTTCCTCGCTGTGCAGGCGCCCTGACCGACCTGTAGGAGTCGCTGTTTACAATGACCAGATTACCACCCACCAGCTTCCCTCCCGCTGACACTGCCAATTGTGCCAGTATGATGACCGGCCAAGCCGGAGGCACCGCTGACAGCTGGATTCGATACCAGTGTCTCTGCGATGGTAGACAGGCGCTTAGTCCGCTGTGCTACCCGGCCGCTCTTTCTGTCACTTCTATCTCCTTCCCATTTATTTTAACCTCTCTCTGTCTCCTCTCTTTCTCTCACTTTCCCACCATTCATGTCTCCCTGTCTAGTTTAGTTGTTTCCATGTTTTCATGTTTTGTTCGTGTTTAGTTGATTATGTTTCACTACCTATATATGTCTTTGTATGATCGTTGTACTGTTTCTCTAGTTACTTGTACACCTCGTTCAATTTGTTACCTGTCTCTTTCCTTACTTGTAGTCCTTTTATTTCCTGTAGTTCTTTGTACTCTGTTCCCCTCCCAGGTGTTTGTTGTGTGTACTTATCCTCCGGGTGCATTTCTTGTTGTAGTTCTTCTCTGTGTATTATAGCTCCTGCTCCCTGTTCTGTGTGGGGGCGTCAAATAGTATCTACTGCGTGTCTCCAGTGTCCTCCTGTGCTATAATTTATTTAGTCTCTGTTAGTTTAGTCTTCAGCGTTTTCCCCAGTGGTGAAAAGCAACAAGTATTTCTACTCAAGTGCTGTACAATTTAGGGAACGTTGTACTTTTACTCCACTACATTTCAAAGGAAATATTATAATTTTTACTCCACTGCATTCATCTGAATCCATCAGTTACTTGTTACTTTGAAGAAAAATATTTCTTGGCAAACATGGCAAAAATGTATGGAATGTTTCTCAAATTTGAAGCCTGCTGACTCCAAGAGGACGTAACCAGAGCAGCATAACTGGACCACATACCATTTTAACATAACCTTTAACCAGAGCAGCATAACTGGACCACATACAATTTTAACATAACCTTTAACCAGAGCAGCATAACTGGACCACATACCATTTAACATAACCTTTAGAGGTCAATGGCTCGAGGCTTGAATGCTCCAAAGCACTGGAATACACAAACATCATGTAGCATGCATACTTTTACTTAAGTACATTCAATATAAAATACTTTTACTTAAGTAGACGTTTGAATGGAGGACTTTTACCTTTACCAGAATAGTATTTTATCTGGGTATTTCTACTTTTACTTAAGTAAAGCCAAGGAATTGTGTACTTACACCACAGTTTTTTCCTGTCCTCAAGTCGCTACCTGTGTGTTGATAGTTCTTTTAATTGGATGATAGTTATTTTAGCTGGATGACTGTTGGTGTGTTGATAGTTATTTTAGCTGGATGATAGTTCCTTTAGCTGGATGACTGTTGGTGTGTTGATAGTTATTTTAGCTGGATGATAGTTATTTTAGCTGGATGATAGTTCCTTTAGCTGGATGACTGTTGGTGTGTTGATAGTTATTTTAGCTGGATGATAGTTATTTTAGCTGGATGACTGTTGGTGTGTTGATAGTTATTTTAGCTGGATGATAGTTATTTTAGCTGGATGATAGTTATTTTAGCTGGATGATAGTTCCTTTAGCTGGATGACTGTTGGTGTGTTGATAGTTATTTTAGCTGGATGATAGTTATTTTAGCTGGATGACTGTTGGTGTGTTGATAGTTATTTTAGCTTGATGACTGTTGGTGTGTTGATAGTTATTTTAGCTGGATGATAGTTATTTTAGCTGGATGACTGTTGGTGTGTTGATAGTTATTTTAGCTGGATGACTGTTGGTGTGTTGATAGTTATTTTAGCTGGATGGCTGTTGGTGGGTTGATAGTTATTTTAGCTGGATGATAGTTCCTTTAGCTGGATGACTGTTGGTGTGTTGATAGTTATTTTAGCTGGATGATAGTTCCTTTAGCTGGGCCCTATTCCCCGTACCTGGTTCAACTAAGTCGATCAAAAGTCCCATTATCCAGATTCAATTAACCCGATGTTTGAATCCGCGCTTTCCCTGTTCCTCGAACGCTGATTCAGTCTCGTTAACTCGAACCAGACTTGATGCTCAGGATAATTGCGCGCGGCCGCCTCAGCTGAAAAGACAGCAGATGTCGATCGCAGAAATCCTGATTTTCTAACGGCATTGATTGATTGATTGATTTAAAACTTTATTAAAAGATTTCAGAAAGGGTACAATACAGTACGGCTCAATAGCCTCACAGACAAGTTAAATGCATAATCTATAGGCAAATTTTAAGTCCCTCATTACCCCAATCAATCAGATTATATTTCTTTAAATGTGCCTGCTGGCAGTAGGTAATGAAATGAATAATCGAATGAGATCTTGCTAGTGAAAATAATTTGTTAAACTCGTTCAGAATAAGTAGATACAAACAAGCCCAAGGAGTATCTAATTGATATGAATTAATATATACTTATGAGGATATCTGTACTGTATGCGCTCGGCTTAGGTATTGTGGGAGCTATTAACTATTTTTTACATTTATTTGTTATGTGATTTTGTAGTATTAATTTGTTTACGGCCATATTATTTAAGTTATGAGTCGCAGCTAAATGCTTTTACTTTGAAGGGGTTCTGGGCAATTGGGAAGCACAGCTGGGTGTATTTAGGTAATTAGAGGCAATAGCACAGTGGGCATCAGGGAAGGTATATGGTTTTTACCAGCGTCAGGAGATCACATAGAATCAAACATAATTTTTCTGTATTCTTTGATTAACAGACAATAAATGCCACAAAACTGTCAAATGCTGTCTGGACAATGGACTTCCTGATCTGCGTGAGATTCGCTGCCCTGGTGCTTCAGTGGCTTTTTAGTTTTTATTAGTTGTTGTTGACAAATAGCCACTACATAAAGTAAAAACCGTTCCTTATTGAAGCGGACACTTTTTATCGTTGTTTTGGATTTTTGCCGTTGGACGTTTTGGACATGGAAACACCACGCTCAAACGGAGGATCATTCAGATCAGAGGACATGGATGCTGGCGCTCCAGCGTTTGGTCTGGAGATCGAAGACTATGATCAGTGACTTTTGTGAAGCTTGAATGGCCTTGGATCAACCTGTTAAAGACACGATCGGAGAACGGAGGACCACACGGTCTAATGGACGTCGCACTCGAACAAAACAACATCATTGGTATGTGAAGAATAATCCGTCAGCTTTATTGGAAAAAGGCAAACTTATTGGAGTGACTGAATTATTGTCTCGCGACGCTAAATGATGTTGATGAATATTGGGAGTTGTTGAACTTCATTGTAAAGACATTCATTCATAAATCTCCGACGTGAAGTTGGCTGTATGAACCAATCAGACAGTATGGAGCAGCTGGTTGGGACATATGAGACAACGCCTGTGGTTGGTTCAAACGTTGCAAGTGTGGAGAATGTTGCTCCGCCCAAGCCCTCTGTAAAACGGGGCATCAAGTTTACCGCAAAAGGGTTGGCATTTTACATGCAAACATGCCAAGAAAAGAGGTCTGCAAAAATCAAACAGGCCAAGAAATACATTGAACCAATACGTACCTTGCTGAAATCTACCGACAATGTGAACTATGTGCAAGCTCATTTGAGTAACTTCATCAATTGTTATGAGGACGCTAAGGACATGCATGAGTCTTTCATAAATATGGATTTGCCTGAGGAAGAGGTTAAAAGGCAAAATACATGTTTCAATGCAACAATAATGAAATTTTGTAATTTCACAGAGGATGTAAGGGTTTGGTTGTCTGCTGCTGGGCACCCTCAGGTGGAATCAAATGCAAATATTGACAATGAAACTAATGATGTTGTTGAAACAAATGAAGATGATGATGAGGCTCAATCTAAACAAAGTGTTGTTATTGATGATATCAATCCTGAGGACAGTGCCTCTAACATTTCATGTACAAATGAAAAGCAACAAAAGCCACACTCCAGTGTATCAAAGACATCATCCACCGCGTCTACCAGGCTAAAGGCGGAGGCTGACAAAGCATCCCTACTGGAGCGGATGAAAGCCTTAAAAAGGAAACATGAGTTGGAAACAAAGCAGGAGGAACTAAGGAAGGAAAAGGAACAGTTTGCTCTGGAAACTGACCTAGCTGCAGCCAATGCGAAAATCAATGTGCTGGAAACCAATTCAAAATGTAACTCTAAAAGGTCGGATGGAATGAACTCGTATCTGGACAGGAATATAGCTCAAAGAATGACAGGCCAACTCAATCCTCAAGCTGGTCAATTTGTCCCGCAGGGAAATAACATGCAAAATGAATTTCATCCTGAGGCCCAGGCTGTCACTGTAAGCAGGGTGCGATCCACGAGGGGAGCTCAGTGAGCCATGGCTCCCTTAGATCAGACATCAGCTCACCTGAATACATGATTTGTGAATCTTTGGGGGGTCTCTAAATTACTGAAAATAAATGCTACTAATAAAATTAGGCTATTTTGATGTATAAATGATTTCCGCACAAATTCACCGTAATAGACAATAGGTTGCGGGCGGCACTGCAGATATACCCTACTCGTAATACGCATGGAACATGCATGCTATTCTTGCGTTCACCATTCGGAGCGTGGCGGCGCTGCACTGCAGTCTGCACTCTGCAGGCACAAATAGACGCATCCAGGATAATGTCGAAAGTTTTTCTAACCAATTTTGATTTTACAAAGAAGACGAAGCAACTTGCTGCGGGGACTACTTCTGTGACATGCAGATTTTGAGAATTGGGCAGACCATCAGGACAGGTCGGTGGCGATAATGTTGCATTTTTTTTTTACTACTGGAGATGAGGAGTGACTTTTAATAAAACTGCAAGAAAAACAAATGTAATTCTCTCCGCGGCAGTGAGCTGGAGTCTCTCTCTCTCTCTCTCTCTCTCTCTCTCTCTCTCCGCGGCAGTGCAGTGAGCTGGACTCTCTCTCTCTCTCTCTCTCTCTCTTTATCTCTCTCTCTCGCGGGCGTCTCTCTCTCTCTCTTTCCACGGGCGTCTCTCTCTCTCTCTCTCTCTCTCTCTCTCGCGGGCGTCTCTCTCTCTCCCCCCCCCCCCCCTCTCTCTCTCTCTCTCTCTCTCTCTCTCCGCGGGCGGGCGTCTCTCTCTCTCTCGCTCTCTCTCTCTCTCTCTCTCTCTCTCTCTCTCGCAGGCGTCTCTCTCTCTCCCCCCCCTCTCTCTCTCTCTCTCTCTCTCTCCTCTCTCTCTCCTCTCTCTCTCTCTCTCTCTCTCCGCGGGCGGGCGTCTCTCTCTCTCTCTCTCTCTCTCACGGCAGTTGCGAGACTTAGGGAAGCGCTCTGAGATTTTTTTTTTGCGCCTGACCAACCCCCCCCCCCCGCGCTCCCCCAAAGATACTGATATGGATCGCACACTGACTGTAAGGCCCAAAGGACCATCACAGACCATCGGGTTTAAAGATGCATCACAGACTGTCAGGCCTAAACAAATGGCAGTATTACAGACCACCTCAGACCACTATACACTCAAGCACCAACACAAGTGGTGCATGATGCTCAACAGACAGGACGAGCATCCTCCCTGAATATGGCATGCAATAATGACACCCAAAATGACATTGTGAATATCATGCAACGCCAAACTGACATCACTACAATGTTGGTACAGCAAAATTTGGCATCTTCTCTACCAGTGAGAAATATAGCCATATTTGATGGTGATCCTCTTCAGTATCATTCCTTCATCAGATCCTTTGAAAGTTGTGTTGAGGTTAAAACCGACAATGCAAGTGATTGTTTACACTTTTTAGAGCAGTACACCAGGGGACAACCAAGAGACCTGGTGAAAAGCTGTCAGCACCTACCCTCTGTTCAGGGATATCAACGCGCTAAATCCCTGCTTGCTGAACATTTTGGAAATGAATACAAAATTGCTTCTGCTTATATGGACAAAATTGATAGCTGGCCTCTGGTTAAAGATGAAGATGTAAAATCACTACAATCATTTTCTCTGTTCTTGCGAGAATGCTCTAATTTAACACAGAGAATCATGCAAATGAATGAGTTGGACATGCCATCAAACCTCAGGAACATTGTGATGAAGCTTCCTTATAAGCTGAGGGAGAAATGGAGGAACGTTGCATGTGATTTGCAGGAGCAACGTGGTTGCAGAGCACTATTTATTGACCTTGTGAACTTTGTTGAAAAACAAGTTAGAATTGCCTCTGATCCACTGTTTGGAAATATTCAGGATTCAAAATGTACCAGCCGCAACAAACCCCCCAGTGACAGTCAACCAAGGCAAAGGAAACAGAGCACCTTTGCCACCAGTGTCACTGCAATGAAAGAAGGAAACAACAAAAGGTACATGGATAATAAGATCAAGTCCTTCTCTGCCCAAAGTCACATCAAATGCTGTTTATTCTGCCAACGAACAAGCCACTCACTTGAAAAATGCTCACAGTTTAAGTTAAAGATACAAAAGGACAAAATACATTTCATAAAGGAGCATGGAATTTGTTTTGGTTGCTTGAAAGTGGGACACATAAGCAAAGACTGCAGGAGTCGATTGGATTGCAGTGTGTGTCAGCAAAAGCATCCATCAGTCCTACACATTGAGCAATGAGCAGAAGGGTATAAGTACACCTTTTAATAAGGCAGAAGAGCCTGTGAGCCATCTGAGTGTAACATCTGTTCAGTCTCAAACATGTGGCCGTATAGGGGCCGGAGATGAGGACAATGCTGTGTTTTCGATTGTTGCAGTTCAAGTGAAAAGCCAAGTGACTGACAGAGTTGTGCAGACATATGCATTCTTGGATCCGGGAAGTTCCGGTACTTTTCGCACTCATAACCTGGCAAAGAGACTGGGGCTAAGTGGCAAGCCAGCCAATATTCTATTACGAACAATGGGGCAAGAGAAAATTGTGAGCACCAATGTATTGTCTCACTTGGAAGTGTCTGGCATAGATAAGGAGGATTTTATTGAATTGCCCAATGTCTTAACCCAAAGAGCTATGCCAGTGTCACGTGTGAACATTCCACGACAGGATGATGTGGAAAAATGGCCTTACTTGAGTAACATAAAGCTGCACGACTTGAATGCAGATGTGGATTTGCTCATCGGAACTGATGCAGCAAAAGTAATGGAACCATGGGAGCTGATCAACAGCCAAGGTGAAGGACCATATGCAGTCAGAACAAGAGTCGGCTGGGTCATAAATGGACCACTTAGGAGTGGAAGTAACAGCAGAGTTAAGACTGGCTGCTCTGTTGTCACAACAAATCGAATATGTGTGGAACATCTGGAAGAAATGCTCATGAAGCAATACAACCATGATTTTAATGAAAAAACATCAGAGGGGTCATTGGAAATGTCAAGGGAGGACATTCAATTCATGAAGATAATGAGAAGAACAACAGAGTTGAAAGATGGACATTATTACATTGACTTACCTTTCAGAGAAGAGGAACCGGTCTTGCCAAATAATCGCTGTGTTGCAGAGCAGCGACTTCAAGGCCTGAAGAGGAAATTTGAAAAGAACATCAAGTTTAAAGAGGAGTACACCTCATTTATCAATGATATGCTGGTTCAAGGTTATGCTGAAGTTGTACCCATTGAACAGCTGGAACAAGATGAGGGAAAAGTGTGGTACATTCCCCACCATGGAGTACATCACCCCACCAAAGGAAATCTGAGGGTTGTATATGACTGTGGAGCCTCATTCAAAGGAACATCTCTGAACTGTCAGCTCTTGCAGGGCCCCGATCTCACCAACACTCTTATGGGGGTCCTCATTCGCTTCAGGAAAGAGCCTGTCGCAATCATGGCTGACATCAAGGCCATGTTTCATCAGGTGCGGGTGCCTGATAAACATGTGAACTTTCTTCGCTTTCTTTGGTGGCCTCAGGGCAACACTGACCAGGAACCAAGGGAATATCGAATGAGGGTACATTTGTTTGGAGCTGTTTCGTCCCCCAGTTGCGCCAATTACGCCTTGAGGCGAACTGCAGAGGACAATGCAACTCACTTCCCTCCTGAAGTGATCAAAACAGTCAATCACAACTTTTATGTAGACGACTGCCTGAAGTCTACATCCTCGGAGGGAGATGCAATTAAGCTTGTAAAGGATTTGACTCTGCTCTGTAGTCAGGGAGGATTCAGCCTTCAAAAATGGGTGACAACCAGCCGTTATGTTTTGTCATCGATCCCAGGTGACATCAGAGCAGCAGAGATGAAAGAGCTGGATTTGGACAAAGATCACCTGCCTATGGAAAGAGCACTTGGACTGTAATGGTGCGTTGAGTCCGACCAGTTCAGCTTTAGGACTTCATTACAGCCACGCCCACAAACCAGGAGAGGTATCTTGTCGGTGGTCAGCTCTCTGTATGACCCTATAGGATTTTTGGCTCCTTTTACAATGCCAGCCAAGTTACTGTTGCAGGAGCTTTGCCGGCAAAATCTGAAGTGGGATGAACACATTTCCCCCTCCTTCTCCAAACAGTGGTCTGATTGGCTGAGCGACCTCCAAAGGATGAGTGTATTCAAGGTGGAACGCTGTATCAAAACCCTGAACTTTGAAACATCTGTGACAGCACAAATTCATAATTTTGCTGATGCCAGTGAAGCTGGTTATGGTACAGTATCGTACCTGAGACTGAAGGATAAAGATAGAGACGATAAGGTGCATGTTTCATTTCTTGCCGGAAAGGCCAGAGTTGCACCTCTGAAGCACATCACCATTCCTCGTTTGGAACTCACAGCAGCAGTCCTTGCTGTCCGAATGGATGGCATGCTTCAAAGGGAACTACAGTGGCCACTGGAGAAGTCAGTGTTTTGGACCGATAGCACGACTGTCATCAAATACATCTCCAATGAAACCAGACGTTTTCATACGTTTGTTGCCAACAGAGTCACTGTAATCAGAGAAGCTACAGATGTTGACCAGTGGAAGTATGTGGGCTCCAAGGTCAATCCTGCTGATGAAGCATCACGTGGATTGAGAGCTGAAGAATTTCTCACACACGGAAAATGGATTAAAGGCCCAGATTTCCTGTATTTGCCTGAAAATGAGTGGCCTACACTGGAAATGGATTCAGTGATTCCCATTGATGACCCGGAGGTCAAAAGAGAAGCGGCAGTGAATGCCATTGTTAAGGATTCAGAAAATCCAACAGACCATCTCATCAGCTACTTCTCATCTTGGAAGAAGCTTAAAACGTCTGTTGCCTGGTTCCTTGAACTTAAAGGACTTCTGTTGCTTCTGAGTAAAAAAAGAAAGGAACTTAAAGCTACCGAAGATGACAAAGATGCTGGAGTGAAAAGTACAGTTGAACAGAAACTCAAGAGCTTCAAAGCCACACTCTGTGGAAAACATTTGACTCCAGACGATTGTGATGAAGCAGAAAAGGCAATAATTTGTTTTGTTCAGAAACACAGGTTCAAGAGTGAAATTGCCTCCCTCAAACATGGCTTAAATATCGTCTCCAAGGACAGCCCACTGTACAAACTAGACCCCATACTGGAGGACAACATCCTCAGAGTTGGTGGTCGTTTGAACAGGTCTGCATTACCATCAGAAACCAAGCACCCTGTCATTCTTTCCAAAGACCTGCATGTCCATCAACAACTAGGACACGCTGGGAGGAACCACATGTTGTACAGACTTCGACAGAGGTATTGGATAATCAATGCCAATTCAGCTGCAAGGAAGACTATTACAGAGTGCATGGTGTGTAGACGGCACAGAGGAAAACTTGGGGAACAGAAGATGGCAGACCTGCCTGAAGAGCGAGTTATGCCAGACAAGGCTCCTTTTACTAAAGTGGGAGTTGATTATTTTGGGCCCATAGAAGTGAAAAGAGGAAGAAGCCTTCTAAAAAGGTATGGAGTGATTTTCACTTGTCTGACCAGCCGTGCAATACACCTGGAGGTGGCACATTCACTTGACACAGACTCTTGCATTAACGCCTTGCGGAGATTCATATGCAGAAGAGGCCCTGTGTCAAATTTAAGATCTGATAACGGCACAAATTTTGTTGGAGCAAACAAAGAATTGAAGCAAAGTCTTGCTGCTTTGAATAATGCAAGGATCCAGGATGCCTTAATTCAGGATGGAATTAAGTGGAGCTTTAATACGCCAACAGCCTCACACCAAGGTGGCGTTTGGGAGCGTCTCATTCGATCAGTAAGGAGTATACTGACCTCTGTTCTTGGACAGCAGGTTTTGGATGATGAAGGCCTGCAGACACTGTTTTGTGAAGTAGAGGCGATACTAAACGATAGACCCCTCACAAAAGTGTCTGATGACCCTAATGACCTTGAGGCCCTCACCCCAAACCATATTCTCCTGCTGAAAGGAAAACCCATATTTCCCCCAGGACTCTTTGAAAAGAGTGACCTGTACATCAGAAGAAAATGGAAGCAAGTACAGTATATCGCAGAGCTGTTTTGGAAGAGATGGACATCCGAATACTTACTTGTGATGCAGGAAAGACAGAGATGGGCAGCTCCAAAAAGAAACTTCTCCCCAGGAGATATTGTCATTATTGCGATGCTACAGCTCCAAGAGGATCCTGGAAGATGGGTCGAGTTTTGAGTACCAAGTCCGACTACAAAGGATTGGTCCGGTCTGTGTGCATCCAAACTAAAACCAGCGTTTTGGAGAGACCTGTAACAAAGATCTGCCTGCTGGTGGAGGCCACAGAATAATAATAATACCTGTTCTATCTATTCTCTCTTTCTATCCTGTCTTCTTACCATCTGTTTTCTTTCAGTGGCAGCAGAGAAGGAGACACAGAAGACGCTTGAATAGAAAGAATAGCTCCCTTACATGTTATATATATGTATATAAGGGTAATTGTGACTCACAATTAGGGGCCGGTTTGTGGGAGCTATTAACTATTTTTTACATTTATTTGTTATGTGATTTTGTAGTATTAATTTGTTTACGGCCATATTATTTAAGTTATGAGTCGCAGCTAAATGCTTTTACTTTGAAGGGGTTCTGGGCAATTGGGAAGCACAGCTGGGTGTATTTAGGTAATTAGAGGCAATAGCACAGTGGGCATCAGGGAAGGTATATGGCTTTTACCAGCGTCAGGAGATCACATAGAATCAAACATAATTTTTCTGTATTCTTTGATTAACAGACAATAAATGCCACAAAACTGTCAAATGCTGTCTGGACAATGGACTTCCTGATCTGCGTGAGATTCGCTGCCCTGGTGCTTCAGTGGCTTTTTAGTTTTTATTAGTTGTTGTTGACAAATAGCCACTACAGGTATCATGTACTTTATATATAAATACATGGTTCCCAAAGTTATCAAGGCTCGACCCCCGAAATAAGAGAGGCTTGGAGGGAGCTACAGTTTCACTATTAATCAGATTTTAATCTGTTTCGGACATCATCCATACATGCATTGAATTGATTAACCTTTGGTTTATACCAGTGACACCAGTCATGTTAATCACCTTCTTGGTCATCATCAGATAACACTAACAGTGCTTGAACAGATAAATGCATTTTCTCAAATGCATTCATCAAAACGTCAAAGGCTTGCTGTAACTGAGGGGTACAATTCCCTGACTGTATTGTTAGATATGATACTTACTACCACTACCTCTTGTACTTTAGACTCTGGCCACCCAGTACTAGGTATAAATAATTATGATAAACACTCCCACCTGATGAAACGGATCCAACACAAATGTACCAAGTCGAAAGTCTGCGTTTAATAATAATACATAGCAAAAGGTATGTACAACGATCACTTAATTACATTTATGATTTGAAATAGTATGCACTTTTATGGCAAATGAGTATTCGTAGGTAGATCAATATCGAATGTCCAATCTCTGATTGCGCAGGAAGCAAATATACAACCTGGAATATTTAGGGAACAATAGCAATGATACTTGAATGATTATATAGCTGGATACACTAGGGGAAGGTTCCGACTGCTTGTAGGACAGCTGGAGGGGGGGGGGTAGAGTCTGGCTGTATCCCGTCTGGCCGAGGGTATCCTGGGAGAGCCCACAGTCGTGCGACCCGGTGCCCAGCGATCCTCGATCCACAGATGAAAGCAGTTGGACTCTCTGTGGCCGGCGTCCTCCGGTCCACGATGGAGAGACGTGAGGCGACCTCGTCGTGTAGAGCGTCTTCTCACCTGTCGTCCTCTCCGGGGGGGGTATTTCCAACACACCGCAGTGTTGGCCTTTATCCATAGAATAATCAAAGTACTCAAAGCATAATCCAAGCCGGGGAAGGCTAGCCGTCGTCGGTAGAATAATCCAATATACAGGTCCACTCGCTCTTTGGCCTGGAGCTCCTCGGGTGCAGCTTCACGTGGGGTCAACCACCCTGGATAAGCGTCCAGCTGATGCCAGAAACGATGGGGGTGCTGATTACTATAGAACTCTTACCGCACGAGGCACTACATATGAATAGACTATTATTAGCTTAATAGAATACGTCCAACTCGACGATATAGTGCCAAATATGACTATTCAAATATTAATATACACAATGTCTCAATGCCGATACTGGGCCGAATTGGCCTTACTGCCCACACGTGGTTCGCGGGGAGGCTTTTGCGTCTGTCACTCTGTTGGAGGGTAAGGAACTGGACTAAAAGAAAGCTCTACTTTAATAGCGCAGTATATATACGCACTATGAACAAATAGTACCATTAGTGGTGCGGTAGACATATTCCTACGCGGAACTAGGACTTGTCCATACATGTTGAGCGGTACGATTGAACCTGGTCTGAGGGGTATGGCGACCTGGCACCAAGGTCTCGTCCAATGGTAGAATGGAGACTATTATGGGATGTTCAGTAGACTAGAAGGGATATTCAATGCATATTGTACAAGGAATATACAAGGGATATCAGGGGATATACAAATACAATTAAATATATATAAATAAATATATATATTCGGTTTAATCTGATCCTTCAGAACAGCCGCCCCCTAATTGGTCCCAACCCAATTAGTTAAGCAGAGACAGATTAACCGCACTGTCCACCACTCAAGGGTTCGCTGTAAGGGTCAGTCAACTCACAAAGTCATAGGGTCATGGTCATCATCGATTGTGTCTGGGAGTCGGGGCAGTTCTATGAGCCTCGCCACAGGACGGGTGTAAATGCGCCCCTGGACGAGTACTTCAGCTGCTCGGACCTTGCCATCGGCACCGGTGATCACTTTGCTTACGCGGCCAGCCGGCCACATAGCTCTGGGTAGTGACTGGTCAATAATCATGACGACTGTTCCTTCCGTCAAATTGTCTCTCTCTTTTACCCACTTCTGGCGGGTCTGTAGAGACGGTAGGTAGTGCAGTAGGAAACTGCTCCAAAACTTGTCGGCTAATACTTGGCTGTACCTCCACATTCGTCGGCCGTTCGCTTCTTCAGGCCGGTACATTGTCTGGGGTAACGCGGGATCTAGCCGCCCCATCAGGAGGGTGTTGGGGGTGACTGGGTCGACATCTGCTACATCACTGGAGACGTAACCGAGGGGCTTTGAGTTCAATACTCCCTCAATCTCCGTGAGGACTGTCATTAGGACTTCTTCCGCCACAGTCTGGGCCCCAAGTACTGCGTACAGGGCTGTCTTTATAGAACGTACTTCTCGTTCCCAAGTTCCACCGAAGTGGGGTGCGTTTGGGGGGTTGAATTGGAAGTCAATCTGGGCTGGAGCGAGGTGGGTCTTAAGTTCTGGGCCCATAGCTTGGAAGCTCTCCCTCAGCTCTCTTTCTCCGCCTTTGAAGTTTGTCCCGTGATCGGACAATAATGTAGACGGTTTTCCTTTCCGTGATGTGAATCTTCGGAAGGCCATAAGGAATGAGTCTGCGCTCATGGTCGGAAGGAGCTCGATATGTATCGCTCTGGTGGTCATGCATTTGAATACAATACCCCACCGCTTCTCGGTGCCTCTTCCTTTCTTTATGTGCAGCGGGCCAAAACAGTCCATGCCTGTTGAGTGGAATGGCTTGTCGCCGAGTCGGAGGCGACATGGAGGTAGATCAGCCATCCGTGGTATGTTTGGCTGCGCGCGCCACTTTCGGCAGTCTAGACAGGTTCGCTGGGAGCGTCGCACCGCCTCTCTTCCTTGAAGTATCCAGTAACGACGTCTGATTTCCGCAAAGACTCTCTCTGCTCCTGCGTGGTGTACATCCTCGTCGTATTTCTTTAAAATCAGCTCTGTGACCTTGTGTCGGCTGTTCAATACGATCGGGTACTTAATGTCATCCGGTAAATTGGGGGCTCTCCGCAGGCGACCACCCACTCTGATGAGGGTATGTGTGTCACTCTCGGGGGCCAGATGAATCAATCTGCTGTCTGATGGGACGGGCTTTCCTCCCTGTAGACAGTCTAGTTCATCGGGGAACGAGTCTCTCTGGGCTCGTTGCAGTAGAAGCAGTTCTGCTTCCTCGTAGTCAGCTGCTGACATATCAGCGGGGGACTTAATCTCTGGGTGGTGCCGCAGGAATGTCCGTTGCTGCGCACTCTCTATGGTAATGCAATCGTCTATGTTGGGGTCTGCGGAGACAACAGTGCTCAATCCACAGAACATGGGTTTCTTATTCTCAGCCTCCTCGTCACTTGCTTCCCTCGGGGTGGGCGTGGGCCAATCTCCTTCCGGGAGCTTGAGGAATGCTGGTCCGTCACTGTAGATGTTATGACGGGTTAAGTCATCTAGGGACATTCCCCGGGTGATGACGTCAGCTGGGTTGTGTTTTGTATCAACATAGCGCCAGTTTGCTTCTCCGGTTAACTCTCCGGTTAACTCTTGAATCTCAGTGACTCTGACTCCCACGAAGACTTTGTACTTGCATGAATCCGATTTGATCCAGGCGAGTACTGTCGTGGAATCTGACCACAGGATTGTTCTATGCACCGGAATGGTGAGCTCACGTTGGATGAGCGTGGCTAGATGCGCTCCTGCGAGGGCTGCGCAGAGCTCTAGACGTGGGATAGACTGTTGCTTGCGTGGGGCTATTCTCGAGCGGGCGAGGATGAATGCTGTGTAGATCTCTCCCCCCTCTTCTTGGGCCCGCAAGTAGGCTACTGATCCGTAGGCGACCTCGGAGGCGTCACTGAAGACGTGTAAATCCATTTTACATGTCTCTGGCCTCACCGTGGGTGGGAAGTAGCTTCGGCGTATATTAACGCCTGGGAGTGAGTGGAGTTCCATCTCCCACTCTCTCCAGGTGGATGCAAGGTGTGCGGGAATGGGGTCGTCCCAGCCCTGGTCCTTGTCCCACAATGCTCGTACAATCATCTTTGCCCTGGTGGTGTACGGTAGTATACATCCTAACGGGTCATATTGTCGGGCGAGTGTTCTGTACACACTCCGTCTGGTGGTCGGTATTGCCGTCGACCTTCCCTGCTCCGTGGTCAGGGGTTTGTGTCTATAGTGGAGCGAATCTGTTTTGAAGCGCCACACTAGTCCTAGTGTCATCTCTTGGGCTTCTCCTGGGATTGTGGCCATCCAGGTCTCGCTGCTCGCTGCCTTGTCCTCGGAGGAGAGGCTGCGCAGTACGTGCGGATCGCTGCTGGCCCACTGCCTGAGATCAAAGCCGCCTTTGATCAGAGAGGCGCGGAGTTTATGTAGGAGAGCCTCGGCTTCTTCCTGGGTCGAAACGCTTTGTAGACAGTTATCTACGTAGAAGCTGTTCTTCACACTGTGTCGGACCTCTTCGTCCGCTGCTGGGTCCTCTGCGACATGTCTCTGTAGTGCAAATGTAGCACAGCATGGGCTGCATGTAGTTCCGAAAGGGAGGACTTCCCATTGGTAGATGGCTGGGTGCTCATCTCCTGGCCTCTCTCTCCATAGGAACCGCAACAGGGGCTTGTCCTCCTCTACTAATCTCACCTGCAGGAACATCCCTTTGATATCCCCGCTGATAGCCACCTTGTCCTGGCGGAAGCGGAGTAGTACGCCTAGTAGGGAGGGGCCGAGTGTAGGACCGGGCAATAGCTCTTTATTCAGATTTTGGGATCCGATCTGGTAGCTGCAGTTAAACACGATGCGGTCTTTGCCGTTGTGATGAACCTTGTGGTGGGGCACGTACCACGATTCAGTCGTCTGGTCGGCCTCTTTAATGTCAATCTTTGTGACGTGTCCCGCTGTGATGAGCTTCTCAATCTCAGCGCGGTATACACTTTCTTGGGCGGGGTCCTTGGCTAAGCGCCGCTCTGTGTTTAGTAGGTACCGCTCTGTGGCGTCTTTCTTTGCGTGAAAGGTAGGCATCCCTTCCCGCCGCAGGAGTGGCGTGGCGTATCTCAACACGCAGCGGCATTCGGCTGCCATGTGTGATCGCGCACAGCGAAAACAGCGTCTGTTGGACTTTATCCATTGACTCGCTTCCTCCGCATTCATCTTGGGGAATGAGTCACATTGTGACAGCCAGTGTTCTTTCTCACAGTAGGGGCACACTATCTTCCACTTCTCCTTTCTTGAGGGGGTACTGTGGCTCCTACTGCTTGGCACTGACTCCGATTGGTGCATGACAGTCACCGATCTTCTTCCATCATTTAGTCTCCTGGTTCCTTCTCTGGAGCCAGGGGTGCTCCGTCCGAATGTATCTAGCCGTAAGCTGCTGACTTCTCTCGCCAGGAAGTCGGCTAGATCGAGGAGGTTCGGTTCGGGGCCATTAGGGTCTCGGTGGTCTCTCTGCCGCCTAAAGCGCTCCTGTCGGGCGGGCGGTAGCTTCTCCAAGATCCTCTCTACATTTGAGTTGGCGTATAGTTCATGCCTACCCTTTTCCCTCTGCGCTCCCAGCATCCCTACTAGGGACTGCACTCTGATGGACAGGTCGTCCAGTGCTCGATTGTCTGTTGCTGGGGGTAGGCGGTCGATGTGCCTGATCTCCTGGATCACGTAATCCCATATACGTCCATATCTCTGGTCCAACGCTACCAGCGCTGCGGTGTATGGGGTCGTGGAAGTGGCGTAGGCGAGCCCTATGTTGTGCGCGCGGGGTACCTTTAAATGCTTCAGTAGTATCGCGTATTTATGGCGTTCATCAATGACATCCACCAACATTGTCTCCAGACACATGCGGAGCTCCGTATACTGGGCCCGGTTCTCCTGGGTGAAGTCTGGTACCATAGGTGTGCCAATGTATGACGCGGATTGTTGATACATTGGCGAGCGTTGGGGGAGAGGCCTCCTAGGCGAGTCTCCTCCTGCTCCTTGGCGTGGGCTGGTACCGGCTGTGTACCATGGCCCGCTGGTCCAGGTGCTGTTCCTCGGTGCGGGTCGTGCGTCGTGCTCACCCGTGAATAGCGTCGGGGGTCTGTAGCGCAGCTCCGCGGGGGTATAGCCTGGGCTGTACTGGACCTCCTGGTCCGGTAGAGTACTGTGCTGTCGTCGGGCGTGGTTCTCCTCCTCTTCCTCTTCGTCTTCCGTTAGGTCATCCAGGGCTTGTAGTCTCTGATTTAGCCTCTCCGCAGTGTATGCTGCTCCTTCCCGGTGGCTGGGTCTCGCTTGGACTGGTTGGGGAAGGGGGTCTGCGGGGGGTATAAACCTCGTCTGTTGGTCAAGTTCAGGGTCGCTTACTCGGCTAGGGGATGCCGCCCTGGAGTGATGTCTAGACGAGTTCCTGGAGCCTCTGGTGGAGGGAGGGGGTGTTGTCCTTCTGATCAGCTGTTCTATTAGTTGCGCTTGTGCTCTGTCGCGCTCGGCTTCGCGCTTGGTGAGATCCGATTCTCTCTGGGCACCGGTGGCGGCGCGCTGGGCGTCGGCCCGGTCTCTTGCCATATTCTCTTCCATCTGAATGCGTCTTATTTCCAGGCGTATGTGCTCTTCTTCGCTCCGTTGCTGTATCTGCAATCGATCGCGTTCACCCTGGAGTCTATCGCGTTCAGTAGAGGCTTTCAGGCTGACGAGGAATGCCTGCTGTAGTGTCCTCTCTGCCTCGCTGGGAGAAGACGATTGTATAGGGGAGCCGTCCCTTGGGGTACTCCGTGCGGAGTCTTGGAGCTCTATCTCCACGGTGCTCTCCTCATCTTCTTCCGTGCCGAGTTCTCTCTCGGTAGTGTTGTCTTCCTCCCGGGACTCGTCGGGGACTACTTCTTCGGTATTGGCGGGGTGTAAAGTCATGTCTGGTTCCCCCTGGTCCCCACCGTGAGCTGGGTCAGTTACGTTAGAACCCATAGGGGCCTCTATGGTCGGGGTAGCCTGGTCGTTAGGGTTAGACATAATTTTACTTTCTAGTTTTACCGCGTTTACTGTTGGTAGAAGACTAGGTTGTTGACTGACAGCGTAAGCCTCTAGGTACTGAGGGAGCTGTCGTTTGCGCCGCGGGCGTTGTTGGTTAGGAGGATCGTTTCGTGGAGTGTTCATCATAGGCCATTTTAATATTAATAACACTATATTAATATTACACTGATTACCCTCCGGCTCGAAGGACCAATTGTAACTGAGGGGTACAATTCCCTGACTGTATTGTTAGATATGATACTTACTACCACTACCTCTTGTACTTTAGACTCTGGCCACCCAGTACTAGGTATAAATAATTATGATAAACACTCCCACCTGATGAAACGGATCCAACACAAATGTACCAAGTCGAAAGTCTGCGTTTAATAATAATACATAGCAAAAGGTATGTACAACGATCACTTAATTACATTTATGATTTGAAATAGTATGCACTTTTATGGCAAATGAGTATTCGTAGGTAGATCAATATCGAATGTCCAATCTCTGATTGCGCAGGAAGCAAATATACAACCTGGAATATTTAGGGAACAATAGCAATGATACTTGAATGATTATATAGCTGGATACACTAGGGGAAGGTTCCGACTGCTTGTAGGACAGCTGGAGGGGGGGGGGGTAGAGTCTGGCTGTATCCCGTCTGGCCGAGGGTATCCTGGGAGAGCCCACAGTCGTGCGACCCGGTGCCCAGCGATCCTCGATCCACAGATGAAAGCAGTTGGACTCTCTGTGGCCGGCGTCCTCCGGTCCACGATGGAGAGACGTGAGGCGACCTCGTCGTGTAGAGCGTCTTCTCACCTGTCGTCCTCTCCGGGGGGGGTATTTCCAACACACCGCAGTGTTGGCCTTTATCCATAGAATAATCAAAGTACTCAAAGCATAATCCAAGCCGGGGAAGGCTAGCCGTCGTCGGTAGAATAATCCAATATACAGGTCCACTCGCTCTTTGGCCTGGAGCTCCTCGGGTGCAGCTTCACGTGGGGTCAACCACCCTGGATAAGCGTCCAGCTGATGCCAGAAACGATGGGGGTGCTGATTACTATAGAACTCTTACCGCACGAGGCACTACATATGAATAGACTATTATTAGCTTAATAGAATACGTCCAACTCGACGATATAGTGCCAAATATGACTATTCAAATATTAATATACACGATGTCTCAATGCCGATACTGGGCCGAATTGGCCTTACTGCCCACACGTGGTTCGCGGGGAGGCTTTTGCGTCTGTCACTCTGTTGGAGGGTAAGGAACTGGACTAAAAGAAAGCTCTACTTTAATAGCGCAGTATATATACGCACTATGAACAAATAGTACCATTAGTGGTGCGGTAGACATATTCCTACGCGGAACTAGGACTTGTCCATACATGTTGAGCGGTACGATTGAACCTGGTCTGAGTGGTATGGCGACCTGGCACCAAGGTCTCGTCCAATGGTAGAATGGAGACTATTATGGGATGTTCAGTAGACTAGAAGGGATATTCAATGCATATTGTACAAGGAATATACAAGGGATATCAGGGGATATACAAATACAATTAAATATATATATATAAATAAATATATATATTCGGTTTAATCTGATCCTTCAGAACACTTGCAATTGCTCATACATTTTCTCAAGTCACGTCCACGTCATCAAATCAAACAGCGCATCTCCTCAAACATTTTAATCCCAGTTACAATATCACAATAACGTGTGAGTGACAGTGACAATTCAACAATCCACATATTCAGATTCGTCGTAATTCATATCCACAATCCACGGCGCATGAAGACTTCAATTTATGCTTGAATGAAACAAAATCCAGGCGCTCCGTTAAACATCCACAGCGGAGAATATGAAAGGAATCAGAGCCAAACGAGCGATAGGTTTCACTCATTAAAAACATCCCAGCGGGATTCACATTTGCAATGCTGCGCGTTATTAAAATAACCACATAATGTGTATATCGCACCTCGCAAACGCCGTATATATAACGTGCATTATTTAGGACAAAGTAAATTTAGTATCAGCATTTTAGGTCTATTATTTTACATTTCAAAAGCCCCCTCTAGAAAAACGAAGCACAAAAACATAATTCAGAATGGTATAATGGGATCTAGACTGTGAGAATTATTTCAGGAAGCGAGCTGGCATTTCTTTGCGAGGGTGTGGCCATGGTTTATCCAGCTAACTGAACTAAACCCTGCCCTCGACCAGGTTCAAACTTTTTGATCTGTTGTCATAGTGATTTAGACAATCGAGCGTCGGGGAACGGAAAGGTCTGGCTTAAGTCAAGCTATGCTGAAAATTATCCGGCTAACTCAGTTAGCCATGCAGGTACGAGGAACAGGGCCCTGGATGACTGTTGGTGTGTTGATAGTTATTTTAGCTGGATGACTGTTGGTGTGTTGATAGTTATTTTAGCTGGATGACTGTTGGTGTGTTGATAGTTATTTTAGCTGGATGACTGTTGGTGTGTTGATAGTTATTTTAGCTGGATGAATGTTGGTGTGTTGATAGTTATTTTAGCTGGATGATAGTTATTTTAGCTGGATGACTGTTGGTGTGTTGTTAGTTATTTTAGCTGGATGGCTGTTGGTGTGTTGTTAGTTATTTTAGCTGGATGAATGTTGGTGTGTTGTTAGTTATTTTAGCTGGATGACTGTTGTTGTGTTGATAGTTCTTTTAGCTGGATGACTGTTGGTGTGTTGTTAGTTCTTTTAGCTGGATGACTGTTGGTGTGTTGTTAGTTCTTTTAGCTGGATGATAGTTATTTTAGCTGGATGACTGTTGGTGTGTTGTTAGTTCTTTTAGCTGGATGATAGTTATTTTAGCTGGATGACTGTTGGTGTGTTGTTAGTTCTTTTAGCTGGAGAATAGTTCTTTTAGCTGGATGAATGTTGGTGTGTTGTTAGTTCTTTTAGCTGGATGATAGTTATTTTAGCTGGATGAATGTTGGCGTGTTGTTAGTTATTTTAGCTGGAGGAATGTTGGTGTGTTGTTAGTTCTTTTAGCTGGATGACTGTTGGTGTGTTGATAGTTATTTTAGCTGGATGATAGTTATTTTAGCTCGATGGCTGTTGGTGGGTTGATAGTAGTTATTTTAACTGGATGACTGTTGGTGTGTTGATAGTTCTTTTAGCTGGATGACTGTTGGTGTGTTGTTAGTTATTTTAGCTGGATGACTATTGATGGTTGTAACTGAGGGGTACAATTCCCTGACTGTATTACTAGATATGATACTTACTACCACTACCTTTGTACTTTATATTCGGCCACCCAGTACTCGGCATAAATATATTATGATAAACACTCTCACGTAGATGAAACGGATCCAACACAAATGTACGAAGTCGAAGTATGTATTTATTCCTACACAGCAATGGTGTGTAGAGCAAGCACTTAATCACTTAATTACATTTATGAATTGAAATAGTATGCACTTTTATGGCAAAGAGTATTCGTCGGTATATCAATAGAGAATGTCCAATCTCTGATGGCGCAGGTGGTAAATATACGACCTGGAATAGTTAGGGAATAACAGCAATGATACTTTAATGATTATAAGACTGGATACACTAGGGGGGTTAATCCGGTCGCTTGTAAGACAACAGGAGTAGGAGGGGGGGGGGGTAGAGTCTGGCTGCCTCGTCCGGCTAAGGGTATCCTGGGTGAACCCACAGTAGTGCAGTTCAATGCGCCAGCGATCCTTGGACCACAGATGAAAGCAGCTGGACTCTCTGTGGGCCGGCTCTCTCCGGTCCACGGAGGAGAGACGTGAAGCGACCTCGTCTTGCAGAGCGCCTCCTCACCTTGCGTCCTCTCCAGGGGGGGGGGTTCCAACACACGGCAGTGTCGGGGGTCTTTATCCATGGAATAATCACTGTACACAAAGCATAATCCGTGCCTGGGAAGGCGGGCTGTCGTCGGTAGAATAATCCGGTATACAGGTCCACTCGCTCGTCGGCTCTGGGGCTCCTCGGGTGCAGCCTCACATGGGGTCGGCCACCCTGGATAAGCAGCCAGTTCTCTGCCCGAAACGATGGGGTACTGACTACGATAGTATTCTCACCGCACGAAGCACTACATATGAATAGACTATTATTAGCTTAATAGACTACGTCCAACTCGACGATATAGTGCCAAATATGACTATTCAAATATTAATATACACGATGTCTCAATACCGATGGTAGGCCGAACTTGGCCTTACTCCCACACGTGGCGTCGCGGGGAGGCTTTACGTCTGTCACTCTATTGGAGGGTAAGAAACTGGACTAAAAAGGAAGTCCTACTTTAGTAGCGCAGTATATATACGCACTAGGAACAAATAGTACCGTTAGTGGTGCGGTAGCCAGATTCCTACGCGGAACTAGGACTTGTTCGTACATGTTGAGTGGTACGTTTGAACTGGGTCTGGGGGGTATGGCAGCCTGGCACCAAGGTCTCGACCAATAGTAGAATGGAGACTATTATGGGATGTTCAGTAGGCTAGAATGGATATTCAATGCATATTGTACAAGGAATATACAAGGGATATCAGGGAATATTAGAGAATATACAAATACAATTAAATATATATATATAAATAAATATATATATTCGGTTTAATCTGGCCCTTCACAACAGCCACCCCCTGATTGGTCCCAGACCTAATCAGTTAAGCAGAGACAGATTAATCGCGTTGTCTATTTACACATAAGGGTTTGCTGTAGGGGTCAGTCAACTTCACAAAGTCATAGGGTTATAGGGTCATGGTCATCATCGATCGTGTCTGGGAGTCGGGGCAGTTCTATGAGCCTCGCCACGGGACGGGTGTAAGTGCGACCCTGGACAAGCACTTCAGCTGCTCGGACCTTGCCGTCGGCACCGGTGATCACTTTGCTTACGCGGCCGGCCGGCCACATAGCTCTGGGCAGTGATTGATCAATAATCATGACGACTGTTCCTTCTGTCAAATTGTCTCTCTCCTTTACCCACTTCTGGCGGGTCTGTAGAGACGGTAGGTAGTGCAGTAGGAATGTCCTTTGTTGTGCACTCTCTATGGTAGTGCAATCATCTATGTTGGGGTCTGCGGAGATAACAGTGCTCAATCCACAGAACACAGGCTTCTTATTCTCAGCCTCCTCCTGACTGGCTTCCCTCGGGATAGGCGTGGGCCACTCTCCTTCCGGGAGCTTTAGGAATGCTGGGCCGTCACTGTAGACATTGCGACGGGTGAGGTCATCTAGGGGCATTCCCCGGGTGATGACGTCAGCTGGGTTCTGTTTTGTATCAACGTAGCGCCACTCTGTTTCTCCGGTTAACTCTTCGGTTAAGTCTTGAATCTCGGTGACTCTGACTCCCACGAAGACTTTGTACTTGCATGAGTCCGATTTGATCCAGGCGAGTACTGTCATGGAATCTGACCACAGGATTGTTCTAGACACCGGTATGGTGAGCTCACGTTGGATGAGCGTGGCTAGGTGCGCTCCGGCTAGGGCTGCGCAGAGCTCTAGGCGTGGGATAGATTGTTGCTTGCGTGGGGCTATTCTCGAGCGGGCGAGGACAAATGCTGTGTAGATCTCTCCCCCCTCTTCTTGGGCCCGCAAGTAGGCTACTGATCCGTATGCGACCTCTGAGGCGTCACTGAATACGTGTAAGTCCATTTTACATGTCTCTGGCCTCACCGTGGGTGGGAAGTAGCTTCGGCGCATATTAACGCCTGGGAGTGAGTGGAGCTCCATCTCCCACTCTCTCCAGGTGGATGCAAGGTGTGCGGGAATGGGGTCGTCCCAGCCCTGGTCCTTGTCCCACAATGCTCGTACAATCATTTTTGCCCTGGTGGTGTACGGTAGAATACATCCTAGCGGGTCATATTGTCGGGCGAGTGTTGTGTACACACTCCGTCTGGTGGTCGGCGCCGCCGCCGGCCTTCCCTGCTCCGTAGTCAGGGGCTTGTGTCTGTAGTGAAGCGAATCTGTTTTGAATCGCCACACCAATCCCAGGGTCATCTCCTGGGCTTCTCCCGGGATTGTAGCCATCCAGGTCTCGCTGCTGGCTGCCTTGTCCTCGGAGGAGAGGCTGCGCAGTACTTGCGGATCGCTGCTGGCCCACTGCCTGAGATCAAAGCCGCCTTTGATCAATGAGGCGCGGAGTTTAATCAGGAGAGCCTCGGCTTCTTCCTGGGTTGAAAGGCTTTGTAGACAGTTGTCTACGTAGAAGCTGTTCTTTACGCTGTGTCGGACCTCTTCGTCCGCTGCTGGGTCCTCTGCTACATGTTTCTGTAGTGCGAATGTAGCACAGCAGGGGCTGCACGTCGTTCCGAAGGGGAGGACTTCCCATTGGTAGATGGCTGGGTGCTCATCTCCTGGCTTCTCTCTCCATAGGAACCGTAACAGGGGCTTGTCCTCCTCTACTAATCTCACCTGCAGGAACATTCCTTTAATGTCCCCGCTGATGGCCACCTTTTCCTGGCGGAAGCGGAGTAGAACGCCGAGTAGGGAGGGGCCGAGTGTGGGACCGGGCAGTAACTCTTTATTCAGATTTTGGGATCCGATCTGGTAGCTGCAGTTAAATACTATGCGGTCTTTACCGTTGTGATGGACCTTGTGGTGAGGCACGTACCACGATTCAGTGGTCTGGTCAGCCTCTTTAATGTCCATCTTTGTGACGTGTCCCGCTGTGATGAGCTTCTCAATCTCGGCGCGGTATACACTCTCTTGGGCGGGGTTCTTGGCTAAGCGCCGCTCCGTGTTCAGCAGGTACCGTTCTGTGGCGTCTGTCTTGGCGTGGAAAGTAGGCATTCCTTCTCGCCACAGGAGTGGCGTGGCGTATCTCAACACGCCGTTGACCGGGACTCTCTTGGTCCCTGTCTCGAGGAGGTGAATGGCGTAAATGTCATCTTTAGAGCGAATGTCTTTCTTTCCGTTCTTAAAGGGCATTTGTTCCAAGGTCCATAGCCGCTCTACGTGTTGCAGGAGTGCGGTTTCTCCCTCTGTGACTCGGGAGTGGAGACATCTAGTGGCTGTACTTCGGTTGAGAGATTTGGCGAGCGGGCCTTGGAGAGTCCATCCCAAACGGGTCTCGACTGCTGCAGGACAGCCTCGGGGTCCGGTATGAACCCGGTCTATCGGGACAATGAGGTCTGCATGGTCGGAGCCTATCAACAGGGTCGGCATAGCATTGTCTATGAGCGGGATCGGTAACTTGCGCAGATGTGCATATTTCTCCATCAGCTTGGCGACGGGGTATGTGTACCGCGACAGTCCTATTTCTTGGCTGGTGAAAGCGTCTGTAATCTGGTACCGTCGCTCAGGCTGGCCGCTTGCTGCGATAGAGAATGAGACATTCTCGCCCTTTATCGTCTTCAAATCTCGTCTTATTGTCCGAATTGTCATTTGGGTTTCGCTTCCCCGCAGCCCTAGCTGGGCCGCAGCGGAGGCGAGCAGAAGGGTCTTCTCTGACCCGTCATCGAGGACGGCGTAAGTGTCCAGGACTTTATTCTGGTAGCTTAGTGTCACACGCACTACTTTTAGGAGTACTCGGTAGGGGTGGGACAATACATCGATCCAGATCGATATATCGATCTATTATCAATAATCAAATAGGATCGACGCAACGTAAAAAGATCGATTCATATTGCGATACTCTTATTTTGAAAATCCCCGCGAGTCATATCCGCCGGCGCCCAGTATTGTGAAACTCCGTGTAGAAATTACAGCAGTGTTTGCGTCTGCTGTAAAGCACTACAGAGCGTCTATTTTGCGAGCCGATATAAGTCTGTGCAGTTTTTTCCCCGCAACGGGTCAAATGCATATAACAGGCGTTGCATCGTCGCCATTCCTTTATGCCAACGTCGCGTTAAATATCTAAATGAACGTCGCGTTGGCTGCTAAAAGCTAAGCAGCTAACCGTGAGAGAGAACAGGAGAGTGGAAAGGGGACTTGGAAGGAGGAGGGGTGGGGGCTGTGGGGGACTGTGTGTGTGTGTGTGTGTGTGTGTGTGTGTGTGTGTGTGCGTGTCTGTGTGTGTCTGTGTGTGTGTTAAAGCTCAATATATAAAAACAAAAGTGAACAGGAGGTCTATTTGTATTAAAAACAATAGATTGTTTTTCATTTAAATGTCTGGAAGAGCTCAAAAATAAATACATCAATTGATATTTCCGTAGCCTTTTTTTAGTTGATCTAAATGTGACTGATTGTGTTAAATGGGCACATAATATCGCCTCATATCGATCGCAGACACCTGAATTGAATCGTATCGTATCGTATCGTGGCAGACTTTGTGATATCGGCAAATATCGTATCGTTGTCCAAAGAATCGATATCGTATCGTATCGTGATGAAACTGATGATTCCCACCCCTAGTACTCGGGCTCCACTGCTGCTGGCGGGATCGATGTACATGACGCTCGCTTTGCTGCTGGATGGTGCGGGTGAAGGGCGCCGTCTGTTACTGTCGTGAAGTATGTCCAGATGGGCTCCATCGCACTTGGTGCACCTTTTCTTTAAGCGGCATTCGGCTGCCATGTGTGAGCGCGCACAGCGAAAACAGCGCTTGTTGGACTTTATCCATTGACTTGCTTCCTCCGCGTTCAGCTTGGGGAAGGAGTCACATTGCGCTAGCCAGTGTTCTTTCTCACAGTAGGGGCACACTATCTTCCACTTCTCCGTTCTGGAGGGGGTACTGTGGCTCCTGCTGCTCGGTACTGACTCCGATTGGTGCATCACAGTCACCGATCTTCTTCCATCATTTAGTCGTCTGGTTCCTTCTCTGGAGCCAGGGGTGCTCCGTCCGAATGTATCTAGCCGTAGGCTGCTGACTTCTCTCGCCAGGAAGTCTGCTAGATCGAGGAGGTTCGGTTCGGGGCCATTCGGGTCTCGGTGGTCTCTCTGCCGCCTAAAACGCTCCTGTCGAGCGGGCGGCAGCTTCTCCAAGATCCTTTCCACATTTGAGTTGGCGTAAAGTTCATGCCTCCCCTTCTCTCTCTGCGCTCCCAACATCCCTACCAGGGACTGCACTCTGATGGACAGGTCGTCCAGTGCTCGATTGTCTATTGCTGGGGGTAAGCGGTCGATGTGTCGGATCTCCTGGATCACGTAATCCCATATGCGCCCATACCTCTGGTCCAATGCTACCAGCGCTGCTGTGTATGGGGTGGTGGAAGTCGCGTAGGCGAGCGCTATATTATGTGCGCGGGGTACCTTTAAGTGCTTCAGTAGGATGGCGTATTTATGGCGTTCATCCAATACATCCACCAACATGGTCTCCAGACACATGCGGAGTTCTGTATACTGGGCCCGGTTCTCTTGGGTGAAGTCGGGTACCATAGGCGTGCCAATGTATGACGCTGACTGTGGATACATCGGCGAGCGTTGGGGGAGAGGCCTCCTAGGCGAGTCTCCTCCCGCTCCTTGGTATGGGCTGGTACCGGCAGTGTACCATGGCCCGCTTGTCCAGGTGCTGTTCCTCGGTGCGGGTCGTGCGTCGTGCTCACCCGGGTATAGAGTCGGGGGTCTGTAGCGCAGCTCCGCGGGAGTATAGCCTGGGCTGTACCGGACCTCCTGGTCCGGTAGAGTACTGTGCTGTCGTCGGGCGTGGTTCTCCTCCTCTTCCTCTTCGTCTTCAGTTAGGTCATCCAGTGCTTGTAGTCTCTGGTTTAGCCTCTCCACAGGATATGCTGCTCCTTCCCGGTTGCTAGGTCTCGCTTGGACCGGTGGGGGGAGGTGGTCTGTGGGGGGTATAGACCTCGTCTGTTGGTCAAGTTCAGGGTTGTTTACTCGGCTAGGGGATGCCGCCCTGGAGGTGTGTCTAGACGAGTTCCTGGAGCCTCTGGCGGAGGGAGAGGGTGTTGTCCGTCTGATCAGCTGTTCTATTAGTTGCGCTTGCTGTCTGTCGCGCTCTGCGTCCCGTAGAGCACCAGCAGCTGCTCGCTGGCTGTCTGCTCGGTCTCGGGCCACATTCTCTTCCCTCTGAATGCGTCTTATTTCTAGACGTATATGCTCTTCTTCGCTCCGCTGCTGGATCTGCAGTCGGTCGCGTTCAGCAGCGGCGTTCAGGCTGATGAGGAAGGCCTGCTGTAGGGTCCTCTCTGCCTCGCTGGGGGAAGGCGGTTGTATAGGGGAGCCTTCCCTTGGAGTACTCCTTGCGGAGCCTTGGAGCTCTATCTCCACGGTGCTCTCCCCGTCTTCTTCCGTGCCGAGTTCTCTCTCGGTAGCGTTGTATTCCTCCCGGGACTCATCGGGGACTACTTCTTCAGTACTGGCGGGGTGTGAAGTCATGTCTGGTTCCCACTGGTCCCCACCGTGAACTTGGTCAGTTACATTAGAACCCGTAGGGGCCTCTATGGTCGGGGTAGTCTGGGCGTTGGGGTTAGACATACTTTTACTTTCTAGTTTTACCGCGTTTACTGTTAGTAGAAGACTAGGTTGTTGACTGACAGCGTAAGCCTCTAAGTACTGAGGGAGCCGTCGTTCGCGCTGCGGGCGTTGGTTAGGAGGATCGTTTCGTGGAGTGTTCATCATAGGCCATTTCAATATTAATAACACTATATTAATATTACACTAATTACCCTCCGGCTCGAAGGACCAATTGTAACTGAGGGGTACAATTCCCTGACTGTATTACTAGATATGATACTTACTACCACTACCTTTGTACTTTATATTCGGCCACCCAGTACTCGGCATAAATATATTATGATAAACACTCTCACGTAGATGAAACGGATCCAACACAAATGTAGGAAGTCGAAGTATGTATTTATTCCTACACAGCAATGGTGTGTAGAGCAAGCACTTAATCACTTAATTACATTTATGAATTGAAATAGTATGCACTTTTATGGCAAAGAGTATTCGTCGGTATATCAATAGAGAATGTCCAATCTCTGATGGCGCAGGTGGTAAATATACGACCTGGAATAGTTAGGGAATAACAGCAATGATACTTTAATGATTATAAGACTGGATACACTAGGGGGGTTAATCCGGTCGCTTGTAAGACAACAGGAGTAGGAGGGGGGGGGGGTAGAGTCTGGCTGCCTCGTCCGGCTAAGGGTATCCTGGGTGAACCCACAGTAGTGCAGTTCAATGCGCCAGCGATCCTTGGACCACAGATGAAAGCAGCTGGACTCTCTGTGGGCCGGCTCTCTCCGGTCCACGGAGGAGAGACGTGAAGCGACCTCGTCTTGCAGAGCGCCTCCTCACCTTGCGTCCTCTCCAGGGGGGGGGGTTCCAACACACGGCAGTGTCGGGGGTCTTTATCCATGGAATAATCACTGTACACAAAGCATAATCCGTGCCTGGGAAGGCGGGCTGTCGTCGGTAGAATAATCCGGTATACAGGTCCACTCGCTCGTCGGCTCTGGGGCTCCTCGGGTGCAGCCTCACATGGGGTCGGCCACCCTGGATAAGCCAGTTCTCTGCCCGAAACGATGGGGTACTGACTACGATAGTATTCTCACCGCACAAAGCACTACATATGAATAGACTATTATTAGCTTAATAGACTACGTCCAACTCGACGATATAGTGCCAAATATGACTATTCAAATATTAATATACACGATGTCTCAATACCGATGGTAGGCCGAACTTGGCCTTACTCCCACACGTGGCGTCGCGGGGAGGCTTTACGTCTGTCACTCTATTGGAGGGTAAGAAACTGGACTAAAAAGGAAGTCCTACTTTAGTAGCGCAGTATATATACGCACTAGGAACAAATAGTACCGTTAGTGGTGCGGTAGCCAGATTCCTACGCGGAACTAGGACTTGTTCGTACATGTTGAGCGGTACGTTTGAACTGGGTCTGGGGGGTATGGCAGCCTGGCACCAAGGTCTCGACCAATAGTAGAATGGAGACTATTATGGGATGTTCAGTAGGCTAGAATGGATATTCAATGCATATTGTACAAGGAATATACAAGGGATATCAGGGAATATTAGAGAATATACAAATACAATTAAATATATATATATAAATAAATATATATATTCGGTTTAATCTGGCCCTTCACAACAATGGTCCTTTTATCCATATGTAGCAGGGTGGATTATCCCTGCTTTATGCGAGTGGATGTACACTGCCACCTGGTAGTGGGAACACAGCAGATCTGGGTCCGGCTGAGTCCCCGACTGTAGGCAAGGAGTATTGTAGTGGAGGTTTAGCAGAGGGAGTGGATGGGGCCTAGGATTCACTAACCTAGGGGTGGTGTGCTGGTCCTTCTTGCCCTCCAGGGCGACTCGCAGTAGCTCCCCACACACCCACACTTCCCTCAATACTTCCTGCGCCCTCCCACACCTGATGACAGTAATGATGGATGATATACTTTCTCCCCAAAGCAGTACCCTTCCTGATTGGCGAGTAGAGACCTGTCCCAATGATGCATAGGCAGGGGATGGGGAAAGGGTTAAACAATAATGAGCCTTACCCGGAAAGGAAAGGGTTAGACAGAATGCACATTAACAGACACGCACACAGTGTTCCCATTTAGCTCTCTTTTACTGAAAGACTTATCTCTTAGACATATATTTACACAAGGCACAAGAAGCAAAGCTCTTTCCACACTGGGCACCTAGTGCTCTCACTCTACGGCAATGACTAAAGTTCTTCCCACACTGGTCAAGACACAGTAATAGAACCCGTCCCTTTAAAGGGGTTATGCACTGCTATTCCTAGCACTATTTGGGCAACTTTACACACTTCCTGTGAGTCTATGTAACACATCTGTAATTTTTATTCCAAAAATAATCATTGTTTTATATTTCTAATCTTGTACTCAAAACCAGCATTTTTCAGCCTCATGAAAGCAGGCTATTATTGGCTTGGCTCCACCCAGACTTTGAGTGACAGCCACCCACCAAATAGCTCCGCCCATCTCCCCAGAGATTAGGTTTCAGGTTACATACAAATATGGTATGTCATAAATATAGAGATGTAGCAGTACTGTCTATCTATATATATATAATATGTTACCATGAATTGAAATTGGGGGACCCTGATGTAAACAAGATGAAAGTCTTTCTCTGGTCTCCATCATAGCAGTACTGAGCAGTACTGTAGCAATACAAATATGGTATGTCATAAATATAGAGATATAGCAGTACTGTCTATCTATATATATGTTACCACTATTTGTAAAAGCCACAACCACGTTACCATATTTGTAATAATGTAAATCATTGTGTCGTTGTACATATTGTGTATACACCGTTAGAAGCTAACATAGCTTAGCTTGGTAGCTATTGTGCTAACAACATATCCCGACGTCCGGCTCGCTGGCCGGCATGCACGCCCGACACAAAATGGTTCTCTCCTCTCTGTACACCCCCGTCCCCACGGGTACCCTGCCGGGGAGCCCATGGACGCGACAACGGCGGCAGCCGTAGGGTGCTCGAGCCCGCCGTAACGCTAGTGGTACACAATAGCTATGAGCTAACTAACGCTACGGCCGCCGCTGTTGTCGCGTCCACAAGCTCCCCGGCAGGACACCCGCGAGAACGGGGGCACACAAGGAGGAGAGAACCACCCCAAATCGAGCACTCATGCCGGCCGACAAGCCGGACACCGCGGTTGTTGTTAGCACAATAGTAGCCCACTGTGATGCACCGAGTGGGCCACCATTGATCAACATGCAGCGATGTGTAGCTTGCATGATGCGTGTGCAGTGCTTTGCCACACAGGTCTGAGAAGAGGACCTGCACATGATAGCAACCGGGAGCGTCGCGGAGCATTCAGCCTGCTGGCTACCTAGATCCACGTCAACCAGCCGAGCGTCGGGAGCTCCAGCAGCTTGTCGATGTGCTAATAGCCTGGAGCCAGCTACCGTTAGCTTGCAGAGGCTCCAGCACACCGACAAGCTGTGTAGCCAGCTAACGTTAGCTTGCAGAGGCTCCAGCACACCGACAAGCTGTGTAGCCAGCTACCGTTAGCTTGCAGAGGCTATTAGCACACCGACAAGCTGTGTAGCCAGCAGGCTGAATGCTCCGCGACGCTGGTTGAAGTGGATCTAGGTAGCCAGCAGGCTGAATGCTCAACGACGCTCCCGGTTGCTAACGCCGGCCCCGGCTGGTGCTAAGTAGCTAGCGATCGCTCCCGAGTCCCGAGAGCTAACGCCGGTCTGTCTGTCGAAGACCGAGGGAACCGCATCAGGCTTCAGCTGATTAGTGATCTTCTGGACAAACCTTCCACCCTGCAGGTAGCAAGAATGGAGGCGGGCATTACTAAAACCACAGAGCCAATCACATCACCGTGCGCTATAAACAGCGCCCTGTGACGTGCACCAGGTCGTCAAATCAACATGACCTGATTTACTAGAGGCAAAGAGGGGATGGGCTGTAGCTGAGGAATTCGCCAATATAGTATTTAGGCCCAAAAACACATTGATACGAACTCCTATTACTATAATACAATGCTAGAGACTGAAAAATGACATTTATAATGCATAGCACCTTTAAGGGTTTAAATACTTGTTAATTCCCCCGTAGGTGGGGAGAGAGGGGAGGAAGAGGGAGAGGGGTACTGGAGCTACTCAATGGGAATTTTATAAAGGAACACACGTTATCACACCACATTCAACCAAAAGACAGTGGGCCCACATTGAAAACAAAAGTCCTATCTATAGCCGGCTTCCCCAAAATAATAAATGTCGGGGCGCCCCTAATCACTGCTACCAGTGTCAGTTCAAAGTACTGCTTCTCTTCACCCTTAAAGGGCTCGCTCCGCACAAAGAGAATGTCTACCGATAAAGTTACAGCACTCGGAGTGCTCACTGTAACTGGCTTGAGTGTACTTAACCAAGGGCGGGCCTGCTCTCACCACGAACATCCGTGTGGGGAGATGGCTGTCGAGAAGTCCCGTGATAGCAGGAGGCGGGGCTGGGTAGACGTTAGGCAGGTGACTGCTGGAGGGCAACGGCTCAGAGGGGCTGGAGGTGCGTGCAGTGCAGCGACGTCCGCTGCTGGGCTGGAGAGGTGGGGCGACATGCGGGCTAAACTGTGGTGCTAGGCCTAACTGAAACTAAGCTGTGGGTCGGGACGACCCCCTGTCCTGTTGCCTATACTTTAACTAAAACGCAACGTGTGCAATATCTACCACACTCTTCGGCAGTAGCACGTCTGCTTCTTCGTTCACAATGTCTCTTTAGCATTAACTGGAAGCTAAGCTATCGCATATTCCATTACTAACCCACCTCGTAACTGGGTTTATATTCCGCATGCTTGATGTCTGGAGCTCCAGCCCCAAGCGACCTCTTGCTTCTCTGGAAAACGATGAAGAGGAAGTTCCGCCGCAGGCGCCACGCCCTGAGCCCATCCTTCTTCACCTGTGTCTCCCCTGCCCAACGTCGCCACCAGCTCCCCCTGGCGGTACCTGTATCATGTCCCACTATTAAGTGTCAATGTTAGGATATGGAGGATCAAGAGGGGTCAGCAAGTCATCGCGAACACAGAGAATGCAAGGAATTAAAGTTAGACACATTGAATTATTGTTAGACATATTCAGGTGTCTACATTTCCCCCTACTTTAAACTTGCAAAGTCCCAATGCAAGTTACACAACCCCCAGTTTAGTGGAGTTACACCAGTGAAACGCATCCATGTACACGGTCCTTACACCAACAATTTCACACAACTGTTCACAATTTGCAAACACTGTTCAATGAACACACTCTTGAGCACATAGTCGTGATGATACCGGGCAGGTAACCAACCTCTAGTACTCCTCTGTGGCCGGAGTGGTCCGACCCCCCCCATTTCAGACCCCGTCTCTGAATCGTCCGTTCCCACCGACAGGTCGTTGGCAGCGGCCTCGTCCTCCTGAGCTACAGGCTGGTCGCCTGAATCGCCCTCCTCGCCTCCATCTACGCCGTCCTCTCCTGATGAGTCCGACTCCACCTCTTCCCCCGCGTCTGGCACAATCTCTGTGATGACCCGAGGGGACCTGGGTGGGTTACATGCTCTGGGACACGGTTCCAGAGGACGATAAACGGCGGCTCCACGTCTGTCTCGGAAGAGCTCTGCGAACGTGTAGGAGTCCTCCGGGGGACCCGCGCACGCCCTTCCCGGTCGGAATTGGGAAAGGTACAGGGCCTCCGCAGCAGCCTTCAGTCGCTCGTGGTGCCTCTGGACCCACTCGTCCAAGTTCTCCGCATCGCCGTCCACGGCATCTTTGCCACCCAGTACGTCCCTGGGCATCCTTGCATCCCTCCCGAAGAGCAAGTAGAAGGGGGCGTACCCCGTGGAAGAGTGCACGTGGCAGTTGTACGTAAGTACCAGCTCCGGCAGGTGCTCTTTCCAGTCCCGCTTCGCAGCATATCATGCATGGTCCGGTTAAACCTCTCGCATTGGCCGTTCCCCTGGGGGTGGTAGGGCGTAGTATGGCTCTTAGAGATCCCGTAAAGACTACAGAGTTCTTTGATGACGCCAGAATCAAAATTTCGACCTTGGTCGGCATGGAGCCGAGCGGGGCAGCCGTAGTACACAAACCAATGCCGGATGAGTGCGGCGGAGGTGGTCTTGGCGGTCTGATCTTTGGTCGGGATGGCGATAGTGAATCGGGTAAACATATCTCATAGCCGCCCGTCGACATCTCCAACATGGTAAAGTCCATGGCTAGGACTTCCATGGGCGCAGTCACGTTGGTGCAGGTCATCGGGGCCTGGGACTTAGGGAATACGTCCCGGGCAAGCGCACACCGCTTGCACTGTTGCACCCAGCCATTCACCTCTGCTGCCATCCCTATCCAGAAGTAACTTTGCCTCATCAGGTCTATGGTCCCCCGTCTACCGAAGTGTCCCCCGTAGTCGTGTTGGGTCTCATATATGTGTCGCCGCAGTGCCGTCGGCACCACCAGTTGCAGGACCTCTTCCCCGTCTCGGGGGTCGCTAACGCGTCGAAACAGTACTTGATTGTGTAGACGGAAACGCTCCCACTGCCCGTATAACTTGCGGAGGCATGGGTTCACATCCTGCAACAAGGCTTTAGTGGGTGGGGTCCCACGGGTCACCGCCTGCCATACCGGTCCCAGTTCGGGGTCTTCCGCCTGGAATTGTCGTAGTTCGTCCCAGCTATATCCACTGTTCCCCTTCTGCGCCACTATTTGCCTTGCGACGATCGCCGGGACCCCCGGCGGGTCGGTCCGGTCCTCGGGGCCTAGGCGAGCCCGGACTTCTTCCGCTGGGATCACTACGAAGCCTTCGCTTTGGCTTGCCTCGTCGGTTGGCCTTGCGGCTAGAGCGGGGGCCCGCGCCTCGGGGCTCAGGCGAGCACGGACTCCTTCCGCCGGGGCCACCTGGCCCGGTTGCCTCAGGTCGATTGCTGAGACTCAGTCCGTTCCTCAGGGCCCAGCCGAGTACGAACGCCTTCCGCCGTGATCGCTAGAAAGTCTTTTTCGGTGTCTGCTACTTCTGGTTCTTGCCTCATCGGGATGCGTGACAAGGCGTCGGCATTTTGGTTGAGTCGGCCGGGCTTGTAATGTACTACAAAGTCATATTCGGCCAGCTGGGCGACCCAGCGCTGCTCCACCGCCCCCAGATTGGCCGTGTCCAGGTACCGCAAAGGGTTGTGGTCGGTGACCACAGTGAATTGGGAGTAGAGCAGGAGGTCTCGGAACTTCTCGGTGATCGCCCACTTCAGGGCGAGGAGCTCCAGCTTGAACGCGCTGTAATTCTGGTCATTTCTTTCGGACCCTCGTAAGCCCCTGCTTGCGAAGGCGATGACGCGATCTACGCCCTCTTGCTTCTGACTCAGCACGGCTCCCAGCCCCAAGTAGCTTCCGTCCGTGGTCACTACGAAGGGGAGTTGGAGGTCCGGATATGCCAACACCGGTGGCGTCATTAGGCACCCCCGCAGGTGATCGAAGGCCTCCTGACACTTTGGAGTCCATTGGAAGGCCTCGGTCCGTCCTTTAGCGAACCCTTTCTTTTCTTTTCCCATGACGGCATGCAGTGGTTGCGCCACTTGGGCGAACTGGGGAACGAATTGCCGGTAGTACGACATGAATCCGATCACTTGTCGCACTTCTTTCGCCGAGCGTGGCGCCGGCCAGTCCTCCAGGGCCTTTACTTTGTCGGTGTCGACTTGGACCCCGGCCGCAGATACAATGTGTCCCAGGAATTTTACTTCCGCCTTGAGGAGGAAACACTTCCGGGGCTTGAGTTTGAGGCCATGTTCACGGAGGCGTCCGAACACCAGGTCCAGCTTCTGACAGTGGCTCTCGAAGTCCCGTGAGAACACCAACACGTCGTCCAGGTAGACCAACAGGACATCGAAAGCCAGGTCCCCTAACACCGCGGTCATCAACCGCTGGAACGTCGCCGGCGCATTGCACAGCCCGAAGGGCATACGGGTCCACTGATAGAGGCCGAAGGGCGTCGTGACGGCCGTCTTTTCTTGATCCTCCTCTTTCACCGCCACCTGGAAGTAGCCAGCCGTGAGGTCGAGGGATGAGAAGATTTTGGCCTGCCCGAGGGCATCTAGGGACTCCTCTATGCGGGGTAGAGGGTACGCATCTCGGTGTGTCACCTTGTTTAGTCGACGGTAGTCGCAACAGAATCGCACCGAACCGTTTTTCTTGATCACTTTCACTGCGGGCGACGCCCATGGGCTACAGCTCTCTTGTTTGATGGGATGCGCGTCGCTGGTGGAGATGTAGTGAGTGATCGTGGTAGTGTATCCATAGTCTCCATCGTCGAGGGAGAACACCGTCTTGTGTTTCTCCAATACCTGGTTCAGTCGGTCCACTTGCCCCTGGGCGAGGTCTTGGAGGTTCGCTTGCACGGGCATGGCTAGTCGTCGGGGTCTTCCCGTCTGCGGCCGCCAGGCTTTTCACCTGAACAGCGCGATCTCTCAGCGGCGAGGGTCTGCGTGGGAGGGACACGCCGCCCTCGTTGCTTCCTGATTCTGCTGTGCAGGCGCACCAACCGACCTGTAGGAGTCGCTGTCCACAACGTCCGATCCGCACGCACCAGCTTCCCACCCCCTAATACTGCCAATTGTATTAGTATGAACGACCAGCCAAGCTGGTAGCAATGCCGAGAGCTGGGCTCGAACCCAGCATCTCCTGCATTAGTGGCGAGCGCCTTGCCCACTGCGCCACTTAGCCGCCCTTTCACTCTAATCCTGTGTTCGCTAAGAGTGGTGTTGGTGTAACAGATGTGATTCAGCGTTGTGTAATAAATATTCAAAATCCACGGATTCTCGGCTCATGTGCAGATTTATTCTGGTGATCTGATATAGACACAATAAGACACAGTCTCAGGTGGGCTCCACACCATGATGAACAGTAGGAATCTGGCACAATATGTACCTGGTGCATGCATGCGGATTTATTCTGGTGATCCGGTGATATAGATGCCCACGAGTCGACACAATATCAGGTGGGCTCCACACCAATGTAATGTCCATGAACTCTCATTAGCCATGAATACATATCATATTCTACCATATCCTTGTAGTTTGATATTATACATGATCATATTCTACTATATCCTTGTAGCTTAACATTATACATGATCATATTCTACTATATCCTTGTAGCTTAACATTATACATATAATATTCCTAATATAATATCCTTTATAAATCAACATGTACAACTAACTAATTAGAATGTAATTACAGAACAGTACTTTTAACATGACCTACCGCTTGCAGAGCAAACACAGACTGGGAGGAGGAACAGGGTGACTCCTCCCCCTATCTACAAGCAGGCAAATTCCCAACCAATAGAAAAATACCTCACAACAGCATGTTCATGTAGTGGCAAGTGGATACAAACTAACCCTGTTACATTGGGACGTGATTTAGTTTACAACATCTGGCTGGTTGTGGTTCCTGGATAACTACCGGGGGATCCAGGAGAACTACAGGGGGTCTGATGAGATGGAGGGAGAAAGAATACATTGTTCCCTCATATAGTTCTGTGGTTGTTCCTACTAGTCTAGTGGACGTTGTTCCCTCATATAGTTCTGTGGTTGTTCCTACTAGTCTAGTGGACGTTGTTCCCTCATATAGTTCCGTGGTTGTTCCTACTAGTCTAGTGGACGTTGTTCCCTCATATAGTTATGTGGTTGTTCCTACTAGTCTAGTGGACGTTGTTCTCTCATATAGTTCTATGGTTGTTCCTACTAGTCTAGTGGATGTTGTTCCCTCATATAGTTCTGTGGTTGTTCCTACTAGTCTAGTGGACGTTGTTCCCTCATATAGTTCTATGGTTGCTCCTACTAGTCTAGTGGATGTTGTTCCCTCATATAGTTCTGTGGTTGTTCCTATTAGTCTAGTAGACGTTGTTCTCTCATATAGTTCTGTGGTTGTTCCTACTAGTCTAGTGGACGTTGTTCCCTCATATAGTTCTGTGGTTGTTCCTACTAGTCTAGTGGACGTTGTTCCCTCATATAGTTCTGTGGTTTGTTCCTACTAGTCTAGTGGACGTTGTTCCCTCATATAGTTCTGTGGTTGTTCCTACTAGTCTAGTGGACGTTGTTCTCTCATATAGTTCTGTGGTTGTTCCTACTAGTCTAGTGGACGTTGTTCCCTCATATAGTTCTGTGGTTGTTCCTACTAGTCTAGTGGACGTTGTTCCCTCATATAGTTCTGTGGTTGTTCCTACTAGTCTAGTGGACGTTGTTCCCTCATATAGTTCTGTGGTTGTTCCTACTAGTCTAGTGGACGTTGTTCCCTCATATAGTTCTGTGGTTGTTCCTACTAGTCTAGTGGACGTTGTTCCCTCATATAGTTCTGTGGTTGTTCCCTCATATAGTTATATGGTTGTTCCTACTAGTCTAGTGGATGTTGTTCCCTCATATAGTTCTGTAGTTGTTCCCTCATATAGTTCTGTAGTTGTTCCCTCATATAGTTCTGTGGTTGTTCCCCCATATAGTTCTGTGGTTGTTCCCTCATATAGTTCTGTGGTAGTTCCCTCATATAGTTCTGTGGTTGTTCCCTCATATAGTTCTGTGGTTGTTCCCTCATATAGTTCTATGGTTGTTCCTACTAGTCTAGTGGATGTTGTTCCCTCATATAGTTCTGTGGTTGTTCCTACTAGTCTAGTAGACGTTGTTGTCTCATATAGTTCTGTGGTTGTTCCTACTAGTCTAGTGGACGTTGTTCCCTCATATAGTTCTGTGGTTGTTCCTACTAGTCTAGTGGACGTTGTTCCCTCATATAGTTCTGTGGTTTGTTCCTACTAGTCTAGTGGACGTTGTTCCCTCATATAGTTCTGTGGTTGTTCCTACTAGTCTAGTGGACGTTGTTCTCTCATATAGTTCTGTGGTTGTTCCTACTAGTCTAATGGACGTTGTTCCCTCATATAGTTCTGTGGTTGTTCCTACTAGTCTAGTGGACGTTGTTCCCTCATATAGTTCTGTGGTTGTTCCTACTAGTCTAGTGGACGTTGTTCCCTCATATAGTTCTGTGGTTGTTCCTACTAGTCTAGTGGACGTTGTTCCCTCATATAGTTCTGTGGTTGTTCCTACTAGTCTAGTGGACGTTGTTCCCTCATATAGTTCTGTGGTTGTTCCCTCATATAGTTATATGGTTGTTCCTACTAGTCTAGTGGATGTTGTTCCCTCATATAGTTCTGTAGTTGTTCCCTCATATAGTTATGTAGTTGTTCCCTCATATAGTTCTGTGGTTGTTCCCCCATATAGTTCTGTGGTTGTTTGTATTTGTATTTATTGGTTTAAAATACAGAGACAGTGCATATTAAGGAACATTTGACTGTAAATATGCCAGTTTAGCCAAGTTGGCTAATTTTCAACTGTAGTCTCTGGGGCAGGTGACATGAGCACAACAATAATTAAAACACAGTAGGAATCAATATAGGTTACAATACACTAAAATACATACAAATAAATACATTAAAATACAAACCCTCAGTTAAAAAACATAGTACAATAATTAAAACACAGTAGGAATCAGTATAGGTTACAATACACTAAAATACATAATAAAATACAACCCCTCAGTTAAAATGGTCGCACACTTGACCATCTCTCAACCATGATTTTAAGTTAGTTTTAAATGAGATGTAACTTTGATACTCCCTGAGCCGTGTTGGCAGACTGTTCCAGGTGTGGGCTGCTCTCACGGAAAAGGCTGTCTGACTAAAAGCAGACCTCCTGTTTGGGACTACACAGTCCCCTCTGACTACAGACCTGGTATATCTATCAGCAGATGCTTTCTGTTTTATGAAAGTACAGAGGGGGGGAGGAGCCAAGCCATGTAGGATTTTATAGGTAAGGCAGGCATCTTTGAATTTGACAAGATTGTCCCAGCTCAGTAGGTTCTGGTTTGCTATGCTATAACAATGGTGGTGGCTGTTTGTTTTCCTGTCCAGCACTTTCACAGCCTGATGGTAAACTACCTGTACAGATCGTAATGTTGTACAGGAGGCTTGTGTCCAGCTAGTCAGACAGTATGTTAAGTGTGACATAATAATGGCATTAAAATACAGTGCTGCTGCTTTTGTTGACAGAGAGTTTCTGATGTGACGGAAGTTTGATAAGTGAAACTTTGCATTGTTTACTACCGATTTGATTTGTTTTTTAAATGTAAGATTGGAGTCCATTTTTATCCCAAGGTATCTTGTTTAACTATTGTTCCCTCATATAGTTCTGTGGTTGTTCCCTCATATAGTTCTGTGGTTGTTCCCTCATATAGTTCTGTGGTTGTTCCCTCATATAGTTCTGTGGTTTGTTCCTACTAGTCTAGTAGATGTTGTTCCCTCATATAGTTCTGTGGTTGTTCCTACTAGTCTAGTGGACGTTGTTCTCTCATATAGTTATGTGGTTGTTCCTACTAGTCTGGTGGGTGTTGTTCCCTCATATAGTTATGTGGTTGTTCCTACTAGTCTAGTGGATGTTGTTCCCTCATATAGTTCTGTGGTTGTTCCTACTAGTCTAGTGTATGTTGTTCCCTCATATAGTTCTGTGGTTGTTCCTACTAGTCTAGTGTATGTTGTTCCCTCATATAGTTCTGTGGTTGTTCCTACTAGTCTAGTGGACGTTGTTCCCTCATATAGTTCTGTGGTTGTTCCTACTAGTCTAGTGTATGTTGTTCCCTCATATAGTTCTGTGGTTGTTCCTACTAGTCTAGTCTAGTGGACGTTGTTCCCTCATATAGTTCTGTGGTTGTTCCTACTAGTCTAGTGGACGTTGTTCTCTCATATAGTTCTATGGTGAATGAATGAATGAATGAAAACTTTATTTAACAGATTGCAGAATGGGTACAATACAGTACGGCTCAATACACACAATTGTTAAGGGGATGCAGACCTGAAAAAGGCGTTTGTCTTGTTTCCATCAGGGTCCCCCATTTTCAATTCATATAGACATTTATGACATACACAACATACATGACATTTATGGTATAGGGACATATAGGTATTTAGTACTGATACATTTGTGACATAAACGGTATTCAAATATACAGTACTGTTACCCCTAGATCCTGACAGAGTATATACATATGATGGGGAGGGGACTGTACATTTGGAGGGGGTGGGTGGGTGGGTGGGAGAGAAATATCCATACGGCGGGGAGGGAATATATACATGCGGTGGGGAGGAGACTGTCTATTAGGAGGTGGTGGGGGTTTTGGGCATTTACGGTGGCCAGTTTCGAATTGCAGCCTCCCGTAGGTGCTCTTTAAGAGCAGTTTTGAATGTGGGTAGGGATTCACATTCCTTTACAGCTTTGGGTAGGGCGTTCCACATTGATGTGGCATAATTGCGAAACGTGTTTAGTCCCTTGTTTGAGCCGAATCTGGGTTTAACATGATTTGTTGAGCTTCCTCTGGTGTAGTGGTTGTGGTATTCACTGACCTTTGGGAAGTATTTTGACATGTACATGGGTACCTTAGTCGTATAGTGTATCTTGTAGACCAGGCCCATTGCAAGTTGCTGTACTCTGTCGTCTACTCTAAGCCATCCTAGGTTGTCAAAGTGGGCAGGGGTGAGGTGGGTTCTGGGGGTAAGGTCAAGTAGTAGTCTGACCAGTTTGTTTTGTGATGTTTGTATTTTTTTTTTTTTTTTTTTTAACTTAAATTTTTTATTAACATTTATTTAGACAGACAGCACTTACAAAAAAATAAATAATAAAAAATGAAGAGACTAGTATCACAATAAAAACAAAAAGAAAAAACAGTGCACATAAATATTTACATGGGTATCACATGGTTAGTTGTCTGGTTCCCCTACTGTTGTTTTCTAGGTATTTGATACAAAGGCTGATTGTGTATCTCCCTTAAACAGGCATAAACAGGTAATTCCTACTCAAAGACAATAAATGCTGACTAAGGTTTGTATGTGTGATCTGGGTCCAGAGACCCTCCTTGAGTTTCTTACTTCCCTTCTCCTTCGTCCTTTTTTTTTCTTTTTCTCTTGTTTATTAACTTTCACTTTGCCTTTTGTTTCACCCATACACAAACCACATCATCCCTGAATATTTAATATCACACCGTTAAACAGACATAAATAATAAGGTATAAAAGCATTCAGCACTTGTAATATCCCAAAAACAAAATAGATAATATTAACTAAAGTACAGGTGTGTGACATGGGTTCATAGACCCTGCTTGAACATCTTTCCTCCTTTACCCTTCGCTCTCTTGTGTTGCATTTGGTTCTTCCTCTGTGATGTCGTTCTCGTTCCTTTTATAATCCTCCCACTTTCCCCATCTTTCCCCAAATTTCTCTTCCTGTAACCTCAGCATGTGTGTTATCCTTTCCATATCCTGTATTTCTTCCACTATTCCTACCCATTTTGCTATTGTCGGTGGGTCTTCCTTATACCACAGTCTCGTTATTGCTTTTCTGGCCGCTATCAACATTATCTTTATTAAATATTTGTCCCCCCCTTGTATTCCCTTGTGTGTCAGGTCTCCTAAGTAAAGCACCAGTCCTGTTTGTGGTATCCCGTATCCTAATATTCTGATCATTGCTTCCCCTATCTCCTCCCAATACCCCTTCAGCTTCTGACATCCCCAGAATATGTGCGTGTGATTTGCCCCCTCCTTCCCACACATCCTCCAGCATGCTTTTTGTGTTGGTGCATATTTTCCCTTCAGCTCTGGGGTTATAAAGAATCTGATTATGTTTTTCCATCCAAATTCTTTCCATATTCTCGATCCTGTTGTTGAGTGTTGTACCTCGCATATGTTCCCCCATTCCTTCCCTGTTATTTCTATCTCTAGCTCTCTCTCCCATTTCTCCCTTATGTAATCGGTCGTGTGTCCCTTGCTGGTCATTATAGCCCGGTATATTGCTGATATTACTCTTCCTTGCCCCCCTTCGTATGCCCATACTATCATCTTTATTATTCCATTCTGTTCCTCGTCTTTGGCCCCCCTTATTTCTTTGTTGTAGTAGTCTCTAACCTGTAGATATCTGAAGTGGTCCCTGTTTTCTAGTCCAAATTTCTCCTTTAATTTTTGTAGTGTCTGCATTTCTCCCTTCTCTATCATTTTGCATATTGCTGTTGCCCCCCCCCTCTCCCACCTTCTGAATCCGTGGTCTAACCTCCCTGGTTTGAATCTCTTGTCATGTGCTACCCATCTCAGGACCCCTGACTGCTTCTCCAATTTGTGTGTTTTTACTACTCTGTTCCATATGGTCAAGGTGTATTTGGTGATTGGATCTAATAGTCCCTCTTTTTCTTTAAATAGTTCCCTATCCCCCACCAGAGCTTGTACCTTGTATCCCTCCCCTTCTTTTTCAATGTCTTTCCATCTTGCCTCATATCTGTCGTTACACCAGCACGTCACTGCTCTCAGTTGTGCTGCATAGTAATAATCTTGTAGGCTGGGTACTGCCATCCCTCCCTCTTCCTTTGGTAGTTGTAGTGTTTTATATCTGACCCGTGGTCTTCTCCCTGCCCATATGAACCTCGATATCAGTCTGTCCCACTCCCTGAATTGATTCTGTGGTATTTGTATGGGTAATGACTGGAATAGGTACAGTAACCTTGATAGTATGTTCATTTTAATGACCTCTATTCTTGAATTGAAGTCCAAGGGCATTACTGTCCATCTCTCTAGGTCTCTCTTTATGTTCTGATTTATCTGTGTATAATTCGCCTCAAACAGTTTCTCCACCCCTCTCGTGATGTTCACCCCTAAGTATTTAATCTTGTCCATGTCCCATCTTATCCCGTACTGTTCTCTAATTTCCGTCGTTGGAGAATAGTTCCATGCTAAGGTCTGTGTCTTTGTCACGTTTAGTTTGTATCCTGAGTAGTGGCCATATTCCTTCAGTAGATCCATCAGTGCCGGGAAGCCCTTTTCTGGTTGCCTCATGTATACTATCACGTCGTCTGCAAATAGGCCTAGTTTATATTCCATTCCCTTTATCCTTACTCCCTTGATGTCCTCGGTCTGTCTGATCAGTTGTGCCAGTGGTTCTATGAAAACGGCGAAGAGCGTCGGTGAGAGACAACATCCCTGTCTGGTAGCCCTCTCTAATCTGATTCTATCCGTCAAGCTGCCATTCACCTTAACCCTCGCTGTCGGTTCTTGATATAGTGCCTTGATCATCTTCATCGCCCTCTCGTTCAGTCCGAACCTCATCAATGTTTTATATAAAAATGTCCAGCTCACACTGTCGAACGCTTTTTCTGCATCTAGGCTAATCAGTACCGCGCTACCCCCTTGTTTTTGTATCTCCTCTACTATGTGTAATGTCTTTCTCACGTTGTCCTGTGTCTGTCTCCCTTTAATAAATCCAGTTTGATCTTCATCTATAATGTCTGGCATAAACGTCTCAAATCTTTTTGATATTATCGATGTATACATCTTGTAATCTACGTTGAGTATGGACACAGGTCTGAAACTACTACATAATTCCCTATCCTTCCCTTCCTTCGGTATCGTGGTGATTATGGCTTCCTTCCACGAGGGGGGCATTTTTCCCTCTTCCATCGTGTGTCTGAACGCCGCCCCTAACATGGGTGCTAATTCAGTTCTAAATGTCTTGTAGAATTCCGATGGGAATCCGTCGCTCCCCGGAGACTTGTTGTTTTTAGCTCTACTAATTGCATCTTCCAGTTCTTGTTTCGTAATTATTTTATTTAATTCTTCATTCTGTTCTTTCCCTATCGATGGTAACTCTAGCTTCTCCAGATATGTTTCTATTTCCTCTTCTCCCGCTGCTTTTGGCTGTGTGTATAATTTCTCATAGTATTCTCTAAATGTCCTCTCTATTTCAGCTGGGTCCCTCAATATTTCATTAGTCTTTGTATCCCTTATTGTGTGTATCGTGTTCAACTTCTGTTGCGTTCTAATTCTCCTAGCCAACAGTCTGGTCGCTTTTGGTCCCCCTTCATAGTACGTTTGTTTCATGAACCTCGCTTTCTTTTCTATTTCCGTCAATAATTCCCTATTTATCCTGGCCTTTACTTCTTTGATTTCTCCGAGCGTTTCCTGTTCTTTTGATATCTGGTGTCTCCCCTCTAGCTTCTTCAGCTTCCCTATCAGATTGTGATATGTCTCCGTTCTGGCCTTCTTCAGCATTGCTGTTTTTTCCATCAATTTCCCCCTTATCACTACCTTCAGTGTGTCCCATAGAATGTTCGGGTCTACCGCCCCGTTGTCATTTTCTTCCTTATATCTGGCTATCTCCTCCTTGATCTGACTCACCACCCCTTTGTTATTTAATATTCCTACATTTAGTCTCCAAATCGTGTTCCTCCGTCTCCCTTCTAGATCTACTGTCAGATATATGGCACTGTGATCCGATATGTCCGCTACTCCTATACTGCTCTCCCGTGCCCTGTAACTGTCCCCTGTCGTCATCAAAAAGTAGTCTATTCTCGCATATGTCACGTGTGGGTGTGAGTAATGTGTGTATTCCCTGTCCATGGCGTGCATCTCCCTCCAAACGTCTGTAATTCCCATTTCCGTCATCTGAATATTCATATATCTACTGATGGGCGCCCGTCCTTTTCTAGTACTCGTGGTGTCTAGGTCGTGATTCAGTACTACGTTAAAATCTCCCGTACATATCAATATCCCTTCTAGTTCCAACACTATCATGTCAAAAATGGTCTCATATAAATCCCTCTCACTCTCTGGGGGTGCATAAACATTTACTAACGTAACCATTTGGCCCTCCATTTTCCCCTTCACCAGAACAAACCTTCCCTCCTTGTCTCTTACTTCCTTGATCAATTCAAATTTGACTGTGTTTTTGATTAACGTGATTACTCCTCTCCTCGGGTTTTGTTCAAAGGAACTATAGTATGCATTTTCATATCCAAATCTCTTCAGTTTCTCATGACCCTGTGCTACCAAATGTGTCTCCTGCAGAAAAATCACTTCCATCTCACTTTTTTTACATTTCAACATCACTTTGCCCCTTTTTATCGCATTATTCATTCCATTAACGTTTAACGACATCATTTTTATACCTTTAACCCTTGTCATCTTTCTTCTTCTTTCGCCTGTCAGTCCCCCCCATGTCACACTCATTCCCCCCTCCGGTTGGAGCCTCCGCTCTCTTCACCGAATACATATAGTGATTAACATAAATAAAAAACATAAACTTTACATAAAGTGCTCCCAAGGCGTTCGGGGGGTCCCTGTGTCCCCCCTGTCCCCTGCTGGTGGGTGAGGGGTAATTGCCCTCCTAACGAGGGGCCCCCTCCTGACGGCTTGGGGGTTTGAAACCCTTGCCCCCAATCGCTTGTCATATTTGTCCAGCTTTCTTACTGTTTTTTTTTTTTGCTTTCGAGCTCCTGGTCAAAAAGCGCTCTGTCCTTCCTTTTGATCAAAGACCCTCTTTTCTTGGTCCCTCTCAATGTGACTCATATGTTTCATTGTCCCTCCTTCCTCCCATATCCGTGTGCGGTGCCTCCCGTGTACCCCTTATTATTTTCTTTTCCTCTCCTCTATTTTCTATGTGATGTCCATTTATCCCCTTAATCCCTCCCAACTGTGTTACTCACAGCATGTGTCTATATATCTGTTTCAGTATGTTCTGTGTCTCGCCTATCAAACCTAGTTATATTTCCATTTATTTCCTCCATCAGCTTGTGTATTATGTGTCCATGTATACGTTACGTTCATTTCTATATCCTGCCTCTACCTGGGAATGTGTGCTTATGCATATGTTATTTCAGTTTCTATACTTTGTCTCTATTTGAATAGTTTTTTCAATCTCTTGTGTGTGTACTCATCCGTTCGCCTCCTCCCGCCTCCTCTCCGTCTGGCCTCCTCATCCGTCTCAGTCCTCGCTCCGTCACGTTTCACCTCCGCCTCCTCCTCTCTCCTCCCTCCTGTTTCGGTCTCCGGCTCTGATCCACCTGCGTTCTCCCTCCAATCTCTGGTGCAGGCTCCGCGTCTGTTCCTCCCGCCTCCTTCCTTCTCCGTCCTCCGACATCCTCATCCCTCGCCGTCTCATCTCTCGCTCCGCTTCTCGTGCCGTCGCGTACGTCACCGTCCCTTCCTTCCAGTGAATCCTTAGCGAGGTCATGGGTGACTGGAATCTCATTCCGTTTTCTTTCAGGGTTTTCTTCAGTCCCGCGTAGGACCTGCGTGTTATCGCTACCGCTGTCGAGTAGTCGTGATCAAATGATAGTCTTTTCCCTTCGATTTCAATCTTCTTGGTCCACGCGGTTCTGAGTACCAATTCCTTAACCTCGAATCTCAGAAAGTTAATAATCACCGCCCTCGGAGGTCTGTCCGGTTGTGGTCTCGGAGCCAACGCCCTGTGGGCCCTCTGTATCTCCATTTTTTCCAGTCCCGTTTCCTTCATTTGTTCTTTGATAAGTTTTTCCACATATAGGGTCACCGATTCCCCTTCGACTCCTTCTTTCAGTCCCCATATTCTGATGTTATTTCTCCGAGACCTCCCCTCCATGTCCGACATCTTTGTCTCCATCTGTTCTTGTTTCTGAATCACACATGTTAATACCTCGTGTATCTCCGTGTTCCATTCCTCCGCGTGAGCAGTCCTAGTCTGTAACTCGGTCACGTTTCTGTTCTGTTCCGCCATCTTCTCCTCCACCCTTTTGATTTCTGTATTCATTTCACCTCTGAAGTCCTCCTGTTCCTTCCTCAATTCCTCCCGTAGCTTCCCAATATCATTCCTTATCGTGTCCGTGTTCAGTTTTATCGCCGCTGTTATGTTCTCCAGTATCCCGGCCTGCATGACCACGGCCCATCCTGGCATTCCCGTGTCTGCCTCAGCGGTACCTCCCCCTTCTTTCGTCTGGCTTTTCTCGGCTTCGCTCCGGGGATTCTGTTTCTTCGGATTCTCTCCTTCTCGTATGTTCTCCATTTCTATTTCCTTCACAATCGTTGTCTCTTCCTTACTTCTCGTGAGCATTTTCCTTTTTAATTACTTTTCGGGTCTTTTTTTATCCGTTTTTTCACTCATTTGACCAGGAGCTCTTTCGCACGTGTGTTACTCGTCTGCTCTCATACCGGAAGTCTGTAATTTTGTTTTAAGCTCCTTTGAGGTGCTTTGGTACCATGAGGTGCACGCATAGTCGTAGTACCCTTGAATGAGTGCTCCTGCCAGAGTCTTCAGGGTATTCTTGTTTACCAGAGAGGAGATCCGGTACAAGAATCTGGTTCGTTGGTTGACTTTTTTTATTACATTGGATGCCATTTTGTCACAGGACAGATTTGCCTCTAGGATGGAACCCAGGTAGGTAATTTCGTCTTTCCTTGTGACAATATTGTCACCCACTGCAACTGAGAAGCCGTCGGTCTTGCTGACTTTGTTATTTGAACCGAAGAGAATGGACTCTGTTTTGCCGTTTGACGTTGTTCCCTCATATAGTTCTGTGGTTGTTCCTACTAGTCTAGTGGACGTTGTTCCCTCATATAGTTCTGTGGTTTGTTCCTAGTCTAGTGGACGTTGTTCCCTCATATAGTTCTGTGGTTGTTCCTACTAGTCTAGTGGACGTTGTTCTCTCATATAGTTCTGTGGTTGTTCCTACTAGTCTAGTGGACGTTATTCCCTCATATAGTTCTGTGGTTGTTCCTACTAGTCTAGTGGACATTGTTCCCTCATATAGTTTTGTGGTTGTTCCCTCATATAGTTATATGGTTGTTCCTACTAGTCTAGTGGATGTTGTTCCCTCATATAGTTCTGTAGTTGTTCCCTCATATAGTTATGTAGTTGTTCCCTCATATAGTTCTGTGGTTGTTCCCCCATATAGTTCTGTGGTTGTTCCCTCATATAGTTCTGTGGTTGTTCCCTCATATAGTTCTGTGGTTGTTCCCTCATATAGTTCTGTGGTTGTTCCCTCATATAGTTCTGTGGTTTGTTCCTACTAGTCTAGTAGATGTTGTTCCCTCATATAGTTCTGTGGTTGTTCCTACTAGTCTAGTGGATCTTGTTCCCTCATATAGATCCGTGCTTGTTCCTACTAGTCTAGTGGACGTTGTTCCCTCATATAGATCCGTGCTTGTTCCTACTAGTCTAGTGGACGTTGTTCCCTCATATAGTTCTGTGGTTGTTCCTACTAGTCTAGTGGACGTTGTTCTCTCATATAGTTATGTGGTTGTTCCTACTAGTCTAGTGGGTGTTGTTCCCTCATATAGTTATGTGGTTGTTCCTACTAGTCTAGTGGATGTTGTTCCCTCATATAGTTCTGTGGTTGTTCCTACTAGTCTAGTGGACGTTGTTCCCTCATATAGTTCTGTGGTTGTTCCTACTAGTCTAGTGTATGTTGTTCCCTCATATAGTTATGTGGTTGTTCCTACTAGTCTAGTGGACGTTGTTCTGTTCCATTAGGGGCTCTGCTTGGCATCACTCTGCACTATCTCGCGTACGTGCACGCGCACTGAATAAATTCCACAAATGTACCTTTAATACCAGTATTAGTCTGACCACACCCCTCATCAGCTTACCTTCATAAGCAGGTGTGTGGTCACCTGCTCTCCTCCTTCTCGCTTTCACCACAAGGAAGTGCCTGGTAGTACCCCACTTGACGTGTTGTTAGTTGAAAAGAGTTGTGACGAGTTTACATTGTGCTTAATTTTTTCTTCTCTCACATCTGTTGTACAAGAAAAAGTTGGGTCATAATGTATTCCGCGGAGAGTAGACCCGCTAGACCTACTCTTCACCAGCGGTTCTCCATTCCCGCCTCCGTCGTGCGCCTTGGTGCTGGGCTGTTGCCACTTTCGTGGTTGCCGACCCAGCCCGGGAGGCTGCCGGTGGATAGTTTGCCTCACCGAAGAGCCGAGGAGTCGGTGCCGTCGCTCCGGCGATGGCCTGATCTCGACTCTGGTTCCTCTGGTTCCGGGGAATCGCCCGTTGGTGAACGGGGGGTTGTCTTGGAGCCAGAGTATTTGCGACGCACACTTTTCGCGTCTGCCCGTTCACGTCGCAAGATGGTAGCGTGCAGGCGCGAACGGCCTGGGTTTGGGGAACTGCTGGAGACCAACGAAGATGCGTCCGGCTCTGGATTTCCAATTGAGACTGAGGACTTCATGGACGAGGCGGACGGGTTTTTGTATGATGGCCCCGTGGAGGAGAGTATCCCTCCTCAGGAGACCCCGGAGGGGGGGGAAATGGCTCCATGGGGCGCCCTGTTCCAGGATGTCGAGGAATCACCTTGGCCTCATCAGCAGGATGCCCTACTGTCGGCCACATCAGACTGTGGCTCCTTGACCAGTCGCAGCCTGCTGCATGTGAGGGATGCGGGGTCGGTGGAGGAAGGTTCGCAGGGGGAACTGCAGGCCTTGTTTCCCGAGCTCATGGCGGTAGCCGCCGCCGCAAACGGCGTGCCGCTGCCGCTGCCATTGCCTGCACCTGTCACTGATGACCTCATAGGCCATCCCTGGCAGCGTCCCCCAGTGAGAGGGGTGGACGTTGTCTACCCATTTTTCCCATCGATGGGGGCCTATGTTCGTCGGGGTCAGGCGGTGTCCAACATGGGACTAACTCCCGCCTACGTACCAGTTACGTGGGTGTCGGGGTTAGTCAAAGGTATGGGGGAGGGCGTGCCTCGGCTTGACAGTCCGATGGCCGCGCTCCTCTGTCCGGATATGGTGTGGGAACCCCTATGCAAGCCGGTCCTCCAGGGGAAATCGGCTAGGCGATTGGCTTATTGGGGTGACCAGTCATTCATCGCTGGTACACAATCGCTAGCTGCGGCGTCTAACATCGCCCACCTGGCTAGATTTGTATCGGGGATAATGACGGGCGGCACGGATCTGAACGAGGTGAAATGCGATCAGATCACCCAGGCTGCGGGAGCTGTCCTGCACCTTTCCCAGGTGCTGGCCATAGCCATGGGGAAAGTGCGCGCCCTGGCCACCCTGGGCCAGCGTCACCTTTGGCTGGAGCAGGCCCGTGTGCCAGAGAAGAAGAGAGCTCCTCTTCTGACGGCCGCCCTCTCCGACGCTGGCCTATTCGGGAAGGCCCTGCGGTTGATGACCTCAACATGCAGAGAGATGGCAGAGGAGAGGTCCATTTTCCAACCCCATTTTCCGCCTCCCGTCCTTGCCGGTGGAGTCAGAAGGCTTCCGCGACGTCGAGCTGTCTCCGTCGCCGCTACCACTGCCTCCGCCGCCGCTGCTGGCCCTGCCAAGAGGGCCAGGGGACGAAACGGCGCTTCTGCCACCGCCGGCCCATCCACGACCGGAGGAGACGGTAGGGAACGTCGTGTCCAGCAGACTGTAACCTACCATCCCTCCGGGGCTCCTCGGGGTGGCAAGACTCGAGCGGCGCGAGGTGGCAGATGCCGTTAAGTGACTTTTCCCCTCTGTGTCCCCTCTCCTCTACACCCTCCCCGGCCCCTCTATGATTTTGTGCCTTAGAACACTTTTTAGTTAATAAAAAGAAGTTCCCCGATATAAGGGGGACTGTGTTTTGGCCGAACAAACTGTGTTTCTTCAAACAATTCATATGGTGGGGTTGTGTATATATGAATCTGCCCTTTTACGTTGTGTGATGAGTCGTGTTGTGTTACGAGGTTAAGCAAGGTCTGCAACGTACACTCAGTAATAGGTTCTATTAGCTTGATGCTCCACATGCAGGTAGAAACTGGTGTTATTCCATTGCTTGAACTAAGTATATGTGTCTCACAATGCTGTGTTGTTTAGTTGCAGTAATACTCGTACACACACATTTCACGGCTTAGCCGTTTACTCTCGATCAGCGTTTTTTTCCTATGTACGACATAGTCAACAGGGGTAGGATTCACACACAGACGACTTGTGTTTTGTTGTAAAATCCTGTACACATTTGTGGGTAGCGGGCATTGTATTAGCTTATGCTATGCATTGCTTTCTACCGGAGGTTTTCAAGATGGCTACGGTTGTTTTTCTGTGTGTAGGGATGAAGGGTGTTTTTTCGGGAGGGGGTGCCGAATAAACCCCTCCTTTTCCCACTTGATTGGTTTAGGGGATTTTTGATCTCTTCTGCTGAGCCAGTCAGGGCCAAGCCGGTGGGACGTCTTGGCGGGGGGGGGGGGGGGGTTATTCTACCGACTCCTATTACATGACAGGAGCCGGCAGGTTTCCCCGCCCGTTGTAGCGGTGTTGCTATGGCGACGCCTTCCATGAGTTGAGGTGTCTTAAAGGTGTCGAGTTAGGGCGTAGGGCTCACAGTTCTGCTGCGCCCGATTTATGTGTGAACTTGAGTCGGTTGGTCACGTGACTCACAGTTGGCATATCTTTTTCATGACTATGAACTCATGTGGGAAGGTGTTTCTGGGAGGGTCTGGTTTTACACTCTGATTGAAAAGGGTGACTGGATTAAAATCATGTGAAAACAGGTTTTTTACTCCCAGCTGTGCAGTTGGGTCATACGGGTGATGCTTTTTCTTTATTATTATAAAGAGTTGGATGTGTCTATTTGGATTGGAAATGAGGGTCCCTGATGGAAACAAGACTAAACGTCTTTCTCAGGTCTGCCCCCCCTTAACCAATTGTGTGTATTGCCGTACTGGGTTGTACCCTTTCTGCAATCTGTTGGGTAAAGTTTTTTCATTCATTCATTCATGGAGTTGATTGCATCTCGCCCCTCTTGTTGTTCCCCTGGGCGTCTTGGGGATTCAATAAGGTGGTCTAAACAACCTATTGTTGATGTGGGTATGTCAAAACGCACACATAGTGCTAGCTCAGGATGTTCTGTTGGACATTGGCTGACTGGCGCGCCTTGATTGCTTGGGGGTAAAACAGCGTTTTTATGAAGCAATTGGGATGGGGGTTTTTCCTCTTCCGACACCCTGTGTGGTTGTCGATGGGTTCCCGTTCATGTCAGGGGATGATAACGGAATGGGTCTGGACATATGGGGAAGGGTCTCACGCCCTGGGGGTGGGCCGCCGGGCGCGGTTCGTACCGAAACGTCTGGGTGGCGCCTTCTTTTTATGTTTTAGGTTCAACGCGCATATCTGCCCCTTCTCCTGGGGTTGGCAGGTCGGCGTGGTTAGGGCACGGGACTGGTTCTGGTCGCGCTGGTCCGGATCAGTTACACCCGTTGTCCGCCGGGGATGCAGATCTGCTGTTCTGGTACCCTGAGGGACTTGGGCGTTTTTCAGGGGGAAAAAATGCTAGGTCGGTCCGGGTGTCACAGGGTTGAGCGTTATGGAACCCTTGTTGGGTACTTTGTATTCTGCACTGTCGTAATGGCTTGCGGCCGTGCCAACCTGTACGCGCCCGATCTCGTCGGATCTCGGCCGCTGTGCGGGTTGGTCTTGGTTGGTACTTGGTTGGGTGACCTCCTGGGAATACCAAGTGCGGGGTGCTGGGGCTGGTCTTCCATTTTTTACGCTCTTCTCTTGCGCTTGGCGAAGAGGGGCCTGTTGGGGTGGTTTTTGCCTCCTTGGGGGACCCTGTGCTCTCCGTATCACCGGGCCCGGTCCGGGGTAATGTCTCGTTGACCCGTAGGCCCAGGATAGCCCTGTTGGGAACCGGAATGCGGGCTGCGGCAGTGCCGCAGGTGTGTTTTGGGGTTTCTTTCCTGAGGGGTTATGGGACCAACCATTGCATAGGGTAATGCCTGGGTGGTTGGTTCTCTGGTGTGTTGCTGCAGTGTCAACTCCCGGTTTCTCCGGTTGAGGGTGCCCCTGCACGTTCATGACGTCTGCCGATCGTATCAGCCTTCTCTGTGGAGGCTTGGTTATGCGACAACGCCAGCATACGCCCCTTCCGCCGGGGCGGCTGTGTTCAGCTGTCCTTTCTGGCGCCTGTCTCGTCCGCAGTCTCCAGGCTTGGGTTGACAGCCTGTTGCCTGGTCTTTTTTCCCGGTGCACTGCCTGCTTCCGTTGGTTAACTCTTGTGTGTTACGACCATGCTGTCTGCCTGTTGCAGGGCCTGTGTGCCAGGCGGTGTACTGTTGGGGAGGACAGGGCCCGCTCGGTAAACCTCTAATAGGGAGGGTGCCCTCCATTAGGGGGGGTCGGGGGGGCTCGGCCCTCCCTGTTCTGTTGGTTGTGGGGGGCCTTCAGCGGGGTGTATTTGTCGGCCAGTGGCTCCGCTTGGCCTCCCTTTGTGCAGAGTGATGCCAAGCAGAGCCCCTAATGGAACAGAACGTTAGGTTATGACTATAACCAAGTTCTGTTAATTAGGGGTGACGCTTGGCATCCGACGGCCGCTGCAGCCCTTGACCTCACCTTGTGGTGAAAGCTTGGGAAGGAGGAGAGCAGGTGACCACACACCTGCTTATGAAGGTAATTGCTGATGACGGGTGTGGTCAGACTAATACTGGTATTAAAGGTACATTTGTGGAATTTATTCAGTGCGCATGCACGTACGCGAGATAGTGCAGAGTGATGTCAAGTGTTGTGAAGGATCAGATTAAACCGAATATGTATATTTATTTATATATATATATTTAATTGTATTTGTATATCGTTTGATATCCCCTGTATATTCCTTGTACAATATGCATTGAATATCCCCGTTTCTACTAAACAGCCCATAATAGTTTCATTCTACCATTGGACGAGAACCTGGCGCCAGGTTGCCATACCCCTAGGTCCAAGTTCAATCGTGCCGCCTAACATGTCGAGGCAACCCCCGGTTCCGCGCAGTAATATGCCGGGCGAAATACGAATGGTACTATTTGTTCATAGCGCATATATATATGGCGCTCGTAAAGTAGAACTTTCTTTTTAGTCCAGTTCTTTACCCTCCAACAGAGTGACAGACGCAAAAGCCTCCCCACGACGCACGTGCGGTGTAGTGAGGCCTACTTGGCCCAGAATAGGCATTGAGATATCGTGTAGATTAATAGTTGAATGGTCATAGTTTGGCACCATACCGTCGAGTTGGATGTATTCTATTAAGCTAATAATAGTCTATTTATGTATGGTGCATCGTTCGGTTAGAGTTCTACAGTTATCAGTACCCCCATCGTTCCTGACGTTATCTGGACGCTTAACCAGGCTGGTCAGACCCCTAGTGGTGATTGCATCCGAGGAGCTCCGGGTCAAGAGCGACTGGACCTGTATATTGGATTACTCTACCCAGACGACGGCGAGCCTTCCACGGCTCTTGGATTATGCTTTGTGTGCTTTGATTATTCCATGGATAAAGGCCAACACTGCCGAGTGTTGGAATTACCCCCCGGAGAGGACTCCAGGTGAGGCGGCGCTCTACACGTGAGGTCGCACCACGTCTCTCCGTTGTGGACCGGCAGATACCGTTCCACAGAGGGTCCAGCTGTATTCGTCTGCGGCCCGAGGTTCTGTGGGCACCGTGTCCAAGACTTTGGATTCTCCCAAGACACCGTCGGCCAGATGGGATACCGCCAGCGGCTTCTCTAACCCCCCCCTCCTACTGTCTTACAACCAGCGGGACCCCCCCCCCCCTTAGTGTATCCAGCTATAATCATTTAAGTACCATCGCTTCCTAAATATTCCAGGTTGTATACTTACTCCCTGCGCAACCAGAGATTGGACATTCAATGTTGATTTACCTACGAATACTCATTTGCCATAAAAGTGCATATTCAATATTTCAAATCATAAATGTAATTAAGTGAATGTTGTATACACCTTTTGCTGTATTAAATATTCGATTTGGTACATTTGTGTTGGTTCGTTTCATCAGGTGGGAAAGTGTTCATCATACTTATATCTTGTACTGGGTGGCCAGAAGTTAAAGTACATGAGGTAGTGGTATTAAATATCATATCTAACAATACAGTCAGGGAATTGTACCCCTCAGTTACAATTGGTCCTTCGAGCCGGAGGGTAACTAGTGTAATATTAATATAGTGTTATTAATATCGAAATGGCCTATGATGAACACTCCACGAAACGATCCTCCTAACCTAGAACGCCCGCGGCGCAGACGACAGACACCTCAGTACTTAGAGGCTTACACTGTCAGTCAACTACCTAGCCTTCGACAAACGGTAAACGTGGTAAAAGTAGAAAGTAAAATTATGTCTGACCTTAACGACCAGGTTTCCCCGACCACAGAGGCCCTAGTAGGTCCTAATGTAACTGACCAAGCCCACGGTGGGGACCAGGAGGGAATTGACATGCCTTTACCCCCCGCCACTACTAAAGAAGTAGTCCCCGACAAGCCCCGGGAGGAAGACAACCCTACAGAGAGAGAACTCTGCACGGAGGAAGAGGAGGAGAGCGCCGAGGAACTAGAGCTCCAGGACTCCCCAACGAGTACCCCCAGGAGCGGCTCACGCAGGAGCGGCTCACCTCCACTACCACCTTCCCCCAACGAAGCGGAGAGGACACTACAACAGGCGTTCCTCGTCAGCCTGACAGCCTCCGCCGAGCGCGATCGGCTCCAAGCACAGATGCTTGGCGAGCGCGAACACCTCCAAGCGCAGCAACGGAGCGAAGAACAGCGCACACGTCTGGAGATGAGACGCTTCCAGATGGAAGAGAATATGGCAAGAGACCGGGCCGACGCCCAGCGCGCCGCTGCCGGTGCCCAAAGAGACGCAGAGCGCGACAGACTACAAGCGCAACTAATAGAGCAGCTGATCAAAAGGACAACTCCCTCTCCCTCCGCCAGGGGCTCAAGGAACTCGTCGAGACAACAGTCAAGAGCAGCGTCACCGCAACGAGCAAGCGACCCTGAACTTGACCAACAGACCGAGTCTAGACCCCCCGCAGATCCCCTTCCCATACCGGTCCAAGCGAGACCCAGCTACAAGGAAGGAGCGGTCTACACTGCGGAGAAGCTAAATAAACGATTACAAGATCTGGAAGATTTGATAGAAGAAGAAGAGGGAGAAGAGGAGAACCAAGCCCGACGACAGCACAGTACTCCACCGGACCAGGAGGTCCCATACAGTCCAGGCTATACCCCCGCGGCGCTGCGCTACAGACCCCCGACTCTATTTACGGGTGAGCACGACGCACGACCAGCCCCGAGGAACAGTACCTGGACCAGCGGGCCATGGTACCCTGCCAGTACCAGCCCACAGCGAGGCGCAAGAGGGGACTCGCCCAGGAGGTCTCTCCCCCAACGCTCGCCGATGTATCAGCCATCCACGGCGTCATACAACGCCACGCCGTCATTCCCAGACTTCGCCTATGAGAGTCGAGCACAGTACACGGAGCTCCGGATGTGCTTAGAGACAATGATGGTGGATGTCGCTGATGAACGCCACAAGTATGCAATATTATTGAAGCACCTGAAAGTACCGCGAGCGCACAATATAGCGCTAGCCTATGCTACCTCCTCGACCCCATACACAGCGGCCCTTGCAGCGCTGGATCAAAGATATGGACGTATATGGGATTACGTAATCCAGGAGATAAGGCATATTGACCGCCTACCCCCAGCCACAGACAATCGCTCACTAGACGACCTGTCAATCAAAGTGCAGTCCCTGGTGGGGATGCTGGGAGCTCAACGGGAGAAGGGCATGCATGAGCTGTACGCCAACTCTAACGTTGAGAGGATTTTGGAGAAGCTGCCACCCGCAAGACAGGAGCGCTTTCGGCGGCAGAGGGACTACCGAGATCCCGACGGCCCCGAGCCATCCCTCCTTGATCTGGCCGACTTCCTGGCGAGAGAGGTCAGCAGCTTACGACTGGACACCTTCGGGCGGAGCACGCCAAGCTCCAGAGAGGGACCCAGGAGAATAAGTGATGGAAGAAGATCGGTGACTGTCATGCACCAATCAGAGTCAGTACCGAGCAGTAAGAGTCACAGCACCCCCTCGAGAAAGGAGAAGTGGAAGATAGCGTGTCCCTACTGTGAGAAAGAACACTGGCTGTCACAATGTGACTCATTCACAAAGATGAATGCAGAAGAAGTGAGCCAATGGATAAAGTCCAACCGGCGCTGTTATCGATGTGCGCGGCCCCACATGGCAGCCGAATGCCGCCTAAAGAAAAGGTGCAGCCGGTGCGATGGAGCCCATCTAGATATACTACACGATAGTAACGGAAGACGGCCTATACCTGCACCACGGAGCGGCACCAAGGCAAGTGTCATGTACATTGACCCCGCCAGCAGCAACGGAGCTCAAGTGCTCTTAAAGGTAGTCCGTGTGACATTGAGCTACCAGGATAAAGTCATGGACACTTACGCCGTCCTTGATGACGGGTCAGAGAAGACCCTTCTGCTCGCCTCCGCTGCGACTCAGCTGGGACTGCGGGGGAGCAAGAACGAAATGACGATTCGGACAATAAGAAGAGATTTAAAGACGATAAAGGGCGAGAATGTCTCCTTCACTATCGCAGCCAACGGGCAGCCAGAGCGACGGTACAAGATCACAAATGCTTTCACCAGCCAAGAAATAGGACTATCGCAGTACACCTACCCTGTCACCAAGTTGATGGATAAATATGTGCACCTGCGCCAATTACCTATCCCGCTCATAGACGGCGCTACCCCGACCCTGTTGATAGGCTCCGACCATGCAGAACTCATAGTCCCGATTGACCGGGTCCATACAGGCCCCCGAGGCTGTCCTGCAGCAGTCGAGACCCGCCTAGGATGGACATTGCAAGGCCCCCTCGCTAAATCTCTCAACCGAACAGCAGCCACTAGCTGCTTCCACTCCAGAACGACAGAAGAAGACACCACTCTCCTGCAGCATGTCGAGAGGCTATGGACCCTAGAGACAATGCCCTTTAAGAACGAAAAGAAAGACATTCGCTCTAAAGAAGACATTTACGCCATCAACCTACTCGAGCAGGGGACAAAGAGAGTCACAGTCGGCGGAGTGATGAGATACGCAACTCCACTCCTGAGGCGAGAAGGAATGCCCACCTTTCACGCAAAGAAAGACGCCACGGAGCGCTATCTACTGAACACAGAGCGGCGCCTAGCAAAAGACCCCGTTCAAGAGAGTGTGTACCGAGCTGAGATTGAGAAGCTAATCACAGCGGGACACGTAACAAAGATTGACATTAAAGAGGCCGATCAGACGACCGAATCATGGTACGTGCCTATCACAAGGTCCATCACAATGGCAAGGATCGCATTGTGTTTAACTGCAGCTACCAGATCGGATCCCAAAATCTGAATAAAGAGCTCTTGCCCGGCCCCACACTCGGCCCCTCCCTACTAGGCGTGCTACTGCGCTTCCGCCAGGACAAGGTGGCTATAAGCGGGGATATCAAAGGGATGTTCTTGCAGGTGAGACTAGTAGAGGAGGACAAGCCTCTGCTACGGTTCCTATGGAGAGAGAAGATCGGAGATGAGAACCCATCCATCTACCAGTGGGAAGTACTCCCCTTCGGAACCACATGCAGCCCGTGCTGTGCTACCTTTGCACTACAGAAACACGTCACAGAGGACCCAGCAGCAGATGAAGAGGTCCAACACAGTGTGAAGAACAGTTTCTACGTGGACAACTGTTTACAAAGCGTCTCGACTCAAGAAGAAGCCGAGGCTCTCCTAATCAAGTTACGCGCCTCCCTAATCAAAGGAGGCTTTGATCTCAGGCAGTGGGCCAGCAGTGACCCGCACGTATTGCGCAGCCTCTCCTCCGCAGACAAGGCTGCCAGCAGCGAGACCTGGATGGCGACAATCCCAGGAGAAGCCCAAGAAATGACACTAGGGTTAGTCTGGCGCTTCAAAACAGACTCGCTCCACTATAGACACAAACCCTTGGCTCCAGAGCAAGGAAGGTCGGCGGCGATACCGACCACCAGGCGGAGTGTGTACAGAACACTCGCCAGACAATATGACCCGTTGGAATGTATTCTACCTTACACCACCAGGGCAAAGATGATTGTACGAGCACTATGGGACAAGGACCAGGGCTGGGACGACCCAATACCCGCACACCTTGCCTCAACATGGAGAGAGTGGGAGACGGAACTCCGCTCACTCCCAGGTGTCAATATACGCCGCAGCTACTTCCCATCCACAGTGAGGCCAGAGACATGCGAGATTGAGCTACACGTCTTCAGCGACGCCTCCGAAGTAGCCTACGGATCTGTTGCCTATTTGCGTGCCCAAGAGATGGGAGGAGAGATACACACTGCTTTCATACTGGCCCGCTCAAGAATAGCCCCACGTAAGCAACAATCTATCCCACGTCTAGAGCTCTGCGCAGCCCTCGCAGGAGCGCATCTAGCCACGTTAATCCAACGTGAACTCACCATTCCGGTGCATAGAACAATCTTGTGGTCAGATTCCACGACAGTACTCACATGGATTAAGTCTGATTCATGCAGATACAAAGTCTTCGTGGGAGTCAGAGTCACCGAGATTCAAGAATTAACAGAAGAAGCAAGCTGGAGATATGTGGATACCAAACACAACCCAGCTGACGTCATCACCCGGGGAATGTCCCTGGATGACCTAACCCGTCGCAACATCTACAGTGACGGACCAGCATTCCTCCAGCTCCCGGAAGGAGATTGGCCTACGCCCACCCCGAGGGAAGCAAGTAACGAGGAGGCTGAGAACAAGAAGCCTATGTTCTGTGGACTGAGCACTGTCGCCTCCACAGACCCCAACATAGATGATTGCATTACCCTAGAGAGTGCGCAACAAAGAACATTCCTGCGGCACCACCCAGAGATTCAGTCCACCACTGACATGTCAGCAGCTGACTACGAAGAAGCAGAACTTCTTCTACTACAACGAGCCCAGAGAGACTCGTTCCCCGATGAGCTAGACTGTCTACAGGGATGAAACCCCGTCCCATCAGACAGCAGACTGATTCACCTGGCACCAGAGAGTGACGCACATAATCTCATCAGAGTGGGTGGTCGCCTGCGGAGAGCCCCCGATCTACCAGATGACATTAAGCACCCGATCGTCTTGAACAGCCGACACAAGGTCACAGAGCTGATCATAAAGAAATACGACGAGGATGTGCACCACGCAGGAGCAGAGAGAGTCTTCGCGGAGATCAGACGTCGTTATTGGATATTGCAAGGGAGAGAAGCAGTACGGCGCTTCCAGCGAACCTGTCTAGACTGCCGTAAGTGGCGCGCGCAGCCCAGCATACCACGGATGGCTGACCTACCCCCCTGTCGCCTCCGAATCGGCGACAAGCCATTCCACTCCACAGGCATGGACTGTTTTGGCCCGTTGTATATAAAGAGAGGAAGAGGCACCGAGAAGCGGTGGGGTATTGTATTCAAATGCATGACCACCAGAGCGATACATATCAAGCTCCTTCCGACCATGAGCACAGACTCATTCCTTATGGCCTTCCGGAGATTCATATCACGGAAAGGAAAACCGTCTACATTGTTGTCTGATCACGGGACCAACTTCAAAGGCGGAGAAAGAGAGCTGAGAGAGAGCTTCCAAGCTATGGGCCCAGAACTTAAGACCCACCTCGCTCCAGCCCAGGTTGACTTCCAGTTTAATCCCCCGAACGCACCCCACTTCGGTGGAACCTGGGAACGAGAAGTACGTTCTATAAAGACAGCCCTGTATGCCGTACTCGGAGCCCAGACTGTGGCAGAGGAAGTCCTAATGACAGTCCTCACGGAGATCGAGGGAGTATTGAACTCAAAGCCCCTCGGTTACGTCTCCAGTGATGTAGCAGACGTCGACCCAGTCACCCCCAACACACTCCTAATGGGGCGGCTGGACCCCGCGCTACCCCAGACAATGTACAGGCCCGAAGAAGCGAACGGCCGAAGAATGTGGAGGTACAGCCAAGTACTAGCTGACAAGTTTTGGAGCAGCTTCCTACTTCACTACCTACCGTCTCTACAGACCCGCCAGAAGTGGGTAAAAGAGAGAGACAATTTGACAGAAGGAACAGTCGTCATGATTATTGACCAGTCACTCCCCAGAGCTATGTGGCCGGCTGGCCGCGTAAGCAAAGTGATCACCGGTGCCGATGGCAAGGTCCGAGCAGCTGAAGTACTCGTCCAAGGGCGCACCTACACACGTCCCGTGGCGAGGCTCATAGAACTGCCCCGACTCCCAGATACTATCGATGATGACCATGACCCTATGACTTTGTGAGTTGACTGACCCTTACAGCAGACCTTGAGTGGAAGACAGTGCGGTTAATCTGTCTCTGCTTAGCTAATTAGGTGGGACTAATTAGGGGGCGGCTGTTGTGAAGGATCAGATTAAACCGAATATGTATATTTATTTATATATATATATTTAATTGTATTTGTATATCGTTTGATATCCCCTGTATATTCCTTGTACAATATGCATTGAATATCCCCGTTTCTACTAAACAGCCCATAATAGTTTCATTCTACCATTGGACGAGAACCTGGCGCCAGGTTGCCATACCCCTAGGTCCAAGTTCAATCGTGCCGCCTAACATGTCGAGGCAACCCCCGGTTCCGCGCAGTAATATGCCGGGCGAAATACGAATGGTACTATTTGTTCATAGCGCATATATATATGGCGCTCGTAAAGTAGAACTTTCTTTTTAGTCCAGTTCTTTACCCTCCAACAGAGTGACAGACGCAAAAGCCTCCCCACGACGCACGTGCGGTGTAGTGAGGCCTACTTGGCCCAGAATAGGCATTGAGATATCGTGTAGATTAATAGTTGAATGGTCATAGTTTGGCACCATACCGTCGAGTTGGACGTATTCTATTAAGCTAATAATAGTCTATTTATGTATGGTGCATCGTTCGGTTAGAGTTCTACAGTTATCAGTACCCCCATCGTTCCTGACGTTATCTGGACGCTTAACCAGGCTGGTCAGACCCCTAGTGGTGATTGCATCCGAGGAGCTCCGGGTCAAGAGCGACTGGACCTGTATATTGGATTACTCTACCCAGACGACGGCGAGCCTTCCACGGCTCTTGGATTATGCTTTGTGTGCTTTGATTATTCCATGGATAAAGGCCAACACTGCCGAGTGTTGGAATTACCCCCCGGAGAGGACTCCAGGTGAGGCGGCGCTCTACACGTGAGGTCGCACCACGTCTCTCCGTTGTGGACCGGCAGATACCGTTCCACAGAGGGTCCAGCTGTATTCGTCTGCGGCCCGAGGTTCTGTGGGCACCGTGTCCAAGACTTTGGATTCTCCCAAGACACCGTCGGCCAGATGGGATACCGCCAGCGGCTTCTCTAACCCCCCCCTCCTACTGTCTTACAACCAGCGGGACCCCCCCCCCCCTTAGTGTATCCAGCTATAATCATTTAAGTACCATCGCTATCGTTTCCTAAATATTCCAGGTTGTATACTTACTCCCTGCGCAACCAGAGATTGGACATTCAATGTTGATTTACCTACGAATACTCATTTGCCATAAAAGTGCATATTCAATATTTCAAATCATAAATGTAATTAAGTGAATGTTGTATACACCTTTTGCTGTATTAAATATTCGATTTGGTACATTTGTGTTGGTTCGTTTCATCAGGTGGGAAAGTGTTCATCATACTTATATCTTGTACTGGGTGGCCAGAAGTTAAAGTACATGAGGTAGTGGTATTAAATATCATATCTAACAATACAGTCAGGGAATTGTACCCCTCAGTTACATCAAGCGTCACCCCTAATTAACACTTTGGCTGCCGGAAAACGCCTAAACACGTCATTCCCGGCCATGCTCAAGTTGCCGAAGACGCCTTACAGCGTCTTTAATATCAATATTTCAAAAATCTGGGATCGGATTCATATTTCCCCTCCGCTGGCCTGAGATCCACCAGGAGGACCCACTGAGCTCTCTGGCGGTTCAGGAGCGCCATCTGGTGGCCGATCGGCGCAATCGCTTAACAGGAAGTGCCGTAGAGGTTGTGCTGGTCGGCCGTATTACTTCCGGGCACTCGCTATAGGTCCCGAGGCTCGATCTCGACACACTACATAGCGATCGATTGCCAATAACTCGATAAACAACATGATTTGGACGTATATACCATTATACAAGCTGGAGATGGACCGGGTAAATCGACATCCCATAATGGTAAAATTTCTACTCTACGATGATCGCCCAACGGCGCGCGGAGACTGGGGTGAGTTTTAGCGTGTAAAATTACCGTCTTCGATACTAACTGCTATTATCAACATTTGACCCACATTAGATGATTGGTATAACGCTGCCCACGGAATTATAAACGCCCCCTAGCCCATCCGGTCAACATCAGATGACGTGTAGTAACTTCTAGAAGTACGTCTAGTTGGAATTTTTTATATCGCGCTGATTGCCATAAAACTGTATTGCATCATCAATATAATGTATTTGGGGCTATAGATCACGTTCTGGAGAAAGCTGCAGAAAGAGATGAAAACATACTTATACATTAGACCATACTTTACTATGAATATGTGAATGAAAAAGTTTAACGTTGCTACACAATGAACAATACATATAGGACTTTGAATGGGCCCTAATAATGGCAATGTAGCAATAGAATTTAAAAAGTTATAGCCCTGCAAAGAAGGGGACTTTCTCTATAGACAAATAGAGCCGGCAACCTACGGTTGATAATGAATTTAACCCATGGCAGCCAAAGTGTTAACAGAACTTGGTTATAGTCATAACCTAACGTTCCCTCATATAGTTCTGTGGTTGTTCCTACTAGTCTAGTGTATGTTGTTCCCTCATATGGTTCTGTGGTTGTTCCTACTGGTCTAGTGGACGTTGTTCCCTCATATAGTTCTGTGGTTGTTCCTACTAGTCTAGTGTACGTTGTTCTCTCATATAGTTCTATGGTGAATGAATGAATGAATGAAAACTTTATTTAACAGATTGCAGAATGGGTACAATACAGTACGGCTCAATACACACAATTGTTAAGGGGATGCAGACCTGAAAAAGGCGTTTGTCTTGTTTCCATCAGGGTCCCCCATTTTCAATTCATATAGACATTTATGACATACACAACATACATGACATTTATGGTATAGGGACATATAGGTATTTAGTACTGATACATTTGTGACATAAACGGTATTCAAATATACAGTACTGTTACCCCTAGATCCTGACAGAGTATATACATATGATGGGGAGGGGACTGTACATTTGGAGGGGGTGGGTGGGTGGGAGAGAAATATCCATAAGGCGGGGAGGGAATATATACATGCAGTGGGGAGGAGACTGTCTATTAGGAGGTGGTGGGGGTTTTGGGCATTTACGGTGGCCAGTTTCGAATTGCAGTCTCCCGTAGGTGCTCTTTAAGAGCAGTTTTGAATGTGGGTAGGGATTCACATTCCTTTACAGCTTTGGGTAGGGCGTTCCACATTGATGTGGCATAATTGCGAAACGTGTTTAGTCCCTTGTTTGAGCCGAATCTGGGTTTAACATGATTTGTTGAGCTTCCTCTGGTGTAGTGGTTGTGGTATTCACTGACCTTTGGGAAGTATTTTGACATGTACATGGGTACCTTAGTCGTATAGTGTATCTTGTAGACCAGGCCCATTGCAAGTTGCTGTACTCTGTCGTCTACTCTAAGCCATCCTAGGTTGTCAAAGTGGGCAGGGGTGAGGTGGGTTCTGGGGGTAAGGTCAAGTAGTAGTCTGACCAGTTTGTTTTGTGATGTTTGTAATTTTGTTTTAAGCGCCTTTGAGGTGCTTTGGTACCATGAGGTGCACGCATAGTCGTAGTACCCTTGAATGAGTGCTCCTGCCAGAGTCTTCAGGGTATTCTTGTTTACCAGAGAGGAGATCCGGTACAAGAATCTAGTTCGTTGGTTGACTTTTTTTATTACATTGGATGCCATTTTGTCACAGGACAGATTTGCCTCTAGGATGGAACCCAGGTAGGTAATTTCGTCTTTCCTTGTGACAATATTGTCACCCACTGCAACTGAGAAGCCGTCGGTCTTGCTGAGTTTGTTATTTGAACCGAAGAGAATGGACTCTGTTTTGCCCATGTGTAATGATAGTTTGTTATCAGCGAGCCATATGCAGATTTTGCCTAGTTCCGAGCTGAGGGTTTTTTCAACCTGCAACTTGTTCTTGTCAGAGACCAGCAGGGCTGAGTCGTCCGCAAACAGGAACAAGTTGCAGTCACAGGCTGACGACATGTCATTTGCATAAATTAGGAAGAGTAGCGGTCCTAGTATGCTTCCTTGTGGAACACCACAGCTCACTGTGAGGGGGGGGGGGATAGAGTACCGTTTACCTCTACCATCTGTTCTCTCCCCTCCAGGTAGGATTGCATCCAGCTCACTGATAAGCTATCAAAACCAATTGCTTTTAGCTTGTCAATCAGAATGGAGTGATTGACAGTGTCGAAGGCCTTTTGTAGGTCCAGCATGACCATGCCGCAGTATTTGCCCGCGTCCACCTCTTGTTTGATGTGGTCGTTCAAATAGAGGAGGCATGTGTCAGTGGAGTGGGACGTTTTGAAGCCAGATTGGAATTCGTAGATTCGATTTTTTTCCGCCAGGTACTTTTCGACCTGTTCGTAGACTATTTTCTCCATGACTTTCGAGATGGAGGTAAGAATAGAAACAGGGCGGTAGTTGCCTGGGTCTAATTTGCTGCCCTTTTTGTGCAGAGGGGTCACTCTCGCAATTTTGAAGTCCTTGGGGACGTGTCCCTGTTTTATAGAGAGGTTTATTATGTGTGTGATGACTGGGGTGATGGCGGCTGCTGCGTCTCTGAGGAATTTGGAGGGGATGTTGTCATGGCCAGTGGCCTTGTTAGGTTGGAGGGCGCTCAATTTTTTGAGTACCTCATCGGTTGTTCCTACTAGTCTATAGTGGATGTTGTTCTCTCATATAATTCTGTGGTTGTTCCCTCATATAGTTCTGTGGTTGTTCCTACTAGTCTAGTAGTGGACGTTGTTCCCTCATATAGTTCTGTGGTTGTTCCCTCATATAGTTAATAATAATAATAATAATTCATTTATTTTATATAGCGCTTCTCAATGACCCGAACTCTCTGACAATAGGCAAAAGAAAAACAAAGAAACATAGAACCACAGGGAAACAGGGAACAATATGAATACACAAGAACATAGAGCCATGGGTAACAGACAACAAATACAGGAGCCAGTAGGGGAGGGGAGGCAGTCGGGAAGTAAGTAAGGGAACCGAGGGGGGGGGGGGGGGGGGGCAGGAGAGGAGAGAAGTTATGGGAGGGGAAAAGGGGGTGATGGGTTGGAGGAGGGTGGTTATGGGTAGGGAAGGTTAAATGCTAGTTCTATGGTTGTTCCTACTAGTCTAGTAGATGTTGTTCCCTCATATAGTTCTGTGGTTGTTCCTACTAGTCTAGTGGACGTTGTTCCCTCATATAGTTCTATGGTTCTCCTACTAGTCTAGTGGACGTTGTTCCCTCATATAGTTATGTGGTTGTTCCTACTAGTCTAGTGGACGTTGTTCCCTCATATAGTTCTGTGGTTGTTCCTACTAGTCTAGTGGATGTTGTTCCCTCATATAGTTCTGTGGTTGTTCCTACTAGTCTAGTGGACGTTGTTCCCTCATATAGTTCTGTGGTTGTTCCTACTAGTCTAGTGGATGTTGTTCCCTCATATAGTTCTGTGGTTGTTTCCTTATATAGTTCTATGGTTGTTCCTACTAGTCTAGTGGACGTTGTTCCCTCATATAGTTCTATGGTTGTTCTTACTAGTCTAGTGGATGTTGTTCCCTCATATAGTTATGTGGTTGTTCCTACTAGTCTAGTGGACGTTGTTCCCTCATATAGTTCTATGGTTGTTCCTACTAGTCTAGTGGATGTTGTTCCCTCATATAGTTCTGTGGTTGTTCCTACTAGTCTAGTAGACGTTGTTCTCTCATATAGTTCTGTGGTTGTTCCTACTAGTCTAGTGGACGTTGTTCCGTCATATAGTTCTGTGGTTGTTCCTACTAGTCTAGTGGACGTTGTTCCCTCATATAATTCTGTGGTTGTTCCTACTAGTCTAGTGGACGTTGTTCCCTCATATAGTTCTGTGGTTTGTTCCTACTAGTCTAGTGGACGTTGTTCCCTCATATAGTTCTGTGGTTGTTCCTACTAGTCTAGTGGACGTTGTTCCCTCATATAGTTCTGTGGTTGTTCCTACTAGTCTAGTGGACGTTGTTCCCTCATATAGTTCTGTGGTTGTTCCCTCATATAGTTATATGGTTGTTCCTACTAGTCTAGTGGATGTTGTTCCCTCATATAGTTCTGTAGTTGTTCCCTCATATAGTTCTGTAGTTGTTCCCTCATATAGTTCTGTGCTTGTTCCCCCATATAGTTCTGTGGTTGTTCCCTCATATAGTTCTGTGGTTGTTCCCTCATATAGTTCTGTGGTTGTTCCCTCATATAGTTTCAAGTTTCAAGTTCAAGTTTCTTTAATAGTTGTCATACAGAAGTACAGAATACTTTCATACAAAATGCTTCTTACTGTTACGCTCCAGAGACTGTGCTAGACAAGATAGTATCAAATAACATAGTATAGCATGTAATTTTAGAAGAAGAAAATGAGGTCACAGTGTTCGGTATAGACATATGTACAATGTTCTGAGTTACCATATAATATACAATACTATGCAGTGTACTAATGTACAGTACTATATAGTGCAAAGCAGAAATGGGATGAGGTACAATTTAGGTACAATTTACAGTAAGGTGTACGAGTTGTAGTGCAATCCTTCATCAATAAATATAAAGTGTGGGGAGTGGGTGCTACAGTGTGTTTGTTTAAAGTGGGTGTGTGCTATAAAGTGTGTGGAGTGGGTGCTACAGTGTGTTTGTTTAAAGTGAGTGTGTGCGTGTGGATGTGTGTGCTATGTGCGTTTGGTGGTTGTTGTTGTGTAGTGTTCATTCATTGTTCGTTTAGCAGCCTGATGGCCTGGGGATAGAAGCTTCTTCTGAGTCTTTCTGTGCTCGCCTTGAGACTCCGGTATCGCTTGCCTGACCGCAGCAGTTCAAAGAGGCAGTTGTTCGGGTGACTGGAGTCTTTAATGATTCTCTTAGCCTTGCCCTTGCAACGCTTGTTGTAAATGTTCTGGAGGGTGGGGAGCCCCCCTCCAATTGTGCGTTCGGCTGAACGTGTCACTCTTTGTAGTCTGCTTCGGTCTTGTGCAGTGCTATTCCCAAACCAGGAGGTGATGTTGCCGGTCAAGATGCTCTCTATTGTACATGAGTAGAAGTTCTTAAGGATCTTCTGACTGACTTGGAACTTCCTTAGGCGCCTGAGGAAGTAGAGGCGTTGTCGTGCCTTCTTCACAACACTGTCAATGTGTGTGGTCCATGTCAAGTCCTCGGATATGTAGGCTCCGAGGTACTTAAAGCTGTTGACTCTCTCAACCGGTGCCCCGTCGATGCTGAGGGGGCTGTAGTCCTTGACCCCCGACCTCCTGAAGTCCACAATCATCTCCTTTGTTTTGCTGACGTTCAGGGAGAGGCTGTTTTCCTGGCACCATCCCGCCAGGACCTTGACCTCTTCCAGGTAGGCCCTCTCGTCGTTGGCAGAGATCAGGCCCACCACCACTGTGTCGTCAGCAAATTTGATGATTGTATTGCTACTCCGCTGAGCCACACAGTCGTGTGTGTACAGGGAGTAGAGGAGGGGACTCAGAACACAGCCCTGGGGGGCCCCTATGTTGAGGGTGATGGATGAGGAGGTGCAGTTGCCTGCTCTCACCACCTGGGGTCTGCCAGTCAGGAAGTCCAAGACCCACTGGCATAGGTCATAGTTCAAGCCCAGATCCCTGAGCTTGGCTATGAGTATGGAGGGGACTATGGTATTGAATGCCGAGCTGTAGTCGATGAATAGCATTCTCACATAGTTCCCCTGCCTCTTGTCCAGGTGTGATGCTGCTGTGTGCAGCACATGGGCTATGGCGTCCTCCGTGGACCTGTTGGGGCGGTATGCAAATTGCAGGGGGTCCATGTTGATGGGGAGGGAGGAGCAGATGTAGCCCTTTACTAGCTTCTCAAAGCACTTCATATAGTTCTGTGGTTGTTCCCTCATATAGTTCTGTGGTTTGTTCCTACTAGTCTAGTAGATGTTGTTCCCTCATATAGTTCTGTGGTTGTTCCTACTAGTCTAGTGGATCTTGTTCCCTCATATAGTTCTGTGGTTGTTCCTACTAGTCTAGTGGACGTTGTTCCCTCATATAGTTCTGTGGTTGTTCCTACTAGTCTAGTGGACGTTGTTCCGTCATATAGTTCTGTGGTTGTTCCTACTAGTCTAGTGGACGTTGTTCTCTCATATAGCTATGTGGTTGTTCCTACTAGTCTAGTGGGTGTTGTTCCCTCATATAGTTATGTGGTTGTTCCTTCATATAGTTCTGTGGTTGTTCCTACTAGTCTAGTGGATGTTGTTCCCTCATATAGTTCTATGGTTGTTCCCTCATATAGTTCTGTGGTTGTTCCTACTAGTCTAGTGGATGTTGTTCCCTCATATAGTTCTATGGTTGTTCCCTCATATAGTTCGGTGGTTGTTCCCTCATATAGTTCTATGGTTGTTCCCTCATATAGTTATATGGTTGTTCCCTCATATAGTTCTGTGGTTGTTCCCTTATAGTTCCATGGTTGTTGCCTCATATAGTTCTATGGTTGTTCCCTCATATAGTTATGTGGTTGTTCCTACTAGTCTAGTGGATGTTGTTCCCTCATATAGTTCTGTGGTTGTTCCCTCATATAGTTCTATGGTTGTTCCCTCATATAGTTCTGTGGTTGTTCCCTCATATAGTTCTATGGTTGTTCCCTCATATAGTTCTATCGTTGTTCCTACTAGTCTAGTAGACGTTGTTCCCTCATATAGTTCTGTGGTTATAATAATATAATAATATAATAATAATAATTGTTAGACTAGAAGTCTTTATTTGTCATGCAGTTTAACACACACACGCGAGATGGGCGACCCACAGGAACACACACACATGCACTGAGTCGCCGATGAAATGTCTCTCTGCACTTTTCCCATCCCGTTGTCCTTCCCCCCATGGGCAGCCGGGAGCAGATAGGGCGTCAACGTGAGCCGCGCCCCGGGGACCAATCCAAGTGCTCCTGTCCGTCTTCGTCAAGGACGCCACAGCGTTAGCGATCTGTTGTGCATGTTTTTCCATTGGGTTTATCTTATCGGGGGGGAAACCCTTGCGAGCACGGGGAGAACATGCAAACTCCACACAGAAAGGCCTGGGAGATACCCCACCTGAGTACCTGGCATCATGGAAACCTGGTCCCCAAGTGGGAATCGAACCCTGGACCTTCTTGCTGTGAGGCGACAGTGTTAACCACTACACCACAAACGTGGTTTGTTCCTACTAGTCTAGTGGACGTTGTTCCCTCATATAGTTCTGTGGTTGTTCCTACTAGTCTAGTGGACGTTGTTCTCTCATATAGTTCTGTGGTTGTTCCTACTAGTCTAGTGGACGTTGTTCCCTCATATAGTTCTGTGGTTGTTCCTACTAGTCTAGTGGACGTTGTTCCGTCATATAGTTCTGTGGTTGTTCCCTCATATAGTTATATGGTTGTTCCTACTAGTCTAGTGGATGTTGTTCCCTCATATAGTTCTGTAGTTGTTCCCTCATATAGTTCTGTAGTTGTTCCCTCATATAGTTCTGTGGTTGTTCCCCCATATAGTTCTGTGGTTGTTCCCTCATATAGTTCTGTGGTTGTTCCCTCATATAGTTCTGTGGTTGTTCCCTCATATAGTTCTGTGGTTGTTCCCTCATATAGTTCTGTGGTTTGTTTCTACTAGTCTAGTAGATGTTGTTCCCTCATATAGTTCTGTGGTTGTTCCTACTAGTCTAGTGGATCTTGTTCCCTCATATAGTTCCGTGGTTGTTCCTACTAGTCTAGTGGACGTTGTTCCCTCATATAGTTCTGTGGTTGTTCCTACTAGTCTAGTGGACGTTGTTCCGTCATATAGTTCTGTGGTTGTTCCTACTAGTCTAGTGGACGTTGTTCTCTCATATAGCTATGTGGTTGTTCCTACTAGTCTAGTGGGTGTTGTTCCCTCATATAGTTATGTGGTTGTTCCTTCATATAGTTCTGTGGTTGTTCCTACTAGTCTAGTGGATGTTGTTCCCTCATATAGTTCTATGGTTGTTCCCTCATATAGTTCTGTGGTTGTTCCTACTAGTCTAGTGGACGTTGTTCCCTCATATAGTTCTGTGGTTGTTCCTACTAGTCTAGTGGACGTTGTTCCGTCATATAGTTCTGTGGTTGTTCCTACTAGTCTAGTGGACGTTGTTCTCTCATATAGCTATGTGGTTGTTCCTACTAGTCTAGTGGGTGTAGACGTTGTTCCCTCATATAGTTCTGTGGTTGTTCCCTCATATAGTTATATGGTTGTTTCTACTAGTCTAGTGGATGTTGTTCCCTCATATAGTTCTGTGGTTGTTGCCTCATATGGTTCTATGGTTGTTACCTCATATAGTTCTATCGTTGTTCCTACTAGTCTAGTAGACGTTGTTCCCTCATATAGTTCTGTGGTTGTTCCCTCATATAGTTATATGGTTGTTTCTACTAGTCTATTGGATGTTGTTCCCTCATATAGTTCTGTGGTTGTTGCCTCATATGGTTCTATGGTTGTTACCTCATATAGTTCTATGGTTGTTGCCTCATATAGTTTTTTTTTTTTTTTTATTTATAGTGGATGTTGTTCCCTCATATAGTTCTATGGTTGTTCCTACTAGTCTAGTGGACGTTGTTCCCTCATATAGTTATGTAGTTGTTCCTACTAGTCTAGTGGACGTTGTTCCCTCATATAGTTCTGTGGTTGTTCCTACTAGTCTAGTGGATGTTGTTCCCTCATATAGTTCTGTGGTTGTTCCTACTAGTCTAGTGGACGTTGTTCCCTCATATAGTTCTGTGGTTGTTCCTACTAGTCTAGTGGATGTTGTTCCCTCATATAGTTCTGTGGTTGTTCCCTCATATAGTTCTATGGTTGTTCCTACTAGTCTAGTGGACGTTGTTCCCTCATATAGTTCTATGGTTGTTCCTACTAGTCTAGTGGATGTTGTTCCCTCATATAGTTCTGTGGTTGTTCCTACTAGTCTAGTGGACGTTGTTCCGTCATATAGTTCTGAGGTTGTTCCTACTAGTCTAGTGGACGTTGTTCCCTCATATAGTTCTGTGGTTGTTCCTACTAGTCTAGTGGACATTGTTCCCTCATATAGTTCTGTGGTTTGTTCCTACTAGTCTAGTGTACGTTGTTCCCTCATATAGTTCTGTGGTTGTTCCTACTAGTCTAGTGGACGTTGTTCTCTCATATAGTTCTGTGGTTGTTCCTACTAGTCTAGTGGACGTTGTTCCCTCATATAGTTCTGTGGTTGTTCCTACTAGTCTAGTGGACGTTGTTCCCTCATATAGTTCTGTGGTTGTTCCTACTAGTCTAGTGGACGTTGTTCCCTCATATAGTTCTGTGGTTGTTCCCTCATATGGTTCTATGGTTGTTACCTCATATAGTTCTATGGTTGTTGCCTCATATAGTTTTTTTTTTTTTTAATTTATAGTGGATGTTGTTCCCTCATATAGTTCCGTGGTTGTTCCTACTAGTCTAGTGGACGTTGTTCCTTCATATAGTTCTGTGGTTGTTCCCCCATATAGTTCTGTGGTTGTTCCCTCATATAGTTCTATGGTTGTTCCCTCATATAGTTCTGTGGTTGTTCCTACTAGTCTAGTGGATGTTGTTCCCTCATATAGTTCTGTAGTTGTTCCCTCATATAGTTCTGTAGTTGTTCCCTCATATAGTTCTGTGGTTGTTCCCCCATATAGTTCTGTGGTTGTTCCCTCATATAGTTCTGTGGTTGTTCCCTCATATAGTTCTGTGGTTGTTCCCTCATATAGTTCTGTGGTTGTTCCCTCATATAGTTCTGTGGTTTGTTCCTACTAGTCTAGTAGATGTTGTTCCCTCATATAGTTCTGTGGTTGTTCCTACTAGTCTAGTGGATCTTGTTCCCTCATATAGTTCCGTGGTTGTTCCTACTAGTCTAGTGGACGTTGTTCCTTCATATAGTTCTGTGGTTGTTCCTACTAGTCTAGTGGACGTTGTTCCGTCATATAGTTCTGTGGTTGTTCCTACTAGTCTAGTGGACGTTGTTCTCTCATATAGCTATGTGGTTGTTCCTACTAGTCTAGTGGGTGTTGTTCCCTCATATAGTTATGTGGTTGTTCCTTCATATAGTTCTGTGGTTGTTCCTACTAGTCTAGTGGATGTTGTTCCCTCATATAGTTCTATGGTTGTTCCCTCATATAGTTCTGTGGTTGTTCCTACTAGTCTAGTGGATGTTGTTCCCTCATATAGTTCTATGTTTGTTCCCTCATATAGTTCTGTGGTTGTTCCCTCATATAGTTCTATGGTTGTTCCCTCATATAGTTATATGGTTGTTCCCTCATATAGTTCTGTGGTTGTTCCCTCATATAGTTCCATGGTTGTTGCCTCATATAGTTCTATGGTTGTTCCCTCATATAGTTATGTGGTTGTTCCTACTAGTCTAGTGGATGTTGTTCCCTCATATAGTTCTGTGGTTGTTCCCTCATATAGTTCTATGGTTGTTCCCTCATATAGTTCTGTGGTTGTTCCCTCATATAGTTCTATGGTTGTTCCCTCATATAGTTCTATCGTTGTTCCTACTAGTCTAGTAGACGTTGTTCCCTCATATAGTTCTGTGGTTGTTCCCTCATATAGTTATATGGTTGTTTCTACTAGTCTAGTGGATGTTGTTCCCTCATATAGTTCTGTGGTTGTTGCCTCATATGGTTCTATGGTTGTTACCTCATATAGTTCTATCGTTGTTCCTACTAGTCTAGTAGACGTTGTTCCCTCATATAGTTCTGTGGTTGTTTCCTCATATAGTTATATGGTTGTTTCTACTAGTCTAGTGGATGTTGTTCCCTCATATAGTTCTGTGGTTGTTGCCTCATATGGTTCTATGGTTGTTACCTCATATAGTTCTATGGTTGTTGCCTCATATAGTTTTATTTTTTTTATTTTTATTTTTTTAAACAAACACATAAACATAAACATAACATAAAATTAGATATACAAGCAATAATTAACAGTGCACATCCAATGAAATCACCAATTAAATAAGTTCCTTCATATAGTTCTGTGGTTGTTCCTACTAGTCTAGTGGATGTTGTTCCCTCATATAGTTCTATGGTTGTTCCCTCATATAGTTCTGTGGTTGTTCCTACTAGTCTAGTGGATGTTGTTCCCTCATATAGTTCTATGGTTGTTCCCCCATATAGTTCTGTGGTTGTTCCCTCATATAGTTCTATGGTTGTTCCCTCATATAGTTATATGGTTGTTCCCTCATATAGTTCTGTGGTTGTTCCCTCATATAGTTACATGGTTGTTGCCTCATATAGTTCTATGGTTGTTCCCTCATATAGTTATGTGGTTGTTCCTACTAGTCTAGTGGATGTTGTTCCCTCATATAGTTCTGTGGTTGTTCCCTCATATAGTTCTATGGTTGTTCCCTCATATAGTTCTGTGGTTGTTCCCTCATATAGTTATATGGTTCTTTCTACTAGTCTAGTGGATGTTGTTCCCCCATATAGTTCTGTGGTTGTTGCCTCATATAGTTCTATGGTTGTTACCTCATATAGTTCTATGGTTGTTGCCTCATATAGTTTTTTTTTTTTTTTTTATAGGTTTTTTTATTATATTTTAAACAAACACATAAACATAACAACATAAAATTAGATATACAAACAATAATTAACAGTGCACATCCAATGAAATCACCAATTAAATAAATGTATTATACAAGATATACACCTAATACTTGCTATCTAATACCCTACACACATATGCTCTCGCTCGCTCCCCCCCCCCCCCCCCCGGGCCCCCCCTTGGATAATCCATCCATTATCATTCGCTCCTAACCAGGCACTACAATTCATATGCTAGCTTTTATTCTCTCCACCACTTCTAACCACATTGTAATTTTGGATTCACTGAGACCCAAAATTCTTGCTGTAGATATTTCTAGATAAATCACATCGAGATATGTAAGAATCCAGACCTTCCGGCACATTTTTTCCGGTTAAAACCATCGTGATGCTATCAGCTTTTTAGCCGCTGTGATACCAGATAAAACCAATCTCTTTAGCTGTATAGGGACTGCAAACTCAAAAACGTCATTCAACAGTAATACAGAGGGGTGTACAGGTATATTCAGAGTTAAGAGATTTGATAATTGCTGGGTCACTTTTTTTTTTTTTTTTAAACTTACATTTTTTATTAACAGTTATTTAGACAGACAGCACTTACAAAAAATAAATAATAAAAAATGAAGAGACTAGTATCACAATAAAAACGAAAAGAAAAAACAGTGCACATAAATATTTACATGGGTATCACATGGTTAGTTGTCTGGTTCCCCTACTGTTGTTTTCTAGGTATTTGATACAAAGGCTGATTGTGTATCTCCCTTAAACAGGCATAAACAGGTAATTCCTACTCAAAGACAATAAATGCTGACTAAGGTTTGTATGTGTGATCTGGGTCCAGAGACCCTCCTTGAGTTTCTTTCTTCCCTTCTCCTTCGTCCTTTCTTTTTTTTTCTCTTGTTTATTAACTTTCACTTTGCCTTTTGTTTCACCCATACACAAACCACATCATCCCTGAATATTTAATATCACACCGTTAAACAGACATAAATAATAAGGTATAAAAGCATTCAGCACTTGTAATATCCCAAAAACAAAATAGAAAATATTAACTAAAGTACAGGTGTGTGACATGGGTTCATAGACCCTGCTTGAACATCTTTCCTCCTTTACCCTTCGCTCTCTTGTGTTGCATTTGGTTCTTCCTCTGTGATGTCGTTCTCGTTCCTTTTATAATCCTCCCACTTTCCCCATCTTTCCCCAAATTTCTCTTCCTGTAACCTCAACATGTGTGTTATCCTTTCCATATCCTGTATTTCTTCCACTATTCCTACCCATTTTGCTATTGTCGGTGGGTCTTCCTTGTACCACAGTCTCGTTATTGCTTTTCTGGCCGCTATCAACATTATCTTTATTAAATATTTGTCCCCCCCTTGTATTCCCTCGTGTGTCAGGTCTCCTAAGTAAAGCACCAGTCCTGTTTGTGGTATCCCGTATCCTAATATTCTGATCATTGCTTCCCCTATCTCCTCCCAATACCCCTTCAGCTTCTGACATCCCCAGAATATGTGCGTGTGATTTGCCCCCTCCTTCCCACACATCCTCCAGCATGCTTTTTGTGTTGGTGCATATTTTACCTTCAGCTCTGGGGTTATAAAGAATCTGATTATGTTTTTCCATCCAAATTCTTTCCATATTCTCGATCCTGTTGTTGAATGTTGTACCTCGCATATGTTCCCCCATTCCTTCCCTGTTATTTCTATCTCTAGCTCTCTCTCCCATTTCTCCCTTATGTAATCTGTCGTGTGTCCCTTGCTGGTCATTATAGCCCGGTATATTGCTGATATTACTCTTCCTTGCCCCCCTTCGTATGCCCATACTATCATCTTTATTATTCCATTCTGTTCCTCGTCTTTGGCCCCCCTTATTTCTTTGTTGTAGTAGTCTCTAACCCAGGGGTGGGCAATTATTTTTCCCGGGGGGCCGAATGAGCAACTGAAAATATGTTGGGGGGCCGGGCCAAAATTCCAAACTCAATTATGCATAATATACATTTTATTTCTATATAAAAAGCAGTAAATTTTGACCCCTGGTAAGAGTGTATGTTATTATTTGGCAATTAAAATGTGAGGTTAGCTTTCAAAAATATCATTTATTCAAATAGAATTTATTTCCAAAATGATAAACAAAATGTGAAACATTAATAACAAAGGGCATTTTGAGTTTCATATACTATTGAAACAAGGATTTTCTTAGCTTTCTAAAGACATCACATCATCTTATAGCAAAAATAAACAAGACATGTCACTGAACTGTGTAAAGAAAAGTGTCCCAGTTTTGTAGCCTTTTTTACTTTACATGCCTATATTAAACATTTAATGTTTTCAGAACTGTGCAAAAAATATTTCCACATTTTAGTGTTCTTCAGTTCTTTTTTTTCATTCAGTGTGAGAAATCCAGTCTCTGTTGAGCTTTAACAAGTCCATCAAAGTCAGGTTGCATGTCTGAGGTGGAGATGCGAAGCACAGCTGCCAGATGTTCATCAGTGAGAGAGGATCTGTACCTGGACTTGGTAAACGTCATGACTGAGAATGTCTGTTCACATATGTAGGTGGATCCAAAGAGAACCAACATCTTCTGAGCATGTCTCCTAAGCGTATACTGTGCGTGTGAACGTTGACATAAAAAAAAAAGTAAAAAAAAAAAAAAAAAAATTAAAAAAAATTTTTTTTTATTTTTTTTTTATTTTTTTTTATTATCATGTAATCTTTCGCGGGCCGGTCAGAATCATCCCGCGGGCCGGATCCGGCCCGCGGGCCGTACAATGCCCAGGTCTGCTCTAACCTGTAGATATCTGAAGTGGTCCCTGTTTTCTAGTCCAAATTTCTCCTTTAATTTTAGTAGTGTCTGCATTTCTCCCTTCTCTATCATTTTGCATATTGCTGTTGCCCCCCCCCTCTCCCACCTTCTGAATCCATGGTCTAACCTCCCTGGTTTGAATCTCTTGTCATGTGCTACCCATCTCAGGACCCCTGACTGCTTCTCCAATTTGTGTGTTTTTACTACTCTGTTCCATATGGTCAAGGTGCATTTGGTGATTGGATCTAATAGTCCCTCTTTTTCTTTAAATAGTTCCCTATCCCCCACCAGAGCTTGTACCTTGTATCCCTCCCCTTCTTTTTCAATGTCTTTCCATCTTGCCTCATATCTGTCGTTACACCAGCACGTCACTGCTCTCAGTTGTGCTGCATAGTAATAATCTTGTAGGCTGGGTACTGCCATCCCTCCCTCTTCCTTTGGTAGTTGTAGTGTTTTATATCTGACCCGTGGTCTTCTCCCCGCCCATATGAACCTCGATATCAGTCTGTCCCACTCCCTGAATTGATTCTGTGGTATTTGTATCGGTAGTGACTGGAATAGGTACAGTAACCTTGATAGTATGTTCATTTTAATGACCTCTATTCTTGAATTGAAGTCCAAGTCCTCTAATTTCCGTCGTTGGAGAATAGTTCCATGCTAAGGTCTGTGTCTTTGTCACGTTTAGTTTGTATCCTGAGTAGTGGCCATATTCCTTCAGTAGATCCATCAGTGCCGGGAAGCTCTTTTCTGGTTGCCTCATGTATACTATCACGTCTTCTGCAAATAAGCCTAGTTTATATTCCGTTCCCTTTATCCTTACTCCCTTGATGTCCTCGGTCTGCCTGATCAGTTGTGCCAGTGGTTCTATGAAAACGGCGAAGAGCGTCGGTGAGAGACAACATCCCTGTCTGGTAGCCCTCTCTAATCTGATTCTATCCGTCAAGCTGCCATTCACCTTAACCCTCGCTGTCGGCTCTTGATATAGCGCCTTGATCATCTTCATCGCCCTCCCGTTCAGTCCGAACCTCATCAATGTTTTATATAAAAATGTCCAGCTCACACTGTCGAACGCTTTTTCTGCATCTAGGCTAATCAGTACCGCGCTACCCCCTTGTTTTTGTATCTCCTCTACTATGTGTAATGTCTTTCTCACGTTGTCCTGTGTCTGTCTCCCTTTAATAAATCCAGTTTGATCTTCATCTATAATGTCTGGCATAAACGTCTCAAATCTTTTTGATATTATCGATGTATACATCTTGTAATCTACGTTGAGTATGGACACAGGTCTGAAACTACTACATAATTCCCTATCCTTCCCTTCCTTCGGTATCGTGGTGATTATGGCTTCCTTCCACGAGGGGGGCATTTTCCCCTCTTCCATCGTGTGTCTGAACGCCGCCCCTAACATGGGTGCTAATTCAGTTCTAAATGTCTTGTAGAATTCCGATGGGAATCCGTCGCTCCCCGGAGACTTGTTGTTTTTAGCTCTACTAATTGCATCTTCCAGTTCTTGTTCCGTAATTATTTTATTTAACTCTTCATTCTGTTCTTTCCCTATCGATGGTAACTCTAGCTTCTCCAGATATGTTTCTATTTCCTCTTCTCCCGCTGCTTTTGGCTGTGTGTATAATTTCTCATAGTATTCTCTAAATGTCCTCTCTATTTCAGCTGGGTCCCTCAATATTTCATTAGTCTTTGTATCCCTTATTGTGTGTATCGTGTTCAACTTCTGTTGCGTTCTAATTCTCCTAGCCAACAGTCTGGTCGCTTTTGGTCCCCCTTCATAGTACGTTTGTTTCATGAACCTCGCTTTCTTTTCTATTTCCGTCAATAATTCCCTATTTATCCTGGCCTTTACTTCTTTGATTTCTCCGAGCGTTTCCTGTTCTTTTGATATCTGGTGTCTCCCCTCTAGCTTCTTTAGCTTCCCTATCAGATTGTGATATGTCTCCGTTCTGGCCTTCTTCAGCATTGCTGTTTTTTCCATCAATTTCCCCCTTATCACTACCTTCAGTGTGTCCCATAGAATGTTCGGGTCTACCGCCCCGTTGTCATTTTCTTCCTTATATCTGGCTATCTCCTCCTTGATCTGACTCACCACCCCTTTGTTATTTAATATTCCTACATTTAGTCTCCAAATCGTGTTCCTCCGTCTCCCTTCTAGATCTACTGTCAGATATATGGCACTGTGATCCGAAATGTCCGCCACTCCTATACTGCTCTCCCGTGCCCTGTAACTGTCCCCCGTCGTCATCAAAAAGTAGTCTATTCTCGCATACGTCACGTGTGGGTGTGAGTAATGTGTGTATTCCCTGTCCATGGCGTGCATCTCCCTCCAAACGTCTGTAATTCCCATTTCCGTCATCTGAATATTCATATATCTACTGATGGGCGCCCGTCCTTTTCTAGTACTCGTGGTGTCTAGGTCGTGATTCAGTACTACGTTAAAATCTCCCGTACATATCAATATCCCTTCTAGTTCCATCACTATCATGTCAAAAATGGTCTCATATAAATCCCTCTCACTCTCTGGGGGTGCATAAACATTTACTAACGTAACCATTTGGCCCTCCATTTTCCCCTTCACCAAAACAAACCTTCCCTCCTTGTCTCTTACTTCCTTGATCAATTCAAATTTGACTGTTTTTGATTAACGTGATTACTCCTCTCCTCGGGTTTTGTTCAAAGGAACTATAGTATGCATTTTCATATCCAAATCTATTTTTTTCTCATGACCCTGTGCTACCAAATGTGTCTCCTGCAGAAAAATCACTTCCATCTCACTTTTTTTACATTTCAACATCACTTTGCCCCTTTTTATCGCATTATTCATTCCATTAACGTTTAACGACATCATTTTTATACCTTTAACCCTTGTCATCTTTCTTCTTCTTTCGTCTGTCAGTCCCCCCCATGTCACACTCATTCCCCCCTCCGGTTGGAGCCTCCGCTCTCTTCACCGAATACATATAATGATTAACATAAATAAAAAACATAAACTTTACATAAAGTGCTCCCCAGGCGTTCGGGGGGTCCCTGTGTCCCCCCCTGTCCCCTGCTGGTGGGTGAGGGGTAATTGCCCTCCTAGCGAGGGGCCCCCTCCTGACGGCTTGGGGGTTTGAAACCCTTGCCCCCAATCGCTCGTCATATTTGTCCAGCTTTCTTACTGTTTTTTTTTTTGCTTTCGAGCTCCTGGTCAAAAGCGCTCTGTCCTTCCTTTTGATCAAAGACCCTCTTTTCTTGGTCCCTCTCAATGTGACTCATATGTTTCATTGTCCCTCCTTCCTCCCATATCCGTGTGCGGTGTCTCCCGTGTACCCCTTATTATTTTCTTTTCCTCTCCTCTATTTTCTATGTGATGTCCATTTATCCCCTTAATCCCTCCCAACTGTGTTACTCACAGCGTGTTTCTATGTATCTGTTTCAGTATGGTCTGTGTCTCGCCTATCAAACCTAGTTATATTTCCATTTATTTCCTCCATCAGCTTGTGTATTATGTGTCCATGTATACGTTACGTTCATTTCTATATCCTGCCTCTACCTGGGAATGTGTGCTTATGCATATGTTATTTCAGTTTCTATACTTTGTCTCTATTTGAATAGTTTTTTCAATCTCTTGTGCGTGTACTCATCCGTTCGTCTCCTCCCGCCTCCTCTCCGTCTGGCCTCCTCATCCGTCTCCGTCCTCGCTCCGTCACGTTTCACCTCCGCCTTCTCCTCTCTCCTCCCTCCGGTTTCGGTCTTCCACTCTGATCCACCTGCGGGCTCCTTCCAATCTCTGCTGCAGGCTCCGCGTCTGTTCCTCCCGCCTCCTTCCTTCTCCGTCCTCCGCCATCCTCATCCCTCGCCGTCTCATCTCTCGCTCCGCTTCTCGTGCCGTCGCGTACATCGCCGCTCCTTCCTCCCAGTGAATCCTTAGCGAGGTCATGGGTGACTGGAATCTCATTCCGTTTTCTTTCAGGGTTTTCTTCAGTCCCGCGTAGGACCTGCGTGTTATCGCTACCGCTGTCGAGTAGTCGTGATCAAATGATAGTCTTTTCCCTTCGATTTCAATCTTCTTGGTCCACGCGGTTCTGAGTACCAATTCCTTAACCTCGAATCTCAGAAAGTTAATAATCACCGCCCTCGGAGGTCTGTCCGGTTGTGGTCTCGGAGCCAACGCCCTGTGGGCCCTCTGTATCTCAATTTTTTCCAGTCCCGTTTCCTTCATTTGTTCTTTGATAAGCTTTTCCACATATAGGGTCACCGATTCCCCTTCGACTCCTTCTTTCAGTCCCCATATTCTGATGTTATTTCTCCGTGACCTCCCTTCCATGTCCGACATCTTTGTCTCCATCTGTTCTTGTTTCTGAATCACACATGTTAATACCTCGTGTATCTCCGTGTTCCATTCCTCCGCGTGAGCCGTCCTAGTCTGTAACTCGGTCACGTTTCTGTCCTGTCCCGCCATCTTCTCCTCCACCCTTTTGATTTCTGTATTCATTTCACCTCTGAAGTCCTCCTGTTCCTTCCTCAATTCCTCCCGTAGCTTCCCAATATCATTCCTTATCGTGTCCGTGTTCAGTTTTATCGCCGCTGTTATGTTCTCCAGTATCCCGGCCTGCATGTTCATGGCCCATCCTGGCATTCCTGTGTCTGCCTCGGCGGTACCTCCCCCTTCTTTCGCCTGGCTTTTCTCGGCTTCGCTCCGGGGATTCTGTTTCTTCGGATTCTCTCCTTCTCGTATGTTCTCCATTTCTATTTCCTTCACAATCGTTGTCTCTTCCTTACTTCTCGTGAGCATTTTCCTTTTTAATTACTTTTCGGGTCTTTTTTTATCCGTTTTTTCACTCATTTGACCAGGAGCTCTTTCGCACGTGTGTTACCCGTCTGCTCTCATACCGGAAGTCTCTGGGTCACTTCTTTCCAGAATATCTTAACTGGTGGGCAGTCCCAGTACATGTGCATAAATGTCCCCTTGTCCCCATTTGTACATAAGGAGCATCTGGAGTCTTGTTTAAGACCCATTCTGTTCAGTCTTATAGGAGTCAGGTATGTCCTATGAATATAGTTAAGATTGATTTGTTGATGGTCCGGGTTACGTGACGCAAGTCGAACATTTGCCCAGGCTTCTTGCCAATCAAAATGAATTTCCAGGTCTGGTATATCCCTCCTCCAGACTGAGTCTAGGTGGAGGTTTTCATACGAGGACGTTAGTAATGTCTCTCTCGATGTCTCTATTTCATAGAAGAATTTGTGGTATCTGTGGTGTACAATTGGTATCCTTAATGGGACACCATGAGCCTTCAAACATAACAATAACTGTGCGTAAAAATAATATGTGGAACTGGTGAGATACATTTTTTTGTGTATTTCCTCATAACTACAAAAACCCTGTTTGTAGAAAACATCTCCTAATGTGTGTATGCCCTGCTTTTCCCATCTAGGGAATCTTATAGGTCGTTTTCCAATCAGGAGTGCATTGTTATTGAATAAGGGAGTATGATTATGCCATTTATGTGGGTTAGAATATTCTTTTTGTGTTTTACGCCATATCCGGATCGCATGAGTAATAATGGGGCCAAATTTCAGTTCGCATTGCTTAATTGATCATTTGGAAAGAGACACAGAGCAGACAGTACAACGGACCCGGCTGTGCTACGCTCAGCGAGGGATATAGCAGCGACCAATACAACGGCACCGGTGTTGACTTGCCCCGTTGGGGAGACAGCTGATAACATACCGGCCCCGACAACGGCTTGCCCCGGGGGGGAGATAGCAGATGACAATATAACGGCACCGGTGGGGACGAGCTTCGTGAAAGGGAAAGCAGTGAAAATTGAAAAGAAATTATCCGACAATATCGCCGCGGCTCCCAATGCTCCTACAACCTCAACTGACACAGGCATGGAAAATATACCACCCGATTTCAAGTCTCTGACTAACCTGATAAAGGATCGGATGGATAAAGCGGACGCTAATTTTGTCAAGGCGGACGCCAAGGCTGATGCTTTAAAATTACACATCGACGCCTTCAAATTACACATCGACGCTAAACTCGAAGAGGTTATAACAGCGGCCGCAAATCAAACCAAGCGTATTACTGCAGTGGAAAACACGATAATCGAAATCACATTGAAAGTCGAGGAGAACAAGAAGACTGTTCACGATGGATTCATGGAGCTAGCGGAGGAGATACAACAGATGGACAAAGCGCTTTGGAAGAAAATACAAGACATCGAAGAAGAAGCAATGGATAGGCGGCTCGAGACTGTTATGGTTTGTAACCGACCCCAATCGCACAACACAAGACAGGTATGAGAGTAAGCCAAAACAGGGCATTTATTTATTACATAACAAAAAGCGGCACAGTCCCTTTAAGGGAGAACACAAAAACACTAGAGTCAAAGAAATATGGAAAATGCGGCACTGTGCCTTTAAGAGGCGAACAGGCTAAGGGACTAAGGCTAAGGGACAGGGCCAGGGCTAAATGTCAAGGACCAGGACCAGGGGCACTGGAGAGGGGAACAGGGGAGAGGCCCCGAGAGGCGGGCTGGAGACAGGGACAGAGAACAGGGTTAAGGCCTTGGACAGGGCGAGGGCCAGAGCTGCTTACAGGGATGAGGACAGGGGCCCGACGGCGGAGGCCTGGCATGGGAACAGGGGCCCGACGGCGGAGGCCTGGCACGGGAACAGGGGCCCGACGGCGGAGGCCTAGCACGGGGACAGGGGCCCGACGGCGGGGGCCTGGCACGGAGACAGGGGCCCGACAGCGGGGGCCGGGCACGGAGATCCTCCTCCTCCTCGGATGCTGCAGACGGGCAGCGCAGAACAAAGGGGGTCCCAGGGGACCGGGATGGGAACACGCCGTCCTCCCGTGGAATACTAGGGAGCGACGACGAGCCTCACTCCAGGAACGAGGATCACGAAGAGACGCCTTCCTCCCGTGGAATCGGGAGCAATGGCGTGCCGCCTTGACGTCTGGAGTGGGAACACTGGAAAACCTCCCGTAGAGAATTAGAGAGCGAAGACGGTGTCCCACTCCAGGCAAACGGCGACAGGTGGTGATGGCTGGCACGTCGTCTCACGCCGGAGACGCGGCAGGTGATGGTAACGTACAGGATGGTAACGTACAGAACTCCATGAACACAGAGTGAACACAGATACAGATACAGATACAGAACGACCCGACAAGGACTAGAGGGAAGGTCAGGTATATAAAGCCCTCTGGGGCGCTAATCACAAACTATGACAGCTGCGTGAAGGTAGAGGAACAGAATGTCCAAGGGTGGGGGCTGGTGAAGAGTAGAGGAGAGTAAATCATCGCAAGGGTGGGGGCTGGTGAAGGAGAGTAGAAGGCAGGGAAAAGTTCTCACAAGGGTAGGGGCTGGTGAGGTGAGGGGACAGGGAAAAAAGGTCCAGGGAACAGGCGAATCCTCACAGAGAGCGAACGTCACTACCGTAGATATAATGTCTGTATTGTGGGATTGGATGAATCAGTCAATTGCACAGACGACACATTTCCAACAGTGTTAGCTGGAATTCTAGGTAAACAGATCCTCCCCACAGTGCCGTTAGTGGACCATTGTTATAGAATCAGTATACGGGACCCCAAAGGCAACAAGACGAAGGTTATCATTGCTACTCTGCGCAAAACAGAAATAAGAGACGCGATCATCAGAGAGGCACGCAATCAATGGGGGAGACTGAAATATAATGACAAACCAGTGTCTTTCTACGAGGATTTATGCAGGGAGGCCATATCCCGACGTGCCCCTTACAAAGAGGTGCTGCAGAAACTCTACAGGAGAAAACTCAAACCCAGCCTTCGCTACCCAGCGTCTCTCTCCATCGTGGGGGAAGATGGTAAAAGATTCGGGTTACGCTCGCCTAAAGACGCCGAAGAATACATGAAGCAACATGATATCGGCCCCCTGGGGCCGGTCGCACCATAGGCCCGTCTCAGAAGACAAGCCTATTCATCTCTTTTTCTTACTTTTTCTTATTTTTATTAGAATGACTTTGCCACGGCTCAACTACAAAAGCGACAGCAGATATGCCTGTAGGCAACACTGAGGTACAAAGTGTTTAATACGAAACGATAGGCACTATATTTATAGATTTCTGGCTTTTGGGCAGGCAATAATCCAACATTGACATTGGGAACACTCCGGAATATTCTGGATTCTTCTTTCGACCGTTCAGGGACACAATGGAATATACTGGAAAACACTAGAAGGACATAACTCTTGGACAGGAAGAATATTCTGGAACATAACATCAGTGTTTACAAATTTACAAGGGTATTCTACAACTTTCTAGAATACACTGTACACCTACAATGAAGGCCTGTAACAATAACATCCGGTATGTATATGCATTATGAACCAGATATGGAAGTTCAATAAGGTTTTAAAAACATCATCCTCATCTAAAGGTATAAGCATGACAAGGTTATTTTAATATTTTAAGCAATTGCTCCACTGCTTTAGGGATTTGCATAATTGAGTTCTAAAAATCTTTGTTGAGTTTTTTTTAATTTCTTATTTTTTTTTTTTTTTTTTTCTCTTTTCTTTTTCTCCTTTTTTCTGAAGGTTCCAAGATATACAAGTTAGTAGAAGGTTCAAATAAATATACCAATGGAGGTATATTTTTCATTTTTCACACTATTTTTATTACATTAATGGGAAGGCGCTAGACCAAGAGTGACATTCTATTAAATTAGAAGGAAGGAAGGTTAGGGTTAGAAGGCTCATTTTGGGCAATCCGGTGGTTTAAGGGAGGGAGTCATACGCGTAGGGTGTGTCTATGGAACACAGCCCTGTACGACTCTCTGAGGGAGGGGGACTTAGGGGATTATTATTTGTATATATGTATGTTTTTAAGCTCTGCTCTCAACGGGACCTCAATAGTTGGATGTATATCCATTGTAGATTCGCACTCCAGAAGCATTACCAACAACTACACAACAACATGTATAGATTATGGCTAGTTTGAATATAATGATCTCGAATACTGGGGGAATAAATAATCAACACAAACGCAAAAGCGTGCTCACACTGATGAAAAACAAACAGGTTGACGTGGCTCTGCTAAGCGAAACGCACATTTTAGTGGAAGACAAAGCTACGTTAGCGGACAACATATACCATAACATTAGTCACTCTTCCTTTGGAACGAGAACCCGTGGAGTTGCCATAGTCGTAAAACGGAAGTTGAATATTGAATTGAAGGGAGTATGGTCTGATGCAGATGGTCGGATAACTATAGCTAAGATTGTATACAAGAACAGGAAAATAGCGTTGGTAGTGGTATACGCCCCAAATTTGTACGAAGCTAATTTCTTCACTACACTTACCAGAACAATGTTAGACCTTCCTGAATACTCATTTATAATTGGTGCAGATTTTAATGCCATTTGGGATCCAGGGATGGATAAATCTTATCCCACCTTTTCCAACGAACAGACAAATTCATCTAATGCGTTAAAGGATTGGTCGAAGAACACAGGTGTAAATGATCTATGGCGATCACTCAACCCCACGACCCGGAAGTACTCTTGTCGATCTGCAAGACATAACACACTTTCCAGAATAGATTATGTTTTTGCATCCCAGAGACTATTTGATAACTATGATGTGGAAATGGTACCCAATGCATTATCAGATCACTGTTATTTACTCCTAAAAGGATAATTTGGTATACTGTCATCCCGAGCCCCAAGATGGCGATTTAACTCGATGCTGCTTAATAACAAGGAATTCATTACACAACTCAAAGAAGCTCTCTCTGTATTCCTACTGGAGAATGCGAATTCGGTGCAGGACCCCAGAATGTTATGGATGTCGGTAAAGGGATTGATCAAGGATTTTACGGGGTGCTTTTCCTCCAAAATACGCAAGAATCGTTGCTCAAAACTGGCGGAACTGGAAACGCTTTACTCTACGTTATTTACTTCTTTACAATACAACGACTCGGTTCGACTGGAAACTCAAATTAATGTGCTAAATAATAAACCATTTATAAACAACAATCTGAAGTACAAATACGTAGCACAAGACAACAGCATTACTCTCAAGGTTCTAAACCAAGTCACCTACTAGCTATGCGATTAAGAGTCAACGCAAAATTTGCAGATATAACTACCATTAAAGCACAACAAGGACTTGTTACAGACCCTAAAAAAATAAACGCGACATTCAAAGAGTTCTACTCCAACTTGTATAAATCAGAAACGACCTTCGATCAAAACAAAATGGACACATATCTTAATCAAATTAACCTCCCCAAACTATCAGAGGATGACGCTAAACAGTTAGAAACACCCATCACACTAGATGAACTCAGGAAGGCCATATCCGAAATGCAAAGTGGTAGGGCTCCAGGAAGAGACGGTATCCCACCAGAAATGTACCTCTCATGTTGGGACATAATTGGACCCCTATTACTTAATATGATTTTATACTCAGTCAAGGAGGGGAACTTCCATAAGCACGACAATATTGCACTCATAACAGTCCTCCTTAAAAAAGACAAAGACCCCACCGAGTGCGGTAGTTATAGACCCTTAAGCCTCCTCGGAACCGATATCAAACTGTACTCTAAGGTATTAGCCATCAGACTTCAAAAGCATATGACGTCTTTAGTTCATCCGGATCAGACTGGCTTCATAAGAGGCCGCTTGATCACGGATAACATAAGACGATTACTACACGTACTAGATGCCAGGGCCCTCATTTATCAATTTTTCTTAGAAAGTATTCTATTTTCATACGTAAGCACAGAAATTAGAATGTGTGCACGCACAAAAAAAAAGGATTTATCAACCGTGCGTACACAGGTCCTATGCTCCTCCGTGTTGATAAATACCTCTTTGTTCTACCGTCAATGCTCGTGCATGATTATCCATATATGGTCATGAATATATGTCAGCAAATGAATATACGTCAGCAAAACAAAAGAGATGATTGTGGACTTCAGGAGGTCGGGGGTCAAGGACTACAGCCCCCTCAGCATCGACGGGGCACCGGTTGAGAGAGTGAACAGTTTCAAGTACCTCGGAGCCCACATATCCGAGGACTTGACATGGACCACACACATTGACAGTGTTGTGAAGAAGGCACGACAACGCCTCTACTTCCTCAGGCGCCTAAGGAAGTTCCAAGTCAGTCAGAAGATCCTTAGGAACTTCTACTCATGTACAATCGAGAGCATCCTGACTGGCAACATCACCTCCTGGTTTGGGAATAGCACTGCACAAGACCGTAGCAGACTACAAAGAGTGACACGTTCAGCCGAACGCACAATTGGAGGGGGGCTTCCCACCCTCCAGAACATTTACAACAAGCGGTGCAGGCGGAAGGCTAAGAGAATCATCAAGGACTCCGAACAACTGCCTCTTTGAACTGCTGCGGTCAGGCAAGCAATACCGGAGTCTTAAGGCGAGCACAGAAAGACTCAGAAGGAGCTTCTATCCCCAGGCCATCAGGCTGCTCAACGAACAATAAACACTATGCAGCAACCATCAAATGCACACAGCACACACATCCACACGCACACACTCACTTTAAACGGGCAACTGACTGCAGCACCCACTTTACACACTTTAGAACACCTAAACACACTTTATATTGATTGGTAAAGGATTTGCACTACAACTCGCACACCTTACTGTAAATTGTACCTAAATTGTACCTCATCCCATTTCTGCTCTGCACTATATAGTATTGTATATTAGTACATTGCATAGTATATTGTATATTGTATGGTAACTCAGTTACTTCTATTCTGCATCGAACATTGTACATATGTCTATACTGAACACTGTGACCTCTATTTTTACTTCTATTTTACATGCTATACTATTTTATTTCATACTATCTTGTCTAACACAGTCTCTGGAGCAAAACAGTAAGAAGCATTTTGTATAAAAGTATTCTGTACTTCTGTATGACAACTATTAAAGAAACTTGAAACTTGAACTTGAAAGTCATGAAACACCCCCCATGGGATGTGAAATAATGGACTGACCCGAGCGGAACTCTGAGAAACTTCACGGGGAGATTGTTCACTGAGGCGCTGCCGAACCAAGAAGACACAACGCGTGTTATGGGATAAATAAAAGGCTGACTTGTAAACGGTGATGTCAGATATCAACGGCTCCCTATGACCATTGCTGCAATTCTGCCTGGACAGCTCAAAATACTAATAAAGACCGTTCGTCAGGCACGTTGGAACTATAAAACGGCAGGGGGTGCTGGGGGGTTGCCAGATGATAATTTTTTTTTTTTTTTTTTTTTGTGGTCAGGCCACTGAACTTAGAAGCAGGCCAGGCCAGTGTTTCTAGTTGCACCAGCGCAATAGTTAGATAACCTAGGTGGGGAACAACCAGGAGATCACTGCAACTCACACAAGTTGGAGAACTATCTCTCTCTCTCTCTCTCTCTCTCTCTCTCTCTCTCTCTCTCTCTTGCTCTCACACACACACAAAGGGAGCCGCATGTGATTGGTGGAGGCGGGATCCTTACGAAAAACTGCTAATCATTGACACATGCTAGCCTGTAATAATCCCCCCCAGAAAAATGTACTTTGCATTTGATATATTGCAAATATATGCCATCACACACACTGGCATTTAAAGGGTTAGAATTATAAAATGAATATGTGGTGTTATGATCAGGGCTGAAGTTGAATAAAATATTGTATTTATCAATTACAAAAAACTGAAAATCCATAAAAATCTGTGTTGTTGGCTGAGCGATCATGGAGTAGACGTGTTTCACGTGAGCTCCCTTCTACCGTGCAGAATATACGTTTCTCCCCATTAGTCCTTATTTTATTTTTAATTGTTTTTTGTCTGCTTGTTGAGTCGTCGTGTTTCAAATACTGTAGTCGACTTTTTTCGACTTTCTGCAATGTCGGTGGTGGAAACCAGATCCATGAGCGCCCCAGCCGGCAAACCACCACCGGGCCTGGCCGCACCATCGCCCGGTGTCGGTGAGATAAGCGAAGCTGTGCTCTTGGTCATGACCAAGCTCCATGCAGAATCTGAGACACGCTTCGCTGAAGCACAAAAGAAAGTGCTTCATCGAGAGATATCAGAAGAAATAAGGTTGGCGGTCGTCCCGCTGATAGACAAGATGGAGTCGCTGCACGCTGTCTCCTCGGCTAATGCTATCGAACTAGCTGCGCTATCGACGGAGGTATCATTACAGGGCGAGAAGATGGTGGATCTAGAGTCCTCCCTGCTGGCTAGGCAGGCTGAAGTTACCAAACTACAGTCGGTAATTGTGGAAATGCAGTCCCGGGAGAGACGCTACAACATCAGGATTGTTGGAGTACCGGAGGGCAACGGGGAAGGCCGTCTCTCTGAGACCATGCCGGAATTGCTGCAAAAAATACTGGGGAATGACGTCCTCTCCTCCCCTCCCGTCTGTGAGTCGGCCTACAGAGCGGGCAGGTCCACTCCTGGTGTGAACAAGGAGCCGAGGCCCATCATCGTCAAGCTGAACAGGCTTCAGCAGAGGGAACTCATCATGCGGTCGGCTCGGGCCAGAAGGGGTAATCTAAGGCTTGGCGATCACAAAGTGGCCATTTTCGAAGACTTTACACCGGAGGTTCAAGCACAGAGAGGCGAATACAAAGTGGTCCTGTCCAAGCTATGGAAACTAGGCCTGAGGCCCACGCTATTCGCTCCCGCGAAATTATCTGTGTTGGATAAGGTCGATGGTCGGCGTTCATTTTGGTCGTTGGCTAAAGCGAAGGAATATCTCGAGGGGATACCCGAGACTGTAGCTTGATAACTATATCGGGTGAGTGACTTGGCGATGTGGGCCGGAATACATTGTTAGGGCCGGCTATTCACAAACACTTGCTGTCATGCCCAGACATGCTAACTGCTAACTGCCCATCCAACTAGCGGGGCTTCCCAATGACTTCTGTTACTTGCTAAAGCTGACCTCATGGTCGTACTTGTGTATCGCCTCTTGGGAAGCTAACGAGCTAGCTGAACAATGTACATAATAGACTAACGTGCTATCCGGATTCATCACTAGCTTACGTGCTAGCCTCGGGCTAGCTAGCGGGCTGCGTCTAATTTATTTTTATATCCAGGCTGTTTTGAGCTTTGGGCTCCGGTAGGAGAAGATCGGTTGAATATATATATAAACAATATATGATAACAGGTTGTGTCAGGTATTGTTTATTACCATCCCCGGGTTAATGAATGTGTTTAATTCTATTCTTACAAAGGTTATGTTGAGTTATTATATAATAATGACTATTTTTTCCATTATAGTTATCTCATGTTAGGGCCAAGGCTCACAGTGGTTTTCGACCGATATCTTTATTGAAACAATATATGATAACAGGTTGTGTCAGGTATTTCATTACCATCCCCGGGTTAATGAATGTGTTTAATTCTATTCTTACATAAGTTATGTTGAGTTATTATATAATAATGACTATTTTTTCCATTACAGTTATCTCATGTTAGGGCCAAGGCTCACGGTGGTTTTCGACCGATATCTTTATTGAAACAATATATGATAACAGGTTGTGTCAGGTATTGCATTACCATCCCCGGGTTAATGAATGTGTTTAATTCTATTCTTACATAGGTTATGTCATTCCAACCGTTGTGCCTGTTCAGAGGGGCTGTTTACAGGTGTGCACTTTGACCATAATCCCCCTTTTTTCCCTTTCTTTTATTGTCGTTGTTTAAATGACATCTGTCTGCACAATTTACCTGTAATCCGATCCTGCCTTAGACTATATGCTGGTATGCTTTAATTTAATTTTGTTTTGAATTTTCCTTTATCCATTTGTGCTATAACATTGCGACGTTGATGCGCAGACTCGGAAATAGATGGTTGCAGGGGTGATGTTGAGTTATTATATAATAATGGCTATTTTTTCCATTATGGTTATCTCATGTTAGGGCCAAGGCTCAGGTGGTATTCGACCGATATCTTTATTGGAATTTTATTTTTATTATTATTATTAATTGTGTTTATTGGATTAGTGGGGGTTTAATCAGGGGTTTATCTAGAGGGGGGTCGGAGTGGGGAGCGTCTTATTGAATCCATGACTCCAGTGGGAAATGATAGGAAGATGACCATCCTTAGTGGATGGGGCATAGGGAGGGTATTGGAGAGTGGGTATAGGAGGACTTATAATAGGACGGGTGGGTTAGGGTTTAGAGTAGAAGGAGGGGGGGTTGTAACTGGGGTGGGGTTTTTTATGTGTTTTATGTACTGTTGTCTTATATGTGTGTAATTGTTCCTCCTCTGAACTCCTGGGACTGACCGTCTGGGCCCGCCTGGATCAGCGCCTCTGTACTCAGCCTGGCTGCACTGGTATGTTCTCTACGCATTTAGACAAGCTCGACCATGGCTAAATTGAATATTTTAATTTGGAACGCAGGAGGTCTTAACGCCCCACACAAGCGTGCCAGTGTCCTTTGGTTATTGAAGAGAAGAAATATTGACATTGCTCTCCTTAGTGAGACGCATTTATTGGTGGGTGATGTGTCAAGGCTAGCAAATCGACAATATCATGTTATCTCCTCATCCTCAGCCGATGATAAGACGAAAGGAGTCGTCATAGTTACAAGACGTAACCTTGATATCAAAGTCCTGGATGTGTGGTCGGACACGGAGGGAAGGATTACTATAGCAAAAGTTGAGTTCTCTCATAGGAAGATGGCAATAATAGCATTGTATGCCCCTAACACATTTGATTCAGCGTTCTATAATACAATCACGAAGAATATGTTGGAACTTACTGGATATGCTCTCATTGTGGGTGGCGATTTTAATGCGTGCTGGGATGCGGAGATGGATAGGTCCGGATCCTCTGAAACAAGCGACCAAAAATGGTCCTCTAAGGCCCTCAGGATGTGGGCCCAGGACACTGGGCTCGCAAACCTATGGCGCTTATCCAATCCCACCCTCAAGGATTACTCTCACCTGTCTGCCAGACACAAAACCTTCTCTCGAATAGACTATGCATTCGCATCCCCTAATTTGTTTGATAGTTTCGACGTCTCATTGGTTCCCCTGGCTCTCTCGGACCACAAGGGGATTTTCCTTGTGGCAACCTTTGGCAGGCTCTCCATGAGAGCTCCCAGGTGGCGTTTTAACTCAACCTTATTAAAGAACGATGATTTCTGCTCTGAGTTCAGGAGTAAACTAGCTGAATTCTTGCAGATCAATGTTGGCACGGTCGATGACCCCAGGGTCCTATGGAACGCACTGAAAGGATTTATCAGGGGTCATGTCACACTTTTCTCCTCCAACTTACGTAAATCCCGATCAAAAAAACTAGAAGGACTGGAAACATTATATGCGGATCTATACGCATCTTTGCAAACTAACTATAGTGAACGACTAAACACACAACGTAAGATAGTCAAGAAGGAAATAAACTCCATACTTAAACAACAGTCTGAGTTCTTGATACATAGGACAAGGCAAAATTACTACTTTCACAGCTCCAGGCCTAGCCATCTATTGGCAATGAAAATACGCTCGAATGATCATTTCTCGGATATCCCCTCGATCAAGACGCGACAGGGTACAATCACTACTGATTCGAAAAAGATCAACGACACTTTTAAAGAGTTTTACTCACAGTTATATAGCTCAGAGGTTAATCTCGACGACTCTAAATTTGAATCGTTCATTGGCGGGCTTGAGATACCCCACATTTCTGAGGAAGAGGCTAAGGAACTGGGGAAACCGATCACCCTTATGGAACTAAGGGAGACGATCGCTGAAATGCAGAGGGGTAAGGCACCAGGCTGGGATGGTATTCCACCCGAGGTGTATTTAGCTTTCTGGGACCAACTGGGCCCATTGATGCTCGATATGATCAATTACGCTATCGAACAGGGGGAGTTCTCAAGAGATGTCAACATGGCACTGATTTCTTTACTTCTCAAGAAGGACAAAGATCCCAATGATTGTGGTAGCTATAGGCCCTTGAGTCTTCTCGGGGCCGATTTAAAAGTGTTTGCCAAGGTGCTGGCCCGCCGCCTGCAGAGATTTATGACGGTATTGGTACACTGCGATCAAACTGGTTTTATCCCGGGGCGCCTGGCTGCAGATAATCTTAGGAGGCTGTTGCATGTAGTCGATAACAGTAAAGACAATACAGCTCCGTCCACTGTTCTGTCTTTGGATGCCATGAAGGCGTTTGACAGACTAGAATGGTCATACCTGTGGAAGGTACTTGAGGTCATGGGTCTGGGAAAGAATTTTATTCATATGATTAAAGTCCTGTATGCCTCGCCGTTGGCAATGATACTGACAGGCAAAAACTGTTCCACACTTTTCCAAGTCTCCAGATCTTCTAGACAGGGTTGTCCTCTGAGCCCGGGACTATTCGCGCTTTCCCTCGAACCATTGGCCCAATTTATTAGGCAATCAGAGGACATCGTCCCCATAATGATCAATAATACACCACACAAAATTGCTCTCTATGCGGATGACCTACTGATTTTTATGGATGACCCTTCCCGGTCGGCCACAAAATTATTGGAAATAATCGACGACTTTGGTAAATTGTCAGGCTTTAAGATTAACTGGAACAAATCAGCCTGCCTACCTCTTAATGAGCTGGCCAAGGCGGTGCGACTACCAGCTGATATCCCCATAGTGGAACATTTTAAATACTTAGGTATAGAGATATTCCCCACGCTGAGTCAAACTACTAAGTACAACTTCACGGGTACTTATGATAAAATACGCCAGGATCTAGACAGATGGTCGTCCCTTCCTAACTCCTTACAAGCCCGAGCTTCCATAATCAAAATGAACGTTCTGCCTAGGATAAATTTTGTTAGCTCAATGCTCCCCCTGCTCCCTCCAATAGACCACTGGCGCAAGGTACAATCGATGGTATCTATGTTTATCTGGAATAACAAACGCCCGAGAATCAAAAGAGCTACTACTCAACGTAGGAAACAAGATGGGGGCCTCGCAATCCCTGATTTTAAGCTTTATTTCTGGTCCTTCTCACTGAGACCTCTGATGTGCTGGCTAGACCCTGTAGATGCTGTATCTTGGCGCTCCTTAGAAGCGGCGGCGGTCTCACCGCTAAGATTGCAGGGTGTGGTGTACTCCACTGTCTCTATTTCGAAATGCCGGCTGAGGTATGGACCGATCATAACTCACGTGATCCAAACGTGGCGTAATGTACAGAGGTCGTGTGGGGTTAAATGCCCATGGCACCTGGACTCTCCAATTTTTAATAACCAGCAATTACTTGTTGGGCACAAGCCGGTTAATATTCCTCAATGGCAAAGGAGGGGGGTGCATACTCTGGAGGATATTTATGATAAGAACGGCCTCCGTGCGTTTCAGGACTTAAGAGAATTTTATGATCTTCCCGGCGAGTCCTTTTTTCTTTATCTTCAACTAAGGTCAGCACTGAGGGCGCATGGCGTGCCGTGGGCTCAAGCTTTGCACCCACACCCCTTCCTCAGGCTCATAGTGGACAGGACGACCTCCAGAGGGTTTGTCTCAGACTTTTATACGCTCTTAATTCAATCCACGTATAAAAATCTATCATTGGATACAATCTGGCATGTGGATATCCCGGAGTTGGACCCCGAGTTTGACTGGGATGATGTTTGGGCAAATGTGGCATTGTCTTCCCGCAACCCCAATCACCACCAAATTAATTTTAATTATATTCATAGGACCTATCTTACACCTAGGAAGCTATTTGCTATGGGACTGATAACCGACTCTCGGTGCACTTTGTGCTCTCAAAAGGCCACTGGCACTTATATGCATATGTATTGGGATTGCCCACCAGTGGCCCGCTTCTGGAGGTCAATAACGGACAAACTTTCAGATCTGTGTGGCTTAACTATCCCATTCATAGCTGTTACGCTACTCCTGAACGATATAACGACACTACCTGCGTCCGTTCAACTAAAAAGGGTTGTCCTAGCGGGTGTCACAGCAGCGAAGAAGCTAATAGCAATGAGATGGAAGGAGCCTGAGAAGCTTACAGTGATTAACTGGTCCCTAACACTATTGGATGTGATTTATCTGGAGATATCCACGGCGCGGGTGATTGGGGTGGGACAGGCAGGTATTGACCTGTGGTTTGCAGCAGCCGAAAAGGTCAGGACCGCCGTGTGCGGCTGAGCGGGGTTGAGGTGCGTGTTCGGGTGAGTCCGGCGGTCTCTTGGGAGGGGGAGGAGGAAATGTTTTGTCTGTCTTGTCTTTTGTCTTGTCATCTTGAGTTTAACTGGGGATATTATGGGGGGGCAGCTATTTAACTATTTCTTCACTGTTTGGCCACTTTTACACGGTCTCTGTGAGTCTATGGAACACCTCTACAGGTTTTTGTTTTTTCATGAAGGTTCATTGCTCTGTTTTCGGGTCGTGTTCTCAAGAAATGGTCCTTGTGGTGGATTGGAGATGTACGTTTTATTAATATAGGGTCACACGGCCGGGAATCGGGGCTGAACACTGGGAAAGACCATTTATTAGATAGTACCCCTTGGAATTAAAATTTAGAAGGTTGAACTCTGTTTTCTTTTCTCTTTGTCTGTATAAATTGTTAGTCTGTATTATTATTGTTTTTGTTATTTTCTTGTGAAGTTCTATGTATTGTGATTGTGGTTAATGTGTTGTCTTGTTTCATGTGAATAATAATAATAAAGAAATTTGATAAAAAAAAAAAAAATCTGTGTTGTTGCTAATCATACATATGCTAGCCTGTTTTTTAACAATAATTTGTGATGCCATCACAAACACTGGCATTTAAAGGGTACAAATAAAAAAAATGCCTGCACCAGAATGCAGGAAATGAAGTCTTTGTAACAAAAAAAAAATCCTGGTGGGGGACCCCCAGACCCCCTGCTTAAAAAGTGGACTGACTGGGGCTATATTTCCTGGCCTGAATGATTTTCCCAGTCCGGCCCTGGTTGAAAGCCTCCAATGCTTATTAGTGTGTGTGCGTTTGAACGTTTGCATGTTTCAACCATACATTTCCATTTAAAATAATTTTTTTTACCTCCTATAATAGTGGGGGTCGCGGCTCTCTGACACCGTTTTTTTTGGGTCGCGGCCTGAAAAGTTTGGGAACCCCTGGTCTAGCCTGTACCCCCCAGACATCAGTGGTGCAGTGCTGGGCAACCGCGGTCAAACGGCGTTTGGGCTTCGAAGTGCGCGCATCCTATTATTATGCAAAGTCTAGGTGATAAGTGCCTAGACTTTGCATAATAATAGGATACCGTTTGGCCTCCGCCCATATTACGACTGCACCCCTGCCAGACATGTTGCTGGCCCCGTCAAAACAGTATCCTATCAGCCTCTCCATGGGCAGGTCGAGGCGTAAAAGTATTTTATACACAAAAACAGCGTCTCGGCTGTTGTGTCTGGGCCGGGCATTGTAAAAACCCCAAAAGAAGTTCTGAGCTTCCAAGTTGTCATCGGCGAACTGTATATTACACGAGAATTGTTCTTTTCCAGTGAGTGACATCAGTGGTTCCGTCAGCGCTCAAGCCAAATAATGGGCTTTTGGATGCTTTGCCTCTAATTTGTCGCTGAATATCATGGGCAAACAGCTGTAAGATTTCGTTTTGGATGTTGTTGGACATCCAGTTGTCTCTCTTTTGGAGCCAATTCTTCAACTCGGGATCAGACTCGGTGCGCACTCTTTCCATCATGAGCTGCCATAACACCCCATCCCTATTTGCATCACCCCTCAGTGGAAGCCCCTGGCGCCCGAGGGGGGGTATAGGGGAACAGACTCAGTTAACTCTTCAATACCTGATGCTGAGGCTGAACCTGTCGTCTCTGTCTCTCTCTGACGTTTATCAGATTTAGTGGGACTGTCACTGGGACCGGCGGGACGTTTCGAAAATAAATCTGATATTTTTCTTTTCTGCGAGTGAGACATTCTGTGCTAGCAAAGTCTGACTACTAGCTAAAATCGACTGACTGCGCAAGCACTGTATCACAGTAGCTCAGTGGTTCGTGGCGCGTGGGAAGGGCGGGAGACGGGAGGTGAATACAATTAGTTGTTTCACCTGTCATTCAATCAGTCTGTGACAGTCTGTCATCACTCGAAAATCTACTCGGTTTTACACGTATGATTGTGTACATACAGTAGTGTTATGAATTAATGAAAACTTTATTTAACAGATTGGAGAATGGCTACAATACAGTACGGCTCAATACACACAATATTAAAATGGTGAAGTGCTTTGAGCAGGATAAACTTATAATATACAGTCTTACAGTTATACAGTTACAGTATATACAAATATATAAATACTGTCATAAAAAAAACATAAAAAAAAAAGAATTATATATATATATTTTTTTGCAATAATTGAGAGGGGGTGCTGCAGCCCCCCCCGCACCCCCCCTTGCAACGTCCCTGCCGTTCGTTGACCACTGTTTGGCGTTGGTGGTTTTATTGATTGATTGAAAAGTCTATTAACAGATTGCAGAATTGGTACAGTACAGTACAGCTCAATACATACAATTGTTAAGGGGATGCAGACCAGAGAAAGACTTTCGTCTTGTTTACATCAGGGTCCCCCATTTTCAATTCATCATGTGTGTGTCATTATAACCGTGCTGTAATATGAATGCCTTTATTAGTTGTGTTCGATTGGCTATAATATGATTTTTAGAGGCATCTATTTTGAATGAATGAATGAATGAAAACTTTATTTAACAGATTGCAGAATGGGTACAACAATACAGTACGGCTCAATACACACAATTGTTAAGGGGATGCAGACCAGAGAAAGACGTTTGTCTTGTTTACATCAGGGTCCCCCCCATGTTGTTGTCGGTATTAGCCTAATACCGACAACAAAATAGATGCCTCTAAAAATCATATACCTGTAGCCTATATGAATTACATATAATAGCAGCCATAGCCTACATTATGCAACAGTAACTTGCGCATACCAGTGTATGCGACGGACCAGTGTATACTTTATATCATATCATATTCATATTCATATAATAGTTTACTCTATCAGCATACCAGCATGTAATACGTTCTGAGTGTGTATCTACCTCAACTCCTTATTATTTTGCGCATAGATTGCAGAAATACGGGAACGTTTTGATTTATATTAAAAGGCTTTGACATTGTAAAACTAAATACGTGGAATTCTGTAAGCATAATACAAGTCATATCACCCACACGATATATGCTCTGTGTCCAGAGCATGTATGCTTTTCATTAATTTAAGACACATTATTGCAAGGGTTTTGTAATACACATACACTCATTGCAATGCGTTTTTTATTCTTTCTTATACAGTAGGAAGGCGGAAGAACACTATATCGTGGGTGTTCATATGACTTGTATTCTGCTTACAGCTTCGAAATTCCACTTGTTTCGTTTAACGTAAAGCCTTTTAAATATAATCAAAACGTTCCCGTGTTTCTGCGGTCTGTGCGCAAAATAATAACGAGCGCAGTCAGTCAGTACACCCGTATATTCCGATAACGCTATATAAACCATGCTGCATTCATTCTGAGAGAAAATACCTATTATTCCAAATGCTATTTATAGGGTTTTGACCATAATTACACTACTGTTGCTATTTTACAATGAACTATAATGAATTACGGTTCATACAGAACATGCCAGTGTTGAAACTAATGCACAGAAGCTTATTTCCTTGTTGTAATAATATATTCTACCAACGGGCGCCAGGTACGCATGGTCCGACCTGTGCTTAAATATACGCACAAAGTCAAGCACAAGTTCAAATTGATAAATCCCACACTTTGCTTAGAAATGATCGTACGCACGGGTTACGCACATATCTGTGCGTACGCCACGTTGATAAATGAGGGCCCAGCAAGGACGACACCACACCTAAGGCGATGCTGTCCCTGGATGCGATGAAAGCTTTTGATAGGTTGGAATGGTCGTATCTATGGGCAGTATTAGAAAGGATGGGGTTAGGAAAAGGATTCATTGATATGATTAAAGTATTATACAAAGACCCATCGGCCATGATTACAACAGGTATAATCACCTCCGAAATCTTTCCGGTATCACGCTCTTCTAGACAGGGTTGCCCTCTTAGTCCCGGACTATTCGATTTATCATTAGAGCCTTTAGCACAATATATAAGACAATCCCAATCCATAGAACCAATCGTAATCAAGGGCACACAACATAAAATTTGTTTATATGCGGACGACGTAATACTGTTCATGCAAAACCCTAACACCGCAATGCCTCATCTTCTCAAGTTGATTGATGACTTTGGCGATCTATCGGGATTTAAGATAAATTGGCCAAAGTCGGCTTTTCTTCCACTTAACGCCCCTGCAAAAAAAAATACTCCTTCCAGAAGAAATACCAATGGTTAAACACTTTAGATGTTTGGGAGTTGAAGTATTCCCTACCATAAGCCAAACGGTGAAGCACAATTACATAAAAATCCAAAATAAAATCAAATACGACTTTGACAGGTGGTCAAAACTTAAAAACTCAGTACAGGCACGGGTATCAATAGTTAAGATGGATGTACTACCTAGAATCAACTTCATCAGCCCAATGCTACCGTTACCCCCTCCAGATGGTTACTGGAAAAAATTACACTCTTCCGCATACAGATTTATTTGGAATAACAAACCACCACGTATAAAAAGATCCACCGCACAGAGAAACAAAGCCGACGGAGGTATGGCATTTCCAGATTTTTTCCACTATTTTAAGGCGTACACTTTAAGACCACTGACAACCTGGTTTAATCCCCAAGCATCAGTATCCTGGAGAAATTTTGAAGTAAATATAGTAGCACCACATAGACTGCAGGACATAGTATGCCTCATATAGTTCTTTTTTTGGATCCACTTTTTCTCCCATTTTTCTATTTTTTCTCCCATCCCAATTTTTCATATCGTCCAATTCAACCCTCCCCTGTCTTCGAACGTTGTTTCTTGCCTCCCACAAGCCGGCTGCAATGTGGACTAAGTCATACATAGCACGAGTCCCCTCCGATACTCGAGGTAACAGCCGTTGCATCTTTTCACCTGCGCGGCTCGATCTTTCAGCGTCGGGGGTCTGGGCTTTGGAGGGGCCCCGCCCCCGTCGCTTCTTGATTCTACTGCGCAGGTGCACCAACCGACCTGTAGGAGTCGCTGTCCACAACGCCCGATCCCCACCCTTCAGTTTCCCTCCCCGTAATACGGCCAATGTGTATTACTGTGGACGACCAGCTAAACTGAAAGCAATGTGGAGAGCGGGGCTCGAATAGGAGGCATCCTGTTCGAGCCTAGTCTCCAGCATTCGTTGCGAGCGCCTTGCCCACTGCGCCACGTAGCCGCCCTGCCTCATATAGTTCTATGGTTGTTACCTCATATAGTTCTATGGTTGTTCCCTCATATAGTTCTATGGTTGTTCCCTCATAGTTATATGGTTGTTCTACCAGTGGCGGCCGGTGTGAACTACATTTGGGTGGGCGCGGGGGGGGGGGGTGGGGGGGGGGGGGGGGGGGGGCAAGCGGACAGCTGACCAAGCGAATACTGACTCATAACGTTACCCCGTTTCCAACGTTAAGTCGAGTTCATTCATACTACACTAGTACACGTATGATCAATCGAATAATGAACACATATATATATCTTGTCATTATTTTTATTTTTTTTATTGATCTTTTTCCCCCTCCTTTTTCCTCCGATTTTCTCCCATCCCAATGTTAGTCGTTATGCCAATTCCCAATCCCCTTCCTGGTCGCTGCGCACTTACCCCCCACAGTCGGTCTGGGAGAGTGGAGGCTATCACGTGCTTCCTCCGACACACGTCTAGCCAATCAACCGCTTCTTTTCACCTGGCAGCGCGGACTCTCACTGAGAGCGTGTAACGTGTGGAAGGATCACACTACCGCCCTTAGATCCTATCCACGCTTAGCAGGCGCCCCGACCGAACTGTAGGAGTTGCTGTTTACAACGACCCGGACCCACCCCGCCAGCTTCTCCCACCCTCTAATACTGCCAATTGTATTAGTGTGAACGGCCAGCCAAGCTGGTGACAACCCCGGAGCTGTGAGCTGGCAGGCGAATCCAGCGTCTCCGGGGTTGGTGACGAACGCAATCTCCGTTACGCCACCTGACCGCCCCCTATATCTTGTCATTTTAAACAAGTTACCATTCATTCATTCATCCATCCATTATGCGTCACCCACGGCGAAATTAAATGTTATAGTTCAACAACAACACGCTGTGTTGAGAGAGCGAGAGAGAGAGAGAGCGAGAGAGAGAGTGCGAGAGAGAGCGAGAGAGAGAGTGCGAGAGAGAGCGAGAGCGAGAGCGAGAGCGAGAGAGAGAGAGAGAGAGAGAGAGAGAGAGAGAGAGAGAGAGAGAGAGAGAGAGAGAGAGAGAGACCGCATTAACTCACTTTGTTTAGTTGAAACGTGGTCCAGGAGGGCTTGATAAAGTGTATATGTCCACTGTCCCACAGTCCCAGACTGTTGATGTATATCCACTGTCCAGACTGCATCCAGCTAGCCAAATAGCTTCTTGTTAGCCAGGTTAGGCACCACAACACAAGTACTGTGTCTTTGCCCATTTCCGCATCGAACAGCCTGCAAACTACCTGGCGTTCTATCGCCCTGCTCTAAGACAAACTCTAACCGTAACCAACTTTGAAAGAGTGCCTAAGCTTAACCGTCGAAAGAACTTGCCGTCATGCTCTAAGACAAACTCTAACCGTAACCAACTTCGAAGAGTAACTAAGCCTAACCAGTGTAGATACTGACGTCGGCCAATCAGAGAGCGTCTCCGAGAAATGCGGCTACGGAAAGTATAGACAATGCCTGCTTAGATGATATAGATTGCTTGAAAACGCGCCCGGCTTCCATCATATTACATCATATTTCAACACACAGTGCGTTACGTGCGTTGACCTATTTGATTGGCTGCGAGGATACAGCGATGAAACCAGTGCACGCCCTGCTGTGCGTGATATGTCTCGCCCCGGCCTGAGAGGTAGTTACTAGTGACTTCCTGTGAATGAAAAACTATTATTTATATTTGATATATTAACGTTATATTGTGCATTGGAAACACAAACACTTAAAATGAGTAAATATTATTCATTTTAAACATGTTTATTTTATTTCTAGGGCTCTAAAAAAAATAAAAAAATATTTCTTCTTCGTCTCTCTTTTAACCAGGGAGGGCGGCACTCTAGCGCCCACTATCGGCCGGCCACCACTGTGTTCTACTCTAGTGGACTGCTGGCTAACGCTAATACAAATGTTGAGATTGTTGGTGAACAACTAACTTTAGGTTAGTTTTAACGTTAGCTAACTTTAGATAGGATTCAGATTCAGATTCAGATTCCTTTATTGAGCCATTTGTGTAAAACACATTGGTAATTGTTGCAGCAATACAGTGTATGCATTCTTTCTTTTTTTCACAGTAAACAAACACCAACACAGACAAGAAACGAAAACAGTGCAGTGGGGGATTAATCAATAAATAAAATACATATATATATAAAGTGAAGTGTGCAGAGATCCAGTACGGACTAGTGCAGTGCAGTCAATGTCATTGTGCCAGTGTCACTTGGGGGCAGAGGGGGGGGGGGGGTTTACCTGAGGCATTGATCAGCCTGGCGGCTGAGGGGAAGAAGCTCAGTCTGTGTCGAGCTTTCACAGCCTTTGGGATCCTCAGCCTTCTCCCAGAGGGGAGCAGGGTGAAGAGGCTGTGACCGGGGTGGGATGGGTCGGCCATGATCTTCCTCGCCCTCTTCAGCGCCCTGGAGTCGTGCAGGGACCTGAGGGAGGGCAGGGGACAGCCGATCACCCTCTCCGCGGAGCGAATCACCCGCTGCAGCTTGGCAAGATCTTTTGCCGCTGCAGCGGGGAACCAGGAGATGATGGAGTGGGTGAGGATGGACTCAATGATGGCCGTGTAGAATTGGGCCATCATGGTCCTCGGCAGTTTATATTTCTTCAACTGCCGGAGGAAGAACATCCTTCCCTGGGCCTTCTTGAGCAGGCCTGTTATGTTGAGCTCCCACTTCAAATCCCGGGAGATGGTCATGCCGAGGAATCGGCATGACTCCACGGAGGTCACCTGAGTGCCTCCCAGTATGATGGGAGGGGGCAGGGCTGCTTTCTTCCTGAAATCCACTACCATCTCCACTGTCTTTTGAGCATTGAGCTCCAGGTTGTTGCAGCTGCACCAGCTCTGCAGCCTCTCGATCTCCCTCCTGTAGGCCGACTCGTCCCCCCTGGAGATGAGACCCACCAGGGTGGTGTCGTCAGCGAATTTCAGGAGTTTGACCGAGGGGTGTAGAGAGGCACAGCTGTTGGTGTACAGGGAGAACAGTAGTGGGGATAGAACGCAGCCCTGCGGGGAACCGGTGCTGGTGGACCTAGAGCTGGAAATGCTCTTCCCCAGCCTCACCCGCTGAGACCTGTTGGACAGGAAGTCGGTAATCCACCTGCGAGTGGAGGCCGGCACCTGTGTAACAGGTACAACCTAGTACCTGCCACGAAATTCGACCGCGCCTTGAGTGGGAGTCGAACCCCGGGCGTCCACACGGGGGGAAGCAACACAAACCGCTGCGCCAAGAGAGGAACTCCTCCCTAAGCGCTCAGTTTGGATGCCTCTGGGGAGTGAGTTTCACTTCCTGGTACCGCTACCGTGCCTCAGCCACTTCTCAACGTCGGAAGTTCTTCGTGACTGGGCTTCGCGGTACCATCCGTTACATTCACCCCCCCTGAACTCACACCACCCAAGGCATCCGGGTCACGGCACCACTGTAACAGGTACAACCTAGTACCTGCCACGAAATTCGACCGCGCCTTGAGTGGGAGTCGAACCCCGGGCGTCCGCACGGGGGGAAGCAACACAAACCGCTGCGCCAAGAGAGGAACTCCTCCCTAAGCGTTCAGTTTGGATGCCTCTGGGGAGTGAGTTTCACTTCCTGGTACCGCTACCGTGCCTCAGCCACTTCTCAACGTCGGAAGTTCTTCGTGACTGTGCTTCGCGGTACCATCCGTTACACCTGCAGCAGGGATAGCTGGTGCTCCAGGATGGGTGGAAGGATGGTGTTGAAGGCCGAGCTGAAGTCCACATACAGGATCCTGACATAGTTGCCCGTGTAGTCCAGATGTTCCAGCGTGTAGTGCAAAGCCATGTTCACAGCATCCTCTGTGGATCTGTTGGCTCTGTTAAGTTAAGAGTTAACGAAGTAAGTTAACGTAAGTTAACGTTAGCTAGCAGCAGGGATGGACGCCATTGTGCAAATGCAGTTACAGGCAATCGATGGTGAGGAGGAAGCGCTGCTGATTTTAATTGGCAGGAGAGAGTATAATAGCCCTGTGGTGCGGTCGTAGGCATGACAGCGCAGCTCGAACTACCTGTTGTATTAAATTAATTGATTGATGTTTAACTTGTCCCTGTGTCCAGTCCATTTCTTTATTTCCTTATTTTTTGGCTTTTTTCCCGGCCCTTTCTTGAGGGCACTCCATCCACCCCAACTCTTCGGGGGACAACTTTATTATTTATTATACGTTTGAACTATTTACAGTGCAAAATTAAATAAAAAGTGTAGTAAAATAAGAAAAATAGTGACATTTCATTGGGCAGAGAGGGGAGTAAGTAAAGTAGGGGGTGAGGAGGGGGAATGAGAGAAGCATGGGTTATGGAGTGGATGGCTCACAGGTCAATCTCCTGTGATTAGGAGCCTAGATTATCCACAAGTCTGCGCTTGCCAGTATTTTGTATATTTTTGAAAATATTTTTTTCTGTGATGTTATTTTATTCATTGCTAATATAATTGAAGGTGGTTCAAGATCATTCTGTGTAGTGTTAATTTTAGATTTCAATATTGATTTCAGCTGTAGAAATTGGAAGTGTTGGTCTGTCCCAATGTCGTATCCTTCAGTCAAATCTTGATAAGTGATTAGGCTGTTGTCTGTGAAGATGTGATGAAGATGAGTAATGCCTTTTTGTTTCCAAGCTGGAAAGTATATGGGTGATTTGCCGAGTTGAAAGTCAGGGTTGTGCCAGATTGGGGTGTATTTACAGGGGGTTAGTGTGTTACCAATGATTTTGTTGGCTTTCCACCAGGCTGTCAGAGTTGTGGAAATGACTGTATTCCTAAAACAACAGTGATGTTTTATGCTTGTGCTAAGGAATGGTCTTGTGGTGAGATTTCCATGCACATGTCCTTCTCAATGTCTTCCCAGGGGTTGTATTATTGGGTAGAGTGAATCTATTTGTAGATGTATATTAATTGGTTGGCCGGATAATAGTTGAGAAAGTTAGGTGCTTCAAGTCCTCCTTGTTTTTAGTTTTTTTGAAGGGTGGTTAAATTAATTCTTGCTTTTTTATTCTTCCAGTAAAACTTAGTAATGGTGGAGTCCAGGGAGTTTTGGGAGAATTTACATTTTGACAGTCTGATATTTTAGAGAAGGAGTCTATGAGTTTGGTAGTTGCTTGTAGTGAATTGGTTGGTTCCTGTAGGTATAACAACACATCGTCTGCATAGAGGCTGATCTTATGGTGAGTATTGTGTGTAATGATTCCTCATTTTGTCTGATTGCTGCTGCGAGAGGTTCAATAAAAAGGGCAAAAGGAGAGGGGGAGAGTGGACATCCCTGCCTGGTTCCCCTGTGAAGTGTGAAGCTTTGTGATGTTAGTCCGTTAGTAGTAACAGGGTGACGTGTATAGTGTTTTAATCCAGTGAATAAACGACTCTCCGAAACCACATTTTTGTAGTGTCTGGAATAAAAATGACCAGTTTACTCTATCAAAAGCTTTTTCTGCATCTAGTGAGGTGATTATTACATAGAGGTTTTGTTGTTTGGTTATATCCATTAGATGGAATAATCTGCGCATGTTATTTGACGCGAGGTGTCCTTTAATAAATCCTGTTTGGTCGGGGTGAATTAAGGTGGATATGACTGTTTCCAGTCTGGTCATTAGCGCTTTAGTTATTATTTTAATATCTGTGTTGATCAGTGAGAGGGGCAGTAGCTAGAGGGTAGGGTTGGGTCTTTGTCCGGCTTGCGCAGTAGTGAGATGAGTGCTGTGTTCATGTGTGGGCGGATTCTGGAGGTATGTTTTATTTCATTAGCCATTCTTATGAATAGTGGAGATATTGTTGACCAGAAATGTTTGAAGTATTCAGCAGGGAAGCCGTTGGGTCCTGGGGATTTATTGTTTGGCATCTGAAGTAATGCTTTGTGGAATTCAGTTAAGGTTAATGGATTGTCCAGTGATTGTGCATGCTCTTTGGATATTTGGGGAAGATTTATTGCATCGAGGAAGGCGTCTAGGAGCTATTTGATGGTTTTTGTGCTTAGTTTGTAGTTTGTTAAGTTCATCACTGGGTGGCAGCACGGAGCACTGGGTGGCAGCACGGAGCGCATATGTTTTGAATAAAGGCACAGGTGTAGGCTATGTTCAATCAAGGTATCTAGGTATGGGTGACGGAGAGATCTCACGGTTTTTAACGCATGAACACACGCACGTACCCTCGCTCGGTTTAAATATTAGTAACAGCATTATGAAGTAATTATTGTTTGACTCATCACTTGTATTATGCTAAATACTTGAATTAAATGGGAACTTCACCCAACGGCAGGTGACACAGACTCGACATTGTGTATTTTCTAAATTGCGCGTCAAAGACGAGGCATCCCCTCACCCAACCGAGCGTCTACCAGGACATCAGGATAGTCGCTACAGCGTCCATATCAGCAGTGCTTGGATTAATGTCAGGTGTGTATAATTTACTATAATTTTTTTTAAATGTGTCGTTGATCTCTTGAGGTGCTCTCAGCGTCTTCCCTGCTGAGTCCTTTACTGCAAGTATAATTGATTTTTCTGATTGTAATGGGATGGATTTTAGAATCACAGATGTCTGGTTGGATTGAGTTGCTAGTAAGAAAGAAATCAATTCGACTTATGGACATGTGAGAAATGTGTATACTCTTTAGAGGAGGGATGGCTCGTGCACCAGCTGTCGCCAAGGCCAAAATCTGTCGTATATTGTTTCGGTGTGTCAGTGGAATGCCAATTTCTTGATTTGCTTGTTCTGTCAATAGTGGGATTAATAACTGTGTGTGAAGTCACCTCCAATTATGATAGTTGAGTTGGGGTGATTACTTAGTGCTGAGAAGAAAGAGTGAAAAAAAGTGGGGTCATCAGCATTAGGACCGTAAATACGAGCAAGGTCATGTTGTGATTATAAACAGAGCAGTTGACAATGATGAAACGACCCTCTGGGTCTGAAAATGTGAAATTGTAAGTGAGTGGCAGTCGTTTATTAATTAAAATGGAAACTCCTCTTTGCTTTGAATTATATGTTGCTGAGAAGGTTTGAGGGAAATGTACAGATTTAAATTTGTGATGGTCGGATTCTGCTTGGTGGGTTTCCTGCTTCTAGTTCCACTATAGGTGGTTCATGATTTTAATTAATTTAGCCTGTGAGCCAGCCCCTCGAATATTCCATGTTATAAATTTAATAGGAAGCATTTAGTGTTTGTGTGTATATACAGTATGTGTGTATGGTCGTGCACGAGAGTGTGCATATATATGTGCATACAAGCGCCTGTATTTGCATGTGTGTGCATATGGTTGTGTCTGCGCGTTTGGTGTAGATATATTGGGGGGGAGAAGGGAAAGAGGGAGGAACATTAAAAGTTGTTGTTGGACAGGGAAGAGGAGACACTAAGGGAAGGGTACAGACAAACAAGACAACAAGCGACATTAACACTTTCGCGGCCACTGGGATGCGTCTAATATCACTCTAGACGACCAGCATATGTAAACAGACTTGCACAGTCCGTGGGGCTGTTTGTAGAGCTAAATCTATACTTTATAGTATTGCTATCTGTCCATTCTCATTGTCAATTGAGACCATAAACCGTCCCTTCAAAATGGATTAAAGAAATAATTTTTTCATCAATACGTTCTAATAGCTACTAACGTTATATCCAATGGCATTTCCGTTATACAAAAGCTACAGTTAAAACTCAAACTGCATATGATCGGTATGATCCTCAAGCATGTATGCATGAAAGGGGGGGGGGGGGGGGGCGGGGGACGTCGTTTCTGATGATTGATTACCAATAACCGTGTTCGTCTAAGTAGCCACATACGCTGGTCGGCTGGTTGAGTATCATAGCAAGCTCTGATCAGCATGTAATTTACGTGAAAAAGATCTTACCATGAGCCGGTTGGATCCCCCTGAGCATTTCCCAGGTATCGATCGCCATCTGGTAGATCGATATGTCCATTGGCTGATGATAAATCCCCTTATTGCATAGTGAAATCCGCGATCCAAAACGTATTCCGTGCAACAGACAATAGCGCTCGCTTCAGGTGAGTAGAAAACTACATTAGAGATCCTAAAAAAAAAAAGACAGCTTCTGCCACAGGGAACACTGCATTATCGATACAGCGCCCCTAAGAGGATCTGGCCGGTAATGCACTTTCTCGAATTCAAAGAGTAGGGTAAATCTGCAGTGCCGCTCTGCGACCTTGAATAGGTTATTAAAATGGAATAAAAGCCAAAACAACTTGCCACGGATATATCCGTCCTTCTGCAATTAAGCATGGATTCGAAACACGGATATATCCGTCCTTGGGCGCCATTGTGTTAAGACAGCACATAACCGGAGCCCATTGCTCCGTTCTATAATTCTGGCAACTTGTCAGCTAGCCATGTGTCCTGTGAAGATAATAATCAATAATGATAACATTATAAAAAGGAAAAAAGAGGGAGAAAAAAGAAAAATAATAACAATAATAATAAAGGAAATAATAAAAGAGAAAGAAAGAACAAATGTAAGAAATATATATATACATAAACAAATAAGCAAGGAAGTAGAAAGATATATAGGCTATATCAATTAGCAGTCCAATAGGGATAGGGGAGAGCAGATGTAGAGTCATTGTTCATATTCTGTGTTATTGTGGGAGGTTTACTTACTAGCTTGGAGGCGCTTAACACTTTGAATGCCACCCACGAGTTTTCTCGTGTTATTACCCCCCGGGTTGAATGCCCATCACGAGAATATTCGTTTTATTCGTTTTATTTTTTTATTAGCGATCTGAAATCATATTGCATCAAGCGAGCCTACCGTTGGAGATCCAGTCACCCCAGGCGCTCAGATGTGAAAAAAGCACCCCCTATCGTCTCCCAGATGGTAAATCACCCTTTTGGATTGGACTCAATGAAAATGAATGGGAAAAAACACCCTGCACTCCACATTTTACTTCTCACTCATGTAACCAGGGTCTACCAGCTTCACCTCTGGAGCCTCGGAAACGCGGGAATATGTGTTTTACTGTATACACGATGGATCAATCAAATGAGCGATTTTTTCGAATGGCGATCAGGAATTGGAATAATCCATTTGGATACCATCTGATCTCAGGTAAGGAATCTATGTTATCAGTATTAGGATAATCAGACCCGTTTTCATGGAAATATAAGCTTTTATGTGATTATGGTGATAGGCTGTTTGACTCTGCTCGCGGTCAGGAAATAGGAGAATCGATTTTCAACTGGCGGCACGAGCGTTCATGCGTACACATATACTATCGATCATCTAGCGTTTATTTGAAAACGATTCATAAATAGGCCGAAAAATGACAACGTTCTAGAATATTCCAGTAAAAGGCGATTATCATAGAATGTGTTGTTTTTTTCACGAAAACAAGTGATTTTCAAAATGCTAGCAAACGGAAATTAAGCGATAAAAGAACAATCTGCTACGACAATGTTGACTGGAAAATGAGTCTTTGATAAGCGACGGGCAGATTAGACACATAGCCATAATTTAAAACATAGATTAGGCGATAAAAACGTTAACATTGGAGTGGATGTGGGCATTCAAGGGGGTAAAAAGGAAAACACGGACTGGCTGTGTTAAGGGTCATGTTTTAGTTTCACCACTAGATGGCGCCAAATGATCCAACATTGTCTTCAATTGTCTTCTTATCTATGTCCAATGTCCATCATCACCATCATCATCTCTGTAATTCTCATCATCGCCATAATCATCACCACCATCATTACCACCATCACCATCATCACAATCATCATCATTACCATCATATCCCCATCACCATTGTTATCATAATCATCATCATCATCGGAATCATCATCATCATCACCATCACCACCATCACCACAACCATCATCATCATTCCCACCTGTGAGAGTATATGAGGGGGGAGATGGGCAGTATGGAGAGAGAGAGAGAGAGAGAGAGGGATGGATGGAAGAAGGAATAATGTTAGGTTGAACCATCTATGTGGGCTATCCTACTCACAACCATGTGACAACCGTTGGATCTCTGTAGAGCGTTTTTTATTTAATTTTAATTTTATTAGGGATCCCCATTAGCTGGTGCGATAGCAACCAGCTAGTCTTCCTGGGGTCCACACACAAAAAAACATACAAAAACAATCACTATTGCAAAAACAAAATTATTAAAAGTCAGTACAAACAATGCATAATGAAACTACTGTAACAATTAAGATAGCTAAAATTACATTAGTGTAAAACAAAAACAAAAAATTACTTTACAGTGTTAAACCGTCCCTTCAAAATGGATTAAAGAAATAATTTTTTCATCAATACGTTCTAATAGCTACTAACGTTATATCCAATGGCATTTCCGTTATACAAAAGCTACAGTTAAAACTCAAACTGCATATGATCGGTATGATCCTCAAGCATGTATGCATGAAAGGGGGGGGGGGGGGGGGGGTCGGGGGACGTTGTTTCTGATTATTGATTACCAATAACCGTGTTCGTCTAAGTAGCCACATACGCTGGTCGGCTGGTTGAGTATCATAGCAAGCTCTGATCAGCATGTAATTTACGTGAAAAAGATCTTACCATGAGCCGGTTGGATCCCCCTGAGCATTTCCCAGTTATCGATCGCCATCTGGTAGATCGATATATCCATTGGCTGATGATAAATCCCCTTATTGCATAGTGAAATCCGCGATCCAAAACGTATTCCGTGCAACAGACAATAGCGCTCGCTTCAGGTGAGTAGAAAACTACATTAGAGATCCTAAAAAAAAAAGACAGCTCCTGCCACAGGGAATTGATTGATTGATTGATTGATTGAAAAGTTTATTAACAGATTGCAGAATGGGTACAGTACAGTACATCTCAATACATACAATTGTTAAGGGGATGCAGACCAGAGAAAGACTTTCGTCTTGTTTCCACCAGGGTCCCCCATTTTCAATTCATCATAACATATATGACATACATGACATACAGATAGACAGTACTGCTACATCTATACATTTATGACATATCAGATTTGCAAATACAGTACTGTTTGTGATACAAAAGTGTCCAGAAAAGGAGTGTATATACATTTGGCGTAGAAACTGTACATTGGAGGAGGTTGGTGGGGTGGGGTTGGGTGGGTTGGGTGAGGGCTGTACATTGGAGGTGGGGGGGGGGGGGGGGGGGTTGGGTAGGGGACATACACACATTTTACACTGTACATTGGAATGTTGACAAAGCCTTACTTGGTCATTTACTGTACAACTAGGTTAGGACATTTGTAGGGGCCAGTTTCGAATTGCAGTCTCACGTAGGTGTTTTTTGAGAGTGTTTTTGAAGGTGGGTAGTGATTCACATTCCTTTACAGCTTTAGGCAGGGCGTTCCACATTGATGTGGCATAATTGCGAAACGTGTTTAGTCCCTTGTTTGAGCCGAATCTGGGTTTTACATGATTTGTGGAGCTCCCTCTGGTGTTGTGATCGTGGTATTCACTGACCTTTGGGAAGTATTTTGACATGTACATGGGTACCTTGGTCGCGTAGTGTATCTTGTAGACCAGGCCCATTGCAAGTTGCTGTACTCTGTCGTCTACTCTAAGCCATCCTAGGTTGTCAAAGTGGGCAGGGGTGAGGTGGGTTCTAGGAGTCAGGTCAAGTAGTAGTCTGACTAGCTTGTTTTGAGATGTTTGTAATTTGTTTTTTAGTGCCTTTGAGGTGCTTTGGTACCATGAGGTGCAAGCATAGTCGTAGTACCCTTGAATGAGTGCTCCTGCTAGAGTCTTCAGGGTATTCTTGTTTACCAGAGAGGAGATCCGGTACAAGAATCGCGTTCGTTGGTTGACTTTTTTTATTACATTGGATGCCATTTTGTCACAGGAAAGATTAGCCTCTAGGATGGAACCCAGGTAGGTAATTTCATCTTTCCTTGTGATAATATTGTCACCCACTGTAACCGAGAAGCCGTCGGTCTTGCTGAGTTTGTTATTTGAACCGAAGAGAATGGACTCTGTTTTGCCCATGTGTAATGATAGTTTGTTGTCGGCGAGCCATATGCAGATTTTGCCTAGTTCCGAGCTGAGGGCTTTTTCAACCTGTAACTTGTTCTTGTCAGAGACCAGCAGGGCTGAGTCGTCCGCAAACAGGAACAAGTTGCAGTCACAAGCTGACGACATGTCATTTGCATAAATTAGGAATAGTAGCGGTCCTAGTATGCTTCCTTGTGGAACACCACAGCTCACTGTGAGGGGGGGGGATAGGGTACCGTTTACTTCCACCATCTGTTCCCTCCCCTCCAGGTAGGATTGTATCCAGCTCACTGATAAACTATCAAAACCAATTGCTTTTAGCTTGTCAATCAGAATGGTGTGATTGACAGTGTCGAAGGCCTTTTGTAGGTCCAGCATGACCATGCCGCAGTATTTGCCCGCGTCCACCTCTTGTTTGATGTGGTCGTTCAAGTAGAGAAGGCATGTGTCAGTGGAGTGGGATGTTCTGAAGCCAGATTGGAATTCGTAGATTAGATTTTTTTCCGCGAGGTACTTTTCGATCTGTTCGTATACTATTTTTTCCATGACTTTCGAGATGGATGTAAGGATAGAAACAGGGCGGTAGTTACCCGGGTCTAATTTGCTGCCCTTTCGATACAGCGCCCCTAAGAGGATCTGGCCGGTAATGCACTTTCTCGAATTCAAAGAGTAGGGTAAATCTGCAGTGCCGCTCTGCGACCTTGAATAGGTTATTAAAATGGAATAAAAGCCAAAACAACTTGCCACGGATATATCCGTCCTTCGGCAATTAAGCATGGATTCGAAACACGGATATATCCGTCCTTGGGCGCCATTGTGTTAAGACAGCACATAACCGGAGCCCATTGCTCCGTTCTATAATTCTGGCAACTTGTCAGCTAGCCATGTGTCCTGTGAAGATAATAATCAATAATGATAACATTATAAAAAGGAAAAAAGAGAGAGAAAAAAGAAAAATAATAACAATAATAATAAAGGAAATAATAAAAGAGAAAGAAAGAACAAATGTAAGAAATATATATATACATAAACAAATAAGCAAGGAAGTAGAAAGATATATAGGCTATATCAATTAGCAGTCCAATAGGGATAGGGGAGAGCAGATGTAGAGTCATTGTTCATATTCTGTGTTATTGTGGGAGGTTTACTTACTAGCTTGGAGGCGCTTAACACTTTGAATGCCACCCACGAGTTTTCTCGTGTTATTACCCCCCGGGTTGAATGCCCATCACGAGAATATTCGTTTTATTCATTTTATTTTTTTATTAGCGATCTGAAATCATATTGCATCAAGCGAGCCTACCGTTGGAGATCCAGTCACCCCAGGCGCTCAGATGTGAAAAAAGCGCCCCCTATCGTCTCCCAGATGGTAAATCACCCTTTTGGATTGGACTCAATGAAAATGAATGGGAAAAAACACCCTGCACTCCACATTTTACTTCTCACTCATGTAACCAGGGTCTACCAGCTTCACCTCTGGAGCCTCGGAACCGCGGGAATATGTGTTTTACTGTATACACGATGGATCAATCAAATGAGCGATTTTTTCGAATGGCGATCAGGAATTGGAATAATCCATTTGGATACCATCTGATCTCAGGTAAGGAATCTATGTTATCAGTATTAGGATAATCAGACCCGTTTTCATGGAAATATAAGCTTTTATGTGATTATGGTGATAGGCTGTTTGACTCTGCTCGCGGTCAGGAAATAGGAGAATCGATTTTCAACTGGCGGCACGAGCGTTCATGCGTACACATATACTATCGATCATCTAGCGTTTATTTGAAAACGATTCATAAATAGGCCGAAAAATGACAACGTTCTAGAATATTCCAGTAAAAGGCGATTATCATAGAATGTGTTGTTTTTTTCACGAAAACAAGTGATTTTCAAAATGCTAGCAAACGGACAGCACAAGTATATTAAAAGTAGAGGTGGGCATAGATTTTTTTTAATCTAGATTAATCTATCTGCAATCCTGGATTTAATCTAGATTCATTAAAATGGCTAAAAAAAAAAAAAAAATCTGCCGAAGGCATTCAAAATATGTGTGTTCTACCCAAATAATGACCAGAAGTAAGTCCTTACTTTTTCTTTCCTCCTTACGTTTCTCAGGCCAGGTTTCCCATTACACCATGAGCCCATCTCCCGTTTCCAAAATGCATTACAGACTGTTTGAAAAAGCTGTTTTGCTATGATAATTGGTAATGAAATATCAAAATAATGTTCAATAAGATGTACTTGTGTTTAATAAATTGTTTTATTCAGAAGTTAACACAAATAAATAATATTACCAGTACAGAACAGTACAGTATCTAGCACACTCTCAGGAGCAAAACAGAAAGAAGCATTTCAAACTTGAACTATGTGACATGGCTTGACTCAATCAGTCCAATCTCTATTTCTCCTTCTTCCACCAGTCACTCAGGCAGACCAGCTTGTTTTATGTAGCGGTGTCTACTTATAGTGCTTATAATATTTTTTCCGTTGGGTGCCAGACAGGGCCAAATCCTGCCAATGCAAATCAAATTACCTTTTTAATTGGTTAATTAGGCCTATAGCTCCGGCATAAGACTGTACCACATAAAGGTAGACAAATAATTTAATTAATAGTAGGCCTAGACTACTGAGCAAGCTAAATCATAGGTTAGTTTGCTAAAATGTAACAATCAATTACCTTTTCATAAATTCAAAAACCACTCAAGAGTCATGCTCAATTCAAAATCAAAATGTCCATGTATTGGATTCAATTCAAATCATAAGCAAACATTTCATAAAACAAACAATACATTTTCAGTCCAGCATGTGTGTTAAACTCCCATAAACCAGTCAGGTCACTCAATTCAGTTCAGTCCGTGGGGCAGCGGTGGCCTAAAGGTTAGAGAAGCAGGTTTGTGACCGGAAGGTTGCCGGTTCGATCCCCGGGACCGGCAGGAACACCAACCGCTGAAGTGCCCTTGAGCAAGGCACTTAACCCCCAACTGCTCCAGTGGAGTTGCTCAGTGGCCAATGGTGTCAACTGTGGTTGTACTGGGCAGCTCCCAGGTGTGAATGGAACTGTGTGAATGTGAAGCAGGGCGTTCCTGAAAAAGAGCATCTGTGCTCAGCGAACCTACCCTGGGTAAATAAAGGTTAAAAAAAAAAAATATATATATTTTTTTTTTATAGATTAATGGCGTCAATTATATTATCGCGCGATACTAGTCTCGCGTTAACGCAGCACGTTAACGCCCTTAACGGTCCAGCTCTAATTAAAAGACAATCTATTTTCAACGTTAAGCCAAGAGAGGCGGGCATGCATACGGCTCACATTAGACCTTAGTGAGCAGCCCAGTACCAACCGTACTGCCCTGTTCTGGACCAAGTCAAGTCAAGTCAAGTCAAGAGTTTTATTTGTCACGGCATACAAGTATACAATGAAATGCGGGTGGTGGAGCTTCCTGAGGTCACCACTGGCAGCAGATGACCACATCGCAGAGCAATAGTCAAGATGACATAAAACTAAACTTTGCACTATCTGACATAAAAGGGGACATGCAACAAAAGAAGCTAATTTCCTGGAAATACCAATTGCTCTTCCCATTTTAAAACAATATAATTAATATGCTGAGACCAAGACAGAGTGCAATCCAGCATCACTCCAAGGAGTTTAGTACTTTCAACTTGTTGAACTGCCAAATTACACAAGTTTAAATGAAGCTTTGGATTTGTAGATAACCTGTGCCTTGTTCCCAGCCCAATATATTTAGTCTTGGAGATATTAACCTAAGCTGTAGGAATATTTCGCCTAAAGGTACATGCCTAAGTATATGGACGATTGCTTTACTTCTGCAAGGTCAATTAGCATGTTCTTGGTATCTAGGAACATCTAGGGACCTGGGGGTATTTCCAGTGTCAGAAATATTGTGTCTGTTACTAGGCTGAGTAAATTCTAATGAAGAAAAGGAGAATATAAATTATGATTTATGATTTTTGCATCTTTGACGAGAAAATCAAATCGGGTATGAGAAAATGCTCACTGAGCTCATTCACCACCTTATTGAGATCATGTGTACAAAAAATCTAAGCAAATGAATAAAGGGAAGATGATTAAACAGAAGGATTTGTAGATACAGTAATGAATGATAATCGATTTTAATTATAAATTCATATTTTACCTTGAACTTGACCTTGACCTTATTATGGCCAAATCATACATCTATGGATAGGGAAAATGCTCCTCTTTCCAATGGCAGGGTTGAATATGGATTTAGTAATTTAGTCAGTTTTTTACGATAATTAGCATTTTCCGATAAATTCGTATTTCCGATAAATCGTATAAAACATCGGTAAAAATGAAAATATACACTTTGACTACTGTTTTTTATAGGGTTATGGTATTTACTCTTGGCTACAATTTATTTTATTTTTTTAAACATTAACCTCTTAACATCCAAGGGCCCACATGTGGACGATTCTTTGCCGACCTCTAGTGGCTCGGGTGTGCATTTCTTTTAATACAATATACGGGTAGAATTAAAGCCCTATTTGTTGCCTGTCGATTTCCCTTTCAGGTGACAAAATCCGTTCAGCGGTTCTCGAGTTACATGCCGATATGTGAGGCGTGCCCCAAAGTACGCAAAAGTACAGATTACCACCCCAGACTCCCAGGGCTCTAGCTCAGTCAATCATTTGGCGATCTCAAAAATATTTGCACAGGGTTGTAGCCAATGAGTGTGGCTTTCCAATGATACCCCATGATATGATAATTGGGGATCTAATACAGTCTCTATTGATCGATTTATGATAAAGAAAAGCAGGGTCCCTAGGGGGACCATCTATTACATACTACCCAGTCATGCACAACTTTAAGTTCTCTGCTCAAAACTTCATTAAGTACATTGCATGATGGTGCAGCGTAATAGCACATTTGGTAGCCCAAGATAGGTCATTAGTACAGAGAAGAGCAAAGGTCCTAGGCAACTTCCTTGCGGAACGCCACACTCTAGACTTCTGCTACCGGACAGGCTGCCATTTAGATACACCTTCTGTGATCTAGAGGACAAATAACTTAGTATCCACTTTAAAGCAGAAGAGTTAAAACCATAACATTTAAGTTTCTCAACCAGTAGAGAATGGTCCAGCACATCAAATGCAGCACTAAAATCTAACAGCACAGCTCCCACCAACATAGAGTTATCTATAGCTTTAAGCCAGTCATCAGTCATCTGTATCAAAGCAGTAGAAGTAGAGTGACCAGCTCTATAGGCATGTTGAGAATCTGTTGCAAGCTTGTTTGAAACAAAATTGTGAGGTTTGGTCCGCTCCCCACCCACTCGCTCCGTTCCTTTAAGGTATTTTGTTAATTAATTGCATTCCCCGCCACACGCTTCTTTCCTGTAAGATGCCGTGTTGATTGGTGCTCTTCCCACCACACGCCTCTGGGGCAATGATCAATTTCATCCCGCAGCTGTCACAGCTTGTCATCAGCGCCCTGTGGCTTTATATACCCTGATTCCCCTAGTATCGATGTTGGATCGTTTTGAATATTCCCTGCATCTGCCTGTCTTTCCCGTCGCTGTTCCCTGTCTGTTGCTCCCCAGGACTTTCGTGAAGTATCCCTGTGGAGAACCTGATTCCCCGTACGAAGCTGCGCCTCGTTTATCTGCCCGCTTTACGCGTTGCGCTCTGGTGAGTTTTTGGAAACAGTTCTTTTGGATCACCCGTTTTTTGTGTGTTTGTGAAACACCGAAGAGATCCCGTTTTTGTTATACTGTTCTCACCTAATTTTTGTTGTTGGATTTACACTTTGGATTACCGTATTGTTTTTTCTCTGGACTCTGCTAACTGTGTGTATCACACCGAAGATCAAGTCACTTGGATATTTATTTGGATCAGTCACCTCTCTGTTTCTGTTGTGCGCTGGGCTAACTGGGATTTCTCTCTCTCCCTCCGTTTCCACCTGGAGTGTATGCTGGGAGGATCTGCAGAGCGGCTCAGACGTCACAAGCTAATTCCTCACCACCACCTACTGGGAGAATCTGCAGAGCCGCAACATTCTTCACATGCCAGATTCCCCGTTTGTTCTGTTGCTCAACCTAATTCTATCTTGTGACTCTGAGAATAAATACGCCCTTGCTTTGGCTAACTCTGAAACAACTCTCTCTGTGCCGTTGCGCTTGGGGTCGGTTACAAACCCTAACATTACGATCCAACCATGACGACCCCAGCCGACACAGAGAGAGTCAGAACAGCATTGGCAGGCCAGATAGAGTTAACCAAGGGCCACAGCCTACTGCTAGATGCGGCTGCTGTACAGGAACTCCGAGAGCAGGTCCTGCCTATTCAGGGGTCCCTGGGCTCTCTGGCTAGCCAGCAGTCTAGTATTCTCCTCCACTTACACATGCTGAGTGAAACCGTTAACACCTTGCTTGTAACCCCACTTCCTTCAGGAGCCTTGGCCGGAGCATCACCCGCAGCCCTGGCAGGGCCCGCGCCTCCTGATCCCGCACCTCGGGAGCCCCGTCTCTCCGAACCACGGCTGTTCGACGGTAACTTCGAGGATTGTGCCACATTCATCATGCAATGTGAGTTGGTTTTTCGTCATCAACCCAGTCGTTTCACTTCAAGGGGAGCCCGAGTGGCCTACATGACTAACTTGCTCTCAGGCCGGGCAGCCCAGTGGGTCACTGCCTCCTGGGCAATGGAGGCAGACTTCTGTTTCTCCTACCCAGACTTCGTGGCTGAGCTCCGCAGGGTTTTCCACCATCCAGCCCGTGGTCAGGACCCTGGAGCCCGGTTGGGTACCTTCCGGCAGGGCAGCGGCGGGGTTACCGACTACGTGCTGGAGTTCAGACTGGCGGCTACGGAGAGCGGTTGGAACGATCAAGCACTTCATCTTACCTTCATGAGGGGGCTCAACGACGCAGTCAGGGACCAGCTCGCGACCCGTGAGGAACCTGAGTCCCTCGAGGACCTGTTCAGCCTCGCCATTCGCATCGACGGACGCCTCCAGGAGAGAAGACGTGAGAGAACCCGACAGGGACCTCCAGAGGTACTCCGGACCCCCCGTACTCGTGACGGTATTGCTGGTCGCCCTGCTCCCAACACGACTGGTGGCTTTTTTCCCTCCCGTTCGGTACCCGAGGAGGAACCCATGCAGCTGGGACGTTCTCATCTTAGCCAAGCTGAACGGGAGGAGAGGTTCAGGTCTGGCCTTTGCCTCTACTGCGGTCGGGAGGGACACCGTATCGCCAACTGCCCCACCCGGCCAAAAGACCAGGCTCGCCGGGACCCCGGGAGAACCTGGTGAGACGTTTTTCTCGTTCCCAGAGCCGTGCACCACCTGGCCATCTGATGAGCGTCACCCTGGCCTGGGCGGACCAACGGGCCACGGTGGAGGCACTCATTGACTCGGGGGCTGACGAGAGTTTCCTAGACTTCGAGTTTGCTACCCGGGCCAACATTCCACTTGAGGACCTAGTGAGGCCATTGGAGGTATTCGCATTGGACCAACACCGCCTGGCTGACATCACTCAACGCACCTGCCCTGTCCTGCTCACCATTGCTGGTAACCACATTGAGAGACTCCAGTTCCTTATCACCAGATCCCCTCTTGTCCCAGTAGTCCTGGGCCGGCCCTGGCTCGCGCTGCACGAGCCCCACATCGCCTGGTCCTCCGTTACCATCAAGGGTTGGAGCTCCTCCTGTCATGCCCAGTGTCTTCAGGCGGCGTCCTGTCCCCCGCCCCGGAGATCCGTTGGTGAGCCGCCTCCGGACCTCTCGACCATACCCCCCGAGTACCACGACCTCATGGAGGTTTTCAGTAAGTCCAGGGCTCAGGCCCTTCCGCCTCACCGGCCTTACGACTGTGCCATCGACCTCCGCTCAGGGGCTCCCCTTCCCGGCAGCCGCCTCTACAGTCTGACCGTCCCGGAGAAGGCAGCGATGGATCAATACATCTCTGAGTCCTTGGAAGCAGGACTCATTCGGCCTTCCTCCTCTCCTGTGGCGGCCGGTTTCTTCTTTGTTGGGAAGAAGGACGGACACCTTCGACCCTGCATCGACTATCGCCAGCTCAACGAGATCACCATTAAGAACAAGTATCCTCTACCTCTCATGAACTCCACCTTCCAGCCTCTCACCCAGGCTACCGTCTTTACCAAGCTGGACCTCCGGAGTGCCTACCATCTAGTCCGTATCCGAGAGGGCGATGAATGGAAGACCGCCTTCAAGACTCCCAGGGGCCACTACGAGTACCTGGTGATGCCGTTCGGCCTCACCAACGCTCCGACGGTATTCCAGGCGCTCATGAACGACGTCCTTCGTGACATGCTGGAGGAGTTTGTGGTAGTATACCTAGACGACATCCTCATCTTCTCCAAGACCCTCGAGGAACACATCCAGCATGTCCGCCGTGTGCTGGAGCGCCTCCTCCACAATCGGCTCTTCGTCAAGGCGGAGAAGTGCCGATTCCACTCCGACTCCGTCGATTACCTGGGCTTCATCGTGGAGAAAGGCTTGACCCGAGCTGATCCTCGCAAGATCCAGGCCGTGGAGGAATGGCCGGAACCCACCTCTCGGAAGGAGTTACAGAGCTTCCTCGGGTTCGCCAACTTCTACCGAAGGTTCATCCGGAACTACAGTCAAGTGGCGGAACCGCTTACCAGACTGACCTCTCCCGCCCTGCCGTTCGACTGGTCCCCAGCGGCGTGTGCTGCGTTCCGCTCCCTCAAGAAGAGGTTCACTTCCGCCCCGATCTTGCTCCATCCAGACCCCAAGAGACAGTTCATCGTTGAGGTGGACGCCTCGGATACTGGACTGGGAGCTATCTTATCCCAGCGGTTGGCAACGGACCAGAAGGTACATCCGTGCGCCTTCTACTCGCGTCGGTTCCTCCCTGCCGAGAGGAACTATGACATCGGCAATCGGGAGCTGCTGGCGGTTGTGGCTGCCTTGGAGGAGTGGCGTCATTGGCTAGAGGGGGCCGAGGAGCCGTTTACCATTTGGACGGACCACAAGAACCTGACGTACATCCGTGCTTCCAAGCGCCTCAATGGCCGGCAGGCAAGATGGGCCAGCTTCCTCAGTCGGTTCGATTTCTCGCTAACGTTTCGCCCTGGTTCCCGCAACACGAAGGCCGACTCCCTGTCCCGGTTACACTCCAAGGGGGCTCCAACCACTGAGGACCCGACTCCCATCCTCCCAGAGGCCAGGGTGGTAGGAGTCGTCACCTTGGGCATCGAGGGGGTGGTAAGGCGTGCCCTACGCTTCCATCGCGCTCCAGGCAATGTACCGGTTCATAGTCTCTTCGTCCAGTGGGGCCATACCAGCCGGTTCGCCTGCCACCCGGGCGTTCATCGCACGTTCTCCTTCCTGGCTCGTCGATTCTGGTGGCCCACCATGAGGAACGACGTCAAGGAGTTCGTACTGGCCTGCGCAGTCTGCGCCCGCAGCAAGGCCTCCCACCAGGCACCCTCCGGGCTATTACAGCCGCTTCCCATTCCGGGCCGTCCTTGGTCACATGTGGCGCTGGACTTCGTCACGGGTCTTCCCTCCTCCCAGGGGAACACGTGCCTTCTGACCGTGGTGGATCGGTTCAGCAAGGGGGTTCACCTCGTGGCCCTTCCCAAGCTTCCCTCGGCGGCCGAGACGGCGAACCTCCTGACACACCACGTGTTTCGCCTCCATGGTTTTCCCCAGGACGTCATCTTGGACCGGGGGCCCCAGTTCACTTCCCAGGTATGGCGGGCTTTTTGCAAGGGATTGGGGGCAACGGTCAGTCTTTCCTCTGGTTATCATCCCCAGACTAACGGACAAACGGAGAGGATGAACCAGAGCGTGGAGTCTGCTCTTCGGTGTGTGGCTGCCGAGAGACCAGCTTCTTGGAGCCGTTTCCTTCCCTGGGTCGGGTACTTCATCAACTCCATGGTCAGTTCCGCCACCGGCCTCTCACCCTTTGAGGTATCCCTGGGCTACCAACCCCCTCTTTTCCCTGCACAGGAGACGGAGGTGGCAGTTCCCTCCATACAGGACCACCTCGACCGGTGCCGTCGGGTCTGAGAGATCGCCAGGACCGCGCTGCTCCGGTCATCAGAGCGCGCCTGTCGTGGGGCTGACCGGCGCCAGGTTCCTGCGCCGACGTACCACCCTGGGCAGAGGGTGTGGCTTTCCGCGAGGGACCTCCCACTTCGGTCCTCGGCCAAGAAACTTAACCCCCGGTTCGTCGGACCTTTCGAGGTTCTGAAGGTACTCAGTCCGGCGGCGGTGCGTCTTAAGCTTCCTGCGTCCATGTACATTCACCCCGTTTTCCATGTGTCCCGGGTTAAGCCTGTCTCTCTCAGTCCCCTGATGCCTCCTGCTCCGGAACCACCTCCTCCCGAGATGGTGGACGGTCACCCCCAGTGGCAGGTCCGCCGGTTGATGGGCGTTCGACGGCGGGGTCGGGGGTTCCAGTACCTGGTGGACTGGGAGGGGTACGGTCCGGCGGAACGGAGCTGGGTCTCCCGCCGGCTCATCGTAGATCCCGGCCTGATCACCGACTTCCATCGTGCCCATCCGGGCGAGCCGGGTCGGCCTGGTCGCCGGGTGGCTCCCGTGGAGGGGGGGGTACTGTGAGGTTTGGTCCGCTCCCCACCCACTCGCTCCGTTCCTTTAAGGTATTTTGTTAATTAATTGCATTCCCTGCCACACGCTTCTTTCCTGTAAGATGCCGTGTTGATTGGTGCTCTTCCCACCACACGCTTCTGGGGCAATGATCAATTTCATCCCGCAGCTATCACAGCTTGTCATCAGCGCCCTGTGGCTTTATATACCCTGATTCCCCTAGTATCGATGTTGGATCGTTTTGAATATTCCCTGCATCTGCCTGTCTTTCCCGTCGCTGTTCCCTGTCTGTTGCTCCCCAGGACTTTCGTGAAGTATCCCTGTGGAGAACCTGATTCCCCGTACGAAGCTGCGCCTCTTTTATCTGCCCGCTTTACGCGTTGCGCTCTGGTGAGTTTTTGGAAACAGTTCTTTTGGATCACCCGTTTTTTGTGTGTTTGTGAAACACCGAAGAGATCCCGTTTTTGTTATACTGTTCTCACCTAATTTTTGTTGTTGGATTTACACTTTGGATTACCGTATTGTTTTTTCTCTGGACTCTGCTAACTGTGTGTATCACACCGAAGATCAAGTCACTTGGATATTTATTTGGATCAGTCACCTCTCTGTTTCTGTTGTGCGCTGGGCTAACTGGGATTTCTCTCTCTCCCTCCGTTTCCACCTGGAGTGTATGCTGGGAGGATCTGCAGAGCGGCTCAGACGTCACAAGCTAATTCCTCACCACCACCTACTGGGAGAATCTGCAGAGCCGCAACATTCTTCACATGCCAGATTCCCTGTTTGTTCTGTTGCTCAACCTAATTCTATCTTGTGACTCTGAGAATAAATACGCCCTTGCTTTGGCTAACTCTGAAACAACTCTCTCTGTGCCGTTGCGCTTGGGGTCGGTTACAAACCCTAACAAAAATACTCTTGAATTTGTGAATGCACCAACTTTTCCATGATTTTGCTCAAGACAGGTAAAATACCTATATGTCTAGAATTTCCCTCATTAAAAGCAGCTTTGGTGTCCTTAGGTAAAGGAAAAACCTTAGCCTCCTTCCACATCTTTGGAAATAGGCCCACATCCAAACATATATTCATAATATGACATATAGGAGGTGCTATGATACCAGCAGTCATTCTCAGCACTTCACTATCCAGGTTATCTAGGCCTGCTAACTTACTATCAGGAAGCTGATTGTTGATATACAGCTTGTCCAGTACGATTGTTGCTTTCTGGCCCTTCTCTCTTTGCTCTTTTAGTATGGGGGTAAAGTTGTCTTCTCCTCCAGAGGATCTCAGGGGGGTACTGCTCATTGATAGAGAATGGTGTATTCTTGAGCTCCCGTCCATGAGAGAGAATTATGTCTTTCATCTTGAAGTGGGTCAGCCTGGCCACAATCGGTCTGGGTCTGTCATCTCTTTTTTTAGAGAATCTGTGGGCTCTTTGGAAGTCGATCCTTTGGATTAGGTCTTCGGTCATGTGTAGGTTGTTTCTTAAGAAGCTAAACACCTTCTTTTCTGTTTTGAGGTAATCCTCTCCCTGCTCTTCATCCACGCCAGTAATTACAATATTATTCCTCATACTGCGACATTTCAGATCGAAATGATGCAGTGAGATGTTTGTTTTGGGACTCTAGGGTTGCTGTGGTAGTAGTTAGGCTCTCTACCTGTTTGCGGAGCTCACTGTTGTCCTTCTGTACATCCATGATGAGTTTGTTGTTGAATTCCATTGCTATTTTCACTGCCTCTATTTCGGAGAAAGGTGCATATATCTTGTCCAGATTATCGAGTTTGCTGAGTTTTCTTTCGATGCTGGCCAGCCTCTCACTATCCATGATAGCTAGTTTGGTGGTTTGAGAAGATGCCAGGGTATTGCTGATTTTAGAGGGTTGAGCATCTTCCTCACTCTCTGTGGAAAATGCATCCCCTCTTACTCTCTTGTTGTCATCTGACATTGTCAGAAAGGCGTTGTCTGTATTTAACGTTAGCTATTTAGCTAATGTTGATAGCATTGAATAGCATCAACGCTAGCTGGCTGGCTACAACGAATTCTCACAAGCTGGCATCGTAAAATCTCAACACCAACCATGGGAATACTGTTTACTAAATTATGGAGGCTTTTTAATCGTCAAGGTAAGAGAGGATTTGTCATGATCAACTGAAGGCGTATGCTATGGAACAGTCTATGTGCTTGGCTACTTAGCTAGCTTATTTGGGTTTTCAGAAAAAGGCCCGCTATGTGACGCTATGTGACTCTAGCTAGTATCGTATTGTGTATATCACAGTAGCCTCCAGGTGTTTAATAAACACTTCTAGCCAGGACATATCTGGACATATAAGACATATATGTATCTTTTTTGTTGGCTGGGTTTGCGCATGCGGATTAAGGGAGAGGTGGGCTATCGTGTCATCGGCCCAGGAAAGATGCGCAATGGCTTGTAAATACGGGAACGCAAGGCATGGTGTTTTCAGATTTGTTCACTCTGGGACCCGTTTTCAGAAAATAGCGTATTTAAGGCTCCCAGAACGTGGTACCATGTGAACGAAACGTGCATATGATCAAATATTTTGGCGGTTACACCCATAATCGTATCCATCTGGACATGGTTCTAGTAACCTACTGTGTACACCAATAGACAGTAATCAAATCAAATGTATTTGTATAGCCCGAGATCACATGGAATAGCCCCCATGGGCTCTACAAGTCTTCTTGTACAAGTTAAGAAGAAACATCACCACCGCCACGCCCGCCAGTCTGCCACAGGATGTATGCATCCTCTGTGCTTCTCTACATGAACTGTTGCATCAAGTCTGTTACTTCACAGAAGTCCACACATCCCCAAACCAGAACCCCTGGATGACTGGCGAGGTTCGTCTGGTGCTGAAGGCTTGTGCATTCAGATCTGGCAACACCCTGGCCTATAGCCAGGGGTGCAGTGGTAATTTCAGAAGTGGTTGTACTCTGTTTTAATGACACCACGTGCACATGTTCCCTCGCGTGCGCACAGAACAGATGATTATTATGCATAAATAGTAGGAAACATGTTTGTATAGGAAATTACTAGTTTTAGTTTAGTTTTTGTAAATATTGCCTTGAAATAGAGATGCTGAAAAAGGTAGCAGGATTTAGCATTCAATATATAAAGAAATTATATTGTCAGCAACCATTTGTGAAAGCCCTAAGGTTTAGTGCAGTTCACATAGCAGCAGTTTTAAAAGACACTTTTATTCATTCATGTTTATACTGGTCCATATTTGATATTATCATTAAAGTGACAGTGTATGACAGTTTACACACAGTCAGGGCTGGACTGGGACCAAAAATCGGCCCGGACATTTTTTATTCTGACGGGCGCGATAGAATGATGTCAATTGTTTGACGTGGTCTGCCTGGGAATTGTAGTCTTTTTCCAGTTTTTTTTTAACGTAGGAAGTTACTCTAGACCGGAAGTTACACGCTACTTTTTATTTGGTGTTGATAAAACAATAAATAACTGAACCAGCATAATTTCAATTCGATGCTAAATAAACTTTTACGCATGCGTAAAATGTGCCAGATTAAATTTTACAGGCGTTGCATTTTTATCAATATCTTGGCCATTTCTTGTGCTAGAATCAAACGGAAAAAACTGGACGGAAGTGCCAAGAGAGGCAGAAGTTGACTGCGAGAGAAGAATACTAGAAGAAGAACGAAAGTGAGAGAGAATCCGTTCACAAGATCATTTCTGAGGAACACACGTTTTTCCAGCCAGCAAAACTTTAGCTTTAGTAGTTCGACTTATAACAGTAGTAGTAGCCTGTATCCTATATAATTGTATTTGAATTCACCTTGTTTTTCTGTTTATTTACATTGAGTACAGCTTGTGTTATATTACGTTTTATTGTATTTTCTTGTATTTTTTTTTATGGCCATCTTGGTCTATGTCATTTGTTAAGTAATTGGTAAAGTATATTATTATATACTTATTGTTATGTGTCTTGTAAGCCCATATGGGCTGGGCATACATCTGTATGTAAGACACGAAAATAAAAAATATCAAATCAAATCAAATCAGTAGCAGTAGTAGTAGCAGTAATAGTAGTAGTAGTAGTAGTAGTAGCAGCAGGGGTGTAGCTCCAGATTCTGGGCCCCATGAAAGAATTTATTTGTAGGCCCCCAGTGAATGCGAGCGTACGTAAGCGCGCGAGCGGAATTCTTTTTGGCCATTTTTTTTGGCCATTTTTTTATTGATGAAAACGCATAATATGGTTTTTACCTATACATTCGGATCAGCAGTTCAGCACCTGCACTGTTGGTGGGTGAGCCTAGTAAAGGATGTCGCATTGCGTTCATCTTCAATGAATGGACCAATGCAATAGTCTACCAAAGCCCCCCCTCTCTCTCTCTATATCTCACACACACACACACACACACACACACACACACACACACACACACACACACACACATACACACACTTCAGAAACAAACATAGTATCAATGAGAGCATCAATAATACACCTGAGTGATGTCTAGTACATTTTTTTTTTTTTTTTTTTGCCCTTGGAATCATCCTAAACTACCCCCCCCCCCTCAGCTGCGTGTAGCTTAATCCCAGCGGAAGAGTGCCAGAACGCTTACGCATTCTTCGCCGCACGCCAGTACGGTAATGCGCATTTCCTTTTCCTTCGCCCAGGTGCTGAAATGGAAATGCATGTAGTACATTGCAACACAACGCAGCATTTCCGCGTACATTGCAACATAACACAACGCAAGCTGTCAACTGTACTTTACATATTATCCAAACGAGGACCACATAATGTTATTTCCCTGTACATTGTAACATTAACACAACGCAGCTGTCAACTGTACTTTACATATTATGGAATACATGTATATTATCGCTACGCGATTCACTCGCTGTCGCCGCTGTCAACTGTACTTTACATATTATCCAAACGAGGACCACATAATGTTATTTCCCTGTACATTATAACGTTAACACAACGCAGCTGTCAACTGTACTTTACATATTATGGAATACATGTATATTATCGCGACGCGTCGTCACAGACTAAACAGTGTTCTGGATTTTCCTACAATGGATTATTGATTGTAAATTGAACCCTTGCACTGAAGAACCATTATGAATCTGTGTTAGAAAATGTTTTGGATCTAAATCACTTGGAGTTTGAAAGTGATATCAGAAGAAACTACTCAACCTCGGCTGTCTTTAACTATGAGTGAACACAACACTCTAACTTACCATGTTTAGATAATGAAGTACTCAACCTCTACTGTATTTAACTATGAGTGTAACTGTGGCCATTATATGGTTTCATCATTTATATGTTATTTCAGTTTGTAAGTGTAATATTTGAGAATGTATTTATGTTTCATTTCTTATTTTATTTATTATTTAATTTGCTACAATTTATAATATATTCATTTTGACGTCTGGTCATATATGGTGTCCCGTTAGGCTGCTGTCGTGTTTTTACCTTTGGAACTGATTAAGACACCTGCGAGCAAGCGGCAGGGATGGTCGGAGACTGGGACTGATTAAGACACCTGCGAGCAAGCGGCAGGAATGGTCCGAGACGAGTTGTACAGGCTCTCTAAATTCTAAGAGTGTACCACTATGTGTAGTGTACCACTATCAAGACTGTTACCAAGAACAGAAGAATAAGACCCCTTTTTATGTAGCATGCAGTCAACGAGGTATTTAATGTTTGTTTGTATTTTGCTTTTCTGATGTGTTGTTTTCATACCGTGTATATTATTGTTTGTGTTGACCTGACGCGACTCATGTTTCTGTTTAAGTTTTCACGGTGGATTGGAGGACCAAGCCTTTAATAAACCCGTCGAAAGGAAACCACTTGTGTCTGCAGTGCTTGGAAGGAGTTACAATGAGTGAACACAACACTCTAACTTACCATGTTTAGATAATAAAGCACTCAACCTCTACTTGTCTACTGTCTGACTGAACACAACACTCTAACTTATCATCTTTAGATAATGAAGTACTCAACCTCTACTGCAGTGGCGGCTGGCCACCGGGGGCGCTCACCTGTTAAATGAGAGAAGAAGAATTTTTTGTTTTGTTTTTTGTTTTATAGCCCTATAAATAATATAAACATGTTTAAAATGAATAATATTTACTCATTTTAAGTATGTTTGTGTTTCCAATGCACAATATAACGTTAATATATAAAATAAAAAATACTCGTTTTCCTGAACAGGAAGTGACTCACTCCTGCCGCATTTCTCCTAGCCGTATTTCTCGGCCCGGGCTAGACGCAATAGCGCTCTGAGTGCGCGTCACTGTTTGATCACTGTATCCGTCGCAGCCAATCAGTGCGTAACGCGCTGTGCGTTGAAATATGATGTATTATGTTGGAAACCGGGCGCGATTTGAAGCGGTCTAGCCTAGCAGCGTCAAGAATTTCCGTAGCCGCATTTCGCGGAGACGCTCTCTGATTGGCCGACGTCAGTTTTTTTTCGTAGCAGCATTTCGCGGAGACGCTCTCTGATTGGCCGAATCCACTTTCTATGTTCCAATTATAGCTTATTCTAGGTTGGTGGTAGAGATAGTTGTGTTGTTGTGAGATGCAGCTATTTGTCTTAGAGCGTGACTGCAAGTTCTTTCGACGGTTAAGCTTAGGCACTCTTTCAAAGTTGGTTAAGGTTAGAGTTTGTCTTAGAGCATGGCGATAGAACGCCAGGTAGTTTGCAGTCTGAAATGGACAAAGAAATCAAGTACTGTCTTGTTGTGTGGTGCTAACAGCTAACAAGCTATATGGCGGATGCAGTCTGGGCAGTGGACAGTGGTCTGGATATACATCATCAACAGCGGATTATACACTTCATCAAGCCCACCACATTTCAATTAAACAAAGTGAGTTTATGCTGTTGTGTTGTGATGCAGCTATTTGTTGTTAGCTCACACAATACTTGTTGGCTATAAGCTATATATGGATGCAGTGTGGAGGGATATGCACAATGGACAATGGAGTGGATATACTTTATCAAGCCCTTCTGCCTGCTCTGCTGTCAACTTAACAACAACAAGGTAGATTTGCGATATCGCTCTCTCTCTCTCTCTCTCTCTCTCTCGCTCTCTCTCTCTCTCTCTCTCGCTCTCTCTCTCTCGCTCTCTCTCTCTCTCTCCCCCTCTCTCTCTCTCTCGCTCTCTCTCGCTCTCTCTCTCTCTCTCTCTCTCACAATCCTGTGTCTCCGAGAAATGCGGCTATGAAATGCTGAGATGATAATAGCACTTCAAAACGCGCTGCTGTGTTGTGAACTATATAACATTAATTTCGCTGTTGCTGATGCATAATGTATGAATGAATGAATGGTGAGTTGTTTAAAATGACAACATATACATGTGTTAATTATTTATTGGATTGATCCGAGAGACAGAGAGAGAGATTGCTCCAGAGCATTTATTAACATTACGTGACCTAACGTCAGTTGCGACCAGTGTTGGGACTAACGCGTTGCAAAATAACGCGTTACAGTAACGAAGTTACTTTTGGCGATAACTAGTACTCTAACGCATTACTTTTGAAATTCAGTAACGCTACTTTTTTTTTTTTAAACTTTGACCAGTCAGCTGGTTCTTTTCGCGTTTATCGCTTTTTCTGGTCAAGTATGACCAACAGAAACAGGTTGAATGGGGGGAAAGACACTCTGAGAAAATACGGCTAGTCCGGGAGTCGAACTCGCTACCCCAGATCCGTGACGCGCACGGTTGTCCCCGACGCCGAAATAGCGTTCGAGGTACGCGGTGAGCTACTGGAGCACCCCAGTAACGCTACTTACGTTACTGAATGGTTCGTCACTGCGTTATTTGCGTTATATACGGCGTAAATTGATAGCGAGCGGTAGTGATTATTATTATTATTATTATTATTATTATTATTATTATTATTATCCTCATATCCTGTCTGGCTCAGGATCTCGTCTGGCTGCGGGGAAACGCTATGCTGGGGGCGTTGTAGCTCTCTCCCCAACGATACACGGACACAGGTCGGTTCTTTTTTAAACGGGCGTTTATTGTCTTGGGCTCATCACCATCCTCGTCCCTCTCACGCCGTGAAAACTATATTTATTGGATGAACACAGACACAGTACAAAGGCAATAGTTACAATACAATTGCAACGGTTACAATAATACAACGGCGCATCAAAATGCATTTACTCAAAGAAATATAATACCTCGTTGGCCGCTTGTCAGGAAAAGAGTTTCTTGAATTCTTGTCCTATTGAATACCTTTGTTTTGACCGTCTGCTACAAGCGCTAGACGTCCATAGATATCAAACTAAACCGGTCGAGCAGCTTATAGTCTTGCTCGACTGTCCATCAGAGTGCACCTGCTCTCTCTGTCTATTGAACACTTGCAACATGAGGTAGACATTTCCGGTTAAATGTGACGCTCGTGACCTTGTGCCTATCACGTTTTAACTTTTGACCAATGAATTTAGCCTTTTACAACAAATTATTTATGTATCACATTATTTATCTAATTATTACTTTATGCTTGAAAATAAGAAATAAATCATTAATCAATTAACTATAAAATATAGAATAGTTATGCAGCAGCACTTACACTCCCACCAAATCACTCATTAGTTCTGAATGTGGGATTTCTTTCAAACGAAAATATTAAAGCACCAAAATAAAATGTTCAATGAATGTGAACCTAAGTATGTGACTTAGTTGGCCTCAGGTAAGGTAACTACCTTGTGAATAGGCCTTTCAAGGTGAACTGATCTGGTGAGTGGTTTGCCCTTATCAAGTGTAGTGTCAGTGACTAGTAACTTCAGCTTTCGCACCATTCCATCTGCACTAGGGTGAGCTTCCACAACCCTGGCGAGCTTCCATTTGTTTCTTGGTGAGCTGTCATCTTGTAGAATCACAATGTCATCTACTTGAGAATTTCGTGACGTTCTTTGCCATTTCTGTCGTTGTTGGAGGTTGAGCAGGTATTCTCGCTGCCATCTTTGCCAAAACTCATTGGCTAAGAACTGCACTCTTTTCCACCTTTTGCGCAAGTAAAGGTCTTCTTTGCAGAACTGTCCAGGAGGGGGTAGAATAATTGATGATTTCATGGTTAATATATGGTTGGGAGTGAGAGGTTCTGGACCGGTAGGATCATGAAGATGTTCAACACTTAGTGGTCTGCTATTGATTATGGCCATTGTTTCATAAAGAAATGTCCTCAGAGTTGTAGTGTCGAGTCTGCTTGCGGACTTGTCAAGCATGGCAGTCAGGATACTTCGGACCGTTCGAATTTGGCGCTCCCAAACTCCACCCATATGGCTTGCTGATGGGATATTCGCTACAAATTCACAACCGAATGCTCGTTGGCGTTCTTGATCCATTCCTTTGAGCAACTCAGAAAGCTCTCTCTTAGCACCCATGAAATTTGTTCCCCGGTCGCATCTTAGTTGTCGTACAGGACCTCTGATGGCTACGAAGGTTCGAAGTGCATTCATGAAGGCGTCTGTTGTCATGTCCTCTAGTGTCTCTATATGTACTGCTCTGGAGCACAAGCAGGTAAACAACAATCCGTATCGTTTTAATTCCCTTCTTCCTTCCTTTACAATGAAGGGGCCGAAACAATCAATACCACAGTAGGTAAAAGGAGGGGATGTCTCTGTTCTCTCTTCTGGCAAATCTGCCATTTGTTGGACCTCTGTAGTTCTTCTGTATCTCCTACATCTTACACACTTGTAAATGTGTGAGGAGACCACATTTCCACAACCTAAGATCCATATTCCATTTGCACGCAACTCGTTCATGGTCATGCCTCTTCCTTGGTGTTGTACACGCTCATGATGATGTTTGACGAGCAGGGCTGACACATGAGATTTCTTCGGGAGTATTGCGGGATGTTTTACGTCGTGGTGCAAGGCTGATTGGGATAGCCGTCCTCCCACCCTGAGGACATTGCTCTTGTCCATGAAGGCATTCAACTTGTGTAACTTGTTGTTCTTATTTAGGTTGCTTTCTTTCTGGTGCTTGATTTTCTGGATGTCCTCAGCGAAGGCTTCTTCTTGCGCAAGTTTGACTATGAAGATTTCAGCTTCTCTTCTTTCTTCAAGGTTAGTTGCTGTGTTTGTTCTTGTCTGAAGTCCCTTGAATTCTTTGACAAATCTCTTGAGTCTGGCGATGGCGCTCACTGCTCTGGACCAGTCAGAAAATCTAGTGAAGCGATTCACCATTGATTTAACTTCTTTCGTCGCGACTGCATGCACATAAGCATTGCGAAGCTCAGGGTCCGTCGATTCTACTTCTCCCACCATGTCCTCTTTGCATGGAATATTCTGATGCCAAAGAAAGTCGGGCCCTTTCAGCCAGTTAGACTCCTTCAGTTGAACTGCTGTCAGTCCTCTTGAAGCAGAGTCGGCTGGATTGTCTTCGGAGGCAACATGTCGCCATTGTTCAGGACTTGTGCTAGATCTTATGCGTTGTATCCGGTTGGCTACGAATGTGTGAAACCTCTTGGCGTCATTGTTCACGTAGCCAAGGACCACCTTGGAGTCAGTCCAATAATACTCCTGCAGGTTTTCTATCTCAAGTTCCCTTTTGATGATATCACCGTTTCGGACTGAAGTCACAGCTGATGACAATTCAAGTCTTGGGATGGTTGTTAGTTTGGTAGGGGCCACTCTTGCTTTCCCCATGATGAGTGAGCAACTGATCTGTCCTGTTTCGCTTATTGCGCGAAGATATGAACATGCACCGTATCCACTAAAACTTGCATCGGAAAAGTTGTGAAGCTCATATCGCATGACCTCGCCAAAGCCTGAAGGAAGGTAGCTTCTTGGAATTTTCAGGGCTGCCAAGTGAGGCAAATCTTTAAGCCATGACTCCCATTGTGGCAGTATGTGCTCGGGAAGATCTTCATCCCAGCTGACCTTGTCCCTGCATAGTGTCTGAAGGATCTGTTTGCCTACGAGTATGAAGGGGGCCACAAACCCTAGTGGATCATAGACGGAGGCGACGGTTGAGAGAACCCCTCTCCTTGTCAGTGGGTTTTCCTTAACTATGACCCTGAATTGGAATTCATCTGCTTCAATACACCACTGAACGCCAAGTGCTCGCTCGACGTGGAGTTCTCCTAGGGCCATGTCTAGGTCTTTGGTTTGTGCACGTTCTTCAGGTGGTATTGCAGCAATCACTTCCTTATCATTGGACACAAACTTATGCAGACGAAGGTTTCCTGTTCTGCACAAGGCTCTTGACTCTTCCACAAGGTTTATGGCTTCAGCAGGTGACTTCACACTTATTAAGCCATCGTCAACGTAGAAGCTTCTCTGGATGAACTTGATGGACCTTTCACTGAACCTTCCATGACCCTGCGATGCCAGATGTTTGAATCCAAAGTTGGAACAGCCGGGGGATGAAGCTGCCCCAAACAGATGCACCCTCATCCTGTACACTGAGGGTTTGGAGTCCAGGTCGCCGTTGTCCCACCAGAGGAACCTTAAGTAGTCTTGGTGTTCCTTTACAACGTGAAACTGATGGAACATCTTTTCAACGTCACACATTATGGCTATTGGACCCTTTCTGAATCGACATAGCACTCCAACTAAGGCATTAGTCAGGTCTGGTCCAGTCAAGAGGTGATCGTTTAGAGATGTTTTTTGGAAGTGTGCTGAACAGTCAAAGACCACACGGATCCTCCCAGGTTTATGGGGATGATAGACTCCGTGATGCCAATCAAAAGGCCTACTTCACAATCCAATGGTGGTGGAATCTTGTCTGCCAATTGCTCCAGGTGAGGCCATTTTAGAGCCGTTTCAGAAGTTGGAATGTGCAACTTGTTTGCTGGTATGAACTCTCGTGTGAAAACTGGTGGCAATGGAATCAGTTTCTCTGAGTTGTATCCTCTTACTTGCAGATTCTTCAGTTTCTGACAGGGTATGACTGTTGATCTTGCAGACATTGTGGATAGCCGCAAGCTGACACTCTCCTTGTTTGTGTTGAGGTTTTGGGCCACTTCGTCTAAGATGAAAGTTGTGTCGCTCTGCGTGTCTAAGAGCGCATAGACAAGGATTTCTTGATCTGGCTGTGTCGTGGATGAAACCCAGACTGGTATAATTGAAGATGTTTGTGTACTTAGGTTTCTTTGCATGACTCTGTTGATAGTTGCTGTTGCAGCTGGGGCCATGTCTTTGGTGTCTGCCCTGTCATCTCCCTTTAGAGGTGTTGACCTTTGACGTTCTTTAAACCTATCGTCATGCAAACATGTCGGATGTCTCCTCTGACACTCTTCACATGTGCTCTTGTTATCACAGTTTCTTGACTGATGACCAGTTTTCAAACATCCAAAGCAAAGCTTCTCTGCCTGCACAAACTTGACACGATCTTCAACAGTCTTTTCACTGAACGTTCTGCACTTGGTGAGGCCATGTCCTATTCTTTTGCAGAAGACACATGACGGTATGTTGCTCGGTGTTGTATTTGTGGACAGTGTCTTTGCTTGAATGGTCTGACTTCGTGGATAATTTGGTTTCTCGCTTTCCAGACTCTTGATCGCTTGTAGTGAGGATATGGGATCGCACGCAAGATCGGCTTCCTTTGATAGGAAATCGACGAACTTCTTGAATGGTGGGTATTCACCACTTGCTTGCCTGACTTCCATCACCTTGCGGTTCCAACTGGATACCAACCAATCTGGTAATTTCAGCAGGATTTTTTGACTCTCATTGCAGTCATTGAGAACTTCCAATGCCTTAATGTGGGGCATTGCGGCCTGACAGCAATTCAGGAAGTCTGCAAAGTCTCTTAGTTCACAACCATCTTTAGAGCTTATCTTTGGCCATCCATGCAGCTTGTCTCTGAATGACTTCCCAATTATGAATGGGTCTCCGAAACGTTTTTCCAACAGCTGCCAGGCTGAGTCGTATGCTGCTTCAGTGCCTAATAGGAAGAATCCTTCGACGGCTCTCTTTGCAGCGCCACCTAAATACTTTCTTAGGTAGTACAGTTTTTCATTCTTTGGGATGTTCTTCCTGTCTATTAATGTTTCAAAAGATAGTCGCCAGTCATTGAATTTCAAAGGATCTCCAGTGAATAATGCAGGCTCTGGTGTTGGAAGGCGACTGGCACTTATGGCTTCTGCTAGCATGTTGACCCAATCAGAGCTGTTCTGCATTTGAGGCATGGGCATTGATGTTGGTGGAACTTGAGGTGTCCATTGCAGACCTTGGAGACTAGGAGCTTGACTTTCTACCAGAGATTGAGGAATGAATGGTGGACTTGAAGCATGGAGGGTTTGAGTAGTGTTTGGCACGGCTTGAGGGATGAATGAATTTGTGAGGTTGAACACTTTTAGTTCTCCTGCTGGTTCAGCTTCCTGCAGCAAATTTCCAACTTCGAAGTGGTCTTCGACTTGATCGTAGACCTTAACTCGAGCTCTTGCAGCATTGAACTTCTTGACTTCCTCTAGACGTTCAAGCCTTCTACGCTTGTCTTGCATGGCTTGTTGTCTAGTTAGGTTCTCAGATTCAAATGTTGCCAGCCGTTGTTTATCTTCAGATTCTAGCCTTTGAAGTTCTGTTGCCTCCCTCTCCTGTTCATCCAACACTGCCAAAACTTCCTGGGATGCGGCAGCTTCAGCCGCAGCCTCGTTTCTTTTGAATGATTGGATGCTAGAGTGGGTGGAGACAGATCCTGATCGCTGAGTCATTGACTTTGATAAAGAACCTGTTGAGTCTAGGATTGATCCAACATCAGGCCAAGGTTCTTCCCTTTCAACTGCTGTATGCCCTTTGAGTTGCCTTTCTGCCTTTTGAATAATGAATTCTGAAAGAAACATGCACGTGTCAACTCTGCGCCGCAGGTCTGGTTCAGGAGTTTGTGTTCCACGTAACTCTTCATAAATTATCTTTACATCATGACAAGTGTCTTTTATGTTGCTAATCAGCTCATGCAATTCCTCCTCAGAGGCCTCATCGGACAATATTTTCTTGCATATTCTGGCATGACACCTCCACTTCTCATAGAGGATTATGTATCGACGGTTTACACTCTTCAGCCTTTCTTCTTGAAATCCTATTCCCTTTTCTGTAAGGGTTCGGGTTCTTTCACCTCTACGTAACTGTTCCACTTCTTCTGTAGATTCAGTGTCTTTAGCTTCAGGCTGAGTATGTGATTCAACATTTTGACGGCAGGTCTCAGTGTCTTTAGCTTCAGGCTGAGTATGTGATTCAACATTTTGACGGCCAGTGTCGGACATCTTGACTTAACTTGGATGGCTGTGTGTAACTATTGAGCTTGAACTGGATTTGTATTTATAAATGTATGCAGTAAGTCAAATGTGAGTAGCCATAAAGGTTGTTAACCATATAAATACCTTCTAAGAGAAGACCTCAATATTACATCAAATAACTGTTTCAGCATTTAAACCTTTAGACTTCAAGTTGACTTAAATTCAAAAACAGTATAGGATTTGAAATTACTTTGACACAAAATATACAAGTATAAAACACAATATCTGAGTGAATATGACCAGAAATGCCTTAAATCCCTTATTTCATCTTCTATCGATGGAGTTACCATTTAAATGCACTTAAGTTGCCCTTTAAACTAAGTTACAATCACAAAACACAAAATTGTCTTAATTTCAGTTTTGGGTGGAATATCCTTCTTTGGGGTGGAATTCCGCTTTGCAGCACATTCGCGTCTAGACTAAGCAGTGGCACAGTAACGTTAATAGATCTGAGTCCTTAGTTGCAATTTCAGTTAACCACTTCTCACACCACTTTGACTTGACTTTAGTGGTAGAGCACTTATTGGCTTTGACTTGAAACTTGCGCTTTCAACACAGTCTAATAATTACTTTGCTTGCAGTTGGCGGTTGTTATGCCGACAGCTTATCTGATGCTGGGTCTCCGACGCCGTTGCGCTGCGCCGGCTGCAGTCTTCTCATCTCTCCTACCCGCGTAGAGCAGTCGAGTTTTCACTGTAGCTCTCTCCCCAACGATACACGGACACAGGTCGGTTCTTTTTGAAACGGGCGTTTATTGTCTTGGGCTCATCACCATCCTCGTCCCTCTCACGCCGTGAAAACTATATTTATTGGATGAACACAGACACAGTACAAAGGCAATAGTTACAATACAATTGCAACGGTTACAATAATATAACGGCGCATCAAAATGCATTTACTCAAAGAAATATAATACCTCGTTGGCCGCTTGTCAGGAAAAGAGTTTCTTGAATTCTTGTCCTATTGAATACCTTTGTTTTGACCGTCTGCTACAAGCGCTAGACGTCCATAGATATCAAACTAAACCGGTCGAGCAGCTTATAGTCTTGCTCGACTGTCCATCAGAGTGCACCTGCTCTCTCTGTCTATTGAACACTTGCAACATGAGGTAGACATTTCCGGTTAAATGTGACGCTCGTGACCTTGTGCCTATCACGTTTTAACTTTTGACCAATGAATTTAGCCTTTTACAACAAATTATTTATGTATCACATTATTTATCTAATTATTACTTTATGCTTGAAAATAAGAAATAAATCATTAATCAATTAACTATAAAATATAGAATAGTTATGCAGCAGCACTTACAGGCGTGTTTTGTTTACTATTCCTGATCCTGACTGATAATGGCAGCGCGCGGCCCAGCTACTCGCGTATTTCTCTTTTGTCGAGCGAAAAGAAAATAACGTTTTAGTTATGTCATTTGTGTTTTGGCTCAAAGATACTGGAGTCTAACGTTAACTACCAGGACTCATCCAAATCCACTCGCCACCCGCGTAGAATGATACCAGGCGACACACAGCAAATGGGACGGAAAACTTTTTCAAACTACTTGGAGAGAGAATATACAGTACAACATGGAAATGAGATAAAGAAAATGTTTAAGGGGCTGCTGGACTAACGTTACATCTCGACACTGGTGAGTGCAGTGATGTGAATGTAAATGAATGGAAACTCAAGTTGATCAACGCATTTTGACTACAAATCTGCCAGGGAATCTCATCAATACTAATCAAACAATATAAATATAGTCCTTTCATGCACAATTGATATCCTAACTATTCTAACGTTGCAATGCACGATTGATATCTTAAACAACGTTGCAAGACGGTTATAATGAAACGCTCCGGCGACAGATATCAAGGCTGTTCCTCAAGCACTTATTTTCAACCTAGAACCTAAACGTGCATGCGCGCAACCTAAACGTGCATGCGCGCAACCTAAACGTGCCTGCGCTCAACCTCCCGAGCAATTAGGCACGGTGCATTTCTTATTACGTCGGGACATTTGTGTTTGTGTCAGATTTGTGTTTGTATCTATTCTAGACCACATTGCTTAGCAGAGTTCAGTGATGTGAATGGAAACTGTCAAGTTGATCAACCGATTTTGAGTATCTGTATCTGCATGGGAGCAATTTTTTTCTTCTTCAAGTAACTAAATAGTTACTTTTCACAGTAACGCATTACTTTTGGGTGTAAGTAACTAGTAACGTAACGGAGTTACTTTTGAAATGAGTAACTAGTAAAGTAACTGAGTTACTATTTTTCAGTAACTAGCACAACACTGGTTGCGACCCACCAATGGAAGATAGTACCAGCCGCCACTGCTCTACTGTATTTAACTATGAGTGAACACAGCACTCTAACTTACCATGTTTAGATAATAAAGTATAACCTCTACTGTCTTTAACTATGAAGGAATTACAACCTTTATTTAATGGTTAATATTTTGTACCTCGGCGCGGCTGAATAACAGTAGCAGTGATTGCCTGCTGCGTCCATCGCGTGTATGTGATTAATATGAACCAAAGCGTGTTAATTATGAACCAAAGCGTGATTAATATGAACCAAAGCGTGTTAATATGTGTCGAACCAAGCGGGGATCTCATGCGCATGCGTGCGCGAGCACCTCGCGGGCACCTCGCGAACACCTGGGCGAAGGAAAAGGAAATGCGCATTACCGTACTGGCGTGCGGCGAAGAATGCGGAAGCGTTCTGGCACTCTTCCGCTGGGATTAAGCTACACGCCCCCCAGCTATGCCCCTGAGTAGCAGTAGTAGTAGTAGTAGTAGTAGTAGTAGTAGTAGTAGTAGTAGTAGTAGTAGTAGTAGTAGTAGTAGTAGTAGTAGTAGCAGTAGTAGCAGTAGTAGTAGTAGCAGTAGTAGTAGCAGTAGTAATAGTAGTAGTTTTAGTAGTAGCTATCCGGTGCTAACATGAGGCGAGGTGAGCGTGTCTGCTCTGTGCCAATGTGGAGCTCTCTCTCTATGCTGGAGAAGAGGACATGAGAGAACTGCTCAAAGAGAAGCCGCCTATTCTCAGTCCTTGCCCCACAATGGTGGAATGAACTACCCATCCCAGTTAGGACAGCCAAATCCCGTCCAATCTTTCGCCGTCGACTAAAGACTCACTTCTTCAACCATTATCTGAAATGATAAAAAAAAATTAAAAAAAATCTAACCCTGACTAACCTTACTGTCATGCACTTGTCCTAACCTACGCTGTAACATGCAACACTTTGATAAACATTGTTACTCAGCTGATAGAGTTGTACCCTTCTTGCTGTCTTGTCGTACAGAACTTGTAAGTAGCTTTGGATAAAAGCGTCAGCTAAATGACTAAATGTAAATGTAGGGGAGGATACAGATGTTGACGATCGATATTTTGTAGATGACAACAACGAGAGGTAAAGACACTTATTTGACATTTATTGCTTTTGTTTAGTCAGTCACACTCTCACTGTACTTGTTGGGTTTGCAAAGAAAGGCTTGCACATGATAAGTTTACATGATGAATGCACATGATAAGTGTACATGATGAATATACATGATGAATGTACATACATGACAAGTGTACATGCTAAGTGTACATTATAAATGTACATGACAAGTGTACATGCTACGTGTACATTATAAATGTACATGATAAGTGTACATGATGAATGTACATGATAAGTGTATGATAAGTGTACATGATAAGTGTGCATGATACGTGTACATGATGAATGCACATGATAAGTGTACATGATGAATGCACATGATAAGTGTACATGATGAATGTACATGATGAATGTACATGACAAGTGTACATGCTAACTGTACATTATAAATGTACATGACAAGTGTACATGCTAAGTGTACATGATAAATGTACATGATAAGTGTACATGATGAATGTACATGATAAGTGTACAGGATAAGTGTACATGATAAGTGTACATGATAAGTGTGCATGATAAGTGTACATGATAAATGTATATGATAGGTGTACATGATGAATGTACATGATAAATGTACATGATAAACACTCTTTGGATTGTAAATATGTGTATATGTGCTGTGCTGTGTGCTGTATAAGATAAGAGATTCCTTGTTGAATGTTGAAAATAATGTGCTTTTTATTGTTTTCTACAGTGAGGAGCAAGGAGCAGAAGAACTGCCTTCAACCAGTTCAGTGCAGGCGAGACATGGAAGGAGGGCTAACCAAGACAGGTGAGAGACTGGACATCTAGGGGGGCAGGGCGTGCCCAAGCCCGGTCCAGGTCAAGAAATGACCCAGACAGGTGAGAGACTTATTATGGATGTTTATTGCTTTTTTATTATTACTAGGTTTGCAGACTTTGTACGCAATATATACAGAATGGAATATTCCCCATTGCAATGTTTAGTGCAACATGTTTATTCGTGTTGATACACAGGGTCTCCATGGTATCAATGGTGAAATGAGCATGAAGAGCTGCGATGTCGCCCTCTGTCTCATTATAGACAGAAACTGTTTTACTGCGTGGCACAATTGAGCAGTGTCTCTCACACACACACACACACACACACACACACACACACACACACACACACACACACACACACACACGTACACACGTGTGTAGTGTATTTTTTTTTATGATCCGCCTCAGGCATCCTACACTCTATATGACTGCACTCTAGTCATATGTGTACTGTATGTATATTGAATATCCCACTTTACTTATTTTTTTTACTTTTTTACTGTACATTTTTTTGTTTACTTTTTTTTGTTAAAAAAATTACTTTTACTGACTTTTTGTTAAAAAAAAAAAAAAAAAGCATGCTGGTGATAATTTCCAGTTGAGAATAAAAATTTCGTCTGTGTTTATTACCTGTGTATGGAGAAAATAATGCTTTGTAAATTGAATTCTGTTCTGTTCTCTTTTGTTTATGTAAATGAGGGTGCATTTCCACTGTTTTATATGCTTGATTGAATATGTTTGTATTGGTTCACTTCATAGTAAAAAGAACACATTTTCTCAATCCGATTTTGTGTTTTACATTATGCAGTATACAGTATACAGTATTATACAGTATGAAAACTAACTGTCAGGTCATATATGTGAGGCTGTGCTGAAAACATACCATGGTAAAACATTTTAAAATGGGAATTATACAATTTAAATCAAAATTAGTTAACATTGAAAATATCCCACAACTCCGAAGAATGTCTTGATCCTGTTGTTTCTATTTATTATTATTTATTTAATTGCACTATTGTACTCGAGGACACTGCAGATTTTGTTGTATGTTGCTCTGTTGTGTATAATGACAATAAACTGAATTGAATTGAATCAAACAGACAGTAGAATATATACATTTAGTATCAAACAATTGTACATTCGACAATTGTGTAATTTATTTTACCTAAAATATAAAGCCACCTGAAAGGTAATAACACGGGTTATAAAGGAATGGTTGAGGTGCACGTGGTTATTTGAGTGATCATTTTACTGGAGCAGTCGGAATAGGCCACGCCCCTCACGGCTCCACCGACACAAGCACGTCGCTGATTGGCTACCAGGAGGACGGGGGTACCTCCCCCCCCCTCTCTCTTGATATCCCTACCTTGCAGCGACGGCGCAGCTCAGACCAGATCACTGCTGCTGGATTCATTTATTGTTTTACATCTTTTTGTTTTTTTCCTGGCACTGTGAGCTGGGGAGAGGGAGGGCTAAGAGAGGAGCGCCTCTTCAGAAAAGTGCAAGAATAAAGCGTTTGCTTTGAGCACACTTTTACTCGGCTGCTGAAATCGGACAAAATAGAGGCACCGGAGAAAAAGACTACTTTTATTCAGAAGAGAGAGAGAGGGGGGAGAGGGAAGCCGGACTCTATCGAGTGCATCTTCAGGTGTCGACGGGCGGGATTAGAACCCCCGACCATCTCCCAGCCAGCAGGGCTCTGTGCTCCTCCTGGGAACCTGTCGTCTCAGGGGCGATGGAGAGACTAGAGACAGAAGAGCAAGAGGTACACAAGAGAACACACACGTAGAAGCACTAACCGTTATCTATCCTAATTAAGTCTCCTAACTCTAGTTCTTATTGTAATGTATTGTTTGCTGTGTTGCTACTTTGCGTCAATTTGATCTCGACATGCAGCATGAAGGAGATTATTGGACTAGACCCGACCCGAGAGGAGACTAACTATTTATTATGTAATGACTGGATTCCGAATTCCAACATGCTTCATAAGATATCGTGCTATATGGCAGTAGGAGTGTTGTTATTATTATTTTAAAAACGTTTTACGTTGTTGTGATGTATTTTCTGGACCGAGTCGCCTCTCGGTCTGTGTGGAAGCGGGGTAGATTTTTGCTTAGTCATTCTAGAGACCCTGCCGCTCTCCTCGGATACATTATATTATAATATACAACTCACAAACATACACGGGGGAAAAACGTCCACGCACGTATATAAATCGCGCAAAAAATTAATATGTCGAGGGCAAAAAGTGTTTTGAAGTAAAAGCAGGTTATTCTGATGGTCGCTGTTTTGGTCGGGTGTGTCGGGGCTCGGGATCCCCCTCCTGCAGCCCGCAGCTTGTGTGCGTCGACACTTACTACCCCCGTAATAAGTAACACACATACTAACCTGTTCACAGACTGGACTGGTAATCTGTTATCTAACCCTGAACGCTTGTGTGTCTGTATGGGTGTGTGTGTTCTGAGGTCGTGCAGTAAATATTTAACATCCATTATTATCGCGCACAGAGAGAGAGAGAGAGAGAGAGAGAGAGAGAGAGACCCACACACACACACGCACACACACACACACACACACACACACACACACACACACACACACACACACTCATCATTATTAAATAGATACATGCTATCTATCGGTATCAATCAACAGATTGCAAGCTATGAGAGGCAGAAGATAACTTATTTATAACTAAAAGAGTAATATTAATAGTAACCAAACCTAGTAATATAATACGTGTTGTAGAGTGCAGGAGTGTCTTGGGGGAGAACAGTCTACACTAGTACAGGGCTCTATGGAGAAACCATGGCACTCCCCTGACTAAAAGTATAATGGAGCTCTATGGAGAAACCATGGCACTCCCCTGACTAAAAGCATAATGGAGCTCTATGGAGAAACCATGGCACTCCCCTGACTAAAAGTATAATGGAGCTCTATGGAGAAACAATGGCACTCCCCTGACAAAGTATAATGGAGCTCTATGGAGAAACAATGGCACTCCCCTGACTAAAAGTATAATGGAGCTCTATGGAGAAACCATGGCACTCCCCTGACTAAAAGTATAATGGAGCTCTATGGAGAAACCATGGCACTCCCCTGACAAAGTATAATGGAGCTCTATGGAGAAACCATGGCACTCCCCTGACTAAAAGTATAATGGAGCTCTATGGAGAAACCATGGCACTCCCCTGACTAAAAGTATAATGGAGCTCTATGGAGAAACAATGGCACTCCCCTGACTAAAAGTATAATTGAGCTCTATGGAGAAACAATGGCACTCCCCTGACTAAAAGTATAATGGAGCTCTATGGAGAAACAATGGCACTCCCCTGACTAAAAGTATAATTGAGCTCTATGGAGAAACCATGGCACTCCCCTGACTAAAAGTATAATGGAGCTCTATGGAGAAACAATGGCACTCCCCTGACTAAAAGTATAATTGAGCTCTATGGAGAAACAATGGCACTCCCCTGACTAAAAGTATAATGGAGCTCTATGGAGAAACAATGGCACTCCCCTGACTAAAAGTATAATGGAGCTCTATGGAGAAACCATGGCACTCCCCTGACTAAAAGTATAATGGAGCTCTATGGAGAAACAATGGCACTCCCCTGACTAAAAGTATAATGGAGCTCTATGGAGAAACCATGGCACCCCCCTGACTAAAAGTATAATGGAGCTCTATGGAGAAACCATGGCACTCCCCTGACTAAAAGTATAATGGAGCTCTATGGAGAAACCATGGCACTCCCCTGACTAAAAGTATAATGGAGCTCTATGGAGAAACCATGGCACTCCCCTGACTAAAATTATAATGGAGCTCTATGGAGAAACCATGGCACCCCCCTGACAAAGTATAATGGAGCTCTATGGAGAAACCATGGCACTCCCCTGACTAAAAGTATAATGGAGCTCTATGGAGAAACCATGGCACTCCCCTGACTAAAAGTATAATGGAGCTCTATGGAGAAACCATGGCACTCCCCTGACTAAAAGTATAATGGAGCTCTATGGAGAAACAATGGCACTCCCCTGACTAAAAGTATAATGGAGCTCTATGGAGAAACCATGGCACCCCCCTGACTAAAAGTATAATGGAGCTCTATGGAGAAACCATGGCACTCCCCTGACTAAAAGTATAATGGAGCTCTATGGAGAAACCATGGCACTCCCCTGACTAAAAGTATAATGGAGCTCTATGGAGAAACCATGGCACTCCCCTGACTAAAATTATAATGGAGCTCTATGGAGAAACCATGGCACCCCCCTGACAAAGTATAATGGAGCTCTATGGAGAAACCATGGCACTCCCCTGACTAAAAGTATAATGGAGCTCTATGGAGAAACCATGGCACTCCCCTGACTAAAAGTATAATGGAGCTCTATGGAGAAACCATGGCACTCCCCTGACTAAAAGTATAATGGAGCTCTATGGAGAAACCATGACACTCCCCTGACTAAAAGTATAATGGAGCTCTATGGAGAAACCATGGCACTCCCCTGACTAAAAGTATAATGGAGCTCTATGGAGAAACCATGGCACTCCCCTGACTAAAAGTATAATGGAGCTCTATGGAGAAACCATGGCACTCCCCTGACTAAAAGTCGTTTCAAATGAAAACGGCTGGATGTCATGTTGCTAAATCAGCATGGCTGTGAGTGTGAGTCTTTCACCTTTTACATCTAGCTTTGGCATGGATTCATTGTTTAGATCGCTAGCATGGCTAACAAATGCAAATATATTGTAGTCTGCCCCGTTCTGACCATGATTATGTACCTTTTTGCCTCCTTGATGCGTGCACACTGAGTCTGACGTGGACGAGAAACCATCTATACACCAGTGGTTTGGTATTTAAAGGGGACATTTATCTTTTATTCAACATCCTTGAATGGGGCCCACACTCCAGTCTACTCTGTGCAAGTCCTGAAATAAATGCTGAAACCTACTTTGGTGTTTACTTCAGGGCTTGTATAGCGTGGCCCCATTGACTTTACATGGGTTTTGTCTACAACATTATGAGTAGAAAATAGTTCTAGTCGTCCAAAATCTGAACTTCCCCTTTAAGATGTAGAGGCTTTGCACAGAATGTTTGCCAAGTTCTATGTCTTCCAACATGGCTGCCCGTAACAATGGGTAACCACTTTCAAGAAAGAAAACAACCAACTTACGGGCGGCTACGTGGCGTAGTGGGCAAGGCGCTCACCACGAAATGCTGGAGACGCTGGGCTCGTCAGTTCGAGCCCAGCGCTCCACATTTGCTTTCAGTTTAGCTGGTCGTCCGTACTAATACACATTGGCCGTATTAGGGGGTGGGAAACTGATGGGTGGGGATCGGGCGTTGTGGACAGCGACTCCTACAGGTCGGTTGGTGCGCCTGCGCAGTAGAATCAGGAAGTGTCGGGGGCAGCGTGAGCCTCCCACGCGTTACTCCTCGCCACTGAGAGATTGAGCTGCGCAGGTGAAAAGATGCGACTGCTGTTATAGTCAGGTTCACTATATACTTTCGTCGGATTTTCTTGGTGATTTGCAATACTATACATTTTTGGAAAGGGAATTGTATAAGGAATAAGAAAATCCATGTTTACATTTGCCCAGATGTCTATAAGGCGGCCATATTGGAATTTCCAAAATGGCCACCGTAAAATGTAGGTTTTGTAATATCTCGGCTTCTAAATGAGCTAGAACATTGATTTGAACTTCTAAACCTACATTTTAAGGGTCAAGGAATCCAATGATGGTAGTTACAAAGCTTCTACATTTTACATTAACCCTTCGATGCATGAGTGGGTCGAAAATTACTGGGAGAAATGCTAAATGCATGATTTCTTTTTAAGTATACAAAAAAAAAATAGATTTTATTATCTTTCATCAAATAGTCTATAATAAATCATTATCATATATACATGTAAAATATCTATAAATTCAGCAAAAGGCCAATACAAAAGGCCAATACAATTATAATCTGATGCGAGCCCCGCCCTCAAAGGTGCAAGGCCACACCCTATAGCAATGGCCTTGTTCTTCAGACTTCTCTTCAGATATTCTCCTAATATTTGTTGTGGACCACACATAGCCTACTATATGTGAAGTGTCATCCCTCAACATTATTCTACCCAGCATTTGATACATGTAGCTTTGACATGGCCCTCTATGAGAAGGTGGTGCAGCTCCTAGATGCCAGACCTGACCTGAAACAGATGGTTGTTCCCAGACTGGGTGAGCTGCATGTCGTCATGGCTGCCCTCAGAGCTCTTGGTGCCTCCATGGAGAATTCGGGTATAGAATGATGATGCCTGGATGGAAGCAGATGTGTATGGTCCTGCCACAACAAGGCAAATCCTGAAATGCACACACTACAAGCGAGCTCTCCATGCCCACATCTACTCATATGTAGCACTCTATGAAATGGCTCTAGAGGAATTCTTCAAGGACAACCCACAACTGAAACGTGTGTGCCTGAAGACAACAGAGGGAGTAGAAGCTGCCTGCTCGGTAGGTATAGACATCAAGGCTGAATCTGTGAAGCAAGTCAACAGCACCCTCATGGAAGCCTTGACCACTGCTGAATTCATCACAGCATTCCAAGAATGGGAGGAACAAAAATCCAGGCATGCAATGTTCAAGGCCATGATGAGCTACCTACATCGGGTGGAAACAATCCTGTTCTTCGTAGCAGCAACTCGGAATGCTGACCTTGAACTCCATCTGCAGGCTGGAGAAGCACTGAGCAAGCTGTTCTTTGCAATGGATCGCATCAAGTACAAAAGACTCTGGCCAAGATACATTGCAGACATGCATGACTTGAGGCTCAATCACCCTCAGACCTGGGAGGAACTACGGGCAGGTAATATATCAGTCACCAAGAGTGTCATTCCCTTTGTGTCTGTTGGGGCAGACCACGCATGCGAACATCTGAACAAGCTGATGAAGATTCGCTCTGGGATTATTAGCATCTCTAACAATGCCAATGCCAGGCAGAGATTTTTCTTGGTCACACCAGAACTTTCACATCTGTCGAAAGAGTTCAAGAGTCAATTTGACATGGAAGCTGACAGAACCACGCAGCACCATGAGCTTGGGCCAAGTGCAGTCAAGAGGGCACATGGTACAATCGACAAGATCAAGGCAGCCATACTCAGTCATGGAAACCCCTTTACTACTGAAGGTGACCGGCTGCACAATGTAATCACGCACGCCTACATCCCAGATGAGTATGTACCACATATCTTGAATGCTGATGTCACTGGCCAGAAGTTGTATGAAGACTATGTGTCAGAGCGGATCAATGGAGATGTCAGCCTCTGGGCCCCTGTAAAAAAAGAGAACAATAACATGTTCCTGTCTGGGAACAAGAAGATTACAGTGAAACTCAGAGACAATACTGTGGATTTGAAGGAGACCAAGGACCTGTTTGCAAGGCTGATGGTACTTGCCAGGTCAAACCGAGACATCAACCAGAAAGAGGCCATAGGAAACTATGAATTCACTCTGACACCAAGGGCATTGTTCCCTCCTGATGGAACAATCCTGCCATGCTATGACAAGTCCAAGTTAATCCATCTCCTTGAGAAATTGACAAGAGAAGATATGCCCCATGAAGATCCTCAGCTTCCTCAAGCTCGAAGTACTACCCACCAGGATGCAATGGATACAGGATTCACAGACCCCACATCTACTGATCAGCCAATTCGAAAGATAGCACTGGTGGATGGCATGGTGCTTGTGCAGAGGCTGAGCACAAAACTAGCCACTGTGGTGACAGTCAAGGATCTGAGTGGCTACTTCAATGACAGACTGATGTCACTAACACGAGATTATGATGAAATAATCCTTGTATTCGACACATACAGGACAGATTCTCTGAAGAGCGCAACCAGAGATAAACGAAGACAAGGAAAAGCTATCCAATACCAAGTCAGAGATGACACCAACATCAAACACATGCCACTGAGCAGGTTCCTCTCTCATGACCAAACAAAGGCCGATCTGACTGACTATCTTGCAGCCAAAATACTAGAATACAACAGGGGATCCTCCAAGCTGATCATCACGTCAGCTTCTGGGCACACTAGGAGCAACAAAGACCTACTCTTTGAAGGAAATAACCATGAAGAAGCAGACACACTGCTGATCCACCAAGCTATGCTGGCAACACACCGGAACCCAGCTGATGCACAGTTGATGTTCTTCTCACCACATTTTTGGCGGCCATTTTGAAAATGCACCCGGGCAAATGGAAACATGGATTTTCTGAATCCTTATACAATATCCTTTCCAAAAATGTATAGTATTGCAAATCCCCAAGAAAATCCGACGAAAGTATATAGTGAAGCTGACTACATAATTTTCGACCCACTCATGCATCGAAGGGTTAATGTAAAATGTAGAAGCTTTGTAACTACCACCATTGGATACCTTGATCCTGAAAATGTAGGTTTAGAAGTTCAAATCAATGTTCTAGCTCATTTAGAAGCCGAGATATTACAAAACCTACATTTTACGGTGGCCATTTTGGAAATTCCAATATGGCCGCCTTATAGACATCTGGGCAAATGTAAACATGGATTTTCTGATTCATTATACAATTCCCTTTCCAAAAATGTATAGTTTTGCTAATCCCCAAAAAAGTCCAATGAAAGTTTAAATCACTTTATAATGAACCTGACTACCGGAGGGGACTTGTGCTATGTATGACTTAGTCCACATTGCAGCCGGCTTGTGGGAGGCAAGAAACAGCGTCCGTGACAGGGGAGGGTTGAATTGGATGATACGAAATTGGGATGGGGGAAAATATAGAAAATGGGAGAAAAAGTGGATAAAAAAAGAAAACAACCAACTTACGTGTAGTGGTAGAGCAGGTAAAACACTGGAAAAGCACAATATTACTGTTCTACTGTGACTTGTTTACAAGGGTAATAAGACACCCATTTGTAATTTTTTTGTTGAGATGTTTTTCATATATCAACACACAGCAACTGTTGGTTTGCACTGTTTCTTCCAAAATGGAGGACAGATGGGCATTCTAGGGGTGGGTGTAGAGCCATATGAAATCAATTTGATTATTTTCCAAATTCCATTTGATTTTTCCCCAAATTCCGTTTTTTCCATTTTAATATTTCAGAATTCTGTATTTTGCCTTTTACGCCCACCTATCAGAAATAGTGTCTAATACGTGGGAATGAATAAATGTCCACAATTTAATAAGCTATAACAGTCCATTTAATGTTTTTAAGTGCTGCAACTCAGAAATACAGTTCAATTTTACACAATATTTTTCAAATAATATTGTGACAAAATAAAAATACACATTTCAAGTGATCACAATGTCAGTAGCCTAGCTATATCTATTCTATTGTGATGGAATATAGTAATGCATATTTTATGCACCTTTAGTTTATTTCATTTATAAAGGACAGTGTGTAGGCCTACTGACAATCATTTGCAAATAGATGGGTGCACCAGATTTAGCAAGAAGCTATAATTTCCATCTATAGTCCTATGTACTGTAACGTTACATAGCTATTTAAATCACAATAGTGTCAGTGATTTGCCTCGCCCTCTAGCTGTATCTATTATGATCACCAGAGATCATCGTTAGAGAGCTGGTGTGTTTTGGGAAGCACAGTCCTTGTTCCTGACATGGCTTTTGAAGTGATCTTCGCACGTGTTTTTGCGGGTCCAGTCCACGGGGTATGTTGACAGAATTGGCAAAACACCTTATCGACTGAAGCATAAAAGTCATTAGGATACTGCTCTGCTCTGAATTTAGGGCTTATTGCGGAATTTCTTCCGACGTTAACGTTAACGACGCACCGAAGCAGCCAGACGCTTGGACATTTCTCCGTGTTGTGTGTAACACGCTGTAGCGTCCCCGGTCATGTTCGCGTTGCACCAAACGTTCCATATTCTCCCGAACACGGAATTTCAGTCCAGATTAGGGCAAATTCTGCAATATTCCACGTTTTACAGTTGATTAAATTTTTATTGGTCAATTCCGCATTTCCGTCCGCGATTCCGTGAATGCGGATTTCATATGGCTCGTATGGCCTAAAACGTATATATCACGGATTTGTGTGTGTGCATGAACCAAGAAACCGACGAAGACTGGAGTAACATTTGTTGCGTTGGAATACAGCTACCTTAGTGTCATCTAAAAGATAAAACAATGGTTTGTGTTGGAATACAGCTACCTTAGGCCATGTCCAGACGAAATCGTCTCAAGAAATAAGTGCGTGCCACAAATGTACACAATAAATGTCTTTCCTGTTTTAGACGTCGCTCTTTTATTTTGAAACCCCCCGACCGGAAGTGTTATCGTTGTTTGTTGCTAGCAGAATAACTTGTTTTGAGCTAACGTAACATTAGTTTCCAAAGGAGAGGGGAGAGAGAAACCACGGCTCACATGCGCAAAATGCAGCTACAGCCTACAGGCAATCGATGATGAGGAGGATTTTAATCGGCAGGAGAGAGAGAAAGTGTCAAAGCCGTATATAATATGGTGCGCCCAGCTCAACGACCTAGTATTAAATTAATTGATTGATGTTTAACTTGTCCCTGTGTCCAGTCCTTTCGACTAGCAAACATTGTCTTAACGTTATCTCAGGATACCACTGTCTATTGTATTTAGTTGGTTAGCTATTTAGCTAATGTTGATAGCATCAATGCTAGCTGGCTGGCTACAGCTCAACACCAGCCATTATTTACTAAATTATGGAGGCTTTTTAATCGACAAGGTAAGATAGGATTTGTCATGATCAACTGAAGGCGTATGCTATGGATAGAGCTGCCGCGGTATTGATGTTTTCCTTACCGCACACATTTGCAATATATTTCCTACCGCCGCGGTATTACCGCACACACACACACAAAAAAAAAAGTTTGAATGCATTTTTTTTGTAGTCTACTCTTTATATAGCATATAGCCTGCCTCTAGTCTAAATGTCTATCTTTAGAGGATGACTTTGCAGCATGAATATTGTTTGGGATTCGGCAAGCACGCATTCGTTATTAAAAGTGAAACACGGATTCGAAGTCTCCCCTCGGTGTCGCGCCCGCCGGTTACCCCCCCGACCCTTTCTTCTTCTTATTATTATAACGTTACTACTTATGATTACAAAGGCATTCGATTTGTGGCATTAACGTTAGTATAGTTACACGTTCGTATTTACCGGACCACATAGCAAGGCAAGCGTTACTCAATTAATATCTAAGTTCCTTTCTTTGCTCAGAGCGTGCCGAGTTGTACCCATTCTGCGGTCTGTTAATAAAGTTTTCAATCAGACAAGTGTATAGAACGAAGGGCTTTTATTATAACATTTTGTTGCAGTAAAATCATTATGCCTCGTTCCCTGAGGAGCGACGGCGTCGGTAATCCACTCCGGTCTCCGGTGGGAGCTAACGTACTATTAGCCGTGTTGTGATGGCTGAGATTCAGGAAGTAAACGCACTGCAAGATGCTCCAAGCATGTGACGCGTATCTCTTCTGACCAATCAGTGGTCTGCAGTGTTTCATGTGACTTTTCTGGTACCCAATAGGGTCGCTTGGAATCTCGACAGAGAAGTAGGGTATATCTGCAGAGCCGCAAGCCCAACGAGAGCGTAATAATAATAATAATATAATAAAAAACAGCTGTGATGCCGGTATTCAGCCCAACGCTGCGGTGGGCATGATGTAACAGCGATACCGCGGTAATACCGATACCGCGGCAGCTCTAGCTATGGAACAGTATGTGCTTGGCTACTACTTGGGTTTTCATAAAAAGGCCCGCTATGTGACGCTAATCTCTAGCTAGTATCGTGTATTTCATCACAGTAGCCTCCCAGTGTTTAACACTTTGAGTGCAGACGACGTGTTATGTCGGTATTTTTCATCAACCGAGTCTCCCGTTGGTACAGCAGCCCCTCTAGGAGCTCCGATGGGAAAATACCGCCCCCTATCGTTTATCCCTGTGTAACTGCAGGCCATTCGATTATACTGGTGGATGTGTGGTGGATGTGTGTGGGGGGAGTGTAGTGGCCGACTGTCATTCCTCCATGTGCTGACAGGCGTCCACGATGCACCCGTAATTAATTATCTACTCAGTCCCAAAGTTTGTGATGTAAATATGGAATGTCCCAAGTTGCTGCGGTTTACAGGGTTTTATTGTTGTCCAAAGGTGAATGAAGGTGAATGAAGGGTTAAATCAGAACAGTTGTCAATTGCTCCATTTGTCAGTTCCAAACGGTGAGACAGGTATCGCACCAGCTGGCCTATGACGAGAGGCTGCCACTCTCGCCCTAGCAAGGAAGGCAGTGAAGCATGACTGGCACATCCTACACAACACCACAACAACAACAGCACCTATGAGCAGACTCAAGTCCCGCCACCCCTAAAACAAAGTGGCACAATAGATGCTCCGTTCCACCACTGAGGACCTATCCAGAAATGGATGGCTGGCGGCAGCCTGGAAGAGAGAGTGGGAGAGTGCTGGGCCAACCCGTATCCACCACCACATCTGGGATCCAGGAGATGGCGCCACAGGAAACGATCTTCCACGCCGGCAATGGGTTCTGCTGAACCGTTTAAGATCTGGGGTTGGTCGCTTTAAAGCATCATTAAAGAAGTGGGGCCTGGCAGACAGCGCTGCATGTGAGTGTGGAGACCCTGAGCAGACTGTTGACCACATCCTGACCATCTGCCCCCTATACAAACCACCCTCGGAAGCCAGCCTCTTTGATGTGGGACCAGAGTTAAGGGCATGGCTACAAGATACGGAGTTGGACCTCTGACGTTACACGAAAGAAGAAGAAGGTGAGACAGGTAGGAAAAATGTATCTTCATAACAGGTGCATGGGATTACGGTAATTAACTAGGCTACTTATAGAGGTGGCTGTAATGGAGGTGGTGAGCCCCCTAGTGTTCAAACATAAATAAGACACTAGTCTAATAATAATAATATTAATAACCAAAACACTCATATGGCCTTTACACTGGCCCCTACACAATTAGCGGCCTGTGTAAAGGCCATATGAGCGTTTTGGTTATTAATATTATTATTATTATTGTTTAGACTAGTGTCTTATTTATGTTTGAACACTAGGGGGCTCACCACCTCGCCGCGCTCTCTCAAGAGGGAAGTGATCGCGAGATGGAAATATATATGGAATATATATTTACAGCAGCCAATAATCAATCAATAAACGTGATCGATATTTGGAATGGCGATCAGGAATTGGAATAATCTTTTTGGAGAACATCTGATCTAAGGTAAGGAATCTATGTTACCAGTCTTGGGGTAATCAGAGCTGTTTTGACCTATATCTCAGCGTGTCCCGTATGTGTGAGTGTGTGTGTGTGTGTGTGTGATGTTGAGGAAATGAGGTAATTGATTTCTCAGCTCGCTTCTATAGCGTGCATAAGTACACATAATTTATACTATCGATAATCTAGCGTTTATTTGAAAACGATTCATAAATAGGCAGACAAATGACAACGTGAGTGTATTCGAGAATAATCCAATAAATGCCGTTTATGAGGGAATCTTTCTATTTTCCGGAAATTTTCGAGAAAACGATAGCTTTTTGAAATGCTATAAAAAGGATATGAACCGATTAAAAACCAATCCGTTTCGACAATGTTGACTGCAAACAAGTCATTGATAAGCGACGGGCAGATTAGACACATAGCCATAATTTAAAACATAGATTATGCGTTTTTACAACAGCTGATATGCATGTTGGCAACACTGAGGCACAAAGTGTTTAATACGGATCGATAGGCATTATATTTATAGACTTCTGGTCTCTGAGGAGGCAATAATCCAATATTGACATTGGGAACACTCTGGAATATTCTGGACTCTTCTCTCGACTACTCGGGGCACAATGGAATATGCTGGAAAACACTAGTAGGTCATAACTCCTGGGTAGGAAGGTCATTCTGGAACATAACAGCAGTGTTTACGAATTTACAAGGGTATTCTACAACCTTCTAGAATATACTGCACTCATACAATGAAGGCCTGTAACTTTAACATCCGGTATTTATATGATCCAGTGACGGAAGCTCAATAAGGTTTTAAAAATATCAGCCACATCTAAAGGTATAAGCATGACAAGGTTATTCAAAAAATTTAAACAATTACTCCACTGCTTTAGGGATTTGCATAATTTAGCTCTAAAAATATATATATATTTTTTTCTTACTTATTTTTTCTCTGAGTTTTATTTTAATTCTCACTTTTTTATGGTGTTAGTATTTTTCTCCACTATTTTCTTTTTTCTGATGGTTTCAACATAAGTTAGTAGAAGGTTCAAATGAATATATCAATGAAGGTATATTTTTCATTTTTCACACTATTGTTATTACATTAATGGGAAGGCGCAAGACCAAAAGTGACATTCTATTGAATTAGAATGAAAGTTTTAGATCCTATGGCAATTAGCATAGGAAGATTAGGGTTAGTAAACTCATTTTGGGCAACCCGGTGGCTTAAGGGAGGGAGTCATACGCGTAGGATGTGTCTATGGAACACAGTCCTGTACGACTCCTGGAGGGAGGGGGAATTAGGGGATTATTATTTGTATATATGTATGTTTTTAAGCTCGGCTCTCAACGGGACCTCAATAGTTGGATGTATATCTATTGTAGCTTCGCACTCCAGAAGCATTACCAACAACTACACAACAACATGTATAGATTATGGCTAGTTTGAATATAATGATCTGGAACACTGGGGGAATAAATAATCAACACAAACGCAAAAGCGTGCTCACACTGATGAAAAAAGAACAGGTTGACGTGGCTCTGCTAAGCGAAACGCACATTTTAGAGAAAGACATAGATACGTTAGCGGACAACACATATCATAACATTAGTCACTCTTCCTTTGGAACGAGAACTCGTGGAGTTGCCATAGTCGTTAGACGGAAGTTGAATATTGAATTGAAGGGAGTATGGTCTGATGCAGATCAGGGTTTCCGTTAGAAAAAATTGTTGCCTGTCTCAGGGTCCTTAAATGAGCACGACAAGACACGGTCAAAAACTGTATGGCTATTCCCCTTGCGCACCTGGGGCTTGTCACCCACTGATCAGTATATATGGGTAACCACCCCCTGTGGTGGTTGCCATGGTGACTGATAATGCCAAACCTCTGCACCGTGAGTTAAAATAAAACTAAATAAACAGAAGGGCATTTTGGCTACAAGACACCGGCCCCTAATTGAGAATGGCAGGAGGCCAGGAACAATTCAAAATAATATTTACATAATGGAGCCAATAAATGTATACAAAAGAACTCAAAAAACAATTCTCTGAATTAGAAGCTTTAAATTGCAGCTACTTGAAGCAGGCAAAGTTTAGTTACTGGTCTATTAAATTGCAGCTTCTTGAAGCAAGCAAAGTTTAGTTACTGGTCTACACTCGTGCAGAACGCACCAGTCCTTTCCTGTCGGGATAGGTCTCCAGGACTCTTCCAAGTAACCAGGAACCACATGGGGCTGTAGCGTCTGCGATCAATACAATGTCTCCAGGGACAAGACTTTGTCTCGCCTTACTCCAACTCTGCCGCTCCTATAGCAAAGGTAAATATTCTCTCAGCCAGTGTTTCCTGTTCCACTTTGTCTGCATCCTCATGACTCCGTTTCTTTTATGACTCATCTCCAATAGAGTCTTTCGTAGTTTCAGGATCCAAGCAACTGACCTCTTCAACCTTTTCTAGTTAGAAAAGTAGGTGATCAGTTGGTGTGTGGCACTTGGTGCATCGACAATTACTGCATTGATGTTGAGATCCTTTTTGACCTCAGGGTCATCAGCAGAAATTGTTGTACTCCAAGATACCATCTGGCCACTCTTCCTCTGGTTTCCAAAGAAACTCAGGGCCCTCAATCCACCTTCTGTTGGTCAGCAAATCATCCACCTTAACTCCCCTTGAAGTTTTGTCAGCAGGGTTCTGAGTGGTATGAATGTACCTCCACTGCGTGACATCAGATGTTCTTTGGATGGCAGAAATCCTGTCTCGGTGGAACTTCTCATCTCTCCCAAACCTCCTTTTCAGTCCAAGGATGCGTTGCCTAGCAACAAACTGATTGTTTGGCAGAGACACTTCTTTCCTTTTAAAGGGAAGCTCCAAGGTGTAATGTCCGTCCTGAAGTTTGCATGAATCAGTCATGATTTCCATGAACTTCATATCATCCCTCGACATTTCCTCTTTGCCTTCTGATGACCTTTCATTAAAATCATGGTCCTCCAGATTAGTTATAGAGATCCTATTAACAATAGCAGCGGGGTTGACATTCTCACTCCGCTGCTCACTGTAGCCTGATAGGGGACCATTAATGACCCACCCCAATAGGGTCTTAATGGCATATGGCCCATTGCCATGACTATTCACAACTTCCCAAGGTTCAAGCAATTTGGAGGCATTGGTACCTATCAATAACTCTACATCAGCTTGAATCCGAGGAAGGGCAACCCCATCTAAGTATGGCCACTTAGCCAACTCCTCTTGGCTAATGATGTTACTCGTGGTTACGGGCATCCTCTTCTGGGTGTAGACCTTGGGCAGGTCATAGAACTGAGGCTGGCGATCTCCAAGTCTGTCAGCATGTAGCTGGACACAGATGCCTTTGGGCCCATGGTATGTAAGCTGATTTGTGTTTTCCTTCCTGTAAGGTTCAGCCTTCTCATTAGGGTTTCTGAACAAAATGTGTCAGTGCTGCCTGGATCTAAAAATGCATATGTTGTAATGATGTTGTCTCCCTTGCTGGACTTCACCTGTACAGGCAAGATTGACAGAGCCCCATTACTGCTTCCGGCCCCTGTTTGTCCACATGTCTGCAAAGAGATCTGTGCGTTACTCACCGAAGGTTTCTTTGGCTGGTTTGTGTTGCTTGCTCTCTCCTTCTGATTTATATGAAGAACACTGGGATGGTTTTGGCTGCACACCTTGCAAGTCAAGCGCTTCTCGCAATTCCTGCTAAGATGTCCAATGCAATGTCTGAGGACATTGATCCAGAGTGTGGTTTTTAGAGCAACATACACAAGTGTTGGTGTTGTGAGCACATGCATTTCTTTGCTTTGCAGGGGTTTCGATAGTAACTGTGGTTGCAAAACTGTCTCCTTTGAATTTGGGTTTAATTTGTGATTTCATTCTGTTCATGTTTATAGGTCTACTTCCTGTATTTGGTGGTGCATTTTGAATGTCTCCGAAGACTGGGTCTGAGACAATCTTTACCTGGCGCTCAATGAATGTGACAATATCCATGAATTCTGGTCTGCGATGGTGTTTTTCCATTATCGAACATACAGAGACTCTCCAATTCTCTCTGAGCTTGTATGGAAGCATTGAAATCAATACTTTCATGTTCGCTGGCATATTGAGTTCCCTCATGTACTGGACATTCTCCATAGCATTACAGCACTCCCGAAGGAAAAGAGCATAGGCTTGAAGAGATTTTATGTCTTCAGCCTTCACTAGCGGCCAGTTGAGCATCTTCTCCATGTAAGCTGCTGTGATTTTACGTGTTGTTCAAGTAGGTACTTTGCCATATCATAGCCTCTGTCTGGAGCCATGTGTTGACAGCTACGCACAAGCTCTTTAGGCTGACCCCTGGTGTACTTCTCCAAGAAGTACAAACAATCACCTCTGTTTCTCGTGTTCTTCTCCACACAATGAACAAAGGCTCTGACAAAGGTTCTGTACTGCAGAGGATCCCCATCAAAATATGGAATCTCTCTTGGTGGCAGTAAGTGAGTGGTTTGCTGCTCCACTAGCATTGCTGTTATCTCATTTTGTCTTTTTAATAGGTTGCATACAACTGAGGTTTCATTGCTTTGGGGTGAAATTACAGTTGGGGTCGTTAGCTGCACAGGAGGGTCCATGTGAGTTGTATTGTCCTGTTCTCCATCCCAAGACACATGTTGTCTTTGTAAAGATGGCGGTTGTGTTTGAATGAGGGTTGGCTGTAACAGCATAGATTGTTGTCTTTGCCAAAATGGGGGCGGTTGAATGGGTATTGGCTGCATCAAGTGCATAGGTTGTTGTATTTGCCAGGGTGGTGGTTGTTGAATGGGTGCTTGTTGCTGTTGCATAGCTTGTGGTATTTGCCAGGGTGGTGGTTGTTGAATGGGTGCTTGTTGCTGTTGCATAGCTTGTGGTATTTGCCAGGGTGGTGGTTGTTGAATGGGTGGTTGTTGCTGTTGCATAGCTTGTGGTTTCCATAGTGATGGTTGTTGCACATATGATTGCTGTGCAGATGGTTGCTGCAGTTCTGGTGGTTGCATAGATGGTTGCTGTGGTTCTGGTGGTTGCATAGACGGTTGCTGTGGTAATGATGTATATTCTTTTGCATGAGGATTGAGAGTGACTGAGGGTTCCTTTAACCTTGTTCCTTTCCTGTAGTAGGAGTCCATTCCATCTCACTGTGTGAGTGAAAGAGCTTGATGACTGGGGGACTGTAATACTGCTAGTCTTGCGTTGCTAGCTGCCAGTTGTGCATCAAGCTCCATCGTTTCCTTTTTCTTTTTCAGGATCTGTTCCTGCTCCTCCAGAGCGTATTTAAACTCCTCCAGAGCGTGTTTATCCTTTTTCAGGATCTGTTCCTGCTCCTCCAGAGCGTGTTTATCCTTTAACGCTGCAGCGCGAATCACAAGTGAAGCTCTATCTGCCTCGGCCTGTAAGCGAGCTGCTGAGGTAGAAGATCTGCTGGACCTGCTGGACCTGCTGGTACCAGACCTTGTGTGACCTTTGTGAGCAGATTTTTTACTTCCCACCTTAGAAATGCTGTCATTTGGATTAATTAGATGTTGCACATCCTCCTCATCCTTATTAACACTTTCCACATTAGAAATGCTGTCATTTGGATTAATTCGATTTTGCACGTCCTCCTCATCCTCAGTAACACTTTCCACAGGTTTTGTAATTTTTGTCCATGCATTCATGTGATCAATAAAGTAATTGACATTGATCATTTTGGCTTTGAACCAAATGTCATGTTTTCCCCTTTCCTCAGGAGGTACTATTGGCAACAGAGCCTCCTGGTTTGCTGCTGCTTCCTTGCATATGTGGAGATATTGCATAAATGCGCATTGCACCTCCTGTTTGCATCCACTTTGCATTAACCCCAAAATCGTTTTTTGCAAGTTAGAAGCCTTGTTAAATTTAGATTTATGTAATTTATGTAATGTGTCAATTTTATCCAATAGGGCTTTTGGTGTTAATTTGCTCTTGCGTTTTGTGACCTGCTGATCGGTATCAACATTGTGTGTGATCTGACCTGTGTCTACCTCGGACTGTGTTTTAGCCACTGTGGGTGTGGGCTGTGACTTTTCAACCAATGAAGGTTCTTTACAATGCGTTTCAGCCGTGGCGGGCTGTTCAACCGGCATAACGCTAGACTCTGGATTTTGAACACCTTTACCAGAATCCATATCAGCAATATAAGACCAACAGATTCAATATGAAACGGTACCTTTGGTTAAATCACAATAAACAAAACCCACAGTTAATCATCACATGGTTAAACGTTTTAACACGAACGGGTTGCACAACCATATACCACCAATGCATTGGAATTTTCCCTTTTTATATTTTTCTCAATTGACCCTGTGTGCACACATTTATTTTTTATATGGCCATAAGGTATACCTAGTAGCGCGCTACATACCTGTTCGTTGCGCAGCGCTGTCGGGGCCATTTGACTTTATTCTTTGAACTTCGAAAAGTCTTCAAACAGCGCTCCTTGTCCGAGCGCTATTCAACTTCAAACAGCGCTCCTTGTCCGAGCGTTATTCAACTTCAAACAGCGCTCATTGTCCGAGCGCTATTCAATAAACTGCTTGCTTGCAGGACAGCTCCCTGGTCCGTCCGCTCGCCCAAATGGTGCTGGGGCAGCTGGTGCCGTCCGCTCCTTGACGGTGGTGGACAGCTCCCTGGTCCGTCCGCTCGCCCAAATGGTGCTGGCGCAGCTGGTGCCGTCCGCTCCTTGACGGTGGTGGGCAGCTCCCTGGTCCGTCCGCTCGCCCAAATGGTGCTGGGGCAGCTGGTGATCCGTCCGCTCGTCCTGACGGTGCTGGGCGTATCTTGGTCCAGATTGTCCACGTTCCGCGCAATTCCAAGCGAAATGGTGAACCAAACAGTTGTCACTAATGTCTTTCAGCGGCCTCAGAAATCAAAACACTGTCTTGCTGATCAGCTGTTGAATCATGAGCGCAGAGCGCGCTGTCTCGCTGATCAGCTGTTGAATGAATCTTGAGCGCCCAGCGCGATTATCCTCGTCTTCCAATAAATAACAAAGGCAATTGTCCATTTTAAACGAAGAGCCTTAGTTTTTGACTAATGTAGAACCATTAAGCCTACTGCGAGGGGCAAGTGGGCTGGCTTGAGTTAGACGCTTGCTTGAAGAATTCAATGTCCAGAGAGCTCGTATCATTTTCGATATGCCAATCCTTTTATTGACCATTATCAACCAAAAAATATATACAAAAACTCTTTTTACTAATAACACTGAACGCCGACCTATACGGCACATCAACACGAACACGACAAGACACGGTCAAAAACTGTATGGCTATTCCCCTTGCGCACCTGGGGCTCGTCACCCACTGATCAGTATATATGGGTAACCACCCCCTGTGGTGGTTGCCATGGTGACTGATAATGCCAAACCTCTGCACCGTGAGTTAAAATAAAACTAAATAAACAGAAGGGCATTTTGGCTCCAACAAAACAAATGTAATGATTGTTTCGTTCATCGCATAGGCTATTTAATTTTAGCCTATTTTAATACAATTCAAATAATCAAATTGTGCTTAGAGGGAATTATTTTCACCGGACATTAAGACCCGAGAGATTAAATATGTCGGACTTCAACAGATTTTGCCGGTCAAATACCGGTAATTACCGGCTAACGGAAACGCTGCTGCAGATGGTCGGATAACTATAGCTAAGATTGTACACAAGAACAGGAAAATAGAGTTGGTAGCGGTATACGCCCCAAATTTGTACGAAGTTAGTTTCTTCACTACACTTACCAGAGCAATGTTAGACCTTCCCGAATACTCATTTATAATTGGTGCGGATTTTAATGCCATTTGGAATCCAAGGATGGACAAATCTTACCCCTCCTTTTCCAACGAACAAAAAAATTCATCTAATGCTTTAAAGGATTGGTCGAAGATTACAGGTGTAAATGACTTATGGCGATCACTCAACCCCACGACCCGGAAGTACTCTTGTCGATCTGCGAGACATAACACATTATCCAGAATAGATTATGTTTTTGCATCCCCGAGACTATTTGATAACTATGATGTGGAAATGATACCCAATGCATTATCAGATCACTGTTATTTACTCCTAAAAGGAACATTTGGTATACTATCATCCCGAGCCCCAAGATGGCGATTTAACTCGATGCTGCTTAATAACAAGGAATTCATTACACAAATCAAAGAAGCTCTTATTCCTACGGAGGAACGCGAACTCGGTGCAGGACCCTAGAATATTATGGATGTCGGTAAAGGGAATGATCAAGGATTTCACTGATAGCTTTTCCTCCAAAATACGCAAGAATCGATGCTCAAAACTGGCTGAACTGGAAACGCTTTATTCAGCGTTATTTAATTCTTTACAATGCAACAACTCGGTTCGACTGGAAAATCAAGTTAATGTACTAAAAAAAGAGATTAACGCCATATACAGACCAGCGTTTCCGTTAGAACATATTCGTGCCGGTCTGGGTGTCCTGCAAGATTTCTATCCCCGGACATATTCGAGAAATTCCGGTCAGAGTTTTAAACAGCAGTCTGTTATAATCACATTTTTATGAGCTAACGAATTCCGTTATATTGGACATTTGTATTAATTACATCAAGCGAAGAATGAGAAATTGATTTGCAGAATCAAATTACTATCTCTCGCCTCCCAAGTTAGTGCGATACGCTAATCCAGCATCAAGCTCCCGCCCTGCAGGCTTGCGCTGCAGCAGCTGTCACACGCACCCCCAAATGAATCTCGAGTCGACATCGCTTCACCTCGTTGTATCAGACACGTCACACATATCATAATGTTCAACTTCACACACAGCAAACTGTAGTTTATCATCACATTGCCTCGTTTGCTAGCTCGTCGCCACATGCAGAGAGGACGAGCCACATGCGCGTAACGCATTTGTTGATTTCATTATAGCCTACATTTAGTTATAATCAATAATATGCATTACTATGTGACACGGCAGTCAACCAACAGTTGCATATGATTAAAAAATGTCAACACTCACTCACCCCGTCTCTCGTTGTGCCTATCCGTTTTGTACCTGCGAGAACAGCGCTGTCGTCTGGTAACGGTTGGTTCGACTTTGATATCCCCATTGGAACAGGTGGACGTCTGCGAGGCTCGCAACGGTAGCAGCAGACTGGGGATGCTCTTTGTGGTTCAATCAATAAAGTGTACTTTGTGTACGTTCAATCAATGTTATCTCTCGTACATCATAGAGGCTAGACTACTAGACTATAATATCGCACCTCAGCCAGGAGAATTTAACTTTCCACTCGGGCCTGAACGCTCGACATTTCTGTTTCTTTTCCGCGGGAGCCACCACGACATCGGCGGTCTCTGTGACTTCAGTAGACTCATCTTCGTTGTCATTATTATTAGACCTGCTTGTGCTTGGTTTCATGAAATATTTGTTAAGCTTAGCTTGTTTGGCCATCTCTCTCTCTCTCTCGCTCGTATACCTGTTTGTCGTTATGGTGGCCAGACAGGCTCAAAAAAAGAAAGAAAAAAAAGATTCACATCTGAGCGGCGCCATCCGCGCTTTATCAGAGTGAAGCAACAATGAAACAAATGTAATGATTGTTTCGTTCATCGCATAGGCTATTTCATTTTAGCCTATTTTAATACAATTCAAATAATAAAATTGTGCTTAGAGGAATTATTTTCACCGGACATTAAGACCGGAGAGATTTAAATATTCGGACTTCAACATATTTTGCCGGTCAAATACCGGTAATTACCGGCTAACGGAAACACTGATACAGACAACAATCTGAAATACAAATACGCAGCGCAAGACAACAGCACTACTCTCAAGGTTCCGAACCAAGTCACCTATTAGCTATGCGATTAAGAGTTAACGCAACATTTGCAGATATAACTACCATTAAAGCACAACAAGGACTTGTTACAGACCCCAAAAAAATGTACGCGACATTCAAAGAATTCTACTCCAACTTGTATACATCAGAAACGACCTTCGATCAAAACAAAATGGACACATATCTCAATCAAATTAACCTCCCTAAACTTTCAGAGGATGACGCTAAACAGTTAGAAACACCGATCACACTAGAGGAACTCAAGAAGGCCATATCCGAAATGCAAAGGGGTAAGGCTCCTGGAAGAGACGGTATCCCACTAGAAATGTACCTCTCTTGTTGGGACATAATTGGACCCTTATTATTACTAAATATGATTTTATACTCAGTCAAGGAGGGGAACTTCCATAAGAACGACAATATTGCACCCATAACAGTCCTCCTTAAAAAAGACAAAGACCCCACCGAGTGCGGTAGTTATAGACCCTTAAGCCTCCTCGGAACCGATATCAAACTGTACTCTAAGGTATTAGCCATCAGACTACAAAAGCATATGACGTCTTTAGTTCATCCGGACCAAACTGGCTTCATAAGAGGCCGCTTGATCACTGATAACATAAGACGAATACTACACGTACTAGATGCTAACAAGGACGACACCACACCTAAGGCGATGCTGTCCCTGGATGCAATGAAAGCTTTTGACAGGTTGGAATGGTCGTATCTATGGGCAGTATTAGAAAGGATGGGGTTAGGAAAAGGTTTCATTGATATGATTAAAGGGGAACTATTTTACTATTTCTTTCACTATTTGGGCACTTTTACACAATTCCTGTGAGTCTATGGAACACCTCTGTAATATATATATATTTTTTATTCATTGTTTTGTATTTCTAATCAAGTCCTCAAAAACAGCATTTTTCTACCTCAAGATCTCGAGCCGTTTTGAGCTAGAGGCTGTGTGGGCTCCAGGTCCAGGTCCAGCCACTGTGTGGAGCTCATCTTCTATCTCAACATTAACATGCAGCGGTGTCTTTCTGACATCACATATCGCGCACATATGACTCAGTTCAGTGAGGGTGAATATTGTGAGTGGAGAATTGGAAGAATGCGCCAATATGAGAATTTTGAGACATAGATCATATTAATATAAGTTCACATAGCTAGGAAACAATGCTAAACACTCAAAAAGGCCATTTATAAGATAGTTCCCCTTTAAAGTATTATACAAAGACCCATCGGCCATGATTACAGGTATAATCACCTCTGGAATCTTTCCGGTATCACGCTCATCTAGACAGGGTTGCCCTCTTAGTCCCGGACTATTCGATCTATCATTAGAGCCTTTAGCACAATATATAAGACAATCCCAATCCATAGAACCAATCGTAATCAAGGGCACACAACATAAAATTTGTTTATATGCGGACAACGTAATACTGTTCTTTTTTTAAAACTTCATTTTTTTAGCGTTTATCGCTTTTCTGGTCAAGCATGACCGACAGTTGTAGGGTGAAACGGGAGAGAGAGCAGGGGAAGACATTCGGCAAATGACGGCGAGTCCGGGAATCGAACTCGGAGTCAACCAGATCCGTGACGCAGCACGGTAATCCGCGACGCAGCGCGGTACATGGTGTGCTACTGGAGCACCCCTCAACGTAATACTGTTCATGCAAAACCCCAACACCACATTGTCTCATCTGCTCAAGTTGATTGAGGACTTTGGAGATTTATCGGGATTTAAGATAAATTGTACTTAACGCCCCTGCAAAAAAAAATATAACCCTCCCAGAAGAGATACCTATGGTAAAACACTTTAGATGTTTGGGAGTTGAAATATTCCCTACCATAAGCCAAATGGTGAAGCACAATTACATAAAAATCCAAAACAAAATCAAAGACGACCTTGACAGGTGGTCAAAACTTAAAAACTCAGTACAGGCACGGGTATCAATAATTAAGATGGACGTCCTACCTAGAATCAACTTCTTCAGCTCAATGCTACCGTTGCCCCCTCCAGTGGGTTACTGGAAAAAATTACACTCCTCCACATACACATTTATTTGGAATAACAAACCACCACGTATAAAAAGATCCACCGCACAGATGGTATGGCATTTCCAGATTTTTTCCACTATTTTAAGGCATACACTTTAAGACCACTGACAACATGGTTTGATCCCCAAGCATTAGTATCCTGGAGCAATTTAGAAGAAAATATGGTAGTTCCACATAGACTGAAGGACATAGCATACACCAAATTATCAATTAAGCAATGCGAATGGAAATTTGGCCCCATAATTACTCATGCGATCCGGATATGGCGTGAAACACACAAAAAAATATTCTAACCCACATAAATGGCATAATCATACTCCCTTATTCAATAACAATGCACTCTTGATTGGAAAACAACCTATAAGATTCCCTATATGGGAAAAGCAAGGCATACACTCATTAGGAGATGTTTTCAACAAACAGGGTTTTTGTAGCTATGAAGAAATACGCAAACAAATTTATCTCACCGATTCCACATATTATTTTTACGCACAGTTATTGTTATGTTTGAAGGCTCACGGTGTTCCATTAAAGATACCAATTGTACACCACAGATACCACAAATTCTTCTATGAAAGAGAGACATCGAGAGGTTTTGTTTCAGATTTTTATCATTAATTACTAACGTCCTCGTATGAAACCCTCCACCTAGACTCAGTCTGGAGGAGGGATATACCAGACCTGGAAAAAGATTTGTATTGGCAAGAAGCCTGGGCAAATGTTCGATTTACATCAAGGAACCCGGACCATGAACAAATCAATCTTAACTATATTCACAGGACATACTTGACTCCTATAAGACTGAACAGAATGGGTCTTAAACAAGACTCCAAATGCTCCTTATGTACAAATGGGGACGAGGGGACATTTATGCACATGTACTGGCACTGCCCACCAGTTAAGATATTCTGGAAAGAAGTGACCCAGCAATTATCAAATCTCTTAACTCTGAATATACCTGTACACCCCTCGGTATTACTGCTGAATGATGTTTTTGAGTGTGCAGTACACCCACAGCTAAAGAGATTGGTTTTTATCGGGTATCACAGTGGCTAAAAAGCTGATAGCATCACGATGGTTTCAACCGGAAAAAATTTGCCGGAAGATCTGGATTATTACATATCTCGATGTGATTTATCAAGAAATATCTACAGCAAGAATTTTGGGTCTCAATGAATCCAAAATGACAATGTGGTTAGAAGTGGTGGAGAGAATAAAAGCTAGCATATAATGGTAGTGTCTGGTTAGGAGCGAGGGATAATGGATGGATTATCCAATGGGGGGTCCGGGTGGGGGGGGTACAAGCTAGAGCAGTGTGTAGGGTATTAGATAGCAGGTATTCGGGGTATATCCTGTATAAGACATTTAACTAATTGGTGATTTCATTGGATGTGCACGGTTAATTAATGCTTGTATATCTTATCGTGTGTTGTCATGTTTGTTTATATGTTTGTTTAAAAAATAATAAAAAAAATTAAATACAAAAGATTAGTAGATTAGGAGTTTTATTTGCACCAACTGTTGGTGCATTATATGTGTATGACCGTCAGTCAATCATTGACATTGGATTAAGAAAAACTTACCGTTTGGATTGCTCTCTGGATCGGATCGCTGAACAGCAGAAATGGCCCGCCGAGATCCTTTGTTATGCCGGCCATGGCCAAGACGCCAAGAAGCCGCCGCGAAGACGAGGAAAGAGAGCCGGGGTCCGGAACAGACTGAGGTCCAAACGACACAGAACCACATTGCCCAGCATATTGTTGGCCAATGTGCAATCGATAGGAAACAAATTGGACGACATCAGAGCAAGGATCCAATTCCAGAGGGACATTCGGGATTGTAACGTCCTCTGTTTCACAGAAACTTGGCTGAGTCCAGATGTCCCGAACCACGCAATAGAACCGGCAGACCATTTCTTCGTTCTCCGCAAAGACCGGACGGCAGAAGAGTCATTAAAGAAGAAAGGAGGCGGCATTGCCTTCATGATAAACAAGGAGTGGTGCGATGTAGGCAACACAAAGGAAATGTCTAACCACTGCTCCCCAGACCTGGAGTTTATCACGATAAAATGTCGACCCTTCTTCCTCCCAAGAGAGTTAACGTCCATCATCCTCATCGGAGTGTACATTCCACCACACGCGAACACTGGGGTCGCACTTTCAAAACTTCACGACGAGGTAAACAAACTCCAAGCAGCTAATGTTGACGCTGCCATTTTGGTCTTGGGGGATTTCAACAGCGCGCGTCTTAAAACGGTGCTGCCGAATTTCTATCAGCATGTGACCTGTCCCACCAGAGGCGAGAACATATTAGACCATGTATACTCGCAATTTAAGAATGGGTACAAGTCACAGGCTCTTAGTCCATTCGGTAAAAGCGATCACGCCGCCATCTTTCTTTTGCCGAAGTACAGACAGAGTCTCAAGCGAACGCCGGTGGTCTCGCGAGAGGTTAAGCGTTGGGCCGTGACGTCAGTGGAGTCACTCCAAGCAGTGCTGGGAAGCACAGAATGGAGTGTATTCCGTGATAACACAGCCAATATTAACGAATACACCGAAACGGTGATTGACTATGTCTGTACTCAGGTAGAAGTAATAATCCCCTCCACCAAAATTAATATCTACCCAAATCAAAAGCCCTGGGTAGACAAATCCGTCCGTGAGGCTCTGAAAGTGCGCACATCAGCATACAACACCGGGCTGGTGACAGGCAACATGGAAGAACACAAGATGGCAAGATACAACGTCAGGAGAGCAGTAATAGAGGCAAAACGGAGTTACAGGGATAAAGTTGAACTTCAGTTTGAACAGGCTGACTCTAGAGGCATGTGGCAGGGCCTCAGAACAATGACAGACTACAAAGGAACCCCCCTCAAACTGAACAGTGACATCTCCTTAGCAAATGATCTCAACTCCTTCTATGCGAGGTTTGAGGCTGTGAATAACAACACCAGCCTACAAACCACGGAAATGGGGGGGGGGGGGTCTGCTGATGGAGACTCAGTGTTCAGGGTAACAGAGCATGAGGTGAGACGGATCTTTAAAAAAGTGGATATCAGGAAGGCAGCAGGACCGGACGGCATCCCCGGCCGCGTCCTAAAAGTCTGTGCCGACCAACTGGCCCCGGTATTCACTGACATCTTCAACCTGTCCTTGGAACAGGCCGTCATCCCCACCTGTCTGAAGAAGTCCACCATCATCCCTGTACCCAAAAAATCTACGCCCGCTTGCCTCAACGACTACCGCCCTGTAGCCCTCACCTCCATAGCCATGAAGTGCTTTGAGAAGCTAGTGAAGGGCTACATCTGTTCCTCCCTCCCCATCAACCTGGACCCTCTGCAATTTGCATATCGCCCCAACAGGTCCACGGAGGACGCCATAGCCCATGTGCTGCACACAGCAGCATCACATCTGGACAAGAGGCAGGGGAACTATGTGAGAATGCTGTTCATCGACTACAGCTCAGCATTCAATACCATAGTCCCCTCCAAACTCATAGCCAAGCTCAGGGACCTGGGCTTGAACTATGACCTGTGCCAGTGGGTCCTGGACTTCCTGACGGGCAGACCCCAGGTGGTAAGAGCCGGCAACTGCACCTCCTCATCCATCACGCTCAACATAGGGGCCCCCCAGGGCTGTGTTCTGAGCCCCCTCCTCTACTCCCTGTACACACATGACTGCGTAGCACAGCGGAACAACAACACCATCATCAAATTTGCTGATGACACAGTAGTGGTGGGCCTGATCTCTGCCAACGACGAAAGGGCCTACCTGGAAGAGGTAGAGAACCTGTCACAGTGGTGTCAGGAGAACTGCCTCTCCCTGAACGTCAGCAAAACAAAAGAGATGATTGTGGACTTCAGGAGGTCGGGGGTCAAGGACTACAGCCCCCTCAGCATCGACGGGGCACCAGTTGAGAGAGTGAACAGTTTCAAGTACCTCGGAGCCCACATATCCGAGGACTTGACATGGACCACACACATTGACAGTGTTGTGAAGAAGGCACGACAACGCCTCTACTTCCTCAGGCGCCTAAGGAAGTTCCAAGTCAGTCAGAAGATCCTTAGGAACTTCTACTCATGTACAATAGAGAGCATCCTGACCGGCAACATCACCTCCTGGTTTGGGAATAGCACTGCACAAGACCGTAGCAGACTACAAAGAGTGACACGCTCAGCCGAACGCACAATTAGAGGGGGGCTTCCCACCCTCCAGAACATTTACAACAAGCGGTGCAAGGGGAAGGCTAAGAGAATTATTAAGGACTCGAGCCACCCGAACAACTGCCTCTTTGAACTGCTGCCGTCAGGCAAGCGATACCGGAGTCTTATGGCGAGCACAGAAAGACTCAGAAGGAGCTTCTATCCCCAGGCCATCAGGCTGCTAAACGAACAATAATCGCTAAACGAACAATAATCACTATGCAACAACCATCAAATGCACACAGCACACACACCCACACGCACACACTCACTCAAACAACAACACACTGCAGCACCCACTCTCCACACTTTAGATCACACAAACACACTTACACTTTATATTTATTGATAAAGGATTTGCACTACAACTCGTACACCTACTGTGAATTGTACCTAAACTGCACCTCGTCCATTTATGCCTTGCACTATATAGTATTGTATATTAGTACACTGCACAGTATTGTATATTGTATGGTAACTACGTCTACGAACATTGTACATATGTCTAAACTGAACACTGTGACCTCTTTTTTTACTTCTAATTTTTACTATGTTTTTATTTCATACTTACCTTGTCATGCACAGTCTCTGGAGCGCAACAGTAAGAAGCATTTTGTACAAAAGTATTCTGTACTTCTGTATGACAACTATTAAAGAAACTTGAAACTTGATTATGCGTTTTAACGCTAACATTGAAGTGGGTGGCGGCATTCAAAAAAAAAAAAAAGGAAAACACGGCCGGCATTGAAAGTGTTAATAAACACTTCTAGCCAGGACAAACTTTTTCAAGAGGACCAGGGTTCGGTTGTTTGGCACTCACAATAGTTTGGTTTGTGTTCACACCTCTCCAAACGAAACAGACTATTGATTTATTTTAAAGGGACCATGGTTCACTTAAAACGGACCAAACAGGGTATCATCCTGGTAGCCAATAATTTTTTCTCAAGAAATCTGCCGTTCAATGAGTGGAGAGAGAGAGCTGTTGCAGGGCAGACAGAGAGGAGGTAAAGTAACGTTATTATTACTATTTGATACAGGTTCAACCATTATACCATACAACCCTAACCTTCTGTGCAAAGCCTCTATATAGTGGGAATAGAACTGAAGACCAAGTGCACAAGATAGCTGCTGACCCCCTACACCCAGAAAACCACCTGTTCACAAAACGACCTGTTTGGAAAACCACCTGTTCAGAAAACCACCTGTTCAGAAAACCACCGTTCAGAAAACGACTTGCTCAGAAAACTACCTGTTGGGGCGCCCTCATGGCGCACCACATAGTGCCTCGCACACCCACGCGGCCGTCCCGGGTTCGCCTCCCGCTCCCGGTGACATTTGCTGCATGTCTTCCCCACATCTCCTCCCGTTCGCCCTCGCCTCTGTCGGTCCTGCATGACCAATATAAGCTGTAAAAATGCTAAAAAAAAAAAAAAAAAAAAAAAAACCACCTGTTTGGAAAACCACCTGTTCAAAAAACCACCTATTCAGAAAACCACCTGTTCATTCTGCTCCATCAGGACAAGAACCACACGCCTCCTAAACAGGTTTTTGCCAACGGCGATCTCCCTCCTCAATAAGCCCTGATATGCTTATCAGTGGAACTTCATTTTTATTCTGACTTGAACCATATTATTATGATATTAACTTTATACTACTTTAAATTGCTTTTAAATGTTTTTATTTTTTACTGACCAGACACTTTATTATGATGTTTTTTAACTTCTGTACTTGATTCTATTTATTGCTTGGACTATCAACACTGTTGTGTTTTTAGACTCTTTTGCATGACGATGCATGTGTACTTTGGGATATAGTATGTATTTTTAGCAGCAGACGGGATATTTCATTTTCACAATCCAATATGTGGCCTATATGTATGTGTTTTATTGGTTTTGTTTATGTCTTGTTCTGTCGTGAGAGGTATTTTATGTCACGCTGATATGTTAAGTAAAACTTCCTGTGTGTCCATTATGATGCATTTGGCGAATAAAAGTGATTGTGATAATGATGTTGATGGAACGAAGCCAGCAATAGAGATCTCTTGAACCTGCGGCTGGTTTTCCTAGATATTACTTTTCTAGAGCTTACGCTGTCTGCTGGGTTGATGAAAGGAGGTGTGTGTGTGTGTGTGTGTGTGTGTGTGTGTGTGTGTGTGTGTGTGTGTGTGTGTGTGTGTGTGTGTGTGTGTGTGTGTGTGTGTGTGTGTGTGTGTGTGTGTGTGTGTGTGTGTGTGTGTGTGTGTGTGTGTGTGTGTGTGTGTGTGTGTGTGTGTGTGTGTGTGTGTGTGTGTGTGTGTGTGTGTGAGATTGCCTGAGAAAAGTTATCTTAGTTGTAGTTGTAAAGTTGACTCATAGGTCGTGCTGTGGGTCAGGGGGTAAATCGTTTTGTGTAGGTTTTATGGTTGAAAGTTTTCAAGTATTTACATAAGGATAATTACTAGGTGTGTGTGCAATACACATACTTTTGTTCATCCTAATGATTAATGATGGGAGGGGTACAGGGAGAGGGGGGGGGGGTACAGAGAGAGATAGATTACATTAAAACTTGTTGGTGCAGCCCGAGTTGTTGAATGGCAGGTTTTGTGTATCTGTGCATGTGCGTCTGTAGCTCAGAGGAGAGTGTTGAGAGAGAAAGAGCTTGGATCTCTGTGTGTGTATATGTGTGTGCCAGCCAGGAGTGCGCATAATTGTGTGTGTGTGTGTTTACAGAATTTCAACATCCTCTACCAGACTGATAAGTTACTCAAATGTAACTCTTATCTCTCCCTCTCTCTCTCTCTCTCTCTCTCTCTCTCTCTCTCTCTCTCTCTCTCTCTCTCTCTCTCTCTCTCTCTCTCTCTCTCTCTCTCTCTCTCTCTCTCTCTCTCTCTCTCTCTCTCTCTCTCTCTCTCTCTCTCTCTCTCTCTATCCTAATACTAAGGCTTATAAAGACCAACATTAGGCCACTGTCTCAATACTAAGGCTTAAAAATACCAACCTTAGTTCACTGTCTCAATATTAAAGTGGAAATGAAGCAGTGCGATAAATACATATTCATAGCATCACATTAGTATTTAGATAAGCCACAGAAGAAGTCACGTTATAAAAATAAGCAGTTTCTAAGAAAAAACGATTTGTTGTGTACATTTCTGAAGCATTTAGCATTATGGGCGCGGCCATTTTGTTGCTGACGTCATACCGTTGGTTGGGTGTATACACTCTGGTTAGCTGCCTATAGTGAATGGGTCAGTCAGCAAATAAAATGTTGCCTACAAAACAACGGGACCGCGGTGGTTCTGTTTGTATTGCTCCTGGCTGTTCAAACTAATTTTACCATGTGAGAGAGAGGAAAGTTGGTTAATTTCCACAAACTACCAGTGAAAAAAACAGTGTTGTTGACATGTTGGCTCGGGCTGGCTGCACTCAGGCGGCGCGACCAGCCTGTTGGACAGGGAAGGAGGATCTGCAGAGAACACTTCATTGCCTCGGATTATGTATGTATGTACATAATGTAAATGTAATTATGTTGTTGGGGTGGGATGTTTGTCCAGAAGACCACTAATCAGCTGAAGCCGGACGCGGTTCCCTCGGTCTTCGACAGACAGACCGGCGTTAGCTCTCGGGAAACCGGAGCGTCGCGGAGCATTCAGCCTGCTGGCTACCTAGACCCACTTCAACCAGCGTCGCGGAGCATTCAGCCTGCTGGCTACACAGCTTGTCGGTGTGCTGGAGCCTCTGCAAGCTAACGGTAGCTGGCTCCAGGCTCCAGCACACCGACAAGCTGTGTAGCCAGCAGGCTGAATGCTCCGCGACGCTGGTTGAAGTGGGTCTAGGTAGCCAGCAGGCTGAATGCTCTGCGACGCTCCGGTTGCTAACGCTAACTAGCTAGCGAGAGCTAACGCCGGTCCCCGGCTGGTGCCAACTAGCTAGCGATCGCTCCCGAGAGCTAACGCCGGTCTGTCTGTCGAAGACCGAGGGAACCGCGTCCGGCTTCAGCTGATTAGTGGTCTTCTGGACAAACATCCCACCCCAACAACATAATCCGAGGCAATGAAGTGTTCTCTGCAGATCCTCCTTCCCTGTCCAACAGGCTGGTCGCGCCGCCTGAGTGCAGCCAGCCCGAGCCAACATGTCAACAACACTGTTTTTTTCACTGGTAGTTTGTGGAAATTAACCAACTTTCCTCTCTCTCACATGGTAAAATTAGTTTGAACAGCCAGGAGCAATACAAACAGAACCACCGCGGTCCCGTTGTTTTGTAGGCAACATTTTATTTGCTGACTGACCCATTCACTATAGGCAGCTAACCAGAGTGTATACACCCAACCAAAGGCATGACGTCAGCCATGACGTCAGCAACAAAATGGCGGCGCCCATGTTGAAAACAGGGATATTATATTATATTTTTCAGACAAATAAGATAGATTTCACATTTGATTATAGAACCCTGTCTTACACAAGGTACACAACAAACAAACTAGGATCACATTGCTCACTGCTTCATCTCCACTTTAAGGCATATAAAGACAGACATTGATATTTTGCCCAGTTATAACAAATATTTTCTTTGAGAAATATTGTGTTCAATGTGTGTGTGTGAGTGTGTCTCTCTCTCTGTGTGTGTGTGCCAGTGAAACATTAGCTAGTTGATACTTCACACAGAGTGGTGAGATTGTGAGGTCAGGTTGCGTGTGAAGGCTTTGTGCAGCTGATATGTGTGTGTGTAGGGAGAACAGGGATGGTTGTCACACTTTTTACTCTAGTGTGAATTGCTCATCAAAACATCTTTCAATAGTCATTCCTACATTCAATTGAAGCTTAAGATGTTGGCTTGTAATGTGTATCCCTCTCATTTTCCAACGTATTGTAACAAAGAGGAAATTACCTATCAAAGACACTCTGACACATTGTGACAACCAACCCCATCACAGGGATGGTTGTCACACACTATGGGGTTGGTTGTCACAATGTGTTTTTTTCCCCCCCCCTTAATTTTTGTTTGTTTTTTTCAGTTTATCCACGTACACAAGAACAACCACCACACCATCACTTAACAAACATGACATACATGACATAACGTAAGGTTATGTATATAACCAAGTTCTATGAATTCTGGTGACGCTCAGCGTCAGTCTGCACTGACCACTTCGTGCACGAGCACTGAATAAAAAATTCCACAATGTAGCTTTACATACCAACATTCGTCTGGCCACACCCCTATCCGCTTACCTTCATAAGCAGGTGTGTGGTCACCTACTCGCCTCCTTCCCAAACTTTCACCACAAGGCGAGATCAAGGGCCGCAGCGCCATCCTGACTCTGAGCGTCACCAGAATTCATAGAACTTGGTTATATACATAACCTTACGTTCTATTTCATTCTGGCCTCCGCTCAGCGTCAGTCTGCACAAGAGGAGCTGAGCGGAAGCCAGAAGCTCGACAAATGTACCCCGCTGAGGCCCCCCACAACCATCAGACCGGGGAGGACCGAGCCCCCCGACCCTCCCTAATGGAGGGATACCCTCCCTATTGGAGGACGGGAGGGAGACGGATCCGACCGTGCGAAGAGGAACTCAAGCAACTCAACGCACAGGGTGAGCAGATCGTGGCTTGACCCCACGACTACGCACACACACAACCCGCATGCCACCAGGGAACGAACGGAAGGAACAACCCTCGTTACTGCCCCCAAAATCACGGGGTCAAGAGCAAACTCAACCCCGTGGCAAGGCCGTAGCAGCGGAGCGCGAAGGAAGACCCAGACCCACTGAAGGGACTGGATCCCCTGGAAAAAGGGGGGCCCGGAGAGGTCAATGACGCCAGGCATCAAGACCCCACCAGGCGGTCACTTAGTGACACCGCCCCCCACATCGCCAGCGTATTCGGACAGGGCCCCTCCAAGAGCGGGCCCTTTCCCCCCAATAGTACACCGCCTGGCACACTGACCCTGCAACACAGGCAGTCAGCATGGCCGTAAAGCATTCAAAAGGTTAACCAACTGAAGCAGGCAGCGCACCGGGGAAACCAGGCAGCAGGCTGTAGACCCGAGCCTGGAGCACTGCGGACGAGACAGGCGCCAAAGGGGTCAACTGAAAACAGCCCCCCCCCCGGCGGAAGGGGCGTATTCTGGCGTTGTTGCGCACCATGACAAAGCCTCCATTAAAAAAAAACCCACCCAGAGGGGTCGAGGCAGAGAAGGCTGACACGATTGGCAGACGTCATGAACGTGCAGGGGCACACTCAACCGGGTAACCCGGGAGTTGACTCTGCTCCAACACACCAGGGAATCAACCACCCTCTTGGTACCACATATGGTGGTTGTTCCTATAACCCCTCAAGAAAAAAGATGTTATCCCAGACCTACGGTTTCAACCAAACATTACTTCGGACCGGGCCCGGCAGCTCGGGAAGCACACAGGGTTACCAGAGGAGGTCCAGAAGACCACCCCAACAGCCCCCTCTTCGCCATGCGTGAGAGAGGAGCGAAAGAAAGGAGAACCAGCCCCTTATAATAGTGCCAGGTACAACGTGTACCCAACAAAGGGTCTCCATAACGCCTAACCCTGTGACACCCGGGCCGACCCGGCATTTTTCCCCCCGAAAAAAGCACAAGTCCCTCAGGGTACCAGAACAGCAGATCTGCATCCCCGGCGGACAACGGGTTAACTGACCTGGACCAGCACGACCAGAACCAGTCCCGTGCCCTAACCACGCCGACATGCCCACTCCAGAAGAGGGGGCAGGTATGCGTGTTGATCTAAAACATGAAAAGAGGGTGCCACCCAGACGGTCCTATTTATACCGCGCTCAGTGGCCCACCCCAAGGGCGTGAGACCCCTCTACCTATGTTCTTTTTTTGTGACCAACTTTTTATTTTGTCTTTTTTTAAAACAAGTTCAGAGGAAAGACATTCACATCAGCATTTCATATTAATTCACACAGTGGCATAAAAAGTGTCTTTTCAGTATAGATTGTCCGTCAGTATATTCATATACTGTGTAGCCTGCCTGTTGCAGTTGAGACAGTCTTTTCCTCCGTTCTGGCGGTCCTGTGGCTGCGAAACAGCCCAGGTCGCTTCTTAACCCCACTCCCAGCCCCCCGGGTTTGCATAGACATTTTAGGAGAGGGGGAAACCTTGATGCATACATGTATAGGATACTCTTAATTAGCAAAGAAATCATAATTATGTTTGTTAGATAACCAAGTAATAAGGAAAAATACAATACAATTTAGAAACAACCACAACAAATTATAACAGTAAACAGAAAAGGAAAAGATAAATGGAAAAGATAAATGGAAACAACAGCAACATGATTTTTGTTCATTATCTGGTGTCAAGGTACAAGTGTTCAACCTAGTGGAGTACTGATTTTACCTTCTGGGCCGCAGTAAGTAATATTTGGATCGATTCTGTCCTTGCTCCCTGTGCTCTAGCACTGGATGCCTCTAATCTCAATACTTCGTAGAAGGACAGTTTCCAACGGTAAATATTGAGACTATGGGGTGGTTTCCATCTCATTACGAGCATTTTCTTTGCTGCCGTTAAACCGGCCAGAAACACACTCTTTTTGTGAGGTGTTAATTTTAGAGATGAATCATCATTTAATAATAAAATGTGTGGCAAACAAGGTATGTTTATCTCCGTTATATTAGTGAGAAATAATGCAACCTTGGCCCAAAAAGCGAGTACTCCTGGACATTCCCACATCATATGTATGTTCCTATAACTTTTTGCAGACATAAAGCACATAGAGGACTTTGTAATATTTTTATTTGACAGAGTTTCCTGGGTGACAGATAAAATCTTTGTATCATTTTGTAATGAGTTAATTGGTTATTATAATTACGAGAGGTTAGTGGAATATTATCCCATACATTCTGCCAATTTATGCAGGTGTTGTAATTCTTTAAATCTATGTTCCAGACAGTGGTATTACCTGTAGTTCTGTTTAGTTTTCCTTGTATTTTATTATATAACCCAGAAACAAAACCATTTTTAACATTTATGCCATTCACTATATTCATTAAAGGGTGACCTGGTAAAGGCTGATTCCATGGGACACCATAAGTGCGCATTGCAGTGCGTAACTGTAAATAAAAAAAGAAGGATGTACTAGGGACATTATAGATTTGTTTGAGCTCTTGAAATGATCTGAGACCGTATTCACTGTATATGTCAGATAGTTTGTTAATACCTTGTCTTTGCCAATTGGGAAATGTAGCTGGTTTCCCTCCCAACAGTAAGAAGTTGTTATCAAAAATAGGGGTATCTATGTGCCATTTTGTGTTCCACTGTCCCGTTTCGGCAATATATTTCCAGACGTAAATTGAATGTGCTATAATTGGGCCGAATTTAGTACGGCAAAAGCTTGGGGATAGACCAGAAAAGAGTATATCTTTGAATGTATATGGAGATACAATGTGCCTCTCCATATTCACCCATGGTATGTCAGAATCATTATTGAACCATCTTAGCAACGATCTGAGCATAAAAGAAAAATAGTACTGTTCGAAATTAGGAACAGATAGCCCTCCTGCTTTGTGGAATTGCTGATTCGTGGATGTTGTTCACGCCATATAAATTTGAATACTAGTCCCTGTAGCTTCTCCCAAAATCCTGGAAGTGGCGGTAAATGAATCATGCTTACCAGAAAATGTATCTTAGGGAGAATGTGGGTCTTGACTACTGAAAGCCTGACTGAAAATGGGATTAATAATAGTGACCAACGGTTTAACTCGTCAGATATTACCTTCTTAAGGCTCTTGTAACCCTCTACCTATGTTCTGATCTATTCCGTTAACATCCCCCAGATATGAACGAGAATCCGTCGAGACCCAGTAACAGGCTCTCGGAAGAGGAAAAAATCTCCCATCCCAGTTGCCCTATAAAAACGCTGTTTTAATAACAAGCAACCAAGGCGTACTAGCCTCCCGCATGATTCTTAACAGAAACACCCCGAGCCAGCTATGTATGCGTCGGGACCCAAAACATATCAATGGACAGTCTAACCAGACCCCACATTGATCCTTCAAGGCGCCTGGGAGAACGACAAGAAGGTTGTCGTGCTTCATATTCTCCACTCTTTTTTATTAAAAAAGAAAGAAACACAGACTGACATGAATCCCACGTGACGCAGCAGAGGGTAATTTTTTTTAACATTTTTACATCCCGCCACCCTCACCACAGAGGAGAGACGGAACTCCTCAGAGAGACTTCCCACGTGAGCCATAGATTGAAAAGTCACGGTAACATTGAGTTATGTGACCAACCGACTCAAGTTACACGTATATCGAGCGTAGTAGAACAGTAAGTTCCTACGCTCTGCCCCGACAACTTGACAACAACAGACCCTACATACGGGTCTAAACTCACGGAAGCCGTCGTCCAATAGAAACGTGTCTAGTGACGTTTGCTATGACGGGGGGAAACCCAAGACTCAATCGCCTGTGATAGGTGCGGAGTCTGGGAAACCCTCCCCCCCCCCATGCCAAGCTGCCTAACCCCCTGACCAATCAGAAGAGGGAAGGAGGGGTTTATCCGGTACCCCCTCGCAAGCCCAACCCTTGCATATGACAACAACAGCCATATGATACCTTCAGTAGCAATGCCAATGAATAGCGCAAGCTAATTCAATGCACGCTAGCCACAGACACATCTGTGAACAGGGTTTATAGCAAGGCCAAGTTGTGTATGTGTGAACCCGACACCCGTATCTATGTTGTAAGACACAGAAAATCTGATAGAGAGAGAGAGCGGCTGAGCCGTGATACGTTTTCATACGAGCATTACTGCAAACCAACACAATAGTGTTGCAGCTCAATATCACTGTTTAAGCAACAGAGCACAGAACTAACCTCTACCTTTATGTGAAGATTCAGGTCGAGGCAGAAAAAAACCCTTTTTCAACCGAGTGTAGGCTGCAGGCCTTGCTTAAGCTTAGGGCTGGGCGATATGGAAAAAAATCATATCGCGATAATGATATGATAATTTTATTTTATTTCTCGATATCGATAATTATCGAATTGTTATAAGTATAAAAAAAAATTCAATTTTTTTTTTTTTTTTTTTTTTTTTTTTAACAACAGATGTATGTTTATTTTGCAGCAATTCTTTGTCATTGCCGCCATCTTTAGTGTTACATCCCCTCACACTCCAGTTCTCAGGCTGCAGCTGGTTTAAAAGCTAAAGTAAACCGGCTTCTCTGCTGGCTGTGGCTCCAGAGGAGTTGAACAGTTCTGGCTCTGCTAGTTTATTTTCGATCTTTTGGCTCTTTTTTGGTGGACATACCACCGCACATGTGCACTGTGACTCGTGACTGGAGTCTAGTTCTGCTAGCACACATAGCCTACTGTGTACAGACGGTTTCAAAATGTATTTTAAATTAGAAAGCAAACAAAATAAATGGACAAGAGAAAAAGAAATCTGAATTAGGTCAGTATTGTCATTTGGACAAGCAAAGCCATTACTTTAAGTTGCAGGCAAGAAAGACAAGTCTGTCCACTGTCTCTGGTTTTAAAACTGCCCTGTTGCAGAAAAAAAAAAAAAAAAACGATTTTTCGATATTTTTTTAATTTCGATATTCGATATCGATTATTAAAATATATCGCGATATTTATCGTTATCGTTATATCGCCCAGCCCTACTTAAGCTCTAACATGAAAGTAACGTCTAGCCCTCCTATCAAACCCATACTAGCGAAAGATTCACACGTTGCATCCCCATCATATGTTTGGTGAATAAACACACAGTTTGTTAACAAAAAATACAGTCCCTCCTTTGGAGGGACTTTTTATTTTTCAACAAAATCATAGTGGGGCCGGGAAGGGAACAGGGGGGGACCACAGAGGGAAAAAGTCAATGAACTTAGCGACGCTTGCCACGAGCCACTCGGGGTTTTCCACCCCGTGGAGCCCCGGAGGGACTGTAAACGATCGGCGGCTGGTCTCGACGATCCCTACCGTCACCTCCGGGCATCTCCTCCTGGCCTTCTTCGCCGAAGGTCCAGGAGTGGCGGTGGTAGCAGCGGCGACCACGGCGGAGGAACCTCGACGACGCGGCGGCCGTCTGACTCCACCGGCAACATCGGGCGGGGGGAAATGAGGCTGGAGCACGGAGCGCTCCTCCTGCATCTCCCTGCAGGTTGAGGTCATCAGCTGCAGTGCCGACCCGAATAGTCCAGCCTCGGAGAGGGGTGCCGTCAGAAGTGGAGTCCTCTTCTTCTCCGGCACACGCGCCTGCTCCAGCCAAAGGTGGCGCTGGAACAGAGTGGCCAGGGCGCGCACTTTCCCAGCAGCTATTAGGGATGGGTACCTTTCACATTTGAACCGGTACCTGTGAATCGATACCGGTACCCAACGGTACCTTTTTCCGGTACTTTAGTCTCAAGAAATTTTATTTACCTACCTCAGTCGTAAAAAAAAATCCAAACTTCAAATAACTACAATTTCGACAGTTTTCGGCTTGCCATTGCTCCGACTGCTTTGTTGTTGAGTCAAGTCAAATCCTAGGTAAGCATATATTGTGCGTGTGAACGTTGACATGAAAAGAAAAAAGTAAAAAAAAAAAAAAAAAATTAAAAATATATATATATTTTTTCCCGGTATCTCACTTGATTCGATACTCGGTAGTACCGACGTGTTTCGGTTCGGTACCTCAAAAGTACCGAATTCGGTACCCATCCCTAGCGGCTATAGCCTGCGGCTGAATCAGATGCAGGATGGCTCCTGCCGACTGGGCGAACTGATCATGTTGTAAATCAGTCAGCTCCGTGCCACCCGTCAATATCCCGGACATGAATCTCGCCAGCTGCGCGATGTTGGAAGTGGCAGCTAGAGATTGTGTCCCGGAGATAAATGACTGGTCACTCCAAAACGCCAACCGCCTCGCCGATTTCCCTTGGGGAACCGGCTTCCGTAACGGCTCCCACACCACCTCAGGACAAAGGAGCGCCGCCATCGGCCTATCAAGCCGTGGCACGCCCTCCTTCATGCCGTCTACCAAACCCACCACCCGCGTGACTTGCACGTAGGCGGGAGTAAGGCCCATGATGTGGGAGACCACCTGTCCCTGACGGACGTAGGCCGCCATTGAAGGGAAAAATGGGTAGACAACGTCCACCCCTCTCACCGGGCGACGTTGCCATAGATGACCTATGAGATCGTCAGGGACAGGAACAGGCAGTGGCTGCGGCAGCGGCACGCCGTTTGCGACTGCCGCCGCCATGAGCTCGGGGAACAAAGCATGCAGTTCCCCCTGCATACTTTCCCCCTCCGAGCCCGCGTCCCTCACATGCAGCAGACTACTGGTTAAGGAGCCACATTCTGATGTGGCTGATAGCAGGGCATCCCGCCAGCGAGTCGGAGGTTCTAACCCAACATCTGCGGACGAGGAACCCCAAGGAGACATCTCACCCCCCTCCAGTGTTACCTGGACGGGCGGGTGACATGTCTCCACCGGGCCTTCAAACAAGAACCCGTCCGCCTCTATCATGTAGTCCTCTGTTTCCATCGGCCACGTAGAGACGCATCCTCATCCGGCTCCAGCAACTCACCAAAACCAGGCCGTTCGCGTCTGCAAGCCACCATCTTGCGACGGGAGCGAGCTGACGCAAAAAGGTTGCGTCTCAAATCCCCCGCAACCAAAGGCGCCGGCCGCCCAACAGCGGACAACTCCCCGGAAGCAGAGGAACCAGAGCCGGAACCAGGCCATCGCACAGGAGACGGCACTGGTGCACCAGCTCCTTGGAGAGGCAAACTACCCATCGGACGCCTACCGGGCGTGGCTGCCGACCACGAGAGAGGCCTCAACTCCGCTCCAAGACGCACAACAGAGGCGGCAATGGAGAACCGCTGGTGAAGAGTGGCGTTGCGAGCGCGACCCTCCGAGGTAGACATTATGACTTAGCTTTTTTCTTTTGAAATATATGAGAGAAGAAAAAAGCAAGAAAAAATTTAAACACGTATCAACTTTCTTCAACTAACAACCTCGTCAAGTGTGGGTATCTACCGAAGGCACTTCCTTGTGGTGAAAGTGAAGAAGGAGGCGAGTAGGTGACCACACACCTGCTTATGAAGGTAAGCGGATAGGGGTGTGGCCAGACGAATGTTGGTATGTAAAGGTACATTGTGGAATTTTTTATTCAGTGCTCGTGCACGAAGTGAAGTCAGTGCAGACTGACGCTGAGCGGAGGCCAGAATGAAATAGAACAGTAGTTTATGGGAGGGAGCTATTTACATTTTTGGTTAGTCCGGTCCATTTTGGTTTAAACTGTGGTGCTCTTTATTCGCCCATCAGCCTATATAGAGTCCACTTCAGCCAGCATCGGTCGTGAGACTTGGCTTTCGTTCTCAGAGAGTAAGTAATTTTCTCCATGGAGTGTATTTCCTCCACTATTTCCTTCCATGCCTCCTTGTCTGGGTAGGTCTCTTTGAGCCAGCTCCTTGTAATGGCCTTTTTTCCTGCGAGTGACATGATCTTGAACAGATAAAAGTCTTCTTTGTGAATGATCTCCTCTGAGAGCAGGCCCAGGTAGACTATCTGGTTCCATGGGAAATTCATAGCTTAGAATTTTATATATTTCCTGGATGACACTCTTCCAAAATATTTGTATTTGAGTACATAACCAAAAAATGTGAGAGTCATTGGCATTCATCTGCCCACACTGTCTCCAGCAGGATTGTTGCTCACCTATAGTTGCTTATTTTTAATTTGTGGTGTGATGCAAAATCTCATCATGTTTTTCCAGCTGAATTCTCTCCATCCTCTAGAGCTGGTGGAAGTATGTTGCATCTCGCATATTGAATGCCAAATAGCGGTATAATTTTTTTCATACCGTCATACCTTGCTGACATGACGGTATCACTTTCATTTTCATCATCGTTATATCACCATACATAAAGCTTATTGAAACACGTTGACATTAGGGTTGTTCTTTCAACCTAAAAGTGCACTTTCTTCAACCTCGAACCTAAATTCCTTAGCAACCCGTGTTACCAAGTAAACAAATCACAGAACGATAGCCACGTTAGTTAGCCAGCACCAGCCAGGTCCCGACGTTCGCTCTCAGAACGATAGCCAGTTAGCCAGCACCAGCCATGTCCCGACGTTAGCTCTCAGAATGATAGCCAGTTAGCCAGCACCAGCCAGGTCCCGACGTTAGCTCTCAGAACGATAGCCAGTTAGCCAGCACCAGCCAGGTCCCGACGTTAGCTCTCAGAACGATAGCCAGTTAGCCAGCACCAGCCAGGTCCCGACGTTAGCTCTCAGAACGATAGCCACGTTAGTTAGCCAGCACCAGCCAGGTCCCGACGTTAGCTCTCAGAACGATAGCCACGTTAGTTAGCCAGCACCAGCCAGGTCCCGACGTTAGCTCTCAGAACGATAGCCACGTTAGTTAGCCAGCACCAGCCAGGTCCCGACGTTAGCTCCTAGAACGATAGTCACGTAACCCTGCCACGTAATAGCTAGAGATGTTCCGATACCATTTTACCCTTTCTGATCCGATTCCGATACCTAAGCTTTGGGTATCGGCCGATACCGATATTTATCCGATACCAGTGCATACAAAAAAAAATTATATAAATACGTTTTTTTTTTTTTTTTTTTTTTACAGATACTGTTATACTGTTTTTAGTAATAACTGGAAAGTAATGGTATTTATTCAACAACAGGTGATTGTATAGATTTGTATTAGTATCATTAATCAATGAGTATGGGCTGCAGCACTGCAGATATACCCTACTCCAATGATCCACACGGACATTAAACGGCGTTGCACTCGCTACTCCGTGGCTCTGCAGATATACCCTATTCAGTCTGTAAGCTAGTGGCAGATAGAACGTTCATGTTGTGATTTTTGATGCAAAATAAATATTCAACATTCTCTTTTGAAACTCCGCCTCAGACTCTTATCCTTTGGCACTTGCTGTACTTTGCTTGCAGGTCTGCAGCCATTATTGCTGGATTATAAATAGCACCAACTTTAGACACGGTAACGTTATCAAGCTAAGCTAACTGACCTAGCTCGTCTTCCCGCATTGACATTTGATAACGTTAGTAATAGTCAGCTAACGCTAGTCAGTAGCTACTTAACTTAAATACAATTCATTATTTGCATTATTGTTGATAGACGGTCACGGACAGTGTTAGGTCCTGGAGAAAGGACAGGCGATCATCTGATTTGATGTAACGTTAAAGCGGATGTTGTTCCAACTAGCTATCTTTCCAGCTAATGCTATCATAACACCAGCAAAACACATCCCGTCCGAGCTCCCCGTCACACCGCACTGTCGGGGACAATGGAATTTAAGAAAGTGTATCTGCTGTTAAAATGACACAGCATCACACTTTAAAACATGTTCATTTTATAATCCTCACTCTCCGCAGGACTCGGCAGGAGATAAATTACATCATGGGATCGGAGGCTAGAATTTACGTGTACTCGCCGATACCGATACCAGCATTTTAGGCAGTATCGGCGGCATTTCCGATACTGGTATCGGTATCGGAACAACTCTAGTAATAGCAGTATGTGACGTCACGGTATTGAGAATCATACCGGCGGGATTTCGAAATATCCTGGTATACCGTAATACCGTCATACCGCCCAAGCCTAATGCCAATCATCCTCTGATAAAATGATATTCAATTCACTTTCCCATTTCTTCTTCACATTATGAGTCACAATTATTATGGATTTGTAGATTTTTTTACATTTCAGGTACTATTTTCACTGGGGTTTGTTTATATGCTGCCACCATCATTCCTACCAACCTGTTACCTCCTGCTGAAATCTTGCTCTGAATCATAGAAGTGCCGTAACTGTAAATATCTAAACAGATTGTCGTTTCCCAAGTCAAATTTCCTCATAAATTCCTCAAAGGACATGAAAATGTGATCTTCTAAAAGTGTACATATGGCTGTTATAGCCCTGTCCTTCCATCTGTCAAATGTGTTATCCAGTACTCCTGGTCCAAACCTGGGGGTCTGAGAGGGCCATATCAAAACTCTACTGTCTTTTTATTAATTTATATTTCCTGACCACCTCCCTCCAGACCGCCAGGCAGTGATGCAGTGCACTCGGTACCACGGCGTCCTAGCAGTTCGCTGAGCAGAAGTGCGCGCACGGATGTGCACGCGCGCGCGCACACAAAAATGCGTTCACAACTTTCACTCTACTGTCGCGCCGTGCGCCAAGTACCCGTCACTTATCACCTAGTCTTTGCATAGCATAACAAAGAAAGAGAAGTGCAAGACCAAAATACAAGCCCTGTGGGGGGTTTGCTTGAGCTGGTCTGTGCACACGTGAGTGAACATGTATGCGCGTGCACGTGGCGTCCAGGCAGTTCTGATATTACGACTGCACCCCTGCCGCCAGGGAATGGTCCACTATAAAATTGCCTCCCTGTTGGACTGTATGTGCTTTCCCCCCCAGTCTAGCTTGAGGCTGAACCTGCTCCAGGTGTGTCTCTATGTCTTTACACCTGGCCCGGTACATTTGGGAACACCAGTACACAGTGTATTTCAGCTGAGCAGCGTAGTAGTAGTATTCTTTTAAATTGGGCAGGGTCAGACCTCCTGCCTCCTGCCCATATAAACCTGGAAATCTGTTTATTCAGGGACTTTAACCGGTAATGAAAGGAAGAGGTACAACCTTGGCAGTACATTCATTTTGATCACCTCTATTCTAGAGCTGAAATCCATCAGGAGCGTGGCCCATCTTGTCCAATCCTTCTGTAGTTTATTATTAATTATATTGTAATTTGCCGCTTCCAGTTTACTCATATCCTTGGTAATGATCACTCCCAGGTATGTTATTGATTCAGCTTCCCATTTCAATTTGTAATTATTCCTCATTATCTTACTGGGTGTGAAGTTAAAAGTGAGAATTTGGGTTTTGAATTTATATGCAGTGAGACGTAGTCATCTAGAGCAGTCATAAGTTTAGGGAATGTTAAACCTGGATTTGGAGGTATATGATGATGTCGTCTGCAAAAAGGACTATTTTGTGCCCTCCCTTTGCTATTTGGATGCCCTGTAACTCTACTTTCTCTAATAGCCTGGGCCAACGGTTCTACGAAAATCGCGAAGAGGGCGGGGCTTGCGCAACAACCCTGGCGAGTCTCTCTGAATAGTTTAAACCTGTCTGACAGATGACCATTGATCTAATCTAGCATTTGGATTGTCATATAAAGCTTTTATGCAACTGATGAATTGGTCTTCGAATCCAATACTCTAAACCAGTGGTCACCAACCCGTCGATCTTGATCGACTGGTCGATCTTTGAGACTGTCCCTGTAGATCTTTCCATGAAAATATATATATATATATATATATTATTTTTTAGATCTTACCCTGAGAGTCCACATTACAGTTCTACTTTTGTTTTGATGTGAAAATGATGCTGCACTTAGCACTGACTGCACTTAGCACTGACTGCACTTAGCACTGACTGAGAAAGTACACATTACAGTTCTACTTTATAAAATGCTAATTGTAAATATGTTTGTCAATGTTAATAATATGAGAAAGTCCACATTACAGTTCTACTTTTGTTCTGATGTGAAAACTGATGCTGCACTTAGCACTGACTGCACTTAGCACTGACTGAGAAAGTACACATTACAGTTCTACTTTATAAAATGCTAATTGTAAATATGTTTGTCAATGTTAATAATATGAGAAAGTCCACATTACAGTTCTACTTTTGTTTTGATGTGAAAAGTGATGCTGCATAAGATGACTGCACTTAGCACTGACTGAGAAAGTACATAATAGTTCTACTTTGACGTTTTAATGTTGGACCAAAGCATTGCATGTAATTAGAATACAGGCAAATAAAAGTCATTTAGTTTAAAGTACAATCTTGGCTGTCTTTTTCTCTCAACGCTTCAATAGGTAGATCTTGCCTTCACCAAAAAAAAAAGTGATCTTGGGCTTAAAAAGGTTGGTGACCACTAGGCCTGCCGCGATAAGCAATAAATCGATTAATTGCCGCGATAATTAAAATTAATGCAATGATTTTGACGGGCGCGATTAATTGCTATTTGCGCGTTTGTTTTAATAAGGCGGAACCAGTGCCCATTGTCAGTCACTGTCCGTGTTGGGAGGCGGGCCGCTGGCTTTACTACAGAGCAGAGAGCACAGCACAGGAGCTCCGTGGGGCAACACCACATAGCTTAACTACATTTCTCAATAGTGTTGCTCCTTTTAACCAAGTAGCGTTATTTGTAGTGTAACGTTAGCGTTTTAACGTTAGTAGCTAACGTTAAAACTAACTTAAAGTTAGTTGTTCACCAACAATCTCAACATTTGTTTTATCATTAGCTCATGTCGATCTACTAGTAGCATCAGCAAGCTAACGTTAGCTGGCCCCAGTCCACTAGCAGCATGTCGATCTACCAGCAGCATCAGCAAGCTAACGTTAGCTGGCCCCAGTCCACTAGCAGCATGTCGATCTACCAGCAGCATCAGCAAGCTAACGTTAGCTGGCCCCAGCCCATTAGCAGCATGTCGAAGTAGTAGTAGCATCAGCAAGCTAACGTTAGCTGGCCCCAGTCCACCAGCAGCATCAGCAAGCTAGGATAATAACAACAATACTTCCGGTCCGGTCGGTGGGCTTCAAAATAAAAGTCTAAAACACCGGAAAAGACGGAGCGGTGGGCTTCAAAATAAAAGTTTTGGGAAATAAATGTCTCAAAAAAAAATTCTCTAACCGGTCGCAATAATATCGCTTATCGCGATATTTTCGGGGGCAATTAATCGCCCAGCAAAATTTGTTATCGTGGCAGGCCTAGTGACCACTGCTCTAAACAGAAAAGACCATCTAACCCGATCAAACGCCTTCTCCGCATCTAGACTCACCAGGGCTGCTGTTAGATGGTGTTTCTCCACCTGTTCTATTCTGTGTAAGGTGCGCCTGACATTATCCTGTGTCTGTCTACCTGTTATGAATCCTGTCTGGTCTTCATGTATCAAATCAGGCAGAATTGGTATGCGACGATATAAATCACAGTATTCTTTATTCTTCCCTTCCTTTGGTATGACGGATATCACTGCCTCTTTCCATGATGGAGGAGCCTTTGCCTTTTTAAGTGTCCAATTAAAACATTGCTAGGTCTCCTTTAACCAGCCTTGTGATTTTATTTAATTTTTCAGGAAAACTTGTTTTTAGTAGTTCAGCTTAACACTTTGGCTGCCATGGGTTAAATTCATTATCAACCGTAGGTTGCCGGCTCTATTTGTCTATAGAGAAAGTCCCCTTCTTTGCAGGGCTATAACTTTTTAAATTCTATTGCTACATTGCCATTATTAGGGCCCATTCAAAGTCCTATATGTATTGTTCATTGTGTAGCAACGTTAAACTTTTTCATTCACATATTCATAGTAAAGTATGGTCTAATGTATAAGTATGTTTTCATCTCTTTCTGCAGCTTTCTCCAGAACGTGATCTATAGCCCCAAATACATTATATTGATGATGCAATACAGTTTTATGGCAATCAGCGCGATATAAAAAATTCCAACTAGACGTACTTCTAGAAGTTACTACACGTCATATGATGTTGACCGGATGGGCTAGGGGGCGTTTATAATTCCGTGGGCAGCGTTATACCAATCATCTAATGTGGGTCAAATGTTGATAATAGCAGTTAGTATCGAAGACGGTAACTTTACACGCTAAAACTCACCCCAGTCTCCGCGCGCCGTTGGGCGATCATCGTAGAGTAGACATTTTACCATTATGGGATGTCGATTTACCCGGTCCATCTCCAGCTTGTATAATGGTATATACGTCCAAATCATGTTGTTTATCGAGTTATTGGCAATCGATCGCTATGTAGTGTGTCGAGATCGAGTCCCGGAACCTATAGCTAGTGCCCGGAAGTAATACGGCCGACCAGCACAATCTCCATAGCACTTCCTGTTAAGCGATTGCGCCGATCGGCCACCAGATGGCGCTCCTGAACCGCCAGAGAGCTCAGTGGGTCCTCCTGGTGGATCTCAGGCCAGCGGAGGGGAAATATGAATCCGATCCCAGATTTTTGAAATATTGATATTAAAGACGCTGTAAAGCGTCTTCGGCAACTTGAGCATGGCCGGGAATGACGTGTTTAGGCGTTTTCCGGCAGCCAAAGTGTTAAAAAGGTGCCCAACCTTTTTTGAACCAAGATCTACTTTTTAATTTGCCACCTAGCTGAGAGCTACCAGCCCAAATTTGACCTACTCTCGGATAGTATTAGTAGTAATAGTATTAGTAATACCCATTCAATATGCACATGACAGAAAATATTATATGGCATATAATATTTTCTGTCATGTGCATATTGAATGAGTATATAATATAATATGATATTTCATATATCATTGTAACTGTTAAGGTTTGACACCGACCCCAAACGCAACGACACAAGAGAGTAGGATTCTGAGTTGCCAAAAACAAGGGCTTGTTTATTAAGACTAAATAAACAGCACAGACTTGGAAGAGTACAAACAAAGACTGGAATACAAGCAAGGATGAATGTTGCTGCTCTGCAGCTTCTCCCGGGATGGTAGTCAGGGGAAGCAGACGCTGACGTCAGAGCCGCTCTGCAGACCTCTCTCGGCAGAATCTCCGAGGTGGTTGCGGGACCGAGAGAGAGGGAGGGAGCGAGTTAACTCAGAGTGCAGGTGGAACAGAGCAGGTGAACAGGAGAGGTGACTTGTACCCGAAAACAGAGTTATCCAAGTGACTGAATCTTCGGTGTAAATACACACTGTGAGTAACGTTCCAAACACAATCCCAAGTGATAGATATCTTCGGTGAAAAATAAACACTGTGAGCGAAGTCCCAAAATACAAATCCAATGTGATAATATCTTCGGTGTGTAAACACACAGTGGGAGATGTTAGGCCAAAATATTATCCCAATGAAACAATCCAAAAAAGGCTAAACGCTGGGTGAGTGACTGTCTGATAAAAAGCTGGAAATCTTCAGTGTTATATAAACACACGAAAAACGGAATTGGATCAAAGACAGTCATAAAAAACTCACCCAGGCGTTGTGCGTAAAGAGCGTTGGAACAGAATGGAGCGAGCGCGTCGCCTCGGGGAAAGGGTGTCCAAGAGGAATGCTTCTTGAATATCCTGGAGGCAAAGCACAGGGAAACAACAGCAGGCAGCAGGAACGGCGAATGCAACAGAAATATCAAAACGATCCAACAAAACTTGAATGGGGAAACAGGGTATAAATAATACGGGAATGCTTAATTGACAAGCAGTGACAGCTGAGGGATGTGATTGATAAGCGTGTGGACGGGGGAGAACCAATCAACGACGTCTCTGGGAAGAAGCGTGTGAATAGGGGAATGAAATGATGAACAGAAAACAATTGGAAACAGAGCGAGTAGGCTTAAAGGAACAGAGCGAGTGGGTGAGCAGCGGACCAATCATCACAGTACTTCAAGAAGCCCGTGGTGGGGAAAGAACCAAACCTTACAGTACCCCCCCCTCCACGGGAGCCACCCGGCGACCCACTCGGCCCCGGCCTGCCCGGACGGGACCCAAGGAAGCCGGCGATCAGGGGCACCGGAGAGGGGGACAAAGACAGAGGCCCGGAGAGGGGGACCGGAGACGTGGACAGAGGACCGGCGAGGGAGGCCGGAGACGGGGACTGGGACCCGACAGCGGAGGCCGGGCACGGGGACCGGGGCCCGACAGCGGAGGCCGGGCACTGGGACTGGGGCCCGACAGCGGAGGCCGGGCACAGGGACAGAGAACCGGCGAGGGAGGTCGGAGACGGGGACTGGGGCCCGGTGAGGGGGCCGGACGGCACCTGAAGACACCGGGCACGACAGGAGGAGCTCCACCCCTTGATGGTACCGGAGGACCAGGCGATGTGGGGCTCGTGCAGTGCGAGCCAGGGCCTGCCCAGGACCACAGGGACAAGAGGAGAGCTGGTGACGAAAAACTGGAGCCTCTCAACGTGGTCACCAGCAACGGTGAGAAGGACTGGACAGGTGCGTTGAGTGACGTCAGCCAGGCGGCGATGATCCATTGCGAAGACCTCCAAGGGCCTCTCGAGGTCCTCAAGTGGAATGTTGGCCCGGGTGGCAAACCCAACGTCCATGAAACTCCCATCAGCACCAGAGTCCATGAGTGCACCCACCGTCGCCCGCTGGTCCGCCCAGGCTAGGGTGACGTCCGCCAGACGGTTGGGTGGTGCACGGGTGGGGGAACAGGAAAGACGGCTCACCAGGATCTCCCGGGGTCTCGGCGAGCCTGGTCCTCTTGGCCGGGCACGGCAATTGGAGACACGGTGTCCACCCCGGCCACAGTAGAGGCAACGGCCGGAGAAGAGCCTGGACTCCCGTTCGGCCGGGCTAAGGCGGTTGCGTCCCAGCTGCATGGGTTCCTCCTCGGTCACGGCTCGGGAGGGAACAAACCCACCAGTCACGGAGGGGGCAGGACGGTCAGCACTGTAGAGGCGGCCGCCGGGAAAGGGGGCCCCTGAGCGGAGGTCGATGGCACAGTCGTAAGGCCGGCGAGGCGGAAAGACCTGAGCCCTGGACTCCCTGAAAACCCCCTCGAGGTCGTGGTACTCGGGGGGTACGTCTGGGGTACAGAAAACCTCCTCGAGGTCGTGGTCCTCGGGGGGTACGTCTGGGGTACTGAAATCCTCCTCGAGGTCGTGGTCCTTGGGGGGTACGTCTGGGGGTCCCCGTCGGGTTCTCTCACGTCTTCTCTCCTGGAGGCGTCCGTCGATGCGGATGGCGAGGCTGAACAGGTCCTCGAGGGAATCAGGTTCCTCCCGGGTCGCGAGCTGGTCCCTGACTGCGTCACTGAGCCCACTCATGAAGGTTAGGCGAAGTGCTGGGTCGTTCCAACCACTCTCCACCGCCGCCAGTCGAAACTCCAGGACGTAGTCTGTTAAGTACTGTAAGGTTTGGTTCTTTCCCCACCACGGGCTTCTTGAAGTACTGTGATGATTGGTCCGCTGCTCACCCACTCGCTCTGTTCCTTTAAGCCTACTCGCTCTGTTTCCAATTGTTTTCTGTTCATCATTTCATTCCCCTATTCACACGCTTCTTCCCAGAGACGTCGTTGATTGGTTCTCCCCCGTCCACACGCTTATCAATCACATCCCTCAGCTGTCACTGCTTGTCAATTAAGCATTCCCGTATTATTTATACCCCGTTTCCCCATTCAAGTTTTGTTGGATCGTTTTGATATTTCTGTTGCATTCGCCGTTCCTGCTGCCTGCTGTTGTTTCCCTGTGCTTTGCCTCCAGGATATTCAAGAAGCATTCCTCTTGGACACCCTTTCCCCGAGGCGACGCGCTCGCTCCATTCTGTTCCAACGCTCTTTACGCACAACGCCTGGGTGAGTTTTTTATGACTGTCTTTGATCCAATTCCGTTTTTCGTGTGTTTATATAACACTGAAGATTTCCAGCTTTTTATCAGACAGTCACTCACCCAGCGTTTAGCCTTTTTTGGATTGTTTCATTGGGATAATATTTTGGCCTAACATCTCCCACTGTGTGTTTACACACCGAAGATATTATCACATTGGATTTGTATTTTGGGACTTCGCTCACAGTGTTTATTTTTCACCGAAGATATCTATCACTTGGGATTGTGTTTGGAACGTTACTCACAGTGTGTATTTACACCGAAGATTCAGTCACTTGGATAACTCTGTTTTCGGGTACAAGTCACCTCTCCTGTTCACCTGCTCTGTTCCACCTGCACTCTGAGTTAACTCGCTCCCTCCCTCTCTCTCGGTCCCGCAACCACCTCGGAGATTCTGCCGAGAGAGGTCTGCAGAGCGGCTCTGACGTCAGCGTCTGCTTCCCCTGACTACCATCCCGGGAGAAGCTGCAGAGCAGCAACATTCATCCTTGCTTGTATTCCAGTCTTTGTTTGTACTCTTCCAAGTCTGTGCTGTTTATTTAGTCTTAATAAACAAGCCCTTGTTTTTGGCAACTCAGAATCCTACTCTCTTGTGTCGTTGCGTTTGGGGTCGGTGTCAAACCTTAACATTAGGTTGGATCGTAATGTTAAGGTTTGACACCGACCCCAAACGCAACGACACAAGAGAGTAGGATTCTGAGTTGCCAAAACACACAGTGGGAGATGTTAGGCCAAAATATTATCCCAATGAAACAATCCAAAAAAGGCTAAACGCTGGGTGAGTGACTGTCTGATAAAAAGCTGGAAATCTTCAGTGTTATATAAACACACGAAAAACGGAATTGGATCAAAGACAGTCATAAAAAACTCACCCAGGCGTTGTGCGTAAAGAGCGTTGGAACAGAATGGAGCGAGCGCGTCGCCTCGGGGAAAGGGTGTCCAAGAGGAATGCTTCTTGAATATCCTGGAGGCAAAGCACAGGGAAACAACAGCAGGCAGCAGGAACGGCGAATGCAACAGAAATATCAAAACGATCCAACAAAACTTGAATGGGGAAACGGGGTATAAATAATACGGGAATGCTTAATTGACAAGCAGTGACAGCTGAGGGATGTGATTGATAAGCGTGTGGACGGGGGAGAACCAATCAACGACGTCTCTGGGAAGAAGCGTGTGAATAGGGGAATGAAATGATGAACAGAAAACAATTGGAAACAGAGCGAGTAGGCTTGAAGGGGAACTATCTTATAAATGGCCTTTTTGAGTGTTTAGCATTGTTTCCTAGCTATGTGAACTTATATTAATATGATCTATGTCTCAAAATTCTCATATTGGCGCATTCTTCCAATTCTCCTCTCACAATATTCACCCTCACTGAACTGAGTCGTTTGAAAATGTGCCTATATGTGATGTCATATAGTCACTGCTGCATGTTAATGTTCAGGCGAAGACGACGCTGCGCAGTGGTTTAGGAGCCGCCCTGCAGCCCAGGCTCAAAACAGCTCGAGATATTGAGGTAGAAAAATGCTGTTTTTGAGGACTTGATTAGAAATACAAAACAATGAATAAAAAAAAATATATATTACAGAGGTGTTCCATAGACTCACAGGAATTGTGTAAAAGTGCCCAAATAGTGAAAGAAATAGTAAAATAGTTCCCCTTTAAAGGAACAGAGCGAGTGGGTGAGCAGCGGACCAATCATCACAGTACTTCAAGAAGCCCGTGGTGGGGAAAGAACCAAACCTTACAGTAACGGTGTAGTGTAGGAATTACAAGAATGACAAGACTGTAACTTCTCACGTTGGGCATGCAGGCAGCATGACTCATTTATTTCACACTCTGCATACACACTGACAACACACACACTCAATTCAATGGGCATGAGAAAACATATGTTTACATTGCCAAAGCAAAACTGGAACAATACAATCAAAACAAAAATGATATATGTACAATTAATAGGGAATAGGAATGATGTGTAAACAGAGCTGTCACATTCCAACTGACAACACACTTGACTTACTTGACTTAAACCTTTGCACTCCCTGCGGAGCATAGGCCACTGACGATTTCTTTCCATGTTGCGCGTTTTTGGCCTCCCAAACGATGTTGTGCCATCCCAGTTCAGCCTCTTTCATTTCCCCTTCCCAAGAACGGCGCCAGGTGTTTCGAGGCCTGCCGCGTTTCCTCTTTCCTTGTGGGTTCCATCGTGGGGCTTGCCAGGTGATGTTTGTGTCTTCCTTTCTCATGTATGGCCTATCCACATCCACTTTTTCTTCTTTATTTCTTCTGGCGGGGTAGTTGTTTTGTGCGCTCCCACAGGTCCAGATTTGTAATGACATTTGGCCATCTCACTCTTAGAATGCGTCGGAGGCAGGAATTTATGAAGGACTGTACTTTCTGCTTCAGCCCTACGGTTGTCTTCCAAGTCGCCGAGCCATACAGGAGGACTGATTTAACATTGGAGTTAAAGATCCTCAGCTCTGTGTTGGTTTTTATTTCGCGAGACCTCCATACTCGACCAAGTAGGTTGTATGCCGTTTAGTGATGCACCGATGTGAAAATTGTGGCCGATACCGATAACCGATATTAATATTGCTGTTCTGGCCGATACCGATATTTACCGATGTCGATATCTCTGTATAGAAAACACTTTTTTATGATAATCAAATAAAGAGCTATTTTCCAAAACGCATTTATTTTTTTAAACTTTTGTAACTTATTTTCAGAAATGACAGATATTTTGAAACTATTTAAGGCCACAACATGTAAAAAGAAAAAAATATATAATTTTTTTTTTTTTTTTTTATATTTTATTATGGGCCCTATCTTGATATCGGACCGATACGATACCAATGTGTAAAAAAACGGCCATATCGGGCGATATTATATCGGCGGCCGATATATCGTGCATCACTAATGCCGTTCTTGCTTTTCCGATTAGCACTCTGATGTCTTCTTTAGGGCTGTCTTAAATGCTTCGAAGCTTCGAACGTTCGATTCGATGGCACAAGCTTTGAACATTAAAAAAAAAATCGAAGTTAAAAAAAATAATAATAATTAAAAAAAAAAAAAAAAATCTATTTTTTCTTTTTTTACTTCGATTTGTGTGTGTGTGTGTGTGTGTGTGTGTGTGTGTGTGTGTGTGTGAACTACCCATCCCAGTTAGGACAGCCGAATCCCGTCCAATCTTTCGCCGTCGACTAAAGACTCACTTCTTCAACCTTTATCTGAAATGATAAAAAAAAAAAAAAATCTAACCGTGACTAACCTTACTGTCATGCACTTGTCCTAATAAACTAACCTACACTGTAACACGCAACACTTTGATGAACATTGTTACTCAGCTGATAGAGTTGTACCCTTCTTGCTGTCTTGTCGTACAGAACTTGTAAGTCGCTTTGGATAAAAGCGTCAGCTAAATGACTAAATGTAAGTGTGTGTGTGTGTGTGTGTGTGTGTGTGTGTAGGTGTGTGTGTAGGTGTGTGTGTGTGTGTGTGTGTGTGTGTGCGCGCACCTTGTAGAATTCCACACATAAGAAAGAAAGACACTGGGATGAATAAACAAAATAGGAAATAAAATGTAGAAATGCATGCAATACATAAATAAATATGAATCTCCATATATGAAATATAACATTTAGATAAGGTGCTACTGAGATGTTTTGGTGAGTTCTTTGTTTTTTTGTGGAAGTTGCCCTTCTTAAAAATGCATGAACATTCACTGATAATTGGTCTGTAGTGGAGTCTACAAGGTCTACATTGCCGGACCATGTAGAATCCGGACCTTGTAGACTGACATAATTCTGTGCATAGTTTAGTCTACACAGGCCATATTTCAAATAATCAAAATCTTACTTCATTCATCTTAAACATTCTTGATTTGGGGGATTGGTACAGTAGTTCCCATGAAATCTGAAGTTGTTCAAACGACAACAGCGATCCACCTTGAATTAAATCACACAGCCGAGTGAAACCTTGTTGGATGTGTCAGTCACGAAAGGGGCTACTTAATTAATTAATCCAACCCACTTTATTTATAGAGCACATTTAAAAACAACAACGTTTACGAAAGTGCTGTACAAGTCCCACAACATAAGATAAAAAAAAAAAATATTAAAAATTTTTTTTTTTTTTTTATTTTTTATTTTTTTTTTTTCGAAGCTTCGAATTAAAATCGAAGCTCGGCCCCGAAGCTTCGATTGCCAAAAAAAGCTTCGAAGGTCAGCCCTAGTCTTCTTCTGTGCCACCCGCTGTATCTACTACGCTCCCAAGGTGAAGGAGTTAGTGTCTTCGATGGCCTCTCCCTCTAGTTCAATGTTTTGCTGGCACTTTGTGTTGATCTTCATAATCTTGGTTTTTACCCTATTGATCTTCATTCCTAGAGTTGAGGCTGTTTCCTTTAGTTTGTTGGTCTTTTGTTGCATTTGCTGGTGACTGTGTGATAAGAGAGCTAGGTCATCTGCAACACACACAGTCAATTAAATTAAAAGAAAACATGTTTACATTGCCAAAGCAAAAGTGGAATACAATCAAAAAACAATTCCACAAAAAGGTCTGTCAACAGTCACTGATAGTTCTCCTTTATCTTTTTTTTAGTAGAATTAAATGTCAGTCGTATGTCATCCTCACTGTCTTGCTCTGAATTGTCAGTTGTATTTACAATGCAGTGCACTTTTCCATCAGTGGGTTTTCTTTTGCTTTTTTTACACACTTTTGCAAAGTGATTCTGTGATCCACATGATTTACACAAATGCTGGGTAATGTTCTCTGCCCCTTGGATGAGAGTTGCCACAGTATTTGCATGTATAATCTGTCTCCAGTTCTGGGTGAGTAGCTCCGTCTCCCTTGGTTATGCCTGACTTGTTGACTAGCAACGGCGTGAACAGCGTCTGCGCATGGGCTCGCTATCTCCATCGCTCTCACTCGCATATTAGCCTGTTTCTCTGCTCTGCACATTTCAATAGCGGTGATTAACGTGAGCCTTTTCTCTCTCAAGAGTCTGCGTCTTATGCTCTTGTTTGCAACACCTAGTACAATTGTGTCACGAATCATTTAATCTCTTAGCTGCCCGTACTCACAGATTGCTGCCCTTTCTCTCAGTCTGGTCACAAAACTGTCTATGGATTCGCCTTCCTCTTGCTGCTCCCGAACACATACCTTTCATATATGACGTTCTTCGCCGGTTTGAAGTACTTTTCCAACTTATCGAGTATGACTTTAGCATCCCCTTGATCCTGTTCGGTGAGATTCAGGTTGTGACGGTAAATGTGCCTGCATTCACTTCCCATCACACTCCTCAGAGTTGCAGCCTGAATTTTCATGTCCTTCTTGGTTATACCCGTCTAATCTACGAATTCAAATCTGGCTTCAGAACATCCCACTCCACTGACACATAGGGGTGGGAATCACCAGTTTCATCATGATACGATACGATATCGATTCTTTGGACAACGATACGATATTTGCCGATATCACAAAGTCTCTCACGATACAATACGATTAGATTAGATTCAGGTGCCTGCAATCGATATGAGATGATATCATATGCCCATTTAACACAATCAGTAACATTTAGATCAACTAAAAAAAGGTAACGAAAATATCATTTGACATTTGTATTTTTGAGCTCTTCCAGACATTTAAAGGAAAATCAATCTATTGTTTTTAATACAAATAGACCTCCTGTTCACTGTAAAGTGCCACGTTTTGATATATTGAGCTTTAAACTTTAAGCTCCATTTTTTGGAACTCAAAACTCAACCTAAAACCCCTCCCTACCTCCCTCTCCCAAACCGTTCCTACAACAATTTGTTGATGTTGCATGATCATGTATAGGCCTACATTTATTATGTATTATATTGTTTATGTTTAAATAACATTTAAACATCAAACTCCTCTGACCTCATCTGGTCTTTCCAAAGACGCGCGCACACACACACAGAAAGGGAGAATGCTATGCTGTAACGTCTACACACACGGAGCTACTGCTGTTGTTCTTGGGCGGATATGAGACTCGCCACAGGATTTTCAAAATAAGAGTATCGATATGAATCGATCTTATTACATTGCATCGATCCGATTCGATTGTTGATAATTACATCGATGTATCGATCTGGATCGATGTATCGTCCCACCCCTACTGACACATGCCTTCTCTATTTAAACGACCACATCAAACAAGAGGTGGACGCGGGCAAAAGGCCTTCGACACTGTCAATCACACCATTCTGATTGACAAGCTAAAAGCAAGTGAGCTGGATGCAATCCTACCTGGAGGGGAGAGAGCAGATGGTGGAGGTAAACGGTACCCTATCCCCCCCCCTCACAGTGAGCTGTGGTGTTCCACAAGGAAGCATACTAGGTCCGCTACTGTTCCTAATTTATGCAAATGACATGTCATCAGCTTGTGACTGCAACTTGTTCCTGTTTGCGGACGACTCAGCCCTGCTGGTCTCTGACAAGAACAAGTTACAGGTTGAAAAAACCCTCAGCTCAGAACTAGGCAAAATCTGCATATGGCTCGCTGATAACAAACTATCATTACACATGGGCAAAACAGAGTCCATTCTCTTCGGTTCAAATAACAAACTCAGCAAGACCGACGGCTTCTCAGTTACAGTGGGTGACAATATTGTCACAAGGAAAGAAGAAATTACCTACCTGGGTTCCATCCTAGAGGCAAATCTTTCCGGTGACAAAATGGCATCCAATGTAATAAAAAAAGTCAACCAACGAACTCGATTCTTGTACCGGATCTCCTCACTGGTAAACAAGAATACCCCTGAAGACTCTGGCAGGAGCACTCATTCAAGGGTACTACGACTATGCTTGCACCTCATGGTACCAAAGCACCTCAAAGGCGCTAAAAACAAAATGACAAACATCTCAAAACAAACTGGTCAGACTACTGCTTGACCTTACTCCTAGAACCCACCTCACCCCTGCCCACTTTGACAACCTAGGATGGCTTAGAGTAGACGACAAAGTACAGCAACTTGCAATGGGCCTGGTCTACAAGATACACTACACGACCAAGGTACCCATGTACATGTCAAAATACTTCCCAAAGGTCAGTGAATACCACGATCACAACACCAGAGGGAGCTCCACAAATCCTGTTAAACCCAGATTCGGCTCAAACAAGGGACTAAACACGTTTCGCAATTATGCCACATCAATGTGGAACGCCCTACCCAAAGCTGTAAAGGAATGTGAATCACTACCCACTTTCAAAAACACTCAAAAAACACCTACGGGAGACTGCAATTCGAAACTGGCCCCTGTAAATGTCCTAACACAACCCCCTCCAATGTACAGTAAATGACCAAGTATGGTCTTGTCAATATTCCAATGTACAGTTTTGCTTGTACAGTTGTACAGTGTCCCCCACCCACCCCTCCTACCCAACCTCCCCCCACCCACCCAACCACCTCCAATGTACAGTCCCCCCCACCTACCCAACCTCCTCCAATGTACAGTTGCTACGTCAAATGAATATACTCTCTTTTCTGGACTCTTTTCGTATAACAAACAGTACTGTATTTGCAAATCTGGTATGTCATAAATGTATAGATGTAGCAGTACTGTATATCTGTATGTCATGTATGGCATATATGTTATGATGAATTGAAAATGGGGGACCCTGATGCAGGGTTCGAAATTAACGGGGGCTTGGGGCAAAATGCCCTCGAAAATTGACCAAATGCCCTCGAAAATCAGTTAAGGGGGGCAAGAAAAGCCCCAGACAGTTTACTAATTATTATATAATTATATATATGCTCTACAGTGCGAGCATTTCCCTCGTATTTGCCCCTAATAATATGTGTGTGCGAACCGGAAAAATCATTTACTTGCAGTGTGCGAGACGAGTGAATCTTACAAAACAGCTCCGCTGTTAATAGTTCAGAAACTGGACTGAAATTCAGTTTTTGGATGGAATGCAAGGAGGGAGGGAGGCGGGGACCGCTGCGTGTTACAGGTACTTGAGAGGTGCGAACACAGACAGACAGAGCTCTACTTCATCAAGCATGCATAGTGTAACATTAAGTTACACTGCTATCTTAACGTTAGCAAGCTAAGCATCTGCATAGCGCGACCTGTGTAACGTTAAGTAACTTGTGTTCGGCGGGGAAAGACCGTTCCATTTGTAACACAACTCCAAAGAATAACATCCAAATCCGATCCCGATGTGTATTTCCTTCATTCCACAGCGCTGAGCGTGCAACGTATTTCATTGATCGATCTGGCCATTGCCTATACTCACAAACGTTCCAGTGCTGTCTTCGGGATGATTTTAATCCAAACGTCCATTCAAAACTTGTATTATGAAATAATTCTGGGATGTCTGACTATTTCCCTATGCATTGGTGCGAGTTCAGCTGACAGTCCATAGTCCATGACATAAGTTCATGAGATGCTCTGTTCTTTTGTTGTGTTTGAGGTGGATGTTGTTGAGTGTGTGGCAATTTGAAACAAGCCTCTTGACTGTTGGAATTAGGGATGTTAAAAATAAAATAGCTAATAATATTATTCAATATTAGACATTCATTGATCCAGAGGCAACCGGCTATTCGTCTGTTATTTGTAGATATATCAAGACAACAACACAACTTGCCCTCAGGGACAATCATATTTAATCTATTTAGATAGAGTATGTATGTATTATTTACAGATAATTGAAGGTACCTCAAAACATGAAACCAAGCCATGTCACACATCGTGTGTGTGTGTGTGTGTGTGTGTGTGTGTGTGTGTGTGTGTGTGTGTGTGTTACTTGAACAATTGTCACTGTGCTCCAAAATTTCTGTGTGCTCCTAAATTTGTATTTAGATTTTATTTATTAACATTTTATTTAGGAGCACATGTGCTCCTTGGGAAAAAGGTTAGCGTAGAGCCCTATATATGGAGACATTAACATTACGTTATCAAACATAGGGACGAAGACTGTAAAAAAAAGTGTCAACAATGTTTTATAATCTTTATGTTAATTTTCATTATAAAAATGTTGTGCCCCCGAAATACAAAAAAAGCCCCCGAAAATCAATTAAGGGGGGCAAAAAAAGCCCTTGCATTTTTTTTTTAACTTCTAACCCTGCCCTGATGTAAACAAGACGAAAGTCTTTCTCTGGTCTGCATCCCCTTAACAATTGTATGTATTGAGCTGTACTGTACTGTACCCATTCTGCAATCTGTTAATAAAGTTTTCAATCATTCAATCAAAGCGAGTGCATAGTCCTCGTATTCGGCACGGAATATGTCCCAGCTGACACTCCAGTCGCCTGTGAAGCTCATCGGGGAGGGGGGTGGAATATTAGCCGCCATGCTAGCTGACAATAGCCCAACGTTACTTGTCTCGGTCTCTGTAATGTTGTCTTCAGAACCGGAGTCCGACTGTGACATAGTCAGCTAATATGTACATACATGGACGTAAGTTCAACTACTTCTGACACCATGTTTGTGTGGATGTTTCTACGGCATGAATAACGACAGACACAAGTATCAAGTTCAGCGTCTGTAATCAAAGTGCTTCACATTCCTCTACATCCGGGGTATTCATGAAAACAACAAAAGCAAGCGATTGCCGATCGCCTCGATCTAACTAGACCCTGTAACAATGATTTTCCAAAATAATCTTGCGGTCTACTTAAAAGCAACCCACGATCTACCGGTCGATCATGGTCGACTGGTTGGGCACCACTGGCTTAGAGGAACACACCAACATTATGGGAAATGTGCTTACTGACTGAATCTCAGTCGTTAAAATAACCCAGGACGCCTATCGCAAAGAGTAGGGGGTTCCCCGACGTTCCTGGCCAAATTCCCAATCAGGTCTCTGATATCAAGGCCACCTAATCATCCCTTCCCCTTAATTGGCTGATATCAATCCCTGTCTCCTGAGCCATTCAGCCATTGTGTAGTGTGCTGTGTGCCTGGTGCCAGTACATGGCAGCCATTGAGCCTGCATAGCCCAAGGTTGGGTTCTACCAGTGGTGGTGAAGGAGGCAATTTCCACCCTACATTATGGGGAGCGCTTTCAGTGTCTAGAAAAGCGATATATAAATGTAATGAATTATTATTATTACTGTCTTCACTGTGTGTTCAGTAGAAAGCTATCCGGCTGCAAGCTAGACTAGCTTAGCACAAATGAATGGAAGCAGATACGGACCAGCTGGCCTAGCTGTTGGCCAAAGACACCTTTCACGGCACGACTATCGCCCTGTAGCTCTCACCTCCATAGCCATGAAGTGCTTTGAGAAGCTAGTGAAGGGCTACATCTGTTCCTCCCTCCCCAACACCTTGGACCCCCTGCAATTTGCATATCGCCCCAACAGGTCCACGGAGGACACCATAGCCCATGTGCTGCACACAGCAGCATCACACCTGGACAAGAGGCAGGCTATGTGAGAATGCTATTTATTGACTACAGCTCAGCATTCAATACCATAGTCATCCATCACTCTCAACACAGGTGCCCCCCAGGGCTGTTTTGCTGTTTTCTGAGCCCCCTCCTCTACTCGCTGTAAACACATGAAGCGGCACGGTGGTGTAGTGGTTAACACTGTCGCCTCACAGCAAGAAGGTCCAGGGTTCGATTCCCGCTTGGGGACCAGGTTTCCATGATGCCAGGTACCCAGGTGGGGTATCTCCCAGGCCTTTCTGTGTGGAGTTTGCATGTTTTCCCCGTGCTCGCAAGGGTTTCCCCCCGATAAGATAAACCCAATGGAAAAACATGCACAACAACAGATCGCTAACGCTGTGGTGTCCTTGACGAAGACGGACAGGAGCACTTGGATTGGTCTCCGGGGCGTGGCTCACGTTGACGCCCTATCTGCTCCCGGCTGCCCATGGGGGGAAGGACGACGGGGCAGAGACTCAATCGCATCGGCGACTGAGGAAAGACAATGCATGTGTGTGTGTGTATCCCGGTGTGTGTGTGCCGCTCCAATTGCATGTCCAGTTCGTTGCATGCCGAATAAAGACCCCCCCTAAAGAGGTCCTGCATTATACTGTGTGGCACAGCGAAACAGCAACACAAGTATCAAGTTTGCTGACGACACAGTTGTGGTGGGCCTAGGGCTGGGCGATATGACGATATTATATAAATATCGGGTACAGTTCATTAACGATACACTTTTTTAACGTATCGTGGATATCGTGATGTTTTGCCCAAGAGGATTGTGTCGCGTCAATCTGGTCCACCCCGTTCAAACTTTTGAACAACGCCGCTCCCACACACACACTACTGCATCAAAGTTAGTACTTATGATTAACAAAGGCATTCGTTTTGTGGCATCAACATTATATAGTTACACGTTATATAGTTACACATCAGCGTATTTACCCAAACATAGCAACGTCCGATGACGACATAGATAGCAAGCGTTACTGTTCATATCTCAGTCCGTGCCGAGTTGTGCGTGCCCATTCTGCGGTCTGTTAATAAAGTTTTCAATCAGACAGATGTATGGAAAGGCTTTTATTATAACATTTGTTGCAGTAAAATCATTATGCCTCATTGTCATGCTGCGGTGCGCTAGTAATCACTCGTCGGCTGCGGTGAGCTGTTGTTGTTGTCGTTGAGCTGAGCTCTTGTTAAAATCAATGGAGGGCATTCAGGAATGTAAAAAAAGAATAGCGCTGCTTGCCGATTGGTGCTAAGAACAGCAGGGCGGGTACAAGCGGTGTGACGTAATTGGCAGACTCGACTGTCAATCAAAATTATTCTGTTGCCGGCTGAATGATTGAATGAATGAACGTTATTAACGATTGCAGAATGGGTACAATACAGTACAGCTCAATACAACAACAGTGGACTGACTGGAGGATGAAGACCAGAAAAAGACTTTCGGCTTTTTTACATAAGGGTCCTCCATTTTCAATTCATCAAAACATTTAGAGACATACAAATATACAGTAGTTTCATAAAAATGCTAAAATCCTATTGATTGATTGATTGATTTAAAACTTTATTAACATATTGCAGAATGGGTACAGTACAGCTCAATACATACAATTGTTAAGGGGATGCAGACCAGAGAAAGACTTTCGTCTTGTTTACATCAGGGTCCCCCATTTTCAATTCATCATATTTCATATCTAAATCATATAATATCTCATTGCTAAATATATGCAATATATAATCTAATAATCCAATAATCTAAATCTAATATATAATATAAAAATGCTAAATGCATGGGTATTTTATTTTGTCTTTAATGTTAGCTTGCAAACTCAATTACTGTCTTGGTAAGCCTCATAATGAATTGTTTGGGTAAAAAAAGAAAAACATCGTGATGCGTATCGTGTATCGCCGAAAGGTCAGAAAATATCGTGATATCATATTTAGGCCATATCGCCCAGCCCTAGGTGGGCCTGATCTATGCAAACGACGAGAGGGCCTACCTGGAAGAAGTAGAGAACCTGGTGCTGTGGTGCCGGGAGAACAGCCTCTCCCTGAATGTCAGCAAAACGAAAGAGATGATTGTGGACTTTGGCATGTCGGGGGCAGGGACTACAGCCCCCTCAGCATCGACAGCCCCCCTCAGCAGAGTCCACATATCCGAGGACTTGACATGGACCACACACATTGACAGTGTAGTGAAGAAGGCACGGCAGCGCCTCTACTTCCTTAGGCGCCTAAGGAAGTTCAAAGTGAGTCAGAAGATCCTTAAGAACTTCTACTCATGCACAATAGAGAGCATCCTGACTGGTAACACCTGACTGGTACTGTATCACCTCCTGGTTTGGGAATAGCACCGCACACAACAGCAGCAGACTACAGAGAGTGGCCCGTTCAGCCGAACGCACAATTGGAGGTGGGCTTTCCACTCTCCAGGACATTTATAACAAGCGTTGCAGGGCCAAGGCTAAGAGAATAACCAAAGACTCTAGTCACCCAAACAACTGCCTCTTTGAACTGCTGCGGTCAGGCAAGCGCTACCGGAGTCTCATGGCCAGTACCCCCCCCCCACCCATAACCCCCCCCCCCCCCCCCCCCCTCCAACCTGATTGATGTCTGTCTCCAGTCTTTTTTGTGCTATCATGCTGTCTTCCCTGTTCCCCCCATGGTCTCATGTTCCTTTTGTTTTGTTTCTTTGTTGTTTCTTTGTTTTTGTTTCTTTGCTTTTGTTTATTTGTTTGTACTCTTGCTCCCGACTATTGTCAGCGACTTCGGGTTATTGAGAAGCGCTATATAAATTAAATTAATTATTATTATTATTATTACAGAGAGACTCAGAAGGAGCTTCTATCCCCAGGCCATAAGGATGCTCAATGACTCTATGTAACAACCCATCATCTACACTCATTGCACACACATCCACATGCACACACTCACTTTGAAACAAACTCACCTTAACACTCACATTAGACACTTTAACACTACATTATATTTATCTATTTATCAAAGATTTGCACTACATTCATACCTCATTTGCACCTTACCTTAAAGTTTTGTACCTCATTGTCTGCATTGTACCTCACTGTTTACTAATCTTTACTCACTGTACTTAGATTGTACTTAGGTTGTACTTTAGATTGTATATTGTATTGTATATTGTATATTCCTCTTTTACTTTTTTACTTACTTGTTTACTGTATGAAGCACACTCTCGGGCTCATACAGAACCAATCATTTCACCATAAAGTACATGTATTTTATTGTGATAAATAATAAACAAACTTGAACTTGAGTTTTAAACCAGGCTAGTGGTCCGTATCGGCTTCCATTCATTTGTGCTAAGCTAGGCTAACTTGCAGCTCGATAGCTTTCTACTGAACACACAGTGAAGACAGTAATAATAATAAAATAATTCATTACATTTATATAGTGCTTTTCTAGACACTGAGAGTGCTCCCCACAATGTAGGGTGGAAATTGCCTCCTTCACCACCACTGGTAGCACCCAACCTTGGGCTACGCAGGCTCAATGGCTGCCATACACTGGCACCAGGCACACATCACACTACACAATGGCTGAATGGCTCAGGAGATAGGGAACACACATAGAGGAAATTGGTATCTATCTTCTTGTCTGACTCTGGAGAAGACGGTAAGTGCATTTCTCATAATGTTGACATGTTCCGTTAAAGCTTGAAAAGAACACAACCTTGATGTGAACATAGATAACAACTTCTCTGTGTTTCACCTTAGAAAATCACTGACTGATTGCTTTACTTTTCTGTGTGTCCCCTCAGAGTATGGTGTCTAGCCCCATGGAGCTGGCCTGTGTGTCCCCTCAGAGCATGGCGTCTAGCCACATGGAGCTGGTGGACATTCTGTGGAGACAGGATGTGGACCTGGGGGCAGGAAGAGAGGTGTTCGACCTCCCACTGAGACAGAAAGCAAACGACCTCAGGAGACAGAGAGAACAGGAAGAACTGGTATCTATCTATCTGTCTGTCTGTCTGTCTGTCTGTCTGTCTGTCTGTCTGTCTGTCTGTCTGTCTGTCTGTCTGTCTGTCTGTCTGTCTGTCTGTCTGTCTGTCTGTCTGTCTGTCTGTCTGTCTGTCCGTCCGTCCGTCCGTCCGTCCGTCCGTCCGTCCGTCCGTCCGTCCGTCCGTCCGTCCGTCCGTCCGTCCGTCCGTCCGTCCGTCCGTCCGTCCGTCCGTCCGTCCGTCCGTCCGTCCGTCCGTCCGTCCGTCCGTCCGTCCGTCCGTCCGTCCGTCCGTCCGTCCGTCCGTCCGTCCGTCCGTCCGCCCGTCCGTCCGCCCGTCCGTCCGCCCGTCCGTCCGCCCGTCCGCCCGCCCGCCCGCCCGCCACCAAGTCGACGGCCTGAGCATTGAACTGGCCCAACTCCCGGGAACTGTCCAAGGTGCTGATCCCCCAAGGTGCTGATCCCCCAAGGTGCTGATGACTTCTCAGACTTCCGCGAGACACTTTTCTACGCCAAGTTCACTGAAATCGATATAAAAGACCCTAGAATTGTCTGTATTCATCCTATACGTATGTTTCCCGACGGTACAACCTGCTGTATAAAAGCAATAATACACGAGGGAGCCGTGGGATGTCATGAATATTGCCACGCTGTGATGTGACGCGAGCTTTGCTCTCGTGCCTGCATGCGGGCGCATCACAGCCAAGGTAGGTACTGTATGTGTGTACAGTATGTACAGTATGTATGTACAGTATGTGTACAGTATGTATCCATGTATCCCCTCCAATGTATGTACAGTATGTATGCATGTATCCCCTCCAATGTATGTACAGTATGTATGCATTGTGATGAGCCTGGTGGTGTTGAGACTCATCACGGTTCAAAAACAAACAAATCAATAAGAATATTTATTGATTATAGGTAGTGATGTACCGATGTGAAAATTGTGGCCGATATCGATAACCGATATTAATATTGCTGTTCTGGCCGATACCGATATTTACTGATGTCGATATCTCTGTATAGAAAACACTTTTTTATGATAATCAAATAAAGAGCTATTTTCCAAAACGCATTTTTTTTTTTACCTTTGTAAGTTATTTTCAGAAATGACTGATATTTTGAAACTATGTAAGGCCAAAACATGTAAAAAGAAAAAAAATATTTTTTATTTTAATTTTTTAATATCGGCCCTATCTTGATATCGGACCGATACTGATGTGTAAAAAAACGGCCATATCGGCCGATATTATATCGGCGGCCGATATATCGTGCAATATATATCGTGCATATTTATAGGCAGAATATAGTTTGACGGGCAAAAAGAATCGTCGTAATACAGTCCGATTGTCAAAACACAAAACAGGCTCTCGTACAGAAAAAGGGATTGTTCAATACTCAGAGTAGTTGTCCAGTCCAGGGTCAGTACACAAGAGGGTTTCTCAGCCAGTCTAGGGTCCAGTACACAATGAAAACCTTCTCGCCTTCACCTCTCCTCTCACTACCTCTCACCTTACAAAACTACGAATATCTCAATCTCTCTCTCTATGTCACAACTCCAACCTCACCTCCACTCAACTCACCTCTCACTAACCTAGTGTATTTGTAGTGTGTGCGTGTGAGATGTGGGTGAACTAATCATTCACAGGTGTGTTCTATCAGTACTAATCAACTACCTAATTGTTTCCACTCCTTACGTGGCAGTAATATCTCCCGTCCTTCACATATCCATGAGAGGGGGGGTGATATCTGCCACAGCATGTATCCCTTATTTTCATTTGGAAAGGTCAGTAAGAGTTTAACTTGAAGCAAATAACTTTATTGTTGCAAAACCTTTTATTGTTAACTGTTAACTAACACTATATTTAATTTAATAAAAAAATATTTTTTGTCTAGCCGTACCTCAGACCTATTTTGTTCATGATGCTGTCATTTTAGGCCAAACTGTTGTGGACAGATTGAGACTATCCAGAGGATCCATCCATTCTTTCATCTCTCTCTCTCTCTGAGGCTGTTTCCACCTGACATTAAGATCTGATCTGGGTGATCCGATCACAAGTGTTCAGCTCTTAGTGTGTCTGTTCACACCTGGCATTAAGATCTGATCTGGGTGATCCGATGACAAGTGTTCAGCTCTTAGGTCGCTTTCACACAGGGGCTGTTTGGTCCGGATTATCGGACCAGAATTCGATAGTCCGGTTTTTCGGGTTTGTGTGAATGCGCGTCGAACTCGGTCCGCGGACCAAGCAGGCGAACTCTGGTCCGCCTGAAAACGTAGGTCTCGGTTCGCTTCATCGGAGCAAACACGAACCAAATATAGGAAGTGCTTAATTATTACCACTGCTCGCAGCATTCAATGCAAAACAAGCACACTGCATCTATCTATCTATCTATCTATCTATCTATCTATCTATCTATCTATCTATCTATCTATCTATCTATCTATCTATCTATCTATCTATCTATCTATCTATCTATCTATCTATCTATATATCTATCTATATATCTAACTGCATCTTGGGAAGAAGGAAGAAAAAACGCGGCTTATTATATTGTTATTATTATATATATATAACAACGTGGTGTACAAGTTGTTTAGCGAGAGGATGGTGGTAATCGGCTTCAATAGAACAACTCGCCTCTGCTGATCTGAGGGCTCGCAGTCCACACACAGACACACACACGCGCGCGTGCACACACGGGCTCGCAGCCACACACACATTTCCACTGTTCAATAGACAAGCGCCCTTTCCGACCGCGTGACATTGTTCAGATAGTTTGGTGTGCGCCTGACAGATTGCTATGTGAACGCAGGCGAATCAAATAACTTCACCACCAGAACCGCACCGAGTCCACCAAAACTATATGTGAAAGCGACCTAAGTGTGTCTGTTCACACCTGGCATTAAGATCTGATCTGGGTGATCCGATCACAAGTGTTCAGCTCTTAGTATGTCTGTTCACACCTGGCATTAAGATCTGATCTGGGTGATCGAATCACAAGTGTTCAGCTCTTAGTGTGTCTGTTCAGACCTGACATTAAGATCTGATCTGGGTGATCGAATCAAGTGTTCAGCTCTTAGTATGTCTGTTCACACCTGGCGGCATGGTGGTGTAGTGGTTAACACTGTCGCCTCACAGCTAGAAGGTCCTGGGTTTGATTCCCGCTTGGGGACCAGGTTTCCGCCTTGCCAGGTACCCAGGTGGGGTATCTCTCTCTGGCCTTTCTGTGTGGAGTTTGCATGTTCTCCCCGTGCTCGCAAGGGTTTCCCCTCCCAATGAGATAAACCCCCAATGGAAAACAACGAAGACGGACAGGAGCACTTGGATTGGTCCCCGGGTGCGGCCCACGCCGCAGCCCATGTCTGCTCCCGGCTGCCCTTGGGGGGAAGGACGACGGGATGGGAAAAGAGAGACATTTCATCGGCGACTCAGTGCATGTGTGTGTGTGTGTGTTCCTGTGTGTCACCCATCTTGCATGTGTGTGTGTTAATCTGCATGACAATTAAAGACTTCTGATCTGGGTGATTGATCATGTCCTTCTTTCTCCAGGAGCGCGTGCGTCTGATAAAACAGGAAGAGGAGGAGCTTCTGCTGCAGCTCCAATTGGACGAGGAGACTGGAGAGTTCCTGCCCCGCCTCCTCCCTAACACGCCCCCAATCACAATGGAGACTGAGTCTGAGAGCCAGCCGGTAGGTCCAGCCAGCTGTCAATCATTGTCATAGTTGAAAGGTCAGACTGAAATGAACCCCACACTTTCAACTAGCTAATTCTTGACGAGAAGTGATGATTACATTTATGTTATGATGATACTTGTGTGTGTTTGTCTGTCCAGGACCCCATATTTGATGAGTCATCCTTGTCATTTGCTGAGTGTATGAAACTGCTGGAGGATAGTTTTCCTCTCAGTGATGTCATCAAGGTGAGACAACTCCTCAGAACCACTTCCATTCAACCTCATCATCATCATCATCATCATCATCATCATTTAGTGCTAAAATATATAATGCTGGTTATTAATATGAAATGGCGCGACCCCGGTCAGTCGCCTTTGGTTTCGCTTTGCAACGATTGTGCACATTTTTAGCTATTATGTTTGTTTTTACTACTTTTTTTAATGAAAACTTCACTGGCGGGGACGTCATACGACCGGCAGACACTTATGGACCTAAACTCCGGACTCAAAGAGGAGTTTGGAGACACTTTATGCCTAGAATGGCCACGGAGATCAGGCGGGACAACAACGGCAACAAGGACAAAGGAACCGGCAGGAAGAGACACAGAGGGAAACGTGGAGGAATAAGGCTGAGGTTAAAAAGATCTGCTTACCGCCCAGCAATTCCATCCATCTTTCTGGCGAATGCACGTTCGTTGGAGGGGAGGATGGACGACCTGAGAGCGAGGGTCCGTTTCCAACGAGAGGTGAGAGACGCTAACATCATGTGTTTTACGGAAACATGGCTCAAGCCAGCGACTCCGGACCATAGCGTCTCTCCCTCGGACTCCTTCACCGTCTTCCGAGCGGATCGCACGGCAGCCTCCGGCAAGAGCATCGGCGGGGGTGTCTGTCTCCTCACGAACAATGGCTGGGTAAATCCCAAGGAGGTGCGGATACTCTCCCGCTCATGCTCCCCGGACATGGAACATCTCTCAATTCTATGCCGTCCTTTCCACCTTCCCCGTGAGTTTACTGCGGTCATCATGACTGCTGTATATATCCCTCCACAAGCGAACACCGTCAGAGCCCTGGCAGAGCTACAAGATCATCTCAACAAACATCAGATTAAACATCCGGACGCAGCGATGATCGTCGCTGGTGATTTCAACCAGGCCAATTTGAAAAAAGTGATGCCGTCCTTTTTTCAACACATCGCCTGCTCCACAAGGGGGGTAAACACACTCGACCACTGCTACACCCCGTTCAGAGCCGGCTACAAGGCTGTAGCGGCTCCACCATTGACGGGGGCTACAAGCTCATCCGACCACGACGCCATTATCCTCTACCCCGCATACAAACAAAGATCACGTGACGCCGTCGTGTCACGTGAGACAAAAAAATGGAACGACCAATCAGAGGCCATGCTTCAGGCCGCTCTCGAGGACGTAGACTGGGGGATGTTTCAAGGAACCGCCAGTGACGTCAGCGAGTTCGCGGACACCGTTGTGAGCTTAATTACAACACTCGCTGACAGTATTGTCCCCACGAAAAAGGTGCAGGTCTTCCCAAACCAGAAACCGTGGGTGGACAGTACTATCGGAGCAGCTCTGAACTCTCGCACCACTGCCTACAACCTGGGCAGAGAGTCAGGAAACATGGAGGAGTACAAGGCTACAGTCTATACTCTGCGCAAGGCTGTAAAACTTGCAAAACGGACATATGCTGACCAACTGGAGACACAAATGGCACAAAACGACACAAGAGGCTTATGGCGGGGACTGAGGACAATAACTGACTACAAAGTCAGCGCCCCCTCAATGGGGAGCGACGACGCCTCTCTCGCGGACAAACTCAACTCTTTCTACGCTCGGTTTGGGGTAGACAGTGGCGCCGCTAGCTCAACGGCTAGTGACGTCACTGGTGCGCCGGCTGTTGTGGAGGGGGGGCAACCGCGGGGGGGCGGGGACGCTCTCGTTGTCAGAACACAGTGTGAGAAGAGCATTTATGCAGCTGAACACCAGAAAAGCTGCTGGCCCAGATGGTATAACAGGACGCATAGTTAAGTCCTGTGCCAACCAGCTAGTCCCTGTGTTCACCGCCATATTTAATCAATCCCTGGTGGAGTCAGTGGTCCCTGCCTGCTTCAAGATGTCTACCATCATCCCTGTACCAAAGAAACCCTCCCCAACATGTCTCAATGACTACAGACCAGTGGCACTCACCTCTGTGGCCATGAAATGTTTCGAGAGGCTGGTCAAGGATCACATTTGTGCCTCCCTCCCCAGTGATATGGACCCCATGCAATTTGCATACAGGCCAAACAGGTCCACTGACGATGCGGTCTCCCAAGTACTGCACAGCACCCTCTCTCACCTTGACCACCAGAAGGGGGGCTATGTGAGACTGTTGTTCATTGACTATAGCTCAGCGTTCAACACCATAGTCCCCACCAGACTGGTGGACAAGCTGATCGAGCTGGGTCTGAGCTCCGCTCTGAGCGCCTGGATACTGGACTTTCTGAGCGAAAGGCCCCAGGCGGTCAGGGTGGGGGGTCAGACCTCCAACACCATCACCCTGAGCATCGGGTCCCCCCAGGGCTGTGTTCTGAGCCCCCTGCTGTACTCACTTTACACACACGACTGTGTGGCCAAGTTCAGCTCCAACTCCATAGTGAAGTTTGCAGACGACACAGTGGTGGTGGGGCTGATCTCGGACAACGACGAGAAGGCCTACCGGGAGGAGGTTGAGGTACTGGAACGCTGGTGCCAGGACAACAGCCTGCTCCTGAACATTGGTAAAACCAAGGAGCTGATCGTCGATTATAGGAGAGGACAGCAGGACTGCCACTGAGGATAAACGGGGCTACCGTGGACAGGGTGAGCAGCTTTAAGTACCTGGGGGTCCACATCTCAGAGGATCTGACATGGTCAACACACATAGACTCAGTCGTAAAAAAGGCGAAGCAGCGCCTCTACCACCTGAGACAGTTAAGGAAGTTCAGAGTATCTGGGAAGATACTCCAGTCCTTCTACTCCGGAGCTGTAGAGAGCATCTTGACTGGAAACATCATTGCCTGGTATGGAAACAGCACGGCACAGGACAAGAAGGCCCTACAGAGAGTGGTGCGCTCAGCCGAGCGTACCTCGGGTATTGCACTACCACCCCTGCAGGTTCTATACAACAAGAGGTGCAAATCCAGAGCCTGCAGAATAATGAAAGACCCACACCACCCCAACAACAGCCTGTTCATGCTGCTGAAGTCAGGCAGACGCCTGCGAACCCCAGCTACTAGGACAGAGAGGCTTCGGCTCAGCTTCTTCCCCCAGGCCATCAGAGCCTTGAACACTGAACTCTCCACACACAAGCACACATGAGCACACACACGACACACACACTGTACACGCCAGCGTTTCCGTTAGCCGGTAATTACCGGTATTTGACCGGCAAAATCTGTTGAAGTCCGACATATTTAATCTCTCCGGTCATAGTGTCCGGTGAAAATAGTTCCCTCTGGGCACAGTTTGATTATTTGAATTGTATTTGGATGGGCTGGAGTTGGGTGGCCTATGCGATGAACGAAACAATCATTGCGTTTGTTGTCGTTGCTTCGCCAAGCAGCCGGTCTGGTAATGACGACGCTGTGTCAGCGAGAGCTTGCTGCTGGATTTGCGGAAGGCATGCAGCTGCAGACCCACAGAACCCACCAGCTTTGCTGGCACAGTGCGGTCCCCAGACCTGGAAAGCTGCTCTGCGGGTCTGCAGCTGGATGCTTCTTGCAAACTAACTGCGGCCGGCTCGCGCTGACAACAGCTTTCATTGTTGGACCGGCTGCTTGGTGGAGCAACGATGAAACGAATGTAATGAATCGTTCGTCGCATGGGCTATTTAATTTTGGCCTGTTTTGGTACGGTTCGGGTGGTCAAGTTGTGCTTGGAGGGAGTTGTTTTCACCGGACATTATGACCAGCACCAAGTCGTTGGGAGGTGGAGATATACATCACGCAAACCCACGATAATGTTGCCGTCTCTCTCTGCCAAATTTCTCAGTTCTTCGCTTGATATAATTAATACAAATGTCCAATATAACGGAATTCGTTAGCTCATAAAAATGTGATTATAACAGACTGCTGTTTAGTGTCGGACCGACTGCCCACATACGCGGTCTATTTTATTTCAAGTCAGCAGCAGCACGGAGTATCGAGGGACTTATTTTATTTGGAATATATTAATGACTGTATATACGCAAAAGTAGCCTAGTTTTAAGTAATGATATTATAAATCTACATGCCTTGAGGATGACATTCTTTATATAGCCTGCCTATCAATTGTTTTAAAGCTCAATAAACTATGACCGGAATTAATCTCATTTGTCCGGTAGATTGAAATCTTGCAGGTCACGGAGACCGGCAACAATTTTTTCTAACGGAAACCCTGGTACACGCTCACACACTAGCAGCCACTTTAACATGAGCAAGCACACACTCATGCTGCACATGCCCACACTTATGGCCACGAAGGAAAGGTCACTTTAAAAATAGTATAGTATAACCTGAGATTGTATAAAATAGCAATGTACAGAAAGACCCAGTGCCTCATCCGTAGCTAACAGTGTATGCACTAACACAGGACCTAGCATGTCCTCCATGCTCTGTAAATAACTTATGTACAAATACCGATATGCCCTACTATGTTACTGTTGTTGCACAATGTTGTTTATTGGATTCTATTATATGTTGTTACTACTGTATTGCACATCGTTGCGGGCAAGACCACCCGCATTTCATTGTATACTTGTATGCCGTGACAAATAAAACTCTTGACTTGACTTGAATAACCTAATGCTAAATAGATTTATCATGTTGGTTATTAATAACACAATGCTACATATATTTATAGTGCTGGTTATTATTAATTTAATGTTAAATATATTTATAATGCTGGTTAATAATAACTTACCATTTAGACTCAACCATTGAATTACGTGCTTTGGATTTGCAATTTCGCCCCTTTTGCCGATAAGCTCTCCATCTATCTGTCATCATTCTGATGGATTCAGACCACAGACTTGTCAGCTGGACCAGGACTGAGAGAAGTGTGTTGCTCTGCTCACTGGAGTTGGCTGCAGTTCTCTGTGCAACAGACAAAGATTCACCTCAAAAGCTGAATACATGCCTGTGTGTCTCTGACAGTAACTCTGAACGGACCCTGAAAGACACATTCTGAGGTTGAGAATCCTGTTGGATTTCATTGCAGCCAGGAGCTGCAGCTCCAGCAACTCAGAACAACACTAATCAGTCCAGTTGATGAGACAAAAACACAACTCACTCATCAGTGTCCAGTTGATGAGCAGTATGATGCATTTAGGGGGAAAGGTTCTTGGTAGAAAATTACCGGAGTGATTATTTAAGTAAACAAGTTTTTAGCATTGTAAACAGCTACGGTAATGTATATTTACATTTAGTCATTTAGCTGATGCGTTTATCTAAAGCGACTTACGAAGCGAAGGGTACAACTCTGGCAGCTAAGGGTCAGTAATATTGTTCGTCAAACAGTGTTGAACTTTAGTGCTACAGTCTTCAGTGCATATTAGCACAGTAGGTAATAATATAGGCAACGTAGATTCCTTAGTAGCAGAGTGCATACTACACTTGAAATGAAAGTAGACAAAAAGCAGAAAAACAAACATTTATATCTCTGTTTCAGACCCCAGAGGAGCCTCCCTCCTCAACTCCTCCCCCTCCTCCTCCTCCTCCCACAGGCCCTACTCATAGTCCAGATATGACAAGCTCAATCCAGGACCAACCGACTTCAATTCTGCTTTTAAGCCCCGTCCCTGGGAGGATAAACCACACACACATACAGATAAGCCCCGCCCTTGGCAATATAAGCCCCGCCCCATCCATTATTAGTCCAGTCAATGTGATGTTAAGCCCAGCTGACTCTATTCTAAACCCAACTCCCACTCCAGCTGCAGGAATAAGCTTAGCTTCAGTGGTAAGCGTCGCCCCGCTAACTGTTAGCCCAGCTGCAGCTCTTAGAATAAGCTTAGGAGTTAGCATAGCTCCAGTTTCATCCCCGCTAACTGTTAGCCCAGCTGCAGCTCTAAGAATAGGCTTAGGGGTTAGCATAGCTCCAGTTTCAGCCCCAGCTAACTCAGCTCTGGCGATGCTAATCAGCCCAGGGCAGGCTAGTTTAGCGCCAGCTCTAGTTCCACTGACAGTTATTCCTGCTAGCATATCACAGATTAGCCCGGCTACAACCACGGCCCGGGCCCTGTCTCAAACCCCCTCAGGCCTTTCCCCGCCCCCCCAGCAGCACTCCCCGGTCAGCTTCAACCCCATGCTGTCGGCCCTGCTGGCTCCTCAGAGAGTGGCTAACAGGTCCGGAGCCCGACAACCTCCCCTGAGCTCATCTCGCAGAACCCCAACCCTAACTACACTCCGACTGCCCCTGGCCCCTGCCCCTCTGCCCCCGGCCCTCGCCTCTCTGCCCCCCAGGCCCCTCAGGCCCCTCCACACCCCCCCGGCCCCCCAGCCGTCTCCTGCCCCCTGCAGCAGCAGTCCAGAGGATGTAGACGCTCTGATGGACCTGCTGTCTTTACCTGAGCTTCAGGTGAGGAACACACACACACGCACGCACACACACACACACACACACACACACACACACACACACACACACACACACACACACACACACACACACACACACACACACACACACACACACACACACACACACACACACACACAGTCTCATCAGAACATGTAAATAAAGTATTGATCGACCACAGGAAAAAAGGTACATAATATGTGTTATATTACAGCCATAAGTAATATATTGTATTGTAATGGCAAAAGTCCAAAACGAACAACGCAACCAGGAGTTGAACCAACAATCCTTGCAATCGTAGGTGAGTGCTCTCTCCACTATCTAACTATGATTATAGTTTTAACATTCACTTAAAGGTTATGGTTAAGACATACGGTTATGGATAAGACATAAGGTTATGGTTAAGACATACGGTTATGGTTAAGACATATGGTTAGGGTTAAGACATAAGGTTATAGTTAAGACATAAGGGTTAAGACATAAGGTTATGGTTAAGACATACGGTTATGGTTCTTCTTGTCGTGTCCACAAGACAGTCAATTACAAGGCTTGGCTAGATGTGGTTCAACCACAGCTGAACACATTGCTGTCCCTTCTCATTGAACTCTGCCAAGTCCGATGCTGTGCATGGTTATGGTTAAGACATAAGGTTAGGGTTAAGACATAAGGTTAAGACATACGGTTATGGTTAAGACATAAGGTTAAGACATAAGGTTATGGTTAAGACATAAGTTTAGGGTTAAGACATAAGGTTATGGTTAAGACATAAGGTTAAGACACAAGGTTAGGGTTAAGACATAAGATTAAGACATACAGTTAAGACATAATGTTATGGTTAAGACATACGGTTATGGTTAAGACATAATGTTAAGACATAATGTTAAGACATAAGGTTAAGACATAAGGTGAATGAATGAATGAATGAATGAATGAATGAATGAATGAATGAATGAATGAATGAAAAACTTTATTTAACAGATTGCAGAATGGGTACAATACAGTACGGCTCAATACACACAATTGTTAAGGGGATGCAGACCTGAGAAAGACGTTTGTCTTGTTTCCATCAGGGTCCCCCATTTTCAATTCATATAGACATTTATGACATACACAACATACATGACATTTATGGCATAGGGACATATAGGTATTTGGTACTGATACATTTGTGACATAAACGGTATTCAAATATACAGTACTGTTACCCCTAGATCCTGACAGAGTATATACATATGATGGGGAGGGGACTGTACATTAGGAGGGGGTGGGTGGGTGGGATAGAAATATACATACGGCGGGGAGGGAGAGGTTATGGTTAAGACATACGGTTATGGTTAAGACATAAGGTTAAGACATAAGGTTATGGTTAAGACATAAGGTTAAGACATAAGGTTATGGTTAAGACATATGGTTATTGTAACTGAGGGGTACAATTCCCTGACTGTATTACTAGATATGATACTTACTACCACTACCTTTGTACTTAATATTCGGCCACCCAGTACACGGCATAAATATATTATGATGAACACTGTCACGTAGATGAAACGGATCCAACACAAATGTACGAATTAGAAATAGGTCTTTATTTCTACACAGCGATGGTGTGTAGAGCAAGCACTTAATCAAATCAATCACATTTATGAATGGAATTAGTATGCACTTTTATGGCAAGAGTATTCGTCGGTATATCAATAGAGAATGTCCAATCTCTGAAGGCGCAGGTGGTACATATACGACCTGGAATAGTTTAAGGAATAACAGCAATGATACTTTAATGATTATATACTGGACACACTAGGGGGGGTTAATCCGGTCGCTTGTAAGCCGACAGGAGTAGGAAGGGGGGGGGGGGGGTAGAATCCGGCTGCCTCATCCGGCCAAGGGTATCCCAGGTGAACCCACTGTAGTGCCGTTCAATGCGCCGGCGATCCTTGGACCACAGATGAAAGCAGGTGGACTCTTTGTGGGCCGGCTCTCTCCGGTCCACGGGGGAGAGACGTGAAGCGACCTCGTCTTGCAGAGCGTCTCCTCACCTTGCGTCCTCTCCAGGGGGGGGGGTTCCAACACACGGCAGTGTCGGGGGTCTTTATCCATGGAATAATCAAAGTATACAAAGCATAATCCGTGCCTGGGAAGGCGGGCTGTCGTCGGTAGAATAATCCGGTATACAGGTCCACTCGCTCGTCGGCTCTGGGGCTCCTCGGGTGCAGCTTCACGTGGGGTCAACCACCCTGGATAAGCAGCCAGTTCTCTGCCCGAAACGATGGGGTACTGACTACGGTAGTATTCTCACCGCACAAAGCACTATATATTAACAGACTATTATTAGCTTAATAGACTACGTCCAACTCGACGATATAGTTCCAAATATGACTATTCAAATATTAATATACACGATGTCTCAATACCGATGGTAGGCGAACTTGGCCTTACTCCCACACGTGGCGTCGCGGGGAGGCTTTACGTCTGTGACTCTATTGGAGGGTAAGAAACTGGACTGAAAAGGAAGTCCTACTTTAGTAGCGCAGTATATATACGCACTATGAACAAATAGTCCCATTAGTGGTGCGGTAGTCAGATTCCTACGCGGAACTAGGACTTGTTCGTACATGTGGAGCGGTACATTTGAACTGGGTCTGAGGGGTATGGCAGCCTGGCACCAAGGTCTCGACCAATAGTAGAATGGAGACTATTATGGGATGTTCAGTAGGCTAGAATGGATATTCAATGCATATTGTACAAGGAATATACAAGGGATATCAGGGAATATTAGAGAATATACAAATACAATTAAATATATATATATAAATAAATATATATATTCGGTTTAATCTGGCCCTTCACAACAGCCACCCCCTGATTGGTCCCAGACCTAATCAGTTAAACAGAGACAGATTAATCGCGTTGTCTATTTACACATAAGGGTTTGCTGTAGGGGTCAGTCAACTTCACAAAGTCATAGGGTTATAGGGTCATGGTCATCATCGATTGTGTCTGGGAGTCGAGGCAGTTCTATGAGCCTCGCCACGGGACGGGTGTAAGTGCGACCCTGGACGAGCACTTCAGCTGCTCGGACCTTGCCGTCGGCACCGGTGATCACTTTGCTTACACGGCCGGCCGGCCACATAGCTCTGGGCAGTGATTGATCAATAATCATGACGACTGTTCCTTCTGTCAAATTGTCTCTCTGGGCTCGCTGCAGTAGAAGCAATTCTGCTTCCTCGTAGTTAGCTGCTGACATATCAGCGGGGGACTTGCACTCCGGGTGGTACCGCAGGAATGTTCTTTGTTGTGCACTCTCTATGGACGTGCAATCGTCTATGTTAGGGTCGGTGGAGGCTACGGTGCTCAATCCACAGAACACAGGCTTCTTATTTTCCACCTCCTCTGGACTTGCTTCCCTCGGGATAGGCATGGGCCACTGTCCTTCCGGGAGTCTTAGGAATGCGGGGCCGTCACTGTAAGCATTGTGACGGGTGAGGTCATCCAGGGGCATCCCCCGGGTGATGACGTCAGCTGGGTTCTGTTTTGTATCAACGTAGCGCCACTCTGTTTCTCCGGTTAACTCTTCGGTTAAGTCTTGAATCTCGGTGACTCTGACTCCCACGAAGACTTTGTACTTGCATGAGTCCGATTTGATCCAGGCGAGTACCGTCGTGGAATCTGACCACAGGATTGTTCTAGACACCGGTATGGTGAGCTCACGTTGGATGAGCGTGGCTAGGTGCGCTCCGGCTAGGGCTGCGCAGAGCTCTAGACGTGGGATAGATTGTTGCTTGCGTGGGGCTATTCTCGAGCGGGCGAGGACAAATGCTGTGTAGATCTCTCCCCCCCTCTCTTGGGCCCGCAAGTAGGCTACTGATCCGTATGCGACCTCTGAGGCGTCACTGAAGACGTGTAAGTCCATTTTACATGTCTCTGGCCTCACCGTGGGTGGGAAGTAGCTTCGGCGCATATTAACGCCTGGGAGTGAGTGGAGCTCCATCTCCCACTCTCTCCAGGTGGATGCAAGGTGTGCGGGAATGGGGTCGTCCCAGCCCTGGTCCTTGTCCCACAATGCTCGTACAATCATTTTTGCCCTGGTGGTGTACGGTAGAATACATCCTAGCGGGTCATATTGTCGGGCGAGTGTTGTGTACACACTCCGTCTGGTGGTCGGCGCCGCCGCCGGCCTTCCCTGCTCCGTAGTCAGGGGCTTGTGTCTGTAGTGAAGCGAATCTGTTTTGAATCGCCACACCAATCCCAGGGTCATCTCCTGGGCTTCTCCCGGGATTGTAGCCATCCAGGTCTCGCTGCTGGCTGCCTTGTCCTCGGAGGAGAGGCTGCGCAGTACTTGCGGATCGCTGCTGGCCCACTGCCTGAGATCAAAGCCGCCTTTGATCAATGAGGCGCGGAGTTTAATCAGGAGAGCCTCGGCTTCTTCCTGGGTTGAAAGGCTTTGTAGACAGTTGTCTACGTAGAAGCTGTTCTTTACGCTGTGTCGGACCTCTTCGTCCGCTGCTGGGTCCTCTGCTACATGTTTCTGTAGTGCAAATGTAGCACAGCAGGGGCTGCACGTCGTTCCGAAGGGGAGGACTTCCCATTGGTAGATGGCTGGGTGCTCATCTCCTGGCTTCTCTCTCCATAGGAACCGTAACAGGGGCTTGTCCGCCTCTACTAATCTCACCTGCAGGAACATTCCTTTAATGTCCCCGCTGATGGCCACCTTTTCCTGGCGGAAGCGGAGTAGAACGCCGAGTAGGGAGGGGCCGAGTGTGGGACCGGGCAGTAACTCTTTATTCAGATTTTGGGATCCGATCTGGTAGCTGCAGTTAAATACTATGCGGTCTTTACCGTTGTGATGGACCTTGTGGTGAGGCACGTACCACGATTCAGTGGTCTGGTCAGCCTCTTTAATGTCCATCTTTGTGACGTGTCCCGCTGTGATGAGCTTCTCAATCTCAGCGCGGTATACACTCTCTTGGGCGGGGTTCTTGGCTAAGCGCCGCTCCGTGTTCAGCAGGTACCGTTCTGTGGCGTCTGTCTTGGCGTGGAAAGTAGGCATTCCTTCTCGCCGCAGGAGTGGCGTGGCGTATCTCAACACGCCGTTGACCGGGACTCTCTTGGTCCCTGTCTCGAGGAGGTGAATGGCGTAAATGTCATCTTTAGAGCGAATGTCTTTCTTTCCGTTCTTAAAGGGCATTTGTTCCAAGGTCCATAGCCGCTCTACGTGTTGCAGGAGTGCGGTTTCTCCCTCTGTGACTCGGGAGTGGAGACATCTAGTGGCTGTACTTCGGTTGAGAGATTTGGCGAGCGGGCCTTGGAGAGTCCATCCCAAACGGGTCTCGACTGCTGCAGGACAGCCTCGGGGTCCGGTATGAACCCGGTCTATCGGGACAATGAGGTCTGCATGGTCGGAGCCTATCAACAGGGTCGGCATAGCATTGTCTATGAGCGGGATCGGTAACTTGCGCAGATGTGCATATTTCTCCATCAGCTTGGCGACGGGGTATGTGTACCGCGACAGTCCTATTTCTTGGCTGGTGAAAGCGTCTGTAATCTGGTACCGTCGCTCAGGCTGGCCGCTTGCTGCGATAGAGAATGAGACATTCTCGCCCTTTATCGTCTTCAAATCTCGTCTTATTGTCCGAATTGTCATTTGGGTTTCGCTTCCCCGCAGCCCTAGCTGGGCCGCAGCGGAGGCGAGCAGCAGGGTCTTCTCTGACCCGTCATCGAGGACGGCGTAAGTGTCCAGGACTTTATTCTGGTAGCTTAGTGTCACACGCACTACTTTTAGGAGTACTCGGGCTCCACTGCTGCTGGCGGGATCGATGTACATGACGCTCGCTTTGCTGCTGGATGGTGCGGGTGAAGGGCGCCGTCTGTTACTGTCGTGAAGTATGTCCAGATGGGCTCCATCGCACTTGGTGCACCTTTTCTTTAAGCGGCATTCGGCTGCCATGTGTGAGCGCGCACAGCGAAAACAGCGCTTGTTGGACTTTATCCATTGACTTGCTTCCTCCGCGTTCAGCTTGGGGAAGGAGTCACATTGCGCTAGCCAGTGTTCTTTCTCACAGTAGGGGCACACTATCTTCCACTTCTCCGTTCTGGAGGGGGTACTGTGGCTCCTGCTGCTCGGTACTGACTCTGATTGGTGCATCACAGTCACCGATCTTCTTCCATCATTTAGTCGTCTGGTTCCTTCTCTGGAGCCAGGGGTGCTCCGTCCGAATGTATCTAGCCGTAGGCTGCTGACTTCTCTCGCCAGGAAGTCTGCTAGATCGAGGAGGTTCGGTTCGGGGCCATTCGGGTCTCGGTGGTCCCTCTGTCGCCTAAAACGCTCCTGTCGAGCGGGCGGCAGCTTCTCCAAGATCCTTTCCACATTTGAGTTGGCGTAAAGTTCATGCCTCCCCTTCTCTCTCTGCGCTCCCAACATCCCTACCAGGGACTGCACTCTGATGGACAGGTCGTCCAGTGCTCGATTGTCTATTGCTGGGGGTAAGCGGTCGATGTGTCGGATCTCCTGGATCACGTAATCCCATATGCGCCCATACCTCTGGTCCAATGCTACCAGCGCTGCTGTGTATGGGGTGGTGGAAGTCGCGTAGGCGAGCGCTATATTATGTGCGCGGGGCACCTTTAAGTGCTTCAGTAGGATGGCGTATTTATGGCGTTCATCCAATACATCCACCAACATGGTCTCCAGACACATGCGGAGTTCCGTATACTGGGCCCGGTTCTCTTGGGTGAAGTCGGGTACCATAGGCGGGCCAATGTATGACGCTGACTGTGGATACATCGGCGAGCGTTGGGGGAGAGGCCTCCTAGGCGAGTCTCCTCCCGCTCCTTGGTATGGGCTGGTACCGGCAGTGTACCATGGCCCGCTTGTCCAGGTGCTGTTCCTCGGTGCGGGTCGTGCGTCGTGCTCACCCGTGTATAGAGTCGGGGGTCTGTAGCGCAGCTCCGCGGGAGTATAGCCTGGGCTGTACCGGACCTCCTGGTCCGGTAGAGTACTGTGCTGTCGTCGGGCGTGGTTCTCCTCCTCTTCCTCTTCGTCTTCAGTTAGGTCATCCAGTGCTTGTAGTCTCTGGTTTAGCCTCTCCACAGGATATGCTGCTCCTTCCCGGTTGCTAGGTCTCGCTTGGACCGGTGGGGGGAGGTGGTCTGTGGGGGGTATAGACCTCGTCTGTTGGTCAAGTTCAGGGTTGTTTACTCGGCTAGGGGATGCCGCCCTGGAGGTGTGTCTAGACGAGTTCCTGGAGCCTCTGGCGGAGGGAGAGGGTGTTGTCCGTCTGATCAGCTGTTCTATTAGTTGCGCTTGCTGTCTGTCGCGCTCTGCGTCCCGTAGAGCACCAGCAGCTGCTCGCTGGCTGTCTGCTCGGTCTCGGGCCACATTCTCTTCTCTCTGAATGCGTCTTAGTTCTAGACGTATATGCTCTTCTTCGCTCCGCTGCTGGATCTGCAGTCGGTCGCGTTCAGCAGCGGCGTTCAGGCTGATGAGGAAGGCCTGCTGTAGGGTCCTCTCTGCCTCGCTGGGAGAAGGCGGTTGTATAGGGGAGCCTTCCCTCGGGGTACTCCTTGCGGAGCCTTGGAGCTCTATCTCCACGGTGCTCTCCCCGTCTTCTTCCGTGCCGAGTTCTCTCTCGGTAGCGTTGTATTCCTCCCGGGACTCATCGGGGACTACTTCTTCAGTACTGGCGGGGTGTGAAGTCATGTCTGGTTCCCACTGGTCCCCACCGTGAACTTGGTCAGTTACATTAGAGCCCGTAGGGGCCTCTATGGTCGGGGTAGTCTGGGCGTTGGGGTTAGACATACTTTTACTTTCTAGTTTTACCGCGTTTACTGTTAGTAGAAGACTAGGTTGTTGACTGACAGCGTAGGCCTCTAAGTACTGAGGGAGCCGTCGTTCGCGCTGCGGGCGTTGGTTAGGAGGATCGTTTCGTGGAGTGTTCATCATAGGCCATTTCAATATTAATAACACTATATTAATATTACACTGATTACCCTCCGGCTCGAAGGACCAATTGTAACTGAGGGGTACAATTCCCTGACTGTATTACTAGATATGATACTTACTACCACTACCTTTGTACTTAATATTCGGCCACCCAGTACACGGCATAAATATATTATGATGAACACTGTCACGTAGATGAAACGGATCCAACACAAATGTACGAATTAGAAATAGGTCTTTATTTCTACACAGCGATGGTGTGTAGAGCAAGCACTTAATCAAATCAATCACATTTATGAATGGAATTAGTATGCACTTTTATGGCAAGAGTATTCGTCGGTATATCAATAGAGAATGTCCAATCTCTGAAGGCGCAGGTGGTACATATACAACCTGGAATAGTTTAAGGAATAACAGCAATGATACTTTAATGATTATATACTGGACACACTAGGGGGGGTTAATCCGGTCGCTTGTAAGCCGACAGGAGTAGGAAGGGGGGGGGGGGGGGTAGAATCCGGCTGCCTCATCCGGCCAAGGGTATCCCAGGTGAACCCACTGTAGTGCCGTTCAATGCGCCGGCGATCCTTGGACCACAGATGAAAGCAGGTGGACTCTTTGTGGGCCGGCTCTCTCCGGTCCACGGGGGAGAGACGTGAAGCGACCTCGTCTTGCAGAGCGTCTCCTCACCTTGCGTCCTCTCCAGGGGGGGGGGGGTTCCAACACACGGCAGTGTCGGGGGTCTTTATCCATGGAATAATCAAAGTATACAAAGCATAATCCGTGCCTGGGAAGGCGGGCTGTCGTCGGTAGAATAATCCGGTATACAGGTCCACTCGCTCGTCGGCTCTGGGGCTCCTCGGGTGCAGCTTCACGTGGGGTCAACCACCCTGGATAAGCAGCCAGTTCTCTGCCCGAAACGATGGGGTACTGACTACGGTAGTATTCTCACCGCACGAAGCACTATATATTAACAGACTATTATTAGCTTAATAGACTACGTCCAACTCGACGATATAGTGCCAAATATGACTATTCAAATATTAATATACACGATGTCTCAATACCGATGGTAGGCGAACTTGGCCTTACTCCCACACGTGGCGTCGCGGGGAGGCTTTACGTCTGTGACTCTATTGGAGGGTAAGAAACTGGACTGAAAAGGAAGTCCTACTTTAGTAGCGCAGTATATATACGCACTATGAACAAATAGTCCCATTAGTGGTGCGGTAGTCAGATTCCTACGCGGAACTAGGACTTGTTCGTACATGTGGAGCGGTACGTTTGAACTGGGTCTGAGGGGTATGGCAGCCTGGCACCAAGGTCTCGACCAATAGTAGAATGGAGACTATTATGGGATGTTCAGTAGGCTAGAATGGATATTCAATGCATATTGTACAAGGAATATACAAGGGATATCAGGGAATATTAGAGAATATACAAATACAATTAAATATATATATATAAATAAATATATATATTCGGTTTAATCTGGCCCTTCACAACAGTTATGGTTAAGATATAAGGTTATGGTTAATACATAAGGTTATGGTTAACCTCTTAAGCCCGGAGGCATCAACATTTTAGGCAACCAACTTGCATTCAGCGTTTCTCTGATTGGCCATGTGACCGCGGCAGCGCGGAAATAGGCTGCATTCTATTGCCATGCTCTGCGACAAACTCTAACCTTAACCAACTCCGAAACAATGCCTAAACTTAACCCTAACCTTAACCAACTCCGAAACAATGCCTAAACTTAACCCTAACCTTAACCAACTCCGAAACAATGCCTAAACTTAACCCTAACCTTAACCAACTCCGAAACAATGCCTAAACTTAACCCTAACCTTAACCAACTCCGAAACAATGCCTAAACTTAACCGGCGAAAGAATGCATGTAAAAAAAAAAGAAGAAAAACTGAAGGGATTCGAACTTGTCACCAACGCACCGCAGGTTCCACAGCAAGGCGGCGAACGAGTTGAGCTAACCGTCGATGTTAAAAGAGGGGGGATTACGGCTGCATAATGCCGCGGCAGAGCCGCGGGGGCGTGGCTAGGTGCAAGTTGGTTGCCTAACATGTTGACGCAGCCCGGAGTCCTATTTTTTTTTTTTATCTGCCTAAAATATAGGGCTGACCTTCGATTTTCTTTTTGGAATTCGAAGCTTCGGGCCGAGATTCAATTTTTTATTCGAAGCTTCCAAATAAAAAAAAATATTTTTTTAATAAAATATTTTTTTATTATTATTATAAACAAATAAATAAAAAAAATTATGTTGTGGGACTTGTACAGCACTTTGTTCAACTTTGTCAGTGCTGTAAAGTTTAAACCTTTTTAAATCTTAGACAAACAAAACACTTTGCTTTCATGAAATATTGTAAGCCGTCATTTGAGGCTTTATAAAAGCAGCACAATGAACACAAATATGTCAGTGCAGAGTCCGACCTCATCTTAAATAACAAACAGCATTGCTTGTTGTAATTAACAAAGAGAGGCAGAGTTGATTTAGCAAAAGAAAATATATATATTCATATTTTATTTCTTTTTTTTATAATCGAATTTTATTTTCATATTCGAATCCCATGCCCATCGAACGAAGCTTCGAAGTATTTAAGACAGCCCTACTAAAATACATACCTAAGTAAATGGAAGATTGCTCCACTTCTACAAGGTCCATGTTCTTGGTATCTAGGGAAATCTATAGACCTCAGTGAATGTATTCCCAGTGTCAGAAATATTGTGGCTATTACTAGGCTTGCTTAAATTGTGATGAAACAAAGGAGAATCAAATATTATTATAGAATATAGAATATGAGGCCTATAAATGACCTTATTATAGCCAACTTGCACACTATGGATCGGGCCAAATCTACTCTTTTCAATGGCAGAGTTCAATTTGTATTTAGTATCACCAGGCGTGCATGAAGAACAGAATGAAATCTACTGTATGTACAGTAGGTTTTTTATTCTTGCGACAGCTCCGCCATTTTAAACTGATTTCAAATCGGATGGTTGCTAAATGTTCACAATAGGGGAGATAAACTAACTGTGCTCCAATATATGCCAATAACATTCAGTTTTGTGGTATATAATCCAGAGTAATAAGAGAAATAAAAGAAATTCATACACAAGTAATTTGCTTGAAGGCAGCTAGAAGCCGTTGGGTAGTGTAGTTCTTCGAAATTCCAACGCTCATTCAGAGCTCTGGATGTCCTCTTCTTATAATGACTACAATCGTCATCATTCAGTGATGGCCGCTAATTTAAAATGGCGGATTTCTGCGAAAAATACAACACATTTAAAAAACTCACCTATTGGTAAACAAACGTATTGCTAAAAATATACACCATGACTGCTGTTGTGACATGGTTAGAATGTTTACTTTTGAATATGTTTGAAAAAAAAACTATAATTATGTCAGACAGTCTAGAATGATTTATGACGTGATGTCATTTGCGGTCCGGTACCGGTGAAGAGAGAATGTGAAGAGAGTGCAGGCAGGAGACGGCGAGGTGATAAAGGCCTTTACTTGGTGGACAGGAAACACAGGATACAGGGGATAACTTCACGAATGACAGGATAACAGGATAACAGGATAACAGGAGAACAGACTACTCACGAGCGACAGGATATACAACCAGGGTAACAGAGTAATGAATCCACAATGGAGGGCAGGGGAGGCACAACATTTATACACAAATTGATTGGAACGAGAGACACCTGGGATGGAAACACAGACTAGGCTAAAGACTAAACAGATACACACAATGAGACAAGACTAGACAGTAACCACAATACAAGGAGACTAACACAATACCAGGGACTAAGACACCTAACACAGACTGGGGAACAGAAATGGCAGGAGGCACACTGGGAGACATAGTACTAGAGGAAGAACAGAGATTAACACAGAATACAGAACTAGACACAAGTGCCTGAGCAGTAGTGCGGCCACTTGTCCAGCAGGTGGGGGTACAGGACCACAAATGAGCCTCTGAATAGGCGGGGGAAGAGAACAGGTCCAGGTGGATTGTAACAGTACCCCCCCCCCCCCCCCCCCCCTTCTCAAAGGACGGCTTCCAAACGGCCCATAAGACCGCCCGGGAACGTGCAAGGTGGGGGGCTGGGACCCATGAAAAAACTGGGGGACGAGACCAGGACGAAGGGGACGAGGACGAGGGGATCCGGAGCAGGGGGGTGGTGTCATAAACCCAGGGGAGCTGAAGCAGGGGAGTGGAGACAATAGCCCAGGAGTAGGACCTGGGGCTGGGGTCTCCGGAGGGTTCTCTCTCTGGCAGTAGGATCCGGCATAGAACCCCGGGCAGGGGTCTCTCCGGCAGTAGAACCAGGCGTAGAACCAGGCATAGAACCCCAGGCAGGGGTCTCTCCAGCAGTAGGACCCGGCGTAGAACCCCGGGCAGGGGTCTCTCCGGCAGTAGAATCCGGCGTAGAAACAGGACCAGACGCAGAGCTGGGACCAGGCGTAGAAGCAGGACCAGACATAGAAGCAGGACCAGACATAGAAGCAGGACCAGACGTAGAACCGGGACCAGATGTAGGAGCCGGACCAGACGTAGAACCAGGCCCAGGCGTAGAGGCAGGACCAGACGTAGAAGCAGGCCCAGGCGTAGAAGCAGGACCAGACGTAGAACCAGGACCAGACGTAGAACCAGGACCAGATGTAGAAGCAGGACCAGGAGCAGGGGATTCCCCGGGGACAGGAGCAGTAGCACGACCAGCTACACTAGCAGGGGATTCCCTACTAGCATTAGGGGCTATGCTAGCCTTAGGAGTCTTGCTAGCTACAGAGGCTCTGCTAGCTGCCGGGGCTACGCTAGCAGGGGATTCCTTACTAGCTGTAGGGGTAAGCTATGTGCAGGAGCTGTACTAGCTGCAGAGACTCTGCTAGCAGTGGGGGATGTGCTGGCTGTAGGGTCTACACCAGCAGAAGAGGCTTTGGAAGCAGGGACTATGCTAGCCTTAGGAGTCTTGCTAGCTACAGAGGCTCTGCTAGTTGCCGGGGCTATGCTAGCAGGGGATTCCTTACTAGCTGTAGGGGCTAAGCTACGTGCAGGAGCTGTACTAGCTGCAGAGACTCTGCTAGCAGTGGGGGATGTGCTAGCTGTAGGGGCTACACTAGCAGAGGAGACTAAGGTGCTAGCTGTAGGGGTTACACTAGCAGAGGGGGCTAAGGTGCTAGCTGTAGCGGTTACACTAGCAGAGAGGGCTAAGGTGCTAGCTGTAGGGGTTACACTAGCAGAGGGGGCTAAGGTGCTAGCTGTAGAGGCTATACTAGCAGAGGGGGCTAAGGTGCTAGCTGTAGGGGTTACACTAGCAGAGGGGGCTAAGGTGCTAGCTGTAGGGGTTACACTAGCAGAGAGGGCTAACATGCTAGCTGTACAGGCTACACTAGCAGAGGGGACTAAGGTGCTAGCTGTAGGGGCTACACTAGCAGAGGGGACTAAGGTGCTAGCTGTAGAGGCTACACTAGCAGAGGAGGCTAATGTACTAGCTGTAGAGGCTTGGCTGGAGGCTGGAGGCCGGAGATCCAGGAACAAATGTTTGATCATGAACCTGCCATGCACCTCCAGCTGTGGGGCCAGCTCAGGACTCCACTCCATGACGGAGTAGAGCAGTCTCAGGACGGTATTCCTCATCTCCAAGGAGGAGGAGTGAATATCCCCCTTTAAAAAACCATTAATGGTGACAAATGCCGTCCTGTCCGCAGAGGGGGCTAAGCTAGCAGTTGAGCCTGTGCTAGCTATAGGGACAGTGCTAGCTGTGGGGGCTGCGCTAGCAGTAGAGGCCTTACTTGCCATTTGGGCCATGCGGCCAGTAGAGGCTGGAGCAGGAGGGAACCGGTCCATTAGGTCCCCAAACTGGAGGGACCAAACCAGCATCTGTTGGTTCAGGTCAGGACGCCAATCCCTGATGGAGTGGAACAGGTCCCGGACGGAATCCTTCTCAGCCTGGGTGTAGGCCCAAAACTCACGCCCTCCAAGAATGTCCCAATGGTGGAAAGTGCCACACTCGTTCTGTCCGCTGGGTCCTTGGCTGGTGGATTCATTCTGTTAGGATGGTGGGGGTGTGTAGCACCCAAACGCAGGACAGAACGCGAAGAGAGCGCAGGCAGGAGACGGCGAGGTGATAATCAAAGGACTTTACTTGGTGGACAGGAAACATAGGATACAGGGGATAACTTCACGAATGACAGGATAACAGGAGAACAGACTACTCACGAGCGACAGGATATACAACCAGGGTAACAGAGTAATGAATCCACAATGGAGGGCAGGGGAGGCACAACATTTATACACAGACTGATTGGAACGAGAGACACCTGGGATGGAAACACAGACTAGGCTAAAGACTAAACTGATAAACACAATGAGACAAGACTAGACAGTAACCACAATACAAGGAGACTTAACACAATACCAGGGACTAAGACACCTAACACAGACCGGGGAACACAAATGGCAGGAGGCACACTGGGAGACATAGTACTAGAGGAAGAACAGAGATGAACACAGAATACAGAACTAGACACAAGTGCCTGAGCAGTAGTGCGGCCACTTGTCCAGCAGGTGGAGGTACAGGACCACAAATGAGCCTCTGAATATGCGGGGGGAAGAGAGCAGGTCCAGGTGGATTGTAACAGACATAAGGTTATGGTTAAGACATAAGTTTAACCTCTTAAGCCCGGAGCCCTATTTTCTGAAAATCCGCCTAAAATACACACCTAAGTAAATGGAAGATTGCTCCACTTCTACAAGGTCCATTTCCATGTTCTTGGTATCTAGGGACATCTATGGACCTCAGTGAATGTATTCCCAGTGTCAGAAATATTGTGTCTATTACTAGGCGTGCTTAAATTGTGATGAAACAAAGGAGAATATGAATTATGATTTTTCTTTGCATCTTTGACAGTGAATAACACCATGCTAAAAATGACCAGACATAAGAAACTGCAAGAAAATCTAAGGAAATTAATAAAGGGAAGATGATTAAACAGAAGGTTTTGTAGATACAGTACTGAATTCTGCCATCCGGACCCATGCAATTTGAAATATTATTATAGAATATAGAATATGAGGCCTATAAATTACCTTATTATAGCCAACTTGCCAAATGGATCGGGCAAAATCTACTCTTTCCAATGGCAGAGTTCAATTTGGATTTAGTATCACCAGGTGTGCATGAACAACAGATAATGAAATCTACTGTATGTACAGTAGGTTTTTTATTCTTGCGACAGCTCGGCCATTTTTTAACTGATTTCAAATCGGATGGTTGCTAAATGTTCAAAATAGGGGAGACAAACTAACTGCGCTTTGCTGTCAAAGTGAATGCATTATTAACGCGTTAACGCTCAATTATTTTAAAGGAACACTCCAACATTTTGGGAAATTCGCTTATTTAACATCTTCCATGGAGTTAGACAAGAAGATACATACCTTTTTTTTCTCTCTGCATGCATTAGGCTTAGGGAACGCCTGGACCGTTAGCTTAGCTTAGCTTCATCACTGGAAGTTGGTCATACATTTACCCGAGTTCCCTACAGTCACGAAATACACTCCAAATACAATCAAAATACAACTCCAAAACGTTCCTGTAAACATGTTGTGACCTGTGTATTTACCACGTCTCCCAGTCACACAAGTCACACGAGTCTCCCAGTCACACAAGTCTCCCAGTCACACAAGTCACACGAGTCACACAAGTCACACAAGTCTCCCAGTCACACAAGTATCCCAGTCACACAAGTCACACGAGTCTCCCAGTCACACAAGTGACACGAGTCTCCCAGTCACACAAGTCTCCCAGTCACACAAGTCTCCAAATCACACAAGTCTCCCAGTCACACGAGTCTCCCAGTCACACGAGTCTCCCAGTCACACAAGTCTCCAAGTCACACAAGTCACACAATCTCCCACTCACACAAGTCTCCAAGTCACACAAGTCACACGAGTCTCCCAGTCACACAAGTCTCCCAGTCACACAAGTCTCCCAGTCACACAAGTCTCCAAGTCACACAAGACACACAAGTCTCCCAGTCACACAAGTCTCCCAGTCACACAAGTCCAAGTCACACGAGTCTCCCAGTCACACAAGTTTCCCAGTCACACAAGTCTCCAAGTCACACAAGTCTCCCAGTCACACAAGTCTCCCAGTCACACAAGTCTCCAAGTCACACAAGTCACATGAGTCTCCCAGTCACACGAGTCTCCCAGTCACACAAGTCTCCCAGTCACACGAGTCTCCCAGTCACACAAGGCTGTGTGACTGGGAGACTTGTGTGACTGGGCGACTTGTGGGACTTGGAGACTTGTGTGACTGGGAGACTTGTGTGACTGGGAGACTTATGTGACTTGTGTGACTTGGAGACTTGTGTGACTGGGAGACTCGTGTGACTTGTGTGACTGGGAGACTTGTGTGACTTGTGTGACTGGGAGACTTGTGTGACTGGAAGACGTGGTAAATACACAGGTCACAACATGTTTACAGGAACGTTTTGGAGTTGTATTTTGATTGTAGGGAACTCGGTTAATGTCTGACCCACTTCCAGTGATGAAGCTAAGCTAGGCTAACGGTCCAGGCGTTCCCTAAGCCTAATGCATGCAGAGAGGCAAAAAAGGTATGTATCTTCTTGTCTAACTCCAGGGAAGATGTTAAATAAGCAAATTTCCCAAAATGTTGGAGTGTTCCTTTAACGCCACAATTTTTTTAACGTAAGATTAACGTTTAAAAAAAAACTTTTTACTAGACTTCACTCAGGTGTATTATTGATACTCTCATTGATACTATGTTTGTTTCTGACTCAAAGTGTGTGTGTGTGTGAGAGAGAGAGAGAGAGAGAGAGAGAGAGAGAGAGAGAGAGAGAGAGAGAGAGAGAGAGAGAGAGAGAGAGAGAGAGATGTGAGTCCTCAGCCCTTGTGTGGGTAACAAGTTCCTAACGTTTTATTTCCCCTATTATTTCATGCACACTTTATTCATTGTTTTAAATTATTATTTTCGTTTAAGTTATTTTGTGCATTACTGTTTGGGTTAAATGGCTGCATAAAGCAAGCATTTGTTGACTCTCATGTTGATTAATGTTACAACCAAGCATAAATGACTTGCCCTAAGGCCTCAACAGTCACAGTAAATATGGCTTGTTTCCCAGTAGGCCTTGGTTGTAAAATGGTGGACAACAAGAAGTCTGACACATTTTCACCAAAAATAACTATTTATTTAACAACTAGATTTTATAAAGGACAAAAGTGGAGGGCTGGGTGCACCAGCCTCCTTGGTTCAGGATATAATAATAATATTTACAAGCAGCAAAAAAGAGCATGATGAGAGAACAGGTGAGAGACAACAAGTGACGAGCTCCTGGTCCGCTTATTATATAAATAGGGCGTGGAGCCTCGTCACCACACCTGTGTTCAATGATAGAAAAGCAAGTGTGTCAATTAACACAGAAACAACCTGTGTCTATTACACCTCACCAATTAGTGACACCACACTCACACCACAATGTGAATGTAACACAAAAGACAGTAAGAATTCCCTCCACCAAGTGAAAGTACATATAACAATAAGACTTGAAAAAGATCCATTTAAGGTAGATTTAGAACAGATACAAATATTTTAATCGATTGACATAAGGTTAAGACATAAGGCTAGGGTTAAGACATAAGGTTAAGACATAAGGCTAGGGTTAAGACATAAGGTTAAGACACAAGGTTAGGGTTCGATCCTCAGCAGGGGAACTTCAAAGTTTTCTGAAAACGTAAAAAGTAAAAAAAAATGGCGGCTAGGTGGCGCAGTGGGCAAGGCGCTAGCCACCAACGCAGGAGATGCTGGGTTCGAGCCCAACTCTCGGCGTTGCTACCAGCTTGGCTGGTCGTTCATACTAATACAATTGGCAGTATTAGGGGGTGGGAAGCTGGTGGGTGGGGATCGGACGTTGTGGACAGTGACTCCTACAGGTCGGTTGGTGCGCCTGCGCAGTAGAATCAGGAAGCGACAAGGGCGGCGTGTCCCTCCCACGCAGACACTGGCCGCTGAGAGATCGCGCTGTGCAGGTGAAAAGATGCGACGGCTGCCTCCTCGAGTACCGGAGGGGACACGTGATGCAAGGCTTCGTCCACATTGCAGCCGGCTTGTGGGAGGCATGGCCTAACAACGTTCGAGACAGGGGAGGGTAGAATTGGACAATATGAAATTGGGGACGGGAGAAAAAATAGAAGTAAAAAAAGAATATTTTATAATATATGTACTTATTTGTACATACACATGTTACATTTCCGATACAATACGTAAATACAGTATATTACTGTATACAGTATATGAGTAAATATATAAATGTTGTACTTTTTTTCTGTGGTCGATTAGTACTTTATTTACACATTTTAAGCAAGATCACCCCCCCCCCCCTGAACACACACACACACACACGCACGCACACGCACACACAAATCCAAGATTTGAGAGAGTGAGGGAGCGAGAGTGAGAGAGGAAGAGGACAAAATTGTTGTTATTTTTTTATGTTCTTATGTACCTTAGATACTACTGCTACCATGTATGTATATATATGTGTTTCATTACATGTATATATACATTCATATTTCATACCAATTATTCGCCTGTTCTATTCTCCATCCATCTATCATCCATTGCAACACTATTATCACCGACATCCAGTTGGGGGATCCCCTTTGAACATCCCATCTGAGGTTTCTCTCCTCCACGCGGGCCTGTGGTGCTCCCCCCCCCCTATTGCTAGGTTTTTTAGTGAGTTGTTCCTTATCATCTGGGCGTGTTGCATATTTGGATTTTATGGTGGTTTTTGTTTTTGATCTATTGTGATGTTTCTTCTTGACTTGTACAATAAGACTTGTACAGCCCATGGGTAGGGTGACCAAATCCATATGATCCAAATGCAGGACAGCGTGTCGATTTTGCGTGACATTTGTTGAAATTGCGGGACAGTAATGAATATGTATACAATAATCATGTTTACATAATGTATTCATTTTGATCAAAATAACTTTCTGATTAACTAAAGGCATTATAGTTTTGTGGCATTCACGTTGCCCTAGATGTATCAATAGTAATATAGGTTATATTATCGTACTTGGCCATCGCGTCCCGCTCTTTAAGCCTATCGAGATATACCTCATCTCATGTACCTATTGTACTCCATCAACGAAAAAAACAAGTACACCTACACCTGCCGGGTCCCGCCCCTATGGAGGCGTAGCCTATAAGACAGTAGGCATGGTCACCAAACACTCTTCCTCTATTTTCGTTTCCATCATAACGGTTGCAGTGCACCTTATGTAAACTAGTTGTTATGAAAAGATTAGAGAAATTGCGTAATGTTGAATGCTTACCGGAGGTTTGCTTACCCCTGGCATCTTCGAGGCATGTTTCAGCGATACATCGGGCCTGTGTTGATGTTTCCTCGTCTGACGGCAGCAGACCAAGGGGCAGCGTACAAGGTTTGGCTATCGAGCCGGCTTGTACAAAGGTAGGCCCTGTGTCATCAGGCATTAATGTTGGTATTGGTAATGCTGTGGAGTATGTTTCAGCGCCAGGGCCGGGGTGGCTTGATTTCCTGGCGATCCTGGAGCACGCTGCTAACGCTAATGCTACTAATGCTACTGCTAATGCTAATGTTGATGCTGAAATGGGTTGTTGTTCTAATAATCCCCGCCGCGGGACATTGCCGCTTTTCCCTCCTCGGTTGGTAATGTGGGGGGTTTTGCTGAGTCCTATTTACCTTTTTTACGGGTAAACGGGCTAACAACAGGGTGCAGGCCGGGTGTACCGTGGCTACGTAGCCAGGTAGCTTTGTTCCTGTGCCCCGGCAGGGATGAACGATGTCCCACCCGGCCGATGCTTGAGAGCGAATCGGCTCGGAGGGTGGCAGTATGGACGGATGAGTGGTATACTGCTGCAGGATGGTTTGTAGCGGCGGCCAGTGTTATGGCTCAGCTGGCTAGTTTCCTATCCACATTGGCGTCGGGTAGTAGGGCTATGGGTCCAGCCGACATTGTAAACATGTTGCATGTTTGTGGTGTTATAGAGATCTTGACTCAGTCGCAAGCTATAACTGCGGGGAGGATTAGGATGCTATCAACGTTGTTGTTAGGCATGTTTGGTTGGAGCACTCTCCTCTTGGGGAAGAGGATAGGTTTTCTCTCCTCACGACTCCTTTTTCCACGGAAAGACTTTTTGGTCGTTCTGTGGAGGCGCAGGCGGTTGTTGATCTGGGTCCTACACCGCCTCACGCTGTGCAGCCAGAGGTGGGAGCACGGTCTCGTCAACGACTGTGGCGAGGCCCTCGACAGGCGGCCATGTTTCCCCCGCCAGTGGTGCCCTGGGCGGAGAGTCAACAGGGTTCCACAAGGCCGACAGCCTTGGCGGCCGAGGGATCGGCCATTTTGGGTGAATTCAGCTTGGATAAAACAAGCCGTCGTCACTTTGCCGCGAGCAGCCCGCTCCCCGTTCAATCCTCTCTCTGTTACCCACGGAAGCGGGGCTCTGATCGTTTTCCTTTGGCTGCGGGCCGCGAACCTTCTTTGAAGCGCATGCGGCCCCATTCTTCACTTCTCATGGGGACAGGGGCTGACACCCAGTTGATGGCTGAGCCTGGGTCTGTCCGTGAGAATGTTGTGCTGTCGCGTGGCTCCTGCACCACACGTGGTGTGATGGATGAGCCTGGTGTTACAGCTGCCACTAGCTACAGTGGTCAGCAGGGGGACTCGAGGCCTCTTCTGTTGAATGCACAGCAAGGGTTACCCCGGCCTCGCCTTCGCCAGGCGGGGTATCACGCTGATGCCTCCCACTCCTGTGAGAGCGGCAGTGGTCTGCAAAGAAGAGGCGAGCGTGATTTGGGTTGTAGCAATATCACTGCAGGGCTTCGGCGTGTAGGAGCCCATGGGGTCCTCATGCCTTGCCGTGTCTAGCTGCGGAACAACTCCTCAACATGCGCTAGAGGGGTGTTCAGGGGGGGGGGTGTCAACCAGTTTGATGACAGCTTCTCCCCTATCAAACCGGCCCTTTCTGTCGGGGTCCCCCCTTGGGTGCGTCGCACAGCGGGAGGGACCGGGCCAACTATCTACTGTTCCTTGCGGCCCAGTGTCAGTTGACGGCGGGTGCGCTGTGGGATTATTTTCACATATGGTGACAAGAATGCCGTTTGGAGGGGTGGATAGAGAGAATGTTGAGGGAGGAGCTTGTTTTGCAGTTCGCACAACCCCACCCTCCGTTCTCAGGTTTGGTGCCGACCCTATTGTCAGGGTCAGAAGCAGTGACAGCCCTGGCCGACGAGATCCAATCTCTGTTGGCGAAGCAGGCCGTCGTTGTGGTTCCGAGAGAGGACGCAATGTCAGGCGTCTACTCCCGTTATTTTCTGATACCCAAGAAAATAGGGGGGGTCAGACCTATACTGGATCTGTCCACGTTCAATCGGTTGATTGTAGCGAGACCGTTCAGGATGTTGACCGTCAAACTCCTTCTGCTTGCTGTCAGAAGGGGAGACTGGTTCACCTCCATAGACCTGAAGGATGCGTATTTTCACATCCCGATTTTCCCTCCTCACAGGAAGTTCCTACGGTTCCTGTTTCAGGGCGTAGCGTACGAGTACCAGAGGCTGCCGTTCGGCTATTCTCTGGCTCCCCGCACATTCACCAAGTGCGTGGCGACTGCGCTGGAGCCTCTACGTCGTCGGGGGATACGGGTTCTATTCTATCTCGACGACATTCTACTCCTCAGTCATTCGGAGGAGGTTGCCAGGTCTCATACCAGGCTGGTGGTGGAATTCCTCACCAGGCTGGAGTACTTGGGTGGAGTACTTGGGCTTGACGTTGAGGTCAAGGCCCATGATTGTAACCCTCTCGGAGCAACGCCGGGTGTCTATCATTCGCGCGCTCTGGGGTTTCCGTCTGGGAGGGACGGTCACGGCGCTGCAAGTGATGCGTCTGCTCGGTATGATGGCATCTGCTCACACGGTGGTTCCTCTTGGCCTCCTCTTCATGAGGAGGATACAGAGGTGGTTTTTTTCTATGAGAATAGATCCGGTGAGGGACAAATGGAAACGGTTGACGGTTCCTTTGTCGATATGGGGAGATCTCGCCCATTGGAAGAGGCTGGGTATCCTCACCATTGGGGTCCCCATGGGCAGCAGGCGCTCACACGTCACGGTCTTCACCAACGCCTCTCTCACGGGTTGGGGAGGGACGTGTCGGACCCACGCAGTGGGGGGCAGCTGGACGGAGGTTCATGCTGGCCCGTCTACCCCGCACATCAATGTGTTGGAATTGAAGGCGGTCCTCCTGGTCCTCAAACGGTTCGACCACCTGGTGGTAGGCGAGCACGTTTTGGTCAGGACAGACAGTATGACGGCAGCGGCGTATATCAACAGGCAGGGTGGGACTCGTTCCATCCGCCTGCTCCGGGCGGCGGTCGAACTTTTGCTATGGGCATCTTGCAGGCTGCGCAGTCTGAGGGCGCTCTACATCCCTGGTGCAGAGAATATGGGCGTGGATATGATGTCTCGGGGCGGTCCTCGTTACGACGAGTGGGAACTCCGCCCCGACATAGTCAGACAGATCTGGGATCGGTTCGGGGAGGCCTCGGTAGATCTGTTTGCGAGCCGACGCTCTCACAAGTGCCCCTTGTGGTTCTCGGTCAGTTGAGCAGATCATCCCCCCTTGGGGGTGGATGCCTTCTCGACCTTTCCATGGCCGCCCGGTCTTCTGTACGCCTTTCCTCCTGTACAGCTGTTGGGTCAGCTGTTGGAGCGGATACGGACGGAGCGCAGGACGGTGATCCTGGTTGCGCCGGACCGGGGCACGGCAGTGTGGTTCCCGGTCTTGATCCAGCTTCTGGTCGCTCCTCCTTGGGTTATTCCTTGGTCGGCGACGGCCCTCTCGCAGCACAACGGGTCACTGTTCCAGTACCCGATGTTGGGCCAACGCCTGTTGGTGTGGCTGGTGGGAGGGTAAGTCTGGAGAGGATGGACCCTTCTGTGGTTGATACCATCCGGAATGCACATGCTCCCTCCACTGTCGCGCTTTACACAGGCAGATGGCGTATGTTCCAAGAGTGGTGTAAGGCGGGGGGCCGGGACCCAGTCTTCTGCCCCCTGGATGCTGTCCTGGGTTATCTCCAGTCTCTCCTTGGTAGACTCACCATCGGCTTCGACGGTGAGGGTATATGCGGCGGCTATATCCTCCTATCATGAGGGGTTTGAGGGGAATGTCTTGTTCAGCCACCCTCTTGTGAAGCGTTTCCTGCTTGGCGCTCGACGCATTAAGCCGGTGCAACGCTCTTTGGCTCCGACTTGGGATCTTCAATTGGTCCTCGGTCGGTTGTCCTTGGCCCCGTTTGAGCCGCTCGAGCAGGCGCCGTTGGGACAGCTGTCTTTCAAGACCGCGTTCCTGCTGGCTGTCACCTCCGCTAAACGCGTGAGTGAGCTCTGTGCTCTTTCGGTACGTCCAGAGTGCCTGTCTTTTCGGGCCGATTGCGGTGCCACTCTGCGACCTAATCCTGCTTTCATGCCTAAGAATATCCGGAGTTCCTTCCGCTCCCGGGATATTGTGGTTCAGGCGTTTCGTCCTCCTCCTCACACTAGTGAGTTAGATGCGGGCCTTCACCTGTCATGTCCGGTCCGTGCTTTGGGAATTTACCTCAGCCGTACTCGGGACTTCAGGGTTACCGATCAGCTTTTTGTCTGTCACGGTGGTTCTCGTGCCGGTAAGGCACTGTCGAAACAGCGCCTGTCCCATTGGTTGTGCGAGGGCATTGCCCTCTGCTACACGTTGGCCGGGCAGGATCCCCCTGGGGGCGTCAGGGCGCACTCCACTCGTGGGGTGGCTGCCTCTGCCGCTCTCCTGGGTGGGGCCTCGGTGGAGGACATCTGTGCTGCAGCTTCATGGTCCTCCCCGGGCCCCTTTGTAAGGTTTTACCTCATGGACATGACCGGGGGTTCTGTCTCCCAGGCGGTTCTGGGGTCTGTGGCCTTTCCTGCTTCCCGTCCTTTGGTAGGGTAGCAGGAGTGTGTGGGTATGGGCCACAGTGTGTTAGGTCACACGTGGTTCCGCCTGTGCTGTGTGTTCAAGGGGTTCTAGTTCCCTCTTGCTCGCACTCAGGTGGAGTTGACTGCGCCCCCCCTTCATTAGGAAGGATGGGGTGACGGGGCTCCCCAAACCCCTTGATGTGGGCTTACGGGTCCTCAGGGGGTGCATCTGTCGGGCCTCGCGTCTGCTCTAACCCATATCTCGATAGGCTTAAAGAGCGGGACGCGATGGCCAAGTACGATAATATAACGTAAGGTTATGTATATAACCTAGTTATATGAGTACTGGCTAAGCGTCCCGCTCTTAAGCGGCCCTGAGTTCCCTTTTGAGGGATCTTTTACTGGAAACGGGATTTTTGGCGAGGAAGAGTGTTTGGTGACCATGCCTACTGTCTTATAGGCTACGCCTCCATAGGGACGGGACCCGGCAGGTGTAGGTGTACTTGTTTTTTTCGTTGATGGAGTACAATAGGTACATGAGATGAGGTATATCTCGATAGGCTTAAAGAGTGGGACGCTTAGCCAGTACTCATATAACTAGGTTATATACATAACCTTACGTTTCTTTAGACTAGAATAAGTTAAATGAACTTACTGTCTCGAAGCGCGAGTGCATTTGCCACAGAAAGCGTGCACGCAGGCAAATACAGTTCTGATTAACAAAGGCATATTATAACGTTACCTCGATGTATCAATAGTAATATACGTTTCTTTAGACTAGAAAAGTGTGCATGCAGGCAAAATACAGTTCTGATTAACAAAGGCATATTAACGTTACCTCGATGTATCAATAGTAATATAGGTTTCTTTAGACTAGAATAAGTTAAATGAACGTACCGTTTCGAAGCGCGAGTGCATTTGCCACGGAAAGCGTGCACGCAGGCAAATAGTTCTGATTAACAAAGGCATATTAACGTTACCTCGATGTATCAATAGTAATATATACCTGAATGTATAATGTTTTTTACCATACATACACTGAAAGCCACCGAAAAGCGCGAGTAAAAGTAATTTGCCATTACACGGGGGCGCGCACACACAAACACACGGTAAAATAACGCTCTGATTAACAAATAACGCTCTGATTAACTAATAGTAATATATAGGTTTCTTTAGACTAGAATAAGTTAGATGAACTTACCATCTCTGAAAAGTTGCAGCAGGTCAGTGTGTCTCTGGAAAGTTGTGAGCTGGTCTGTAACGCTGTGAGCTACAGTCTCTCGCGTAGAGAGCAATGACCGGCTTTCAGAAATAAAAAAAAAGCTAATGGATGCTTCCCATTGGTGCTGAGCACAGAGGAGACGGGTAAGCTTCCTTCGGAACACAGCCTCGCCTTCTAGTTGGTTGCATTTGGCTGCTTTCTCAAAATCGGAACGGATGCACGCTCTCGGGTGACTTATTGACTTGTCAATCAAAAGGGGAAGAAACGGAACAAATGGAACAGAGAAGATTGGGCTCGGAAGGGCGCAAATGCGGGATATTGATCTTCTCTTGTGGCATGCGGGACAGAGGGCTGAAATGCGGGACTGTCCCGCACAAATCGGGACGTTTGGCCACCCTACCCATGGGGGCTATTCCATGTGATCTCGGGCTATACAAATACATTTGATTTGATTTTAAATGTTTATGTGCGCCATCTGGAGGTTAGAATAAGAATTGCTTTTAATTTGTCATAGAAAGTCAATAGACAATTTGAGTATTTTTCACAATTGGATCACTCTTCTTCTTTCTTCTTCTTTTTCTTCTTCTTCTTCTTCTTCTTCTTCTTCTTCTTCTTCTTCTTCTTCTTCTTCTTCTTCTTCTTCTTCTTCTTCTTCTTCTTCTTCTTCTTCTTCTTCTTATTCTTATTCTTATTCTTATTCTTCAGGGTTTAAACCTCCAGGTGTCAGAGATTCTCCAGCAGCATGGTTATAGTGGGGCCACTCTGCCCCCTGTGGCCAGCACCAGCAACTACAGCACATACCAGCCTGCACTGACATACAGTGCAAACACAATGCACACACACACACTACACACACCATACATGCACAATGCAAACACGCCACACACACACAACGCCAACACACCACACACACACAACGCAAACACACCACACACACACAACGCGAACACACCACACACACACAATGCAAACACACCACACACACCAAGTAGGACTCTCTGCTTGTTACAGACAGCCTCTGTATCAGAGATGGTTCTCCTGTCACAGCTGCTGTCCACAGACACACACACACTCACTGACAAGCACACACTCACTAACACACACACTCTCACTGACACACACTCACTCACTGACACGCACTCACTCACTGACACACACACACTCACAGACACACACTCACTCAGAGACACACATGCACTCACAGACACACACACACTCACAGACACACACACACACGCACTCACAGACGCACACGCACTCACAGACACACACACACTCACAGACACACACGCACTCAAAGACACACACTCACTCATTGACACACACACACTCTCAGATACACACACACTCGTGGACACACACACACTCACAGAAACACACGCACTCACAGACACACACACACTCACAGTCACACACGCACTCACAGACACACACACACTCTCAGATACACACATACTCACAGACACACACGCACTCACAGACCCACACACACTCTCATATACACACACACTCACAGACGCACACGCACATACTGAGCCACCCAGTGCAGCTCAAGACGTTGTGATGTCATACTGTTCTTCAAGTCCAAATCCACGGGGGACCAACTGTGAACCAGCAGCTTGCAGTAGTTCTCCTCTGCCTGTAGATGGCGCCACAGTCCAAGGTAAGCTAGGTAGGATACGTTTAGGATAGGTAGGATACAAGTACACAACATGCAATGAAGCGCGTCAACAGTGTGACAGTGTGATGTGACAGTGTGATGTGACAGTGTGATGTGATAGTGTGGATGTGACAGTGTGATGTGACAGTGTGATGTGACAGTGTGGATGTGACAGTGTGACAGTGTGGATGTGACAGTGTGGATGTGACAGTGTGACAGTGTGGATGTGACAGTGTGATGTGACAGTGTGGATGTGACAGTGTGGATGTGACAGTGTGGATGTGACAGTGTGACAGTGTGATGTGACAGTGTGGATGTGACAGTGTGATGTGACAGTGTGATGTGACAGTGTGGATGTGACAGTGTAGTGTGACAGTGTGGTGTGACAGTGTGGATGTGACAGTGTGATGTGACAGTGTGATGTGACAGTGTGGATGTGACAGTGTGGATGTGACAGTGTGGATGTGACAGTGTAGTGTGACAGTGTGGATGTGACGGTGTGGATGTGACAGTGTGATGTGACAGTGTGATGTGACAGTGTGATGTGACAGTGTGGATGTGACAGTGTGATGTGACAGTGTGATGTGACAGTGTGATGTGACAATGTAGTGTGACAGTGTGGTGTGACAGTGTGGATGTGACAGTGTGATGTGACAGTGTGGTGTGATAGTGTGATGTGACAGTGTGGTGTGATAGTGTGATGTGACAGTGTGGTGTGACAGTGTGATGTGACAGTGTGGTGTGACAGTGTGATGTGACAGTGTGGTGTGATAGTGTGATGTGACAGTGTGGTGTGACAGTGTGGATGTGACAGTGTGGTGTGATAGTGTGATGTGACAGTGTGGTGTGACAGTGTGATGTGACAGTGTGGTGTGACAGTGTGATGTGACAGTGTGGTGTGATAGTGTGATGTGACAGTGTGGTGTGACAGTGTGGATGTGACAGTGTGGATGTGACAGTGTGATGTGACAGTGTGGATGTGACAGTGTGGATGTGACAGTGTGATGTGACAGTGTGATGTGACAATGTAGTGTGACAGTGTGGTGTGACAGTGTGGATGTGACAGTGTGGTGTGACAGTGTGGTGTGATAGTGTGATGTGACAGTGTAGTGTGACAGTGTGGATGTGACAGTGTGGTGTGACAGTGTGATGTGACAGTGTGACAGTGTGATGTGACAGTGTGATGTGACAGTGTGATGTGACAGACACCTCCTTGTTGTTCTGTTCCTAACAGTCTGACCCTTCCTTGTTGTTCTCTTAACCCTTTCCCTGACAATAACGTCGTACAACGGGTTTCAAGTTCATGCAAATTCTGCCACTAACGGCATACGACGTGATTCTGATCATAATTTCATATTTTCGCCATGGTATTCATATTTCACTCACGGAGCCTTGTCGGATGCTGTGTGAGCCAGCACAACTCTGCAACGCTTCAATACTGCCACCTGGTGGCTGATCGGCGAGTTGCAACCGGAAGTGGATCTCTTGTGATCCCGGTGCGTCTCCCTATTCCGTCCGGCCACTCGTTTATCGTCGCGGGACTCAATACACACACCGTGGATATGGATCTTTGCCATAACTCAATAATCTACATGATTTGGGCGTGTATTAGTAATATACAAACCGGAAATGGATCGCATCGATCCCCACCACATAACTGGGATCTGTTTGCTCCACTCTCATCGCCCAACGGTACGAGGAGACTGACGTGAGTTTCAGCGTTTTTGTTTATAATTTTTGATACAAACTGCTCTGATCAATATATCACCCATACTACATGAAGCATCTAACGACTATCACGGAATTATAAACGACCCCCCCCCCCCCCTCCGGTCACATGCGCATGATCAGTCATACCGCTTAGGACTATGTACAGTTGAAATTTTTAATATAGCGTTGATCGGTATCAAACTGCATTTGATGATCTAATGTATTTGTGCCTATATCTCACGTTCTGGGAAATACTGCAGAAAACGATAAAAACATATTTATACTCTAGACGGTATTTTCGTATGAATGTGTGAATAAAAAAGTAAAACGTTCCTACATCCTGAACGATAGATAATTGACGTTGAATGGGCCATAGTAATGTCAATTTAGCAATACAATTTAAAAAGCTATAGCCCTGCAAAGAAGGTGAACATCTCCATAGACTTACAGTGCTGGCAGAGATCAAACGATGGATATAAGCGTGGCAGAGAATGGGTTAACAGTCTGACCCCTCCTTGTTGTTCTGTTCTTAACAGTCTGACCCTTCCTTGTTGTTCTGATCCTAACAGTCTGACCCTTCCTTGTTGTTCTCTTAACAGTCTGACCCTTCCTTGTTGTTCTCCTAACAGTCTGACCCCTCCTTGTTGGTCTCCTAACAGTCTGACCCCTCCTTGTTGTTCTGCTCCTAACAGTCTGACCCCTCCTTGTTGTTCTGCTCCTAACAGTCTGACCCCTCCTTGTTGTTCTGCTCCTAACAGTCTGACCCCTCCTTGTTGTTCTGCTCCTAACAGTCTGACCCCTCCTTGTTGTTCTGCTCCTAACAGTCTGACCCCTCCTTGTTCTCCTAACAGTCTGACCCCTCCTTGTTGTTCTGTTCTTAATAGTCTGACCCTTCCTTGTTGTTCTGATCCTAACAGTCTGACCCCTCCTTGTTGTTCTGTTCCTAACAGTCTGACCCCTCCTTGTTGTTCTGTTCCTAACAGTCTGACCCCTCCTTGTTGTTCTGCTCCTAACAGTCTGACCCATCCTTGTTGTTCTCCTAACAGTCTGACCCCTCCTTGTTGTTCTGTTCCTAACAGTCTGACCCCTCCTTGTTGTTCTGTTCCTAACAGTCTGACCCCTCCTTGTTGTTCTGTTCCTAACAGTCTGACCCCTCCTTGTTGTTCTCCTAACAGTCTGACCCCTCCTTGTTGTTCTGTTCCTAACAGTCTGACCCCTCCTTGTTGTTCTGTTCCTAACAGTCTGACCCCTCCTTGTTGTTCTGTTCCTAACAGTCTGACCCCTCCTTGTTGTTCTCCTAACAGTCTGACCCCTCGTTGGTCTGTTCCTAACAGTCTGACCCCTCCTTGTTGTTCTGTTCCTAGCCCCAGATCCTGTGTCGCTGCTGGAGTTAGTTGACCTCTCCCTGTTTTCCATGGAGGGTTTTGACAGCTCCAGGCCACGAGAGGGCACCGCAGACAGCTTCCATTTAGACACTGGGCTGTCACTGGACGTTAGCTCTTCATTATCATCATCATCATCATCATCAGGGTCGTCAATATCATCATTGCTAGCGGAGACTCAAAGTCAAGAAGAGCAAGAGGCCGGCTTTGTGGGTTTCAGCGAATCAGAGGCAGAGGAGATGGACTTCAGCCCCAGCCAATCAGATTATGAGGATATACCAAGCTTGTCCTCAGAGCAACCGTTGGCCAACCAGGGCTCACCAAATGCTGACAGCATCACAGAGGGGAGGGGCCATGCTCAGGGGGCCTTCATTAAACACAAAAAAAAGTAAATATGGATGTCTTTCTCTCTCTTATGTCTCTTTCTCACTCTTTTGTCTCTCACTCTTTCTCTCTCTCTCTCTGTTTTACTATGTGTCTCTATTTCAATCAGTTTCCTGTTGAAGTGCTTTATCGGCATGTTTGTCCCCTGAGGGACAGAGGGGCCTACAGCACTTTCTAGCCCAGGGGCCATAATCTGGCCCAATAACAACCGCATAACAATTATTAATATATTTTATTTTACTCTCTCTCTCTCTCTCTCACTCTCTCTCACTCTCTCCCTCTCTCGCTCTCCTCTCTCTCTCTCTCTCTCTCTCTCTCTCTCTCTCTCTCTCTCTCTCTCTCTCTCTCTCTCCCTCTCTGTTTTATTATGTCTCTCTGTCTTGTTAAAAGTGGATCTGATTAACCATATCCTTCTCTCTTCGCCTCTCCTCCCCTTTCTCCTCTTCTCCCCTCCTCTCTCCTTCCATCTCTGTCCTCCTCTCCTTCCATCTATGTCCTTCCATCCCTATCCTTCCATCTCTGTCCTCCTCTCCTTCCATCTCTCCCCTCCTCTCTCCTTCCATCTCTGTCCTCCTCTCTCCTTCAATCTCAGTCCTCCTCTCTCCTTCCATCTCTGTCCTCCTCTCTCCTTCCATCTCTATCCTTCCATCTCTGTCCTCCTCTCTCCTTCCATCTCTGTCCTTCCATCTCTATCCTTCCATCTCTGTCCTCCTCTCTCCTTCCATCTCTCCCCTCCTCTTTCCTTCCATATCTGTCCTCCTCTCTCCTTCCATCTCTGTCCTCCTCACTCCTTCCATTTCTCTCCTCCTCTCTGTCCTCTCTCCTTCCATCTCTGTCCTCCTCTCCTTCCATCTCTCCCCTCCTCTCTCCTTCCATCTCTGTCCTCCTCTGTCCTTCCATCTCTGTCCTCCTCTCTCCTTCCATCTCTGTCCTCCTCTCTCTTTCCATCTCTGTCCTTCCATCTCTGACCTCCCTCCTTCCATCTCTGTCCTCCTCTCCGTTGCGTCTCTCCAGGCGTGTGCGTTTATCTCGTGACGAGCAGAGGGCCAGGGCTCTGTCCATTCCCTTCCCAGTAGATGAGATCATTAACTTGGCAGTTGACGAGTTTAACGACCTCCTGATGCAGCACCAGCTTAACGAGGCGCAGCTCCACCTTGTTAGAGACATACGACGCAGAGGCAAGAACAAGGTGAGATTGACTGTCTGTCTGTCTGTCTGTCTGTCTGTCTGTCTGTCTGTCTGTCTGTCTGTCTGTCTGTCTGTCTGTCTGTATCTATTTTATGTCTGTATTTTTTTCTGTTTGCCTGCCTGCCTGCATGCCTGTCTGCCTGTCTGTCTGTCTGTCTGTCTGTCTGTCTGTCTGTCTGCCTGTCTGTCTGTCTGTCTGTCTGTCTGTCTGTCTGTCTGTCTGTCTGTCTGTCTGTCTGTCTGTCTGTCTGTCTGTCTGCCTGTCTGTCTGTCTGTCTGCCTGTCTGTCTGTCACAAGTGATGTTCTTCACATGTTATGAGACCTTGTGGTGATGTTCTTTACATGTTATGAGACCTCATGGTGATGTTCTTCACATGTTATGAGACCTCATGGTGATGTTCACATGTTATGAGACCTTGTGGTGATGTTCTTCACATGTTATGAGACCTTGTGGTGATGTTCTTCACATGTTATGAGACTGTGTGGTGATGTTCTTCACATGTTATGAGACTGTGTGGTGATGTTCTTCACATGTTATGAGACCTTGTGGTGATGTTCTTCACATGTTATGAGACCTTGTGGTGATGTTCTTCACATGTTATGATACCTCGTGGTGATGTTCTTCACATGTTATGAGACCTTGTGGTGATGTTCTTCACATGTTATGAGACCTTGTGGTGATGTTCTTCACATGTTATGAGACCTTGTGGTGATGTTCTTCACATGTTATGAGACCTTGTGGTGATGTTCTTCACATGTTATGAGACCTTGTGGTGATGTTCTTCACGTGTTATGAGACCTTGTGGTGATGTTCTTCACATGTTATGAGACCTCGTGGTGATGTTCTTCACATGTTATGAGACCTTGTGGTGGTGATGTTCTTCACATGTTATGAGACCTTGTGGTGATGTTCTTCACATGTTATGAGACCTTGTGGTGATGTTCTTCACATGGTATGAGACCTCGTGGTGATGTTCTTCACGTGTTATGAGACTGTGTGGTGATGTTCACATGTTATGAGACCTTGTGGTGATGTTCTTCACATGTTATGAGACTGTGTGGTGATGTTCACATGTTATGAGACCTTGTGGTGATGTTCTTCACATGTTATGAGACCTTGTGGTGATGTTCTTCACATGTTATGAGACCTCATGGTGGTGTTCTTCACATGTTATGAGACCTTGTGGTGATGTTCACATGTTATGAGACCTTGTGGTGATGTTCTTCACATGTTATGAGACATTTAATCTATCTATTAGGTGGCAGCTCAGAACTGTCGCAAGCGCAAGATGGATTCAATCAGTGGTCTTGAGGAGGAGCTGAGGTCTCTCCAGGAGCAGAGAGGCCGACTGCTGGCTCAGAGAGCCCAGAGACAGAGCACCCTGACTGGGCTCAAACAGCAGCTCACTGCCCTCTGCCTGGAGGTATGTACAGTATGTATGGATGTATGCATGGATGTATGGATATATGTATATGGATGTATGTATGTATGGATGTATCAAATCAAATCAAATGTATTTGTATAGCCCGAAATCACATGGAATTGCCCCCATGGGCTTTACAAGTCAAGAAGAAACATCACAATAGATCCAGAACAAAAACCACCATAAAATCCACTTATGCAACACCCCCAGACTGTCCCCAATGAAGATAAGGAACGACTCACTAAAACCTAGCAATAGGGAAAAAAAGCACCACAGGTGGCGTAGAGGAGAGAAACCTCAGATGGGCTGTTCAAAGGGGGATCCCCCAACAGGATGTCGGTGATAATATAGTGTTGCTATGGATGATAGATGGATGGAGAATAGAACAAGCAAATAATTGGTATGTACTGTATGTATATATACTGTACATGTAATGAAACACATATACATACATACATACATACATACATACATACATACATACATACATACATACATACATACATACATACATACATACATACATACATACATACATACATACATACATACATACATACATACATACATACATGGTAGCAATAGTATCTAAAGTACATAAGAACATTTTAAAATTAAAATTAAATAGAACTAAGAACAAAAAAGCATAGGAATACGAGAGTATGTGTGTGTATGTATGTATGTATGTATGTATGTATGGATTTATATATGTATGGGTGTATGTACAGTATAGATGTATGTACAGTATCTATGGATGTATGTACTGTATGTATGTATGTATCTACAGTATGTATGTATTAGGGAGGTCCGATATTATCGGCCTACCGATATTATCGGCCGATATTGGCATTAAAATGTGATATCGGAAATTATCGGTATCGGTTTAAATTTTCTTTTTTTTTTAATTTTTTTTAAGCTTTATTTACCCAGGCAAGCAAGTAAGAACACATTCTGATTTTTTTATTGTCAAAAGTATGCATAATGTTGTGTTAATTTCACGACAAGATATATGTAAGGGATAATGTATAGCTACGAGGTCATTGTCGCAAAATAATTGACCGACACAGAGTTTAAAATACCGAGGCGCAGCGCCGAGGTGTTTTAAACGTCAGTGAAGGTCAATTATTTTGCGACAATGATCGAGTATAGCTATACATTATCCCGCTTATTACATGGCTAACTTACTAACAATATACCTAATTCATTTTACATCGACAAGACGAGATCAAATGCAGACGCAGTTCTGTTCTGGCTCTGCTGTCATCGTCACACACACTCTGCTGTCAGTGCAGCCAGCAGGTGTGTCTGATTGGCTGCACTGATGCAGTGTGTCAGTGGCCTTGATTGCGCACAGCGGTCATTATTGTTCCACAGAGGTCCGTTATCGAGTAATATCGGACCTCTGACGAGCGCTATTGACCAATCACAAGCAAGCATTTCGGCGAATGTGAAAACGCCATGTAATAAGTAATGTTAATTACCTGAAATTATTCTGTTTTTTGGGGGGGGAAACCCTGCATATATCGGTATCGGTTGATATCGGTATCGGAAATGAAGAGTTGGACAATATCAGTATATCGGTATCGGTAAAAAAGCCAATATCGAGCATCCCTAGTATGTATGGATGTATGTATGTACAGTATGTATGTACAGTATGTATGTATCTACAGTATGTATGTATGGATGGATGGATGGATGGATGGATGGATGGATGTACAGTTTGTACTGGATGTATGTATGTATGTATGTATGTATGTATGTATGTATTAGTGATGCACGATATATCGGCGGCTGATATAATAATATAATATATATAATAATATATATATAATATATAATATCGGCCGATATGGCAGTTTTTTTACACATCGGTATTGGTCCGATATCAAGATAGGGCCGGTATGGGCAGATAAAAAAAAATAAAAAAAAATATTTATTTATTTTCTAAAATCTTTTTTATTTTATTTATTTTTACATGTTCTGGTCTTAAATAGTTTCAAAATATCAGTAATTTCTGAAAATAAGTTACAAAAGTAAAAAATAAAATAAAAATGCGTTTTGGAAAATAGCTCTTTATTTGATTATCATAAAAAAGTGTTTTCTATACAGAGATATCGGCATCGGTAAATATCGGTATCGGCCAGAACAGCAATATTAATATCGGGTATCGGCCACAATTTTCACATCGGTGCATCACTAGTATGTATGTATGTATGTATCTCTATGTATGGATGTGTGTATGGATGCATGGATGGAAGGAATCTATATATAGATATGTATCAGCCCAAATACTGTCCTCATAGAATAGAATGACTCCTCTGTCTCCCCCTCAGCTGAAATACTGGCCTCACCATCTCTCTCTCAGGTGTTCTCTAAGGTCCGTGATGAAGAGGGGAAGCTGTTTTCTGCCAGAGAATATTCCCTCCAGCAGACCTCAGATGGAACTATGTTCCTGGTGCCACGCCTTAAAAGGACCCCCCAGGGCCACGCTGATTAGAGTCCAACTCAAACCCTCCTCTGGACAGTTGGTTCCTACATGAACTGGATTCAACAATCAGGAGATGTTTTCTTTTCTTCTATAAAACGAAAGTACTGGGAAACATTTGTCACCAGAAGCTTGTCATATCCTTTGGTGTAAAGGGTTTGATTACATTCATGTTATATTATGTTATGAAGCCGTTAGGGGGTATTTGTCAGGTGCTATGTGGAAGTTGCCCGATACATAAAGACAGAGGACAAAGGGTTATACTCTGAAAACTACAGAGACATAGAGACAGGACAAAGAGTTATACTCTGAAAACCACAGAGACATAGAGACAGAGGACAAAGAGTTATATTCTGAAACCATGCCCTAATATGTAACTAAGAGGGGAAACCTAACTAAATACCTAACTAACCACCTGTGTGGGCAGGGCCTAATTTCTCTGTGTCATGCCCATTGACCCCCATTAACATCACTAACGAATGGTAACAAATTCTACTTAGAATATATCAAAAACCAAGACCATGATGAGAATTACAACAAGTCAGATAGGCTTCCTAAAATGGGTGGAATATCCTTTTAATCAGATAGGTGGATGATCCATCTACCTGCTGCCTTGACACTCTGTTCACAAACTTCTTTAATAGCTTTTAACTGCTTGGTGCTAATAGTTAATGGTTCTCTTCTATCGGGGCATCTTTCCAACGGAGGTAAACCGCTTGTCTGGTAATCAGAAGTTTCCCGGTTAGATTCCGGCTACTCCCGGCAGCGTGTTGAAGTGTCCTTGAGCGAGACACTGTGAGTGAATGGGTGAATGTGAGGCATAGGTTGTAAAGCGCTTTGGATAAAAGCTGTTATATAAATGCAAACCATTTACCATAAATAAAGTGTAGCCTAGATGCTTCTGTAATTAGCAACTACAGACCTATATCAATTATAACCTTTGTAAGTAAAATAATGGGGGTGGAAAAGTCTACCAACAACCAAACAACTTTTTAACCTCTGGTAAGACTGTTTCCAGTCTGGATTCGGACCCCATCACAGCATATAGACTGCTCTTATTAACACATTGAGTGCCAGCCACGAGATTTATCGTTAGTTCATGCCGACCGTTGAGTGCCAGCGACGATAAATCTCGCTTTTTTTTATTAGCGATTTGAATTCATATTTCATCAATCTAGTCTCACGTTAGTGCTGCAAACTCTCTCTGAGCTCCATTAGGAAAATACCGCCCCCTATCGTCTCCCTGTGGTACTGCACCCCTTTGGAATGGATTGAAACGAAACACATGGGGGGGGGGGGGAATCCAGCTTCCTCATTTTACTTCTCGGGCAAGCCACCCGAGAGGATCCAAGTCATTTCCGAGCCCCAAAACAGCGTGGAATACATATTTCCAGTATCCAGCGTTGGATCAATAAATGCGATCGATATTTGGAATGGCGATCAGGAATTGGAATAATCTTTTTGGAGAACATCTGATCTGAGGTAAGGAATCTATTTTACCAGTCTTAGGATAATCAGAACTTTTTTCACAGAGATATCAGCGTTTTTTCAGCCCGCTTATATAGCATGCATAAGTACACATATACTATCGATAATCTAGCGTTTATTTGAAAACGATTCATAAATAGGCAGAAAAATGACAACGTTTTTTGTGTATTCCAGAATATTCCAGTAAAGGGCGTTTATCACAGAATCTTTATATTGTCCTGAAACTTAAAAAAAACAAGTGTTTTTCAAAATGGTATAAAACGGAAATGAACCGATTAAAAAACAATCCGTTTCGATAATGTTGACTGCAAACAAGTCATTGATAAGCGACGGCCAGATTAGACACATAATTGAAGACATAGTTTATGCGTTTGCAAATATGAGAGCTCTATCATTGAAGTGGACGCTGGCATACGGAGCCCTTTAGCGCCCCGCGTGGCTGGTGCTGAATGTGTTAAGATTCTAAATTACATTTGTATAAACTCTGTTTCTGGCAAGATTGAAATCCTAGGATTACTGGATCTTAGTGCTGCGTTCGACACTGTTGACCATTCAATACTACTAGACAGACTGAAAAACCTTAGGACTTTCCAGCACGGTCCTAGATTTGTTCTGTGCTTCCAGGCCTTGTGCGTAGCTAGCCTTACTGCTTCCAGGCCTTGTGCTAAGCTAGGCTAGCATGCACCTGGACCTCTCTCTCTCTGGGGCTACTGGACGCACAGAGATGAAATGGTTATCTATCTTTTTGTCTGACTCTGGAGAGGATGGCAATTAGTAAGTATATTCCCAAAGATGTTGGAGTGTGCCTTTAAGAATATAGCATGGATTAGATGATACATGTCCAGCGAGACTTAGAAAAACGATTGTATGCCTTCATCTACAGTAGGTCTGTAATGGTGTTTTTTCATTCAGAATACTGCTGCTAGAATTCTAACAATGACTTAAGACACTGAACATGTTACACCAGTTCTCAGTGGCTGCCAGTGTGTCATAGTTTCCAGTATGCTTTCTTGTCTATAAATCACTCAATGGTTTAGGGACAAAACGTTAGGTTATGGCTATAACCAAGTTCTGTTAGTTAGGGGTGACGCTTGGCATCACTACTGCACTTCCTCGCGTACGTGCACGCGCACTGAATAAATTCCACAAATGTACCTTTAATACCAGTATTAGTCTGACCACACCCCTCATCAGCTTACCTTCATAAGCAGGTGTGTGGTCACCTGCTCTCCTCCTTCCCAAGCTTTCACCACAAGGTGAGGTCAAGGGCTGCAGCGGCCGTCTGATGCCAAGCGTCACCCCTAACTAACAGAACTTGGTTATAGCCATAACCTAACGTTCTGTTTCGTTAAGGGGCTCTGCTTGGCATCACTACTGCACAAGGGGAGGCCAAGCGGAGCCGCTGGCTGACAAATACACCCCGCTGACAGCCCCCCAAAACCATCAGAACAGGGAGGGCCGAGCCCCCCCGACCCCCCCTAATGGAGGGTATCCCCCCTATTAGGGGCTTCACGGGAAGGCGACGGACCCGACCGTGCGAAGAGGCACTCAAGCAACTCAACGCACAGGGTGAGCAGACCGTGGCTTGACCCCACGACTACACACACGCACAACCCGCATGCCACCCGGGAACGAACGGAGGAACAACCTCGTTACTGCCCCCAGAATCACGGGGTCAAGGGCAAACCCAACCCCGTGGCAAGGCCGTAGCAGTGGAGCGCGAAGGAAGACCCAGACCCACCAAAAGGACTGGACTCCCTGGAATGGGGGCCCGGAGAAGTCCATGATGCCAGCATCAAGACCCCACCAGGTGGGCACGTAGTGCCCCGCCCCCCACATCGCCAGCGTATTCGGACAAAGGCCCCTCAGTTACTGCACCTGGCATTCCCAGGCGGTAACCCAACCAAGTACTAACCAGGCCAGAACCTGCATAGCTTCCGAGATCGGACGAGATCGGGCGTGTTCAGGTCGGTACGGCCGCAAGCCGAGCGACCCTGCAGAACAGGCAGTCAGCATGGCCGTAAGCACACAAAAAAGGTTAACCAACGGAAGCAGGCAGCGCACCGGGGAAAAACCAGGCAACAGGCTGTCAACCCTAGCCTGGAGACTGCGGACGAGACAGGCGCCAGAGGGGACAGCTGAACACAGCTGCCCCGGCGGAAGGGGCGTATGCTGGCGTTGTTGCATGACCAAGCCTCCATTTAAAAACCCCCACCCAGAGGGGTTGAGGCAGAGAAGGCTGACACGATTGGCAGACGTCATGAACGTGCAGGGGCACCCTCAACCGGGTAACCCGGGAGTTGACACTGCTCCAACACACCAGGGAATCAACCACCTCGGTGTTACCCAATGCGGTGGTTGTTCCTATAACCCCTCAAGAAAAAACTCCAAAACACACCTGCGGGTATACACCGGCTATACCGCAGTACAAGTGTCTCAGTTTCCAAAAAAGGGTTAACCCAGGCCTACGGGTCGACGAACATTACCTTGGACCGGGCCTGGCGATACGGGAAGCACAGGGTCACCAGAGGAGGTCAAAGACCACCCCCAACAGGCCCCTCTTCGCCATGCGTGAGAGAGGAGCGAAAAATAATGGAGAACCAGCCCCTAAGCACACCGTACTTGGTATTCCCAGGCGGTCTCCCAACCAAGTACTAACCAGGACCAACCTGTGTAGCGGCCGAGATCCGACGAGATCGAGCGTGTACAGGTTGGCATGGCCGTAAGCCATTACGACAGTGCTGAGTAAAAACTTACCCAACCAGGGTCTCCATAGCGCTTAACCCTGTGACACCCGGACCGACCTGGCATTTTTCCCCCTGAAAAAAGCCCAAGTCCCTCAGGGTACCAGAACAGCAGATCTGCATCCCCGGCTGACAACGGGTTCAACTGATCCGGTCCAGCGTGACCAGAACCAGTCCCGTGCCCTAACCACGCCGACCTGCCAACTCCAGGAGAAAGGGCAGATATGCGTGTCGATCTTAACATGAAAAAGAAGGCGCCACCCAGACGTTCGGCCGAACCGCACCTGGTGGCCCACCCCAAGGGTGTGAGACCCCTCTACATATGTTCAGATCCATTCCGTCATCAACCCCCAGACATGAACGAGAATCCGTCGAAAAACCAACCCAGGTCGTGGGACTTGGTAGTCGGAAGAGGAAAAACCCCCATCTCAGTTGCTTTATAAAAACGCCATTTCAACCACAAGCAACCAAGGTGTGCCAGTCAGTCGCCTGTTTACAGCGAGCTAGCACTATACGTGCGTCGGGACACACCCCCATCAATGAACAGGCTATTTAGACCTGTCATTGAATCCCCAAGGCGCCCAGGGGAACGACAAGAGGGGTGTGACACTCCCTAACTCCAAAACTTTTTGAATAGAAAAGAAGGAAGCATCAACAGTATGTATCCCAGTCTACACAGCCAGGGGTAAAAATTGTTCACATTTTTACATCCCACCACCCTCCCATAGGAAGGAGACGGGGATCCCCAGAGAGACTTCCCACGCGAGCTGTACAGATTGAAAAGAATATATTGCACCTTGAGCCATGTAAAAAATCGGTTTTAGGGCTCTCCGGGGAAGAGGCACTGAACCCATACACACTCAATAATCGAATTGAATCGAAAACATATACAATAGAATAGGACCCGTCTAGAGGGTCCACTCACTTTGACAATCTGAGGAGGAAGGCTCTGTACTCAGATGGAGGCTCCCTCACATGGAAGAAGAAGTCCGAATTCACAGAAGGCCCGAATAGGCGCTTGGTGAGGAGGAGCCCTGACCACCCCCCTGAAACAGATCCATCACATGGACCTGAACAGCACACGGAAGTCCTACCAACAGAGACGCGCACGGTGACGTACTCTATGGTGGGGGAATTCCTGCGGTGCACACGCCCAATATACCAGGCCGTGGGACCAGGAAACTCCCCCCCCCCCCCCCCCCCCGTAACGTGCCGAACCGCCACGTGACGGGAACCTTGAAGGACAGGGGGTGTACCCCTGACCGACAGAAACAAGGGGGAGAGGAAAGGTTACCAGTTCACCCCTTTACGACCCCACACCCATGATACGATGTAATGACAAAAAGAGAATATGACACAGTCATAGTCAGCTCTATGAAGCGTTTGACAGCTCCACACAGCGCATGAGCTAACCTGCTATCTGATTTTTACTAAGGAAAAACACAGAATAGAGAGAGCTCTAAGAGCCCCGGTCCAACATACACATGTGCTTCTGTGGCCAGTCCAACCCAGTTGTAGGTCACATGACACACACAACCCATCATCACCTACAAAAAATGGCAAAAACACTCAACAGAGGAACGCCGTTTTTCACAATGAGAGAATACATCATTCTCGATTAGTATCGGCCACAGGCCTTGCTAAGCACACACGACAGCGACCAAACCATTTCTTCTTTTAGGAAAATAAAGTTTCTCCAGCAGATTTAGCACAACCTCAGCAATCAAGCTAAGAGTTACATCGCATCCCTACCACACAAAAGACACAAATAGTGCACAAACATGTCTGATAGGAGGATGAAAAAGTCCCCAGGGAACCGGGGGGAAACACAATCCTCTTATTTTACCCTCAATACGGCCAGTTAAAACAGGAAAACCTGTTAATATGTGAACACACTGTTCATTGTCATCACAGGCTGAGAAAAGAAAAGAACATTCTTTCACTCACTTGTCACCAAGCATAGCTTCATAGGTTAGTTACCTTAGTTGTGAGTACACAGTACATATAAACACCATGATGTTTCTCACACAACAACCAGATCATTACATCCCGATTTGCACGGAGAAGCTAACTGCCAATGACAAAAACAGCTCACACATAACCCGCGCCGTATCCCAAATGCATTGCAGCAACACACGTTTTGGGAAAAACATCGTTATTCACAATACATTTAGAAAAGTAAAACCAGAAAACGTGTTATAAGGTCTGGTCAAACCTGTTCCTACCCGGAACGTAGATCAGCGAAGTGCAGTCACAGACACCGTAGGAACACAGCCGCTCCTGTGTTGTTCGAACTGGGCAGCGTCGCCGCTCCAACCCGCACTACAGTCCTTTGTTGATGCAACCTTGCCGTCCTGGCTCAGGGCAGGGTCGACGAAACATCCCCTGTCAAGGATGACGTCGTAGTCAAGAGTGTAAAACATGTTAAAATCAAAGCACGTTCAACAGAATAGCATCAAGCTAACGGCCGCTCCAACCGTTCGGGTGCCACTGCTTCTGCTCGCGAGACGCCGAGCTAACGACGCACGCGATCAGAAGCGAGCTCACGGCGGCGCGCGAGAAGCTAAGCTACCCCGCGCCAGGCCATGGCCTATAGCAGCAAGCTAACGTTACCTAGCGATCACGACATGCTAGCACCGCAGCTAACAGCTGTGAGCAGGCCATGCAGCGATCCCAGCAGGCTAACGCAGCAGTTAACAGCTGACTGGCTAACCGTAAGCTAAGCAACTATCAACTGAACCTGTAACAATGACATAACACTCACCCAGACAGGCCGCCGTTCTGAACCTCTCCTCACTTTTTAAGAGAAAAGAGAAAACAAGATGTCAACACCGCTTCACAACGGTGATTTTACCAACACCCGACGGAATCAGCACAATACCAACTGGCCTGTGTAGCTGACTTTGAACATGGATCTGCCGCTATCGCACATCCATGCACATATCCCCTCGTGAAGGAATACTCTCATTTGGATATGAAAGATGGGGCCTTAACACGGTGACAGAGAGAATCCACTCGTCCAAAACACACAGGGATCACCAGTGTTAATGGTCGCGGCCCACTAGTTAAAACTATAATGGTCTTCAGACCAAGGTCTTCTGTCGCCTAGGTGGCTGAACAAAGGACCCTAGCCTGGGGCCGGTTTCCATAAACATTGTCAAGTAGCCCCCATAGCACTAACAGACAAGTGGAGCCTGCCAGCAAACACTACTCACCCAACCTGGAACGCACCGCTTCTCACAACAGCGGCATGTCCGACAGTTCAGCTGTGGCCTGACAGGTTTCACCCCAACAAACACAGCAAGGAACTGCAGTTGAGAAGCATGCAGCGGCGTGCTCCCAATACGAAAAACCGGTGGAGGGTTTTTAGAATGATCATCATCTTCTAGACACTCCAGTACGAAGACAATATCGCCGTATTTTCTCGAAAATAGTGAGAGAGAAAATAAAGATATGATGTCAACGTATCTCCTTCCTTGTAAACAAAAAAAAATTTCTCCACTAACAACACGTCAAGTGGGGTACTACCGAGGCACTTTCTTGTGGTGAAAGCGAGAAGGAGGAGAGCAGGTGACCACACACCTGCTTATGAAGGTAAGCTGATGAGGGGTGTGGTCAGACTAATACTGGTATTAAAGGTACATTTGTGGAATTTATTCAGTGCGCGTGCACGTACGCGAGGAAGTGCAGTAGTGATGCCAAGCAGAGCCCCTTAACGAAACAGAACTTGTGTACATCTCTGACATGCTTCCACCATATGACAAGACTTCTTAGGCCATATTCACAAAACTTACAAGTTCTTAGACTTAAGAGGTTTGTAAAAAGAACTTCTTAGATATCATCTTAACTCACTGGAGGCCAAACCCGAGATAGTCTGTGTTAACTTGCCATGCTCTGGCCGCCAAACCAGAGAAAATCCGGATTTTAATCCATATTTCTTTTATTAGCGATATCCATTCATTTTTCATCCATCCATCCAGCCTGACGTTATCATTGGGACTGGGTCTGAGCTCGCAAAGGGCAAATACCGCCCCCTATCGTCTCCCGGATGGTATTGCACATCATTGGATTGGATTGGTTGGGACGGTGCAGCAAAAAAATCAGTCCGGTCCAGGTTTGACTTCTCTGGGATGCAGCTGGATACCATTGCATTGACTGTGGGGACTGGGAGCAGCGTGGATCTATGTGTTTTTGGATATAACGTTGGATCAATAAACGCGATCAATATTTGGAATGGAGATCAGGAATTGGATTCATCTTTTTGCATGACATCAGATGCGAGGTAAGGCCTTTATGTTACGAGTCTTGGGGTAATCAGATGTTCCTATCACCGCCATCGGAGTGTGTGTGTGTGTGTGCGTGTGTGTGTGTGTGTGTGAGGTTGCGCCGACCAAAGTATGGAGAACCGATTTTTCAGACCCTGCTGCTCTTTGTGCATAAGTACAGCGATAATCTAGCGCCAATTTGGGGCCAACCATGTAATATTACGCATTTGCTCGACAACCGTTGAGTGCCAACCACGTAATATTATATTTTTGGTTCGTTTTTCTTTTTTTTCCTCGATTTTAATATCATATTCAATGTCACAGAGCTGTATGTTACCTGGAAAAGGCATATTGGGTCTCCGAAGGTGCAGTACCGGCCAGATCCTGGTAGTGGCACTGTCTCGAGAATGCAGTAACCCCTGTTGCAGACCGGGTGTCACACTGAAAGGGCTTCGGATGGACTTTTCTGTTAGCCTGAAGCGAGGGCTTCACCCGATCGCATTGAATCGTTTTTGGGACGCCAGATTCATTATGCTGTGGAGGCTTATGGCGTGGGCCAAATGGACCTTTGATCTACCAGATGGCAATCAAATAATTGGAATATTCTTTTTGGAATCGCACCGGCCAAAGGTAAAAGCAATTCGACGTAAATTTCAGCTTTATCGTGCAAGGATTTCATAGCCATCCCCCAGATCAGCGTATGTTGTGGTAATAACGAATGCCGTTATTGGCAATCAATTAATCAGAAACAACCTTTCATGCATTCATGATGGAACATAATACCGATCATATGCATTTGAATTTTTAACTGTATCGTGTGTAGGGACGAAACGCCAATGGATTTAGCGTTATTAGCGTTGCAGCCTTATAAATAGCCTCACAGGAATTATCCCTGATCAATCCGATATAACACTCATATTCACCACGGTATAAAACGGGAACGTATGGATGGGGAATTTTTTTTTTTTTTGAACGGAAGGTTCTTACTGTCAATTAACAATGATATTGGATCCATAGCTATAATATAAAATATAGATTTAGCTCTACAAACAACATGACGCACAGTGAAAGTTTGTAATGGAAAGCTGGCCTAACTACAGCGGGCCCCGTCTAATGGCTGGCACCCATTGAGTTAAGAGGTTAAGGGTTATAAACAAATCCATGTGCTCTGTTTAGCCATGCGCTTCTAGAGGTGCTCTGTTTAGCCATGTGCTTCTAGAGGTGCTCTGTTTAGCCATGTGCTTCTAAAGGTGCTCTGTTTAGCCATGTGCTTCTAGAGGTGGCTTGAAATGAAGCTGAAATGACACTGAAATGATACTGAAATGATACTGAAATGATACTGAAATGAATGATGCTGAAATGAATGATGCTGAAATGATACTGAAATGATACTGAAACAGCTCTAATGCTATTGTCGTCTGCTTCTGCTTGAACTTTCACATTAACCATTTATTTCTTAACCGCTGTCTATAGTCTTTAGCCCAGAGAGCAAAGTTTATCCTACATCTTAAAAATGTTGAATGAAAGATAAGATGTCAGTAAGCAGGACCTGGAGGTAATGATTGAGGAGATAAAACCTTCTTATTCGTTAACACAGCGCTTTCTGTTGATCTGCCGACAGGCATAGCTGAAAAAAGAAGGAAAAAGTAAGATTTATCTAATATTCTTCACTCAATCCGTCTAAGATGACATCTGACCATTTGTAAAGTTGAGAAGCTATTTAAGATGGAACTTATTTCCCGCCTCTCTGTCTGCTAGCTGTTCAGTTATTATGCTACTGTTGTGGAATTCTCTAATCCGCTCAAGACAGAACGGAGACATGGGTGAATCTTATAAACACAGCTTGCAACTGCAGAGTGAGATGTTCTGAATAGTGGGCGACGCCCCCACTCTTTGTATACTGGCATCAAAATAAACCTGCCACATGGTCTCAGTCAGAAGGGACTGCAGAATAATGATCACAAACCCCTCCCACTTTTCCAGACATCCTCGTTCTCCTGCTGGTCCTTCAGACACATTAAAGGACTATTCCCAAATGCTGAATATTGAAACAAAGTTATGAATATTATATGAAATATAATATGTCAGACTAATGTGTAATATTAAAGACTGTATAGATCATTCCCCTCATGCATTTTCTACTACATATTCCTTCTGGGACTAAGTCCCACCCTAACATTAATGACCATAAATGTGTGAATGTAAGTGATGGAGATTGTTGTAAGATCCTGATCAAACTGGCCAGTATCACGTCTTCGTCTGTTTGGCCCTCCATCCAATTCCTCTGCGTTGTGTCATTTTAATGGTCCTGACGTCTCCGATACTGGTAGATAAGATCCTTATCTCCCCCGTTAGTGCAATCCATAAACCATACTAATTCTCCACCTCCGTAAGAATTCGACACTTCGACACCGTGAAATACCTTGTGAGGAAAAGCGTTGTTTTATTGCTATAAACAGAACCTCCTAATCAGATGTTATCAGATGTTATCAAATTGTATCGTCCTTGAAGAGTCTATTCTAATGATCTTTCGGTGTGTTCTATTGTCCCTTTGCTGTTATGTCCAATAGTGGTCAGGCCTGGTCTGAAACCTCCTCGTGTTAGCCGAAGCTACTGTAATGATGATGTGGCATTCTCCCTTCCCCCCCCCTCCGTGGTGGAGGAGGAAGAGTCTCTCCTGGTTCCTTCCCTCTTAGTCTCAGTCAGATTTTAGTCTGCCCTCCACCCGGAAACACCGTTCGACTTATAGATGTTCGTCGTCGCAATGACGGCCTCGCCTTCTGGTTGTCATGCGACGTGTTGTCATGACAACTGCGTTAATAACCTTTACACACATTAAACGTTTCATTCACTGTGAACCGCTCTCCCTCGCTCTGGGAGACACTCCGTCTTATCTCAGATGTTCTTCCAAGGAATGTCAACAAACACCCTCGCTGGCAGTGTATTCAATCCACTGGTCACCGTTCTGAACCAACCTCTGCTAAGCCAAACACATTTCTGCCCTCTCTGACCTGGCACCGTTAGATGCTACCATCTTTCCCCAATCTATACATCACATACATTGAAAAAGCACCCCAAATCCCTCATTCCCCCCTTTGATTCTTAATCAACCTTCAGAATCATAAATCATTTTTTTTTTATTTATTTATTAATTATGCCAAAAATAGCCTGTGGTTGAAGCAAACCAACCCCATCTCTCGTGCACAAGAAAAACGAAGACGGCCCACGGTCAACCCAGTGATCTTGCTGCCTGATGTCTGTTTGCGCCCCCCTTCGTGCACAAAGGGAACCGAAACCGACCACCAAAACCAACAACATCCAACGACTCATCACAATTGGAGCTCCTCTGTCTGCTCCCAATAATTCTATCCTGTTGTTTTACTGTTTTCCCTCTTATCAACCTTCTATATATATATATATATCCTTCTATACATATATCTTCTATATGAATCCTCCATTTATATCTCATACTCCTAATCAATGAACACCGGACTTCTCGCTGTTGTCTCGTCTCTCGATCTCCTGATTGACTCTGAAAGGAAGTCCCTGTTTGTCCATGATTCACCGCCCGTGCTCTGTTGTTTCAAAACGCTCTCTAAACAGCGTCTCCGCAGGGAAACCCCCTCCGATGTCCGCCTCGTTCTCCCCTGGGCAAACACCGCCTGCGACCGCTGGACTCCGCCTCGTCGGCCGTCTCCGCCCCGTCGGTCATCTCCGCCCTGTCGGTCATCTTGGTTGAGGCTCATCTCCACCGCCGTCGGCCCTCTCCAGACTCTGAAAGCAGAAACACCACGCCGGCAGTTTTTCTGTACACTCGACCCTGTGTTTTCTATTAGTCTACCGTGGCTTTGGGCCTGCAGCTCGTTCTCTATATATTTTTTTCCTCTGCAAGCCCCTGCCATGGCCACGCCCTTTCAGACTGTTGGACGGTGTGAGTGTCCTACAGCCCATGGCGCTATTTGTTCTCTATTAGTCCCCCACCTTCTCAACACCCATATCTAATCCTACAGGGCTGTTCCCTGTTTTGTTGTCTTCCGGCGTGACACCAGCAGCTAAACGATACCCACTCGGCGCTCTACGTTTGTCCCACGGGTGACCCCCAGCGCGCGCCAGTTCTTTCTGGTGACGTGTCCCCTCAAGACTCTGCCTATTTATTGGGTGTGAGAAGGCCCCACTGGAGATCGAACTCCCTCTTATTTCATAATTAAACTTATTTAATTAAACCGCATCTCATCTCTCTGTGCAATTCTTATTTAACCCATTCAATAATTAAACTATTTAATTAACCTGTATATCGATATTATTATTATGATAATAACATACAACCGAGCATCGCTCTAACATACAACAGAGCAGGTTGGTTCCCTGCCCCTAACTCACATACGTACTCGTACTATCATCTAACATACAACAGAGCTGTCTGTTGCTCTTTACCCTACGGGGCTGTCTACCGTCGCCCTGGAGCTGTCACGTCGCTCTATACCCTACGGGGCTGTCTACCGTCGCCCTGGAGCTGTCCCGTCGCTCTATACCCTACGGGGCTGTCTACTGTCGCCCTGGAGCTGTCACGTCGCGCTATATACCCTACAGGGCTGTCTACCGTCGCCCTGGAGCTGTCCCGTCGCTCTATACCCTACGGGGCTGTCTACTGTCGCCCTGGAGCTGTCACGTCGCTCTATATACCCTACGGGGCTGTCTACCGTCGCCCTGGAGCTGTCCCGTCGCTCTATACCACACTTTGAGTTCCTTTACAAAGTTCTCACATACACCACCGTGTATACACACAAGCAGTTGGTAATTTTGAAAAAATTAAACTCCTTAATTAACTTAAACTCTAAATATTCCCCTATGGGTAATGGAAACTCCCCAGCACTACCCCCCCCTCCGCAATTAAACTCCTTAATTAAATTAAACTCGGAATATTCCCCTATGGGTAATGGAAAACTCCCCAGCACTACCCCCCCCTCCGCCACTAGGTGGCGACCTACTCCTCCTCCATTTGCCTGTATTATCCCACTGCCCCCCCTAGATAGCGGCCAAACTCAGTCTAGAGGATTGGTTGACGTGTCACTTCCCGGTTCTAATCTCCTCGTGGCTCTGTGGCCAATTTTTTCCTTTTTTTTTTTCACCGTCCCTTTAATGCCTCAAACATTCTCTCGCTACCGACCACACCCGTAACGTTTGTTCACTGCTCCCTTCACGCCACAGTCCCGCTTCCCGCTTCCTGCGCTTTGAACAGTAATCAAACTAAATACGATGTTGCCCCTTTAATTGAATGAACATCTCCCCTTTGCCTCCCTTCCCATCTCCTATACCAGGGCTATTCAACTAAATTGTTCAGGGGGCCACATTGTCAGAAACCCAAGGGGCCAGGGGCCGGACTGCCACGGCGCCTCCCTGTGCTATGAATATATGTACACTTGACACAACACGCAACCACATTTTCACAACTTTTATTTAACTACATTGCAAAAGTAGTATACTTTTCAAAAAAAGTGCTTCATTTATGTGCCACATCTGCAACATCTCCTGCAGAAAGTGCTTCATTTATGACTGTGCAACAACTGCAACATCTCCTCTTCAACATTTCAATATAAAAATTAAATAAAAAACAAACAAGTGCATGATGTGCATCTGAACATTCTAACATCAACACTTGAACAAAAAAACACATTTATAGTGCAGCTGAGCTTATGAAAAAGTGCTTCATGTCTGCAACAACAGCAAATCACAGCATCTTATTAGCACTTATTGTCCACTCTTAACTCTCAAACATCAGGGGGGTGGGGGGCAGACAGGCCTAGCCTACATACACACATCTAATGAGAGCGATTGCACTTCTTTGACTGGGCAATGGCAGAGAAAGAGGGTTCATAGGAAGTGAGGGCTACCCGCAAACAGTGATGCAAATGCTCATTTGTCAAGGAGGCACGTTGCTTGTCTTAATGGCATTCATGTGAGAGAAACTGGATTCACAGGTGCATGTTGAGCCAAACATTGTTAGCACAGATATTGCCAGCGTTTTTATTTTGGGGAATGTCTTGACATGAATACACTTTATCCAAAATGTTGTGGTGGATTCATTCTCAAGTGCCTGCTTCAGAGCAGATGATGCTTGCATGTCAATTATTTCAAGTTGCAGGAGACCTTCATCAATGTGAAGTGATGCAAGGAACTCTTGTCCTTTTGTGGAAATAGCAGCTACATTGGCAAATGGGTTGCTCACAAAATGCATCAATTCTCTGGACATGTCAAATTCATCAAATCGACTTGCAAAGTTTTCCCTCAATTTATCAATGAAATCTGTCATTAATTGAGTGACTTTTGGCTCAATTGTGCGTGTTAACGTTGACATGAAAAAAAAAAAAAAAAAAAAAAATATTATTATCATGTAATCTTTGGCGGGCCGGTCAGAATCATCCCGCGGGCCGGATCTGGCCCGCGGGCCGCCAGTTGAATAGCCCTGTCCTATACAGTGGCTTCTGTGCTCTGTAGATAAGACTCTCGATTTTCAAAACAAAAAACCGGTGCCGCTCTGCTGTTATTCAAACACACTATTACAGCTGGCATTCTCTGTGTCAAACGAATTACGTTTACGGATACACTATTGTTCGTTTTCTTATTGGCTTGTGAAGTTGTTGAGACTCACTTTATCTTTTCACTGTCAGTTGTTCTGGTCCATGGCGCTGTTTATCTCTCCGGCCTTGCTCGGCTCGCTCGCTGGGTCCATGGCGCTGTTTATCTCTCCGGCCTTGCTCGGCTCGCTCGCTGGGCTCGCGTCCATGGCTACCCCTTCACGCCTCGGCACTGCACACAGTCTCTTCCTTTCAAGCAACTTCAAAGCAAGCAATAATCCGGGTCCAAACGGCATCAACTGTAAGATCCTGATCAAACTGGCCAGTATCACGTCTTCGTCTGTTTGGCCCTCCATCCAATTCCTCTGTGTTGTGTCATTTTAATGGTCCTGACGTCTCCGATACTGGTAGATAAGATCCTAATCTCCCCCGTTAGTGCAATCCATAAACCATACTAATTCTCCACCTCCGTAAGAATTCGACACTTCGACACCGTGAAATACCTTGTGAGGAAAAGCGTTGTTTTATTGCTATAAACAGAACCTCCTAATCAGATGTTATCAGATGTTATCAAATTGTATCGTCCTTGAAGAGTCTATTCTAATGATCTTTCAGTGTGTTCTATTGTCCCTTTGCTGTTATGTCCAATAGTGGTCAGGCCTGGTCGTTAGCCTGAAACCTCCTCGTGTTAGCCGAAGCTACTGTAATGATGATGTGGCATTCTCCCTTCCCCCCCCCTCCGTGGTGGAGGAGGAAGAGTCTCTCCTGGTTCCTTCCCTCTTAGTCTCAGTCAGATTTTAGTCTGCCCTCCACCCGGAAACACCGTTCGACTTATAGATGTTCGTCGTCGCAACGACGGCCCCGCCTTCTGGTTGTCATGCGACGTGTTGTCATGACAACTGCGTTAATAACCTTTACACACATTAAACGTTTCATTCACTGTGAACCGCTCTCCCTCGCTCTGGGAGACACTCCGTCTTATCTCAGATGTTCTTCCAAGGAATGTCAACAAACACCCTCGCTGGCAGTGTATTCAATCCACTGGTCACCGTTCTGAACCAACCTCTGCTAAGCCAAACACATTTCTGCCCTCTCTGACCTGGCACCGTTAGATGCTACCATCTTTCCCCAATCTATACATCACATACATTGAAAAAGCACCCCAAATCCCTCACTAACATTAATGACCATAAATGTGTGAATGTAAGTGATGGAGATTGTGGACCTCTTTTATTGACCCACTTGTGGACCAATAAAGGCTACTTAGCACCTTTCCTGGTGTGTGTTGTACTGAAGTGATATGTATGGTATACCGCAGATTATTCCTCCCACCTGCCGCCAGGTCCCCCCTTCCCTTGAGGCTCCAGGTACCTGCCAACGGAACCCCAACTATCACAAAGCACAACCTCTCTCCTGGGAAAGGGAAGGGTTGAACGTCAGATGGATACAAAAATCACATAGAACGGAAAATTCATACTGTAATTAAATGATATCGTATGAAGACAATCACCCAAGCAACTCGTGACACAGAACGAGTGAGAAATGACAATGAGAAATTACATAATATTCCAGCAACATCAACCCTTAATATTCATAGCCCCTTAATAATAACTCTCATCCTTCTCTCACCAGAGTCCTTAGTCCAAGTTCACATGGATTGATTAGCTCCAAACATGCAGAGTAGTTTTTAAAACGCACATAAGTATTTTCTTCACACCCCAGGCCTCTTAAACATTCCGTCTCCATGAATGCCGGGCCAACAGTGCCGATCCCACCGTACCATTACCGCAATTCTCCTTAGGCAGTTATTTCAGAATAACTGAACATAGCTCATGTTCTTCCTTTGTTTAAAGGAGGAGAAGCTTCACTTTTGAATAATTATAGGCCCATCTCAAACTTATCAGTCCTAGCAAAAGTCCTGGAGAGATTAGTGTGCAACCAAATCAGAGAGTTTTAAACTGTAAATAACATCTTATCTGGTCATCAGTCTGGATTCAGAAAGCAGCACGGTCATCACTGTTACTGCAACAATGAAAGTGGTAAATTATCTTATAGTTGCCATGATGGACAGGAGGCAGCACTGTGCTGCTTTGTTTATCCACCTTTCTAAGGCATTCGATTTGACCATGATATCTTACTGAAAAGGCTTGAAAAGATTGGTTTGTCTAGTCAGGCAGTAGCTTGGTTCAAGAACTACTTATCAGACAGAACACAGTGTGTTCAATTCAGTGGAAAGAGGTCTGATGTTCTAACTGTCCACAAAGGGGTGCCACAGGGCTCGGCAGGCACGTGCACACATAGAGGCCAAGGGGTGCTTGAGCACCTGCCTTTTTGAGCCTCATAAAAAAGGTGCCCTTTTATATATATATATATATATATATATTTTTTTTTTTTTTTTTTGTTACGCATATAGACTGCCCTTCCAACTGAAAAATGTCAGGATAGAATCAAAATATTAGGTAAAGAGAGAGAGATGGGGCGCCCCAGTGGCGAACCACATAGCGCGCTCAGCCGCGACACGGCCGACCCGGGTTCGACTCCCGAACCCGTCGTTATTTGCCGAATGTCTTCCCCCCACTCTGTCTCCCATTCCTCCTCTGTCTCTCTCTACTGGACTGCCCAGTAGCAATAAAGCGATAAAACGCCAAAAAATAAATATTAAAAAAAAGAGAGAGAGAGAGATGCCCCATATTCCATTGCAGTTTGCACGGCCTCCTCAGCGTGCCTCTCCGCGGACCTATATATTTTATGCATAGCGTGGGTGGTGATGATGATGATGATAGAAACCGCTGTGGCGCATACAGTTGAATGCTGGTATTACACTCATTGAGGGACACGAAGAAGTCAAGTCCGATGGGATTTGGGAATCTCAAATACAAATCGGGATTGGAATAAAAAATGCATTTATATTAAACAATACAGAATATACAGAACTTCTTGGGGTCTGTAGGGTAAGCACTTATTCCCTCCCCCCTGAACATATATAGAGATGTATGGGCCTTTTAAGTCAGTGATAAAAGTGTCTTTCAAGGATAAGTGAGCTCCTGCACTGATTATTATAGTTCAATATTCAATATTTTATCACCAAAACCCCCCAAAAAGCATAAAAAGGGGGCCCCCCACCCGAAAAGGGCCCTTAAAAATCGTGCTTGCGCGCTACGCGTGCTCGGTTAATATATACACACAAGTGTAGTGCCCTTTTCAGCCTTTGAGCACCTGCCCCTCTAAAGTCCTGTGTACGTCCCTGGGGCTTGGTCCTTGGTCCCCTTTTGTTCACTATTTATATTAATAGTGTAGGGCGCAAAGTGCCGCAAGCCTCTTTTCACTTTTACACTGATGACACTGTTATTTATTGCTGCTCCCAGACAATTGAAAAGGCGCTAAATGACCTGCAGGCTGCTTTTGATATTGTCCAGTCACAGCTGCAGCAGCTAAAACTAGTTTTAAATGCAGACAAGACCAAAATGATGCTGTTTACTAAGGCCAAAAAGATACCCCAGACCCTCCCACACATAGTCACTAAGCAGAAAAAGGAAATTGATAGAGTGTCGACCTACGAGTACCTGGGTTTTTTACTAGATGATCGTCTCTCATTTACATCTCATGTAGACAATCTTGTAAAGAGGCTGAGACTCAAGTTTACTTTAGAAATAAATCATGTTTTTCTTTTGCAACAAGAAAGAGGCTTGTCCTACAGTAGGTACCTTCCTGCCAGTATTAGACTCCAGGGGCAGCACTCCAGGGGCAGCACTGAACAAACTCGACACTGCCTACCACAGGGCGTTAAGGTTTATTACCAACCTCAAACCTCTGACACATCGCTGTACCCTTTATATGAGAGTAGGCTGACCCTCTCTAAGTATTCGCAGGTTGAGTCACTGATACCTTTTTATATATAAGGCCATACTGAGACAGCTCCCATCTTATCTGTGTTCTTTCATCACTCGCAGGAAAACAGCACTTAACAGTTACGCTCACAAGACAAGGTGCTGCTGACCGAACCCTCCTCTAGGACTCTGTATGGAGAAAAAGCCTTCCAGTTTTCTGCCCCCTAGGGCCTGGAATGAGCTTAAAAAAACATGGATCTGGAAGAGCTTATCTCACTACCATGTTTTAAAGCTAGAATAAAAATCTTGGAGGAAGATGAACTAGTCTTTAAATGCTATGTTATAAATAAAATATCTATGGGTCTAATACACCCGTCGATTATCAGTGAGTTGCTTCCAGTCAACATGTACGAAACGGATTGTTTTTTCATCTGTACATTTCCGTTTTATACTGTTTTGAATATGAATATAGTTTGGGTGCTTCTGTGTAATTCCAGGAAAAGACGCGATAATAGCGTTTTAGTGGAATACACTAAACACGTTGTAATTTTTCGCCTGATTATCGAATCTTCCTGAAATCAATGCTAGATCATCATTATTATCCTTCCTCATGCAAGCATGAAAAGAGCCCCCCCCCCCCCCCCCACCTCCTGCACCCAACGGCACACAGCCACACACACACACACACAGCGTTGATCGCGGTAGAAATATATATTAGATCAACGATCAAATTTATATATTGTGTTCTTACCTTGTCTCTGATGTAATGCAAAAGAAATAAATTCAAATAATCCAATTATCTGATCGCCATTCCAAATACTGCTCGTGGAGGTCCATCCCACATTACCGACCGTTACACATGAACGGGCGGGCGGGGTTACTGTTCCATACTATCGTTGCAGAGGCCTGAGCACCTAAACCCCGCCCGCACTGCTCGGATCGTCCCAGAAAAGAAACTACACCATTCCCAATGGAGTGCAATACCAGCTGGAAGGTAGGCGGCGGTATTTGCCATTTTGCGAGCTCAGACCCATTCCCAATGATAACATCAGGCTGGATGGATGAAAATGAATGGATATCGCTAATAAAAGAAATAACGACCAAAACCTGACTATACTCGTGATTGGCGCTCAATCGATGGCGAGTTAACCCGACTATACTCGTGATTGGCGCTGAATGAGTTAAAGAGCACCTACAGGAGCTGCGATTCGAAACTGGCCATCGTAAATATCCCCCCCCCCTCCTAATGTACAGTCTCCTCCCCATCATATGTATATATTCTCTGTTAGGATCTATGGGTAACTAACTACTGTAGATTTGCATATCATATATGTCACAAATGTAACAGTACTATAGGACATACATAATAGATCATGTATGTCCCTATGTCATAAATGTCACTATGAATTGAAAATTGGGGACCCTGATGTAAACAAGACAAACGTCTTTCTCTGGTCTGCATCCCCTTAACAATTGTGTGTATTGAGTCGTACTGTATTGTACCCATTCTGCAATCTGTTAAATAAGGTTTTCATGCATTCATTCATTCATTCATTCATTCATTCATTCATTCATTCATTCATTCATTCATTCATTCATTCATTCATTCATTCATTCATTGTTGATACAATAGTTCCCCTCCTGCACTGCTGCCGCCTGTCCACCAGAGGGCCCCCCAACACCTCCGGCCTGGTGGGAGAGCCATTGGCCAGTTTTCAGTTTCTTGTGTACTATGTATATTGATTTCTGTAAATAAAGATTTGTTACTTTTTTGTGTGTCTCTCCTCTCTGCCTGGGAACCTACTACACCCCCCTCTTACGTCCAGGTCCATTCAGGTCAACCTGTGACATAAGCTCCAACAGTACGTAGTACAATGTACATACTTTATAAGTAAACTCCAGCAGTATGTGGTATGATGTACATACTTTATGTATGTAGTACAGTAAACTCAAGCAGTATGTGGTATGATGTACATACTTTATGTATGTAGTACAGTAAGCTCCAACAGTATGTGGTATGATGTACATACTTTATGTATAAGTAAACTCAAGCAGTATGTGGTATGATGTACATACTTTATGTATAAGAATCAAGAGGTTTATTTGTCACATACATACCAGGGCATACAGTGAAATGCGGGTGGTCTTGCCCGCATTGATTGGGCAAAATACAATAATAAAATAGAATAAAATAGGCATCGAAAAAATAAAATAGATAAGACACAAGATATGCATGGTAAAAAAAAACATGCTAGGTTCCTGAGAAACTGGTACTTATATACACTACTATGCTATATGCAATTTACAATGTTAACTCTTACTGTATCTAAACTATACAGTACCTCCTTTTTTTAAATTGTTTCTAACGATTCAATTTTTTAAAGTGACATTTTGTTTAAGTGATTTTTTTAGCAGTTGCCGCATGAGTGGTGTGTGTGTCTGTGTGTGCTCATATGTATTTGTGAGTGGAGAGTTCAGTGTTCTGATGGTCTGGGGGAAGAAGCTGAGTCGGAGTCTCTCTGTTCTTGCAGTGTGTGACCGTAGGCGCTTGCCTGACCGCAGCAGCTGAAACAGGCTGTTGTTGGGGTGGTGAGGGTCTTTCATAATTCTGCACGCTCTGGATTTGCACCTCCTGTTATATAAGTCCTGCAGTGGTGGTAGTACAATACCCGTAGTACGCTCAGCTGAGCGCACCACTCTCTGGAGTGCCTTCCTGTCCTGTGGCCTGGACTGGCCATCTGGCATACCCAGTGGGCCGACGCATATTTGGGCCGTTATGATTTGATAAAAAAAATATATATTTATAAAAATTGTAATTTTTTTTTTTTTTTACTTTTTTTTTTTTCCATTTTTGTCAACAACCGGACCACTACTAGGCTGGGACAGCGGCCCATTGGTACTGACTGACACTGGGCTGGCCCAATCACATATCTTACTAAGCACCCCCCGCCAGTCGTGCAGGTACATGACTGAGATGGGGCTGTGGTACATGACTGAGATGGGGCTGTGGTACATGACTGAGATGGGGCTGTGGTACATGACTGAGAGGGGGCTGTGGTACATGACTGAGAGGGGGCTGTGGTACATGACTGAGAGGGGGCTGTGGTACATGACTGAGAGGGGGCTGTGGTACATGACTGAGAGGGTGCTGGTACATGACTGAGATGGGGCTGTGGTACATGACTGAGAGGGGGCTGTGGTACATGACTGAGATGGGGCTGTGGTACATGACTGAGAGGGGGCTGTGGTACATGACTGAGAGGGTGCTGGTACATGACTGAGAGGGGGCTGGTACATGACTGAGAGGCGGCTGGTATACAGGACTGAGAGGGGGCTGGTACATGATTGAGAGGGGGCTGGTACCATGTATTGGTACTGACTAACACTGGGCTGGCCCAATCACATCTCTTACTAAGCCCCCCCCGCCAGTCGTTTGGTACATGACTGAGAGGGGGGCTGGTACATGACTGAGATTGGGCTGTGGTACATGACTGAGAGGGGGCTGTGGTACATGACTGAGAGGGGGCTGTGGTACATGACTGAGAGGGGGCTGTGGTACATGACTGAGAGGGGGCTGTGGTACATGACTGAGAGGGGGCTGGTACATGACTGAGAGGGGGGCTGGTACATGACTGAGAGGGGGCTGGTATACATGACTGAGAGGGGGCTGGTACATGACTGAGAGGGGGCTGGTATACAGGACTGAGAGGGGGCTGGTACATGACTGAGAGGGGACTGGTATACATGACTGAGAGGGAGCTGGTACATGACTGAGAGGGGGCTGGCTGGTACATGACTGAGAGCGGGCTGGTCAGGGGCATATCTAGACCAAGCACTGTACTGGGGCACAGGGGGGCACCTAGTGATGTGAAGTTTTTTTTTGCCGATTTTGCACGGTTTTTGTGCGAAAATGGGCAGATTTTGTAACTTTAATTTTTAACTTTATTTCGGTTTTAGGGTTAGGTTAGATGCATCCATCAGTATGGAGAATGGGAGGGGTTTGTCTGATGTTAAGGCCTTGAGAACATCACCCACTGCCTTTGGAGCAAGGATGTCTTTGACCAGAGCCTCTGTCGTTGTTCTTCCTAAAGTCATTTTCTTCACTATTTTGGAATCATGTAGAATCTTTTGATTGAGCTTGTTTTTTTTAAAGAAAATATTTATCATATTCGACGCAGACGGTAGGCTATATATAGCACATTTTGTGTGAGGATTGGTCCGATTCCGCACGCTTCCAGGTACCAATTACCTTCGCGCACCTGAAGTGAGTTCGAATCAGCTCGGTGGAGCCCTTATATACTCTGGTGTTCCTAACGTTCTGTGTCTGGTCGTTTTGGGCTTACCACTAGCTGCTGCTTGTTTTCCTCCCGTGTTGTACCTTGTCTGTTTTCTCCAGGACGTCTATGGAAGTTGCCGCTGTTGCTTCTCTCTGCCATCCGTTGGATCTGTGCCTCGTTGCCCGCTTTGCGCAATTGCGCCTTGGTGAGTTTTGGAAACATACTTTTTTGGATGCTCTGTTTTTTCTCGAATTTTTCTGGACTCGGGACCAATCTGTTTTTTGTGTGTTTGGTAAACACTGAAGAATTGTCGCTTGTGTTTGTACTGGACTCAGCTAAGGAGGACTGGACTGCCTTGTATTCCATTCGCTCGTTTGTTTACATTCTCTCTCTCTCTGTTCCTTCCCGAGTGGATCTTCAAGTAGCTGCAGAGCCGCAGAGTCAGAGGCGCAACGCCACAGTGCCGTCTCTGCTCTGAGACGAGCTGCAGAGCCGCAGACTACTCTGCCCAAGAACATTCTCCCCTTGTGCTTTTTGTTGTTTTCGCTCATTTCTGTTTTGTAAATAAATACGCCCTGGTTTTTGGCTAACTCTGAACTACCTGTCTGTGCCGTGCTGTTGGGGTTGTTAACAAACCATAACATTACGACCCGACCATGTCGACCCCAGCCGACACAGACAGAGTTAGGGCAGCGTTGGCGGTCCAGATCCAGTTGACCAACGACCACACCCAACAGTTAGGTGCGGCTGCGGCTGCTGTGCAGGACCTCCGGGCCCAGGTCCAGCCTATTCAGGATTCTCTTGACACTCTGGCCACCCAGCAGACTACCCAGGGTAATCAGCAGGCTGATATTCTGCACCAGCTACAGGCTCTCAGTGCAGCATTTAACACCCTGCTTTTAACCCCACCTGTGCCAGGAGTTCCAGCCAGATCACCACCCGCCGCCGCGACAGACCCCGACCTCGCACCTCGGGAGCCCCGTCTCTCCAACCCACGTTTGTTCGACGGTAACTTCGAGGAGTGTGCCACGTTCATCATGCAATGTGAGTTGGTTTTCATTCATCAACCCAGCCGATTTACGTCAGAGGGAGCCCGAGTAGCCTACATGACTAACCTGCTCACAGGCCGAGCAGCACAGTGGGTCACTGCTTCCTGGTCTATGAGGGCTGATTTTTGTTTCTCTTACCCAGACTTCGTGGCAGAGCTCCGAAGGGTTTTCCACCACCCAGCTCGTGGCCAGGACCCGAGAGCTCGGTTGGGCACCTTCCGGCAGGGCAGTGGCAGTGTCACCGACTACACGCTGGAGTTCAGACTAGCCGCAACCGAGAGCGGTTGGAATGATCGGGCGCTTCATCTCACCTTCCTGAAGGGGCTCAACGACGCGGTAAGGGACCAGCTCGCGACCCGAGAGGAGCCCGATTCTCTCGAGGGCCTAATCAGCCTCGCCATTCGCATCGACGGACGCCTCCGGGAGAGGAGGCGTGAGAGAGCACGACTGGGACCCCCAGAGGTCCCCCAGACCCCCCGTACTCGTGACTGTTCTGCTGACCGTCCTGTCCCCTCCGCGACTGGTGGCCCTTTCCCCTCCCGAGCTGTGACCAAGGAGGAACCCATGCAGCTGGGACGCACCCTCCTTAGCCCGGCGGAACGGGAGTCCAGGCTCAGGTCCGGCCTTTGTCTCTACTGCGGCCGGGATGGACACCGTATCTCCAATTGCCCTACCCGGCCAAAAGACCAGGCTCGCCGGGACCCCGGGAGATCCTGGTGAGCCGTTTTTCCTGTTCCCACATCCGTGCACCACCTAACCGTCTGACAAGCGTCACCCTAGCCTGGGCGGACCAGCGGGCGACGGTGGGTGCACTCATTGACTCGGTTGCTGATGAGAGTTTCCTGGACGTTGAGTTTGCCACCCAGGCCAACATTCCACTTGAGGACCTCGAGAGGCCCTTGGAGGTTTTCGCGCTGGATCAGCACCGCCTGGCTGACATCACTCAACGCACCTGTCCTGTCCTCCTCACCATTGCTGGTAACCACGATGAGAGACTCCAGTTCTTTATTACCAGATCCCCTCTTGTCCCAGTAGTCCTGGGTCGGCCCTGGCTCGCGCTGCATGAGCCCCACATCGCCTGGTCCCCCGGCACCATCAGGGGGTGGAGCTCCTCCTGTCATGCCCAGTGTCTTCAGGCGGCGTCCAGTCCTTCGCCCCGGAGTTCCCCTTGTGTGCCGCCCTCGGATCTCTCAACTATTCCCCCCGAGTACCACGACCTCGGGGAGGTTTTCAGCAAGTCCCGGGCTCAGGCCCTTCCGCCTCACCGGCCTTATGACTGTGCCATCGACCTCCGCTCAGGGGCCCCCCTTCCCGGCAGCCGCCTCTACAGTCTGACCGTCCCTGAGAAGGCAGCAATGGATAAGTACATCTCTGAGTCCTTGGCAGCAGGCCTCATTCGGCCCTCGTCCTCCCCGGTGGCGGCCGGTTTCTTCTTTGTTGGGAAGAAGGATGGAGACCTTCGGCCCTGCATTGACTATCGCCAACTCAACGAGATCACCATTAAGAACAAGTATCCTCTTCCTCTCATGAACTCCACCTTCGAGCCCCTCACCCAGGCTACCGTCTTCACCAAACTGGACCTCCAGAGTGCCTACCATCTGGTCCGTATCCGAGAGGGCGATGAATGGAAGACCGCCTTCAAGACTCCCAGGGGCCATTACGAGTATCTGGTGATGCCGTTCGGCCTCACCAACGCTCCGGCGGTATTCCAGGCGCTCATGAACGACGTCCTCCGTGACATGCTCGAGGAGTTTGTGGTGGTATACCTGGACGACATCCTCATCTTCTCCAAGACTCTCGAGGAACACGTCCAGCATGTCCGCCGTGTGCTGGAGCGCCTCCTCCACAATCGGCTCTTCGTTAAGGCAGAGAAGTGCCGTTTCCACTCCGACTCCGTCGATTACCTAGGCTTCATCGTGGAGAGCGGCCTGACCCGAGCCGACCCTCGCAAGATCCGGGCCGTGGAGGAGTGGCCGGAACCCACCTCTCGGAAGGAGCTACAGAGCTTCCTCGGGTTCGCAAACCTTTACCGGAGATTCATCCGGAACTACAGCCAGGTGGCGGAACCACTTACCAAGCTGACCTCTCCCTCCCTGCCATTTGACTGGTCTCCAGCGGCCTGCGCTGCGTTCCGTTCCCTCAAGAAGAGGTTCACCACCGCCCCGGTCTTGCTCCACCCAGACCCCAAGAGGCAGTTCATTGTGGAGGTGGACGCCTCGGATACTGGACTAGGGGCTATCTTGTCTCAGCGGTCGGCGACGGACCAGAAGGTCCATCCGTGCGCTTTCTACTCACGTCGTTTCCTTCCCGCCGAGAGGAACTATGACATTGGCAATCGGGAGCTGCTGGCGGTAGTGGCTGCCTTGGAGGAGTGGCGTCATTGGCTGGAGGGGGCCGAGGAACCGTTCACCATTTGGACGGACCATAAGAACTTGACGTACATCCGTGCATCCAAGCGCCTCAACGGCCGGCAGGCAAGGTGGGCCAGCTTCCTCAGTCGGTTCGACTTCTCGCTGACTTTTCGCCCTGGGTCCCGCAACACGAAGGCCGACTCTCTGTCCCGGTTACACTCCAAGGGGGCTCCAACCACTGAGGATCCAACTCACATCCTCCCAGAGGCCAGGGTGGTGGGAGTGGTCACCTTGGGCATCGAAACCGTGGTCAGGCGTGCCCTACGTTTCCATCCCGCTCCCAGCAACGTACCTGTTCGTCGCCTCTTCGTCCCCGACTCAGTCCGGTCCCGGGTTCTCCAATGGGGCCATACCAGCCGGTTTGCCTGCCACCCCGGCGTTCATCGCACTTTCTCCTTCCTGGCTCGTCGATTCTGGTGGCCCACCATGAGGAACGACGTCAAGGAGTTTGTTCTGGCCTGCACGGTCTGCGCCCGCAGCAAGGCCTCCCACCAGGCACCCTCCGGGCTATTACAGCCACTTCCCATTCCGAGCCGCCCTTGGTCGCATGTGGCGTTGGACTTCGTCACGGGTCTTCCATCGTCCCAGGGAAACACGTGCCTTCTGACTGTGGTGGATCGGTTCAGCAAGGGGGTTCACCTCGTGGCCCTTCCCAAGCTTCCCTCAGCTTCCGAGACAGCGGACCTCCTGACAAGCCACGTGTTCCGCCTCCATGGTTTCCCCCAGGACGTCGTCTCAGACCGGGGTCCCCAGTTCACTTCCCAGGTATGGCGGGCCTTTTGCAAGGGATTGGGGGCAACTGTCAGTCTTTCGTCTGGTTACCATCCCCAGACTAACGGACAAACAGAGAGGATGAACCAGAGCGTGGAGTCTGCTCTCTGTTGTGTTGCCGCCGAGAGACCCGCTTCCTGGAGCCGGTTCCTCCCCTGGGTCGAGTACGCCATCAACTCCCTGGTCAGTTCCGCCAACGGCCTCTCGCCATTCGAGGTATCCCTGGGCTACCAACCCCCTCTTTTCCCTGCACAGGAGTCGGAAGTGGCAGTTCCCTCCATGCAGGATCATCTCGACCGGTATCGTCAAGTCTGGGAGATCACCAGGACTGCGCTGCTCCGGGCATCGGAGCGCGCCAGTCGGGGAGCTGACCGACGCCGGATCCCTGCGCCGACGTACCACCCTGGGCAGAGGGTATGGTTGTCCTCCAAGGATCTTCCGCTTCGATCCTCGGCCAAGAAGCTTAACCCCCGGTTCGTCTGCCCTTTTGAGATCCAGAAGGTGCTCAGTCCCGCGGCGGTGAGTCTTAAGCTTCCTGCGTCCATGCGCATTCATCCCATTTTTCATGTGTCCCGGGTTAAGCCTGTCTCTCTCAGTCCCCTGATGCCTCCTGCTCCAGATCCGCCTCCTCCCGAGATGGTGGACGGACACCCCCAGTGGAAGGTCCGTCAGCTCATGGACGTCCGACGGCGGGGACGGGGGTTCCAGTACCTGGTGGACTGGGAGGGATACGGTCTGGAGGAACGGAGCTGGGTCTCCCGCCAGCTCATCATGGACCCCGCCCTGATCACCGACTTCCATCGGTGCCATCCGGGGAAGCCGAGGCCGGGCAGGTCGCCGGGTGGCTCCCGTGGAGGGGGGGGTACTGTGAGGATTGGTCCGATTCCGCACGCTTCCAGGTACCAATTACCTTCGCGCACCTGAAGTGAGTTCGAATCAGCTCGGTGGAGCCCTTATATACTCTGGTGTTCCTAACGTTCTGTGTCGGGTCGTTTTGGGCTTACCACTAGCTGCTGCTTGTTTTCCTCCCGTGTTGTACCTCGTCTGTTTTCTCCAGGACGTCTATGGAAGTCGCCGCTGTTGCTTCTCTCTGCCATCCGTTGGATCTGTGCCTCGTTGCCCGCTTTGCGCAATTGCGCCTTGGTGAGTTTTGGAAACGTACTTTTTTGGATGCTCTGTTTTTTCTCGCATTTTTCTGGACTCGGGACCAATCTGTTTTTTGTGTGTTTGGTAAACACTGAAGAATTGTCGCTTGTGTTTGTACTGGACTCAGCTAAGGAGGACTGGACTGCCTTGTATTCCATTCGCTCGTTTGTTTACATTCTCTCTCTCTCTGTTCCTTCCCGAGTGGATCTTCAAGTAGCTGCAGAGCCGCAGAGTCAGAGGCGCAACGCCACAGTGCCGTCTCTGCTCTGAGACGAGCTGCAGAGCCGCAGACTACTCTGCCCAAGAACATTCTCCCCTTGTGCTTTTTGTTGTTTTCGCTCATTTCTGTTTTGTAAATAAATACGCCCTGGTTTTTGGCTAACTCTGAACTACCTGTCTGTGCCGTGCTGTTGGGGTTGTTAACAAACCATAAAATTTTGTTTGGTTTTCAGTTTTCAATCCATAATAAGTTAACAGAAAAAATAAGTACACAACCACATTATTTCAACCTAATAAAACTATGTTTATTGTCATTGTTTTAAGAACACAAGGTGACTTGGTAATACTCACATTTTGAGTAAAAAGAATCCCACTGGTCACAATGGTGACCGTAATAATGTTTTTGTTATAAGGCTCTGAAAATGTTACTGAATGATGTATCAATGTATTTCCAGCTAAATTGAAATAATAAAGGGTCTCAATTAAATATGTGTAGTGTCACATGACCAGAACACAGCTCAGTCATCGCAAGGTTTAACTGAGGCTAACGTTAACATGATGGCACACCCTCCTCCAATCCCTCCACCGGAGCAAGGCCAGAGAGAGAGAGGAGAGGGAGAGAGAGAGAGAGGGAGAGGAGAGAGAGGGAGGGAGGGAGAGACATTCAAGTTAAATCAAATCAAATTTATTTGTAAGGCCCGACAACACACGTTAATGTCCCCATGGGCCGTACACGTCTTCTTTAAACAAGTCAAGAAGAAACATAACAATAAGTCAAGAACAGAACAAGAATACCATAAGGTCCAACAAATTTAAAATAAATGAAAGAATGCAAGCACTCCCAGACATACCCCACGCGAAGGTAAGGAAAAACTCACTAAAACCTAACAATAGGGAAAAAATGCTCCACAGGCAGTGTGGAGGAGAGAAACCTTAGAAGGGCCATTCAAGGGGGGATAACATGCACCCTGTGTGTAGGAAAATAAACAGCTGCCTACCTGTAGGGAATATGTCGCTGCCAGTGAGATCCCTGGCCCTGTTTTGCTTTACTGAGCTCCGTTATCTGGGGGCTGTAGTTGGTTGGTCCCTTTAAGCTGCACACCGGAGCATCTTTTAATCCAGCTGTTTGCTGTTCTCTGATATTTTCGGACATTTCGTTGATGCGTCGCTCGACACTACGAGCTGACATGGGGATATCTTTTATCCTTGATTTGATTGTCTCTTTGTTTGGCAAGCCTTCAAACAAAACATCTGAGCTACAGAGAAAAGCCTCCTTGATATACTCAGTGAATGGCTTTCCACATTTCGCAATGCAATGAGCAATGCGATAGCTTGCTTCAGTTGCGTGGTTTTTAGCAGTCGTGAACACTTTGAGGGTGCTGGCTTGCTTCCCATACCTGGCCACGGCACATTAATAGATCCTGCCTGATCCGCCTGATCTTTGAAACTTTTTTGATGCTTCGTCTCAAAATGGCGTTTCACACCTGACGTTCGGCAAACTACATTTTCTAAACATAAGTACACACAGCACGGTCCTTCTGACACACAAACCCGTAGTAGTCTGTCCACGAGGGCTGGAATGCCTGAATTTCCTTTGCTTTAACTTTCTTAGCAGGGGTTGCCATTATGACAGAATGCAACCGCGCGACTGCTGACAGCTGAGCACCATGGGATGTACCATGTATTAGCTGTCATAGGGGTGTGCAAACCAGTCAACTTACAAAAAAGAGCCTGTTGGAGGATTTCAACAAGATAAATGCGACAACAGTGCAAAATATTTCACTATAATATTTCAAAGCGAAGTAAAAAAAAATTATTATAATTATTATTATTTTTCTGGGGACATTGATCACTGGGGCACAACTGATCAACAGTGAAAGTGGTCTAAATACGCAGCATCATTGTAGGTCAAACCATTAAAAAGTTAATTTCCACAGCAGCCATTTTGGATTTTGGTCTCTCACAAATTTCCCCCGCCTTTTTTAAAAATACACCCAGGCTAAATTTTTTTATTAACCCTCCTAGATGACAAATCCATTGAGAAACGAAGTGCCACAGATAGATAGATAGATAGATAGATAGATAGATAGATAGATAGATAGATAGATAGATAGATACTTTATTAATCCCCTTGGGGAAATTCAGGGTATCTCGCAGCTCACAACAGTATACAGACATTGACCGTTCCCATACAGTTATTACACGTTATGTCTGCATCATGAATTAAAAATAAGTACATGATAAAATTCAATTAAGTCATACCCATCAATATTAATAAGAGCGTGATTAGATAAAAACAGGTGTATAAAAACAGTGTATAAAAACAGGTGTAAAAAACAGGTGTAAAAACAGGTGTGTGGGTCAGAGGTCAGGTCCCCCACACTATAATACGCTGTTGTACAGTCTGATGGCTGTGGGGACAAAGGACCTCCTGTGCCGCTCAGTCCGTGAGTGCAGGGAGATGAGCCGTCCGCTGCGACTGCTGCTCTGCCCCACCAGGGTGTGGTGGAGAGGGTGGTTGGTATTGCCCATGATGGCCAGCAGTTTGCTCTGCGTGGGGCTCTCCACCACGGTCCCCAGATGACCCAACTACTAGGTCCATATCGTATCATCATAATATTATTAAAAAAATCATTAGGATAAGGGTTCCCTTGATAAATATGCATGAAAAGGCTGTATAATATACAACACCTGTAGCTCAACTGCAAAAACTGCTTTTTTTATTTGATTAGATTTGATTTTTGCACATTTTTGCTCAACTGCAAAAATGTATGCCTACTTATGTATTAGCCTGCAGGGAAAAACACATTCACAACAGGCAGCAAAGTTTATTTTCAGCCAAGTATGGTAATAAGGTAATTAGGATATATATGGTATGGATTACTTACTCTTATAACTTATTACTATCTGTGGTAGCTCTAGTCTCCACCTACACAAATTGTTTTTGTGCTGTCCATTGATCATGCACCTTCACATGGTAGGCACATTACTGTAACTGTAGGTCAAACTCCCCAAACAAACAAGCACACCATTGATTTAATTGCCATATAAATCACATACAAAGATCTAACTATTACTCCTCTCTGAACATGAATATAAAACAAGAAGGTGATCTATTTACTGTGTAAACCTTATGCAATATTCATCATTGATATTTTAATACTTGAGATCTGTATGAACTGAGTAGTTAGTATCAAATGAAATAAGATGGAACAGCTCCATGCATTCATTGAATAAACAACTATTTGCTCATTACCAGTATGGTATTGTTTAAATTGTACAGCTTTTTTCACATCTTTGTCAGGGAATTCCAACAATTATGGACCTGAATGTACCAGTTAATTGTAATCATCTCTCTCTCCTTATGTCTAGTCGAGCCAGGTTGTGGAGGAGAGAGACAGGGATGAACAGGCTATAGACTACTTTGCCCATCCTGAGCCTGCTATGATGCAGATGTTTTTACATCACCACCCAAAACACGATTCAGCCAAGAGTGAGTGAGTACACTGGTCCACTTGCACTGGTACACTTGTCCATGGCACTTACTACCCAGCTTTGTAGTGGTTTGGGGGAATAGTACAGTAGGTACGCATATTTAAGGGTACCGCAAGGATGGTGTACTGGTGGGTGGTGTCCGACCGATTATGGTGGGCCGGTCTGGGCCAAAAATGCCAGGGCCGATTTTTGGTCCCAGTCCAGCCCGGCTATGCCGTGCTGTTTCCAAACCAGGCAGTGATGTTTCCAGTCAGAATGCTCTCTACAGCCCCGGAGTAGAAGGAGTGGAGTATCTTCCCCGATACTCTGAACTTCCTTAGCTGTCTCAGGTGATAGAGGCGCTGTTTCGCCTTTTTCACCACAGAATCTATGTGTGTAGACCATGTCAGGTCCTCTGTGATGTGGACTCCCAGGTACTTGAAACTGCTCACCCTGTCCACGATAGCCCCGTTTATCCACAACGGCGTGTGTGTCCCCTGCTGTGTTCTCCTAAAATCCACAATCAGCTCTTTGGTTTTACCAATGTTCAGGAGTAGGCTGTTGTCCCGGCACCAGCGTGCCAGTTCATCAACCTCCCGGTAGGCCTTCTCGTCATTGATAGAGATCAGCCCCAGCACCACCGTGTCGTCCGCAAACTTCGCTATGGAGTTGGAGCTAAACCTGGCCACACAGTTATGTGTGTACAGTGTACAGCAGGGGGCTCAGAACGCAGCCCTGGGGGGACCCGATACTTTGCTGGAGGTATGACCCCCCAGTAAACTCCAACAGTATGTGGTATGATGTACATACTTTATGTATGTAGTACAGTAAGCTCCAACAGTACGTGGTATGATGTACATATTTTATGTGTACAAATCTGCATGTGAATCAAACGTTAGATCACATATAACCAATTCCATTGGACAAATAATATGTCTGGCTACACACTACAACACACTACCCCGTGATCCTTGTGTTTATTACATCTCCATGAAATGATGTATAGTAGATGAAAGAATAGCAACACCTTGTCTTATAGGGACTGCTATTTTAACACAAGGATTCAATGTCCCTGATGACATCACTGGTGGTCATATTCAAACAAATGTATTCTCAATAACTGTCAAACTAAAGGAATGTGTGCAAAACGGTTTAGAGTTCTTGGATGTGTGTGAGAGGATGTGCAAAATAAATCAACGTTGTTTTTGGTGAAGTTCCCCTTTAACATGTTTATCCTATTGATCATTAAACCAGTTCTACATTCAGACCAGTTTTGTCCAAACATCCAGGAATGTAGTCAATAAGCCAGAAACGCATCAACAACATCCAAAGTTTAAACATCTATCTATCTGTCTGTCTGTCTGTCTATTGCCATGGTGATCAGGCGGTGTTTGAGGTCATGATCAGCCTCTGAAAGGTCGAAGTTCAAATCCTCCCCTCACCGGAAACCTGCACATACACAAACACATAGCATGAGGACTATCTATCTGTCTGTCTGTCTATTGCCATGGTGATCAGACAGTGTTTGACCCCTGGAGGTCATGATCAGCCTCTGAAAGGTCAAAGTTCAAATCCTGCCGTCACCAGAAACCTGCAGGCCAGACGTTTGCTAACTCTGTCACACACACACACACACACACAGAGTTACAATGCTGTACTATGAAAGGTCACATAGCATGAGAACTAGCTTCCCCTCTATATATGTACATATCGATTATGTTCTAATAGTTACAAAATACCATATATATATATGTACATACCATATTATGTTCTAATGGTTACTACATAGTTACGCACCATTCAAGACATTCAGAGTGAAGGATAGGTCAACCCCTTGGTTTACACCTGAACTACCATTGCTATTCAAAGAAAGGAATAGAGCCTGGACTCTATTCCTGGACGCTCGGGGGGTCCATCCCATTGGTTATCTTTTAGACAGATTAGAAACAAATGTACATCATCTGTCAAAAATGGTAAATCAAGCTATTATTTAGAATTAATCACAAGTTCATACTCGGACCCAACAAAATTTTTGGAAAGCTGTAAATTCTAGTAAAACCAAGGCTACCATTTCCCTGCCTACAGAGGTAAAATATAATAACTGCTTGATAACTGAAGGTAAAGAGATTTGCCTGGCCTTCAACAGCCATTTTGCCCAAGCTGGACATCTGTTTAATGAAGTAGACTGTGAACATGATTGTGAAGGGCCTCCTCCTGGTGACTGTTTTTAATATGTTGATGTCTATTGATACCAGAAAGTCGACTGGAGAGGACAACTTGGACCCTTTCTTTAAAGTGGAGATGAAGCAGTGAGCAATGTGATCCTAGTTTGTTTGTTGTGTACCTTGTGTAAGACAGGGTTCTATAATCAAATGTGAAATCTATCTTATTTGTCTGAAAAATATAATATAATATCCCTGTTTTCAACATGGGCGCCGCCATTTTGTTGCTGACGTCATGGCTGACGTCATGCCTTTGGTTGGGTGTATACACTCTGGTTAGCTGCCTATAGTGAATGGGTCAGTCAGCAAATAAAATGTTGCCTACAAAACAACGGGACCGCGGTGGTTCTGTTTGTATTGCTCCTGGCTGTTCAAATTAATTTTACCATGTGAGAGAGAGGAAAGTTGGTTAATTTCCACAAACTACCAGTGAAAAAAACAGTGTTGTTGACATGTTGGCTCGGGCTGGCTGCACTCAGGCGGCGCGACCAGCCTGTTGGACAGGGAAGGAGGATCTGCAGAGAACACTTCATTGCCTCGGATTATGTTGTTGGGGTGGGATGTTTGTCCAGAAGACCACTAATCAGCTGAAGCCGGACGCGGTTCCCTCGGTCTTCGACAGACAGACCGGCGTTAGCTCTCGGGAGCGATCGCTAGCTAGTTGGCACCAGCCGGGGACCGGCGTTAGCTCTCGCTAGCTAGTTAGCGTTAGCAACCGGAGCGTCGCGGAGCATTCAGCCTGCTGGCTACCTAGACCCACTTCAACCAGCGTCGCGGAGCATTCAGCCTGCTGGCTACACAGCTTGTCGGTGTGCTGGAGCCTGGAGCCAGCTACCGTTAGCTTGCAGAGGCTCCAGCACACCGACAAGCTGTGTAGCCAGCAGGCTGAATGCTCCGCGACGCTGGTTGAAGTGGGTCTAGGTAGCCAGCAGGCTGAATGCTCCGCGACGCTCCGGTTTCCCGAGAGCTAACGCCGGTCTGTCTGTCGAAGACCGAGGGAACCGCGTCCGGCTTCAGCTGATTAGTGGTCTTCTGGACAAACATCCCACCCCAACAACATAATCCGAGGCAATGAAGTGTTCTCTGCAGATCCTCCTTCCCTGTCCAACAGGCTGGTCGCGCCGCCTGAGTGCAGCCAGCCCGAGCCAACATGTCAACAACACTGTTTTTTTCACTGGTAGTTTGTGGAAATTAACCAACTTTCCTCTCTCTCACATGGTAAAATTAGTTTGAACAGCCAGGAGCAATACAAACAGAACCACCGCGGTCCCGTTGTTTTGTAGGCAACATTTTATTTGCTGACTGACCCATTCACTATAGGCAGCTAACCAGAGTGTATACACCCAACCAACGGTATGACGTCAGCAACAAAATGGCCGCGCCCATAATGCTAAATGCTTCAGAAATGTACACAACAAATCGTTTTTTCTTAGAAACTGCTTATTTTTATAACGTGACTTCTTCTGTGGCTTATCTAAATACTAATGTGATGCTATGAATATGTATTTATCGCACTGCTTCATTTCCACTTTAAATTAGGTGCTCCAGTAATCACAGAGCAAATAGCATATAATATCTCTCTACAATCTACATCAACAGGCACAATTCCCAGTATTTGGAAAACAACCCATGTCTCTCCTTTGCATAAAGGTGGAGACGGAACTGACCTGAACAATTATCGTCCAATTTACAAGTTGTCCTGCTTAGCTAAAATCCTGGAATCACTAGTGAATAACCAACTCAAAACATTTCTCTCTAACCACTCTATTCTAAGCCTCCATCAATCTGGTTTCAGAGCCAACCACAGTACAATCTCAGCTACCACTTTAGTTATAATTTAAATTATATAGTTTCTGCATGAGACAAAAAATAAACATTGTGCTGCCCTATTTATAGATCTATCCAAAGCATTTGATACGGTTGATCATTCTCTTCTGTTGAATAGACTGTACAGTATTGGTTTTGATGACTGTTGGTTCCGGAGCTATTTATCAGGCAGAAACCAATGCGTGAAAGACGGCAAAACCCAGTCAGAATTATTACCCATTACAAAAGGATCGATCCATTTATATGCGGATGACACAATTATCTACTGTACCGCGGATTCTGACAATCTAAAACATTAATTTAATGCTCCGCAAGATAAGCTTGTAGGCCTTAAGCTTGTACTAAATGCAAGCGAAGCTAAATTCATGGTGTTCTCTCGGGCCAGAAATATTGATCACAACAGTTTTCTTATATCGACTAGAAATGAGTCTGACATAGAAAGGGTAACTGAATATAAATATCTTGGAATTTGGCTCGATGATACATTTTTGTTTAAATATCATATAGACAACCTTGCCAGTAAATTGAGGCAAAAAAATTGTTTCCTGTACAGGAATAGATCTAGTTTCCCAATGATGTGTAGAAAGAGGGTTATTGAAGCAGTCTTTCTATCTGTCTTGGACTATGGAGACATAATTTACAGAAATGCTGCCCCTTCGACTCTTAAACCACTAGATTCTGCTTATCATTCTGCTCTTAGATTTATCACTGGTGACAGATATGATACACACCACTGCGTCTTATTATGAGAAAGTGGGTTGGTCTTCTCTGGCAGATAGGCAAAATCAACACTGGTATTTATTTATCCTTAAGGCCATTAACTGGAAATTACCTCCTTATCTCACATCACTACTAGTTTGGAACTCTAGACCCTATATGACACGCTCAAATGATTGGCTTACACTGGAAGTTCCCCATATACAGACCCAACTTGGAAAACCAGCCTTTCATTATAGTGCCCCTACTACATGTAGCTCTCTTCAGCTCTCGCTGAAGATAAAACTACCTATAAACAGCACATCACCCCCACCCTCATACACCTCCACTGGCTTCCTGTAAAATCTTGTGTCATCTTCAAGATCCTCCTGCTCACATATAAATTCCTACACACCACCGCCCCTCAATACCTATATGACCTTCTCCACACTTACACCCCCTCCCGGAGTCTCCACTCCTCTGACACAGGCCTACTCACCATCCCACAAGCCAGGTTGTGGATCTTCGGGGACAGGGCTTTTACGGTGGCTGCCCCAACCCTTTGGAACTCCCTCCCCATGGACATCCGAAATGCTAATTCTCTTGTCTATATAAATTCCTTTAAGATAATATAAATTATATATTATATATATATATATATATATATATATATATATATATATATATATATATAAATTATATATAAATCGTATGCTCCATGGCCTGTGGCCGTGCCGGGGGGGGCATGTGGCATTGTGGGTGGTCTGGGATGGCACTGGGACCTTTGGGACGCTTTGGGGTGCTGTGGGGGTTGTGGTGGGTTCTTCATGCACGGGGTCCCTGGGGTGTCGGTAGGTTGCCGGAGTTCAGTGGTGGGTACTGGCTTCGGCTGGGCCTTTCCCGGACCTTTCCTGGAGATGGGTATTGGTCTCTTGCATGTGCTTTGATGGAATTTGGTCGGTTTTCATCGTTGGGCTCCCTCGGTTCGCTGGCGTTTTGGGGTTTCCTTGCATGGGGTGCGGCTTCTGCTGTGTTTCGGAGTGTCCCGGTGTCGTGTCGGACCGTCCGTGATACTGCATGTCTTCTCATTTGACCGCTGTTGTGTCTGTCTGCTTGAGTGTTTGGAGTCGCTGCCTTGCTGTGTGGCTCCTTTGGCGTGGCTGCAGGTCCTGGGGTGTGTGGCCTGTCCTTCCTCCGTGGAGTTTGGGGGTGGGAGCGTGGGATTCGCTGGTTTCCTTCAAGCAACACTGTACTTATTGTACTTATTTTATGCCTATTCTTATGTCTGCACGTTTACGTTGCACTACTTTTATTGTAGGAGCAGGGACGTGTATGTCATTTTGTCACCAGTGGTAGTGGGTGTGTCTGTCTGGAGGTGTGGGTGGGTCACCTGGGAAGAAGGGTAATTAATATCACCTGTGCCTAGGAACCGTTCAGTGTTTGTTACAGAGAGAGGGTGAGGCAGGGTGCCTATATTTCTGTTGACCGCGATACGCTACTCATTTACCATCGAAATCCATATACCATCTGCAAGAGCATGTAACCGAAAGCAAAATAAACACCCTTGAATCGCAGCTACGGACTCAGGCTCATTCATTGGACTTGCGTGTCGGACAGATCTCCTTGCCCAAGCCCTCTCAGCGGCTTTTTAGTTGTCACGTTCAAATAGTCTCGTTACATTTATTGTCTTTTATACCTATTCTTATGTCTGCACTTTATGCATTGTTTTTATCTTGTCAACTGTGGTGCTGATTTTATGCCTATGTTAATTTTATACTATTTGCTGTGGGGCACTTTGGACTGTGGTCCATGTGTGAAAGGTGCTATATAGATAAGTTATTCATATTTATTATTATTATATTGTAAGAAATGTATGCGTTGAAATGTCTGCAAGTCTCCACAACATTGAAAATGAGGGTGACCTCAATTGTCCTGTTCTAGAATAAATAAAGGGTGTGAGTGAATGGGTGAATGTGAGGAACAAAATTGTAAAGCGCTTTGGATAAAAGCACTATATAAATGCACCGTTTACCATATTAACATATTTCATACCATATACTGTATGTACTAATAGTTACTACATATTACATACCATGCATGTTCTAATTATTACTACATATTACATACCAGATACAGTACATGTTCTAATAGTTACTACATATTACACACCATATGTTTTAATAGTTACTACATATTACACACCATATATGTTCTAATAGTTACTATTACATACCACAACATGTGCCATGGCTTTGTGCTCGATCATAAACTGAAGTGGAACCTGTGGACTGACCTCTAAGCATGAGCACTAAGACACAACAAAGAATGTACTACTTTTTAGAGACACTGCTGTCCTTTAGTGTCCACAGCAAAGATGCTCCAAATGTTCTATTCTTCTTTTATCGAAAGTGTCTTAACCTTCTGCATCATCTGCTGGTTTGGCACAAACGCTACTGAGGCACAGAAAAAGAAAGGAAAACTCTTAACCACAGCCCCGAAACTGTTCTGGATCACGTCTCCAAGCATGGAAGCATCTCCGCAGACAGAACAATGAATAAGACCAACAACATGGTGGACGACCAGAGGCCCCATCTAATTTTAATTGTTGCCATCTGGGAGACGATACCACCCCCTCTGCTTACTAAAAATAGTTTTCATTTGTTCTTATGAGCCATTACCAACAGGTAATGAACTAGCACTCTATCACCCTTGACCTTTGACCTACTCATTCCTGGTCACATAGGATGTCCAGCTGGTCTGGGCAAGCGTTGCCTCCATCAAAACTATTATTCTTATCATTTGTTTATCTCTTCATAGCTAATTGGTTGCAAGGCATGAGGTACGTGTGTGAGTTTGTCCATCGTTCATTTCCGTGACATTGTGATGACTTGTGATCGTGCTGCAAACTAATGTCCCAACTGGGACAAATGAAGTATCCATCTACAAATGATCAGTGGACGTGTAAGATGGCTTTGTGCTTCCGGTATTATTGCAACACTAGAAGCACCATTAGAAGGTGGTGTCAACTAGCCAAATTTGAGACAACTTATCAACCACGGACAGACCCTGAAACAAATTCAAGGAACCAGTGTGATCAGTTGCTATGGGAGACCAGGAACGCCAGGTGTAACTATAACAGTCCAACACTACCACTCAAACAACATTACCACCGAAACAACACTACCATCCAAACAACAATACCACCGAAACAACACTACCATCCAAACAACATTACCACCGAAACAACACTACCATCCAAACAACAAACATTACCACCGAAACAACATTACCACCGAAACAACACTACCATCCAAACAACATTACCACCGAAACAACACTACCATCCAAAGAACAAACAACATTACCACCGAAACACTACCATCCAAACAACAAACACTACCATCCAAACAACACTACCATCCAAACAACATTACCACCCAAACAACACTACCACCCAAACACTACCATCCAAACAAAAAACAACACTACCATCCAAACAAAAAACAACACTACCGTCCAAACACTACCATCCAAACAAAAAACAACACTACCATCCAAACAACACTACCATCCAAACAACACTAACACTCAAAGAACAAACAACATTACGACTCAAACAAGCCACGTTATTTTCAATTACTTTTATTGAGTAGGCACTTCCCATTCATACACAGCGACAGTGGAAAAACTAAAAGGAATAACAAATCACATCATTATTATTATGCTCATGGTTCTTTTTTTCAGAACAGCGAACTCTAGAACTACAGGCAGCCGTCACACCGAGAAGCCGAGGTCCCGCTGGTTACTATGGTAACAGAATGTAAGGATGCGCCGCTTTGAGATGTCAAACCAGGTTGGCACCAGAGTCCTGGTGCGTCTTCAGTAGCCATGTGAGCTCCACAGCCGTGGCCGCCATGAGGAACCGTGGTGACACCGTGGAGGGTGCGGTTACATATTTACACACAACACTACTTAGTTCTAGAGAAGAGGCAGCAACATGATGTCCATAGTATCCAATCTGGATAAACTATCTATGGCTCTGGTGTGATGACCGCTTCAGTAGTGTTACTAACAGTATGGCAACAATATACAGGCAAGCAAGAGAGGGGGGGGGGTAACTCCAAGTGCTAAAAGAGGGAATGAGAAGGAAGAGAGGGAGAGGGGCAGAGAGAGAGAGGGCAGAGAGGAGGCAGAGAGATAGAGATGAGGCAGAGAGAGAGAGGATGTAGAGTGAGAGAAGAGGCAGAGAGAGGAGAGAGAGAGAGGAGGGGGGGTAGAGAGAGAGGAGGGAGAGAGAGAGGAGGTAGAGAAAGGCAGAGAGAGAGGGGTGCAGAGAGGGAGTTGAACTTGTAAAGAGTGATAGAATAGAGTGAGAGTAGAGGGAGGAAGGGAGGGAGATGTTTAAGAGCTCTTGTCTTCAAAGTAGGTCTGTTCAATGCGTCTGCAAAAGGAAAGCAGGTTGCTGTAGCTTTTGATCCTCTCTGCCAGTTCACCACTGGTCAGCCTGGTGGTCAGGATGGTGAAGAGATGACCAAACACCAGAGCATCCAACTCTGTAGGCCTAGAAAGAGGGGGGGTCAATGTATCAAATATCAACAGACAGACAGACTTTAGATAGATACATACTGTTTATTGAAGTAGTATTGTTTAGAAACTTTAGATAGATACATACTGTTTATTGAAGTAGTATTGTTTAGAAACTTTAGATAGATACATACTGTTTATTGAAGTAGTATTGTTTAGATAAGATACATACTGTTTATTGAAGTATGGTTTAGATAGATATACTGTTTATTGAACAAGTATGATTTAGATAGATATGTACTGTTTATTGAAGAAGTATGGTTTAGATAGATACATACTGTTTATTTAACAAGTATGATTTAGATCAGTGGTTCTCAACTGGTCTAGCCTCGGGACCCAACATTTCCCTTAGTCCTTAAGTCGCGACCCCAATTTTTTAACCACTATGATTTATTTCAAATTTTCTTTTTTTTAATACACAATCTTTCATGCACTGTTAAAAACATGAAATAAACACAAAAAAGTGCAACTAGCGCTAAAAACCCAATGAAATAAAATAATAATAAATAATATATGCTTCTTAGCAGATTTCTTAGCTTAACATAACAGACCTAAGTTTGGTCATTGTGTTTTTTAGCCCTAGTTGCACTTTTGTTGCAACCCCAGTTATCCCATTAGTTCCCCCAAACTTACTGTAGGTCTGTTATGTTAACATCCCAGGGAACTAATGGGATAACTGGGGATGTTGTTTGCTCCTGACAAGAGTCTCAAAGTCTGGGGTGATGGTAGACAAAGCAACTCTGAGGTCATGCTCAATGTCCAATCTGTTCCTCTGCTTTGTCTTCAGCTGGACCAGAGCTGAGAAGCCACTTTCACAAAGATAGGTAGTGCAAAGAAAAAGTTTAAAAAAAGAAAAAGAAAACGTATAATTTTTTGTACACATCCGCGACCCACTCAAAATGGCCCCACGACCCACTTTTGGGTCACGACCCACCAGTTGAGAAACACTGATTTAGATAGATATGTACCGTTTATTGAAGAAGTATGGTTTAGATAGATACATACTGTTTATTGAAGAAGTATGGTTGGACCCCCAGCCTCTGAGAGAGCGCCTGGCAGCACTGACTCACATCCTCATAGACCTGCCACAGCCAGAAAGAACAATTACATACCGCTAGTCAACTGTAGTTCATCAGAAGATACAATGAGGTCACTAGGTGGTTGATAGGTCACTAGGTGGTTGATAGGAGGTAACTAGGTGGTTGATGGGAGGTCACTAGGTGGTTGATGGGAGGTCACTAGGTGGTTGATGGGAGGTCACTAGGTGGTTGATGGGAGGTCTCTAGGTGGTTGATGGGAGGTCACTAGGTGGTTGATGGGCGGTCACTAGGTGGTTGATGGGAGGTCACTAGGTGGTTGATGGGTGATGGGAGGTCACTAGGTGGTTGATGGGAGGTAACTAGGTGGTTGATGGGAGGTCACTAGGTGGTTGATGGGAGGTCACTAGGTGGTTGATGGGAGGTCACTAGGTGGTTGATGGGAGGTCACTAGGTGGTTGCTAGGCTGTGTCCTAGGCAGCTGACTAACCTGCCCCAGGGTCTTGTTCCCCCAGCCAATGGCGTTCATCTTCCTGCGCACCTCCCACTGTTTCTGATAGGCTAGGATGTGGTTCAGAGGCCACGAATATGGACTGCTATATCTGGGGCGCGAAATCTAGAGACACAGACACAAACACACTTTAAAGGGGTACTTTCTGCACTTAATCTACAGACACACACACACACACAAACACTCTGAAAGGGGTACTTTTGCACTTAATCTCACACATATCTAAAGGCTAAGGTTTCCGCTAGCAATACTTTTGGCCGGCCAACCTGGCAGACAAGATTCAAATTTACAGGCCAAATGTGAAATTGAACGTCCATATCATGTAATACACATAGTCGTAGAGAAATGCATGAAAACATGGTTAGGCTGTACATTGATCAGTCACTGAACGGATAGAAATTACTGTCCGTTTGTTCATTTTTAAATTAGAGCCTAATGTGATTTACGCCGTTGCAGAAACAACAGCTTGGCGGATGGCAACGTATCCATCACTTCTAAAAGTTCACCTTCTCCGAACCTTTATGTCGTCAAAACAGACACTAATCTAGAGGAGATGGACACAGCGTCAACCCTGAGCAACAAACAGATGCTCCTCATTGAAAATTTATTAAAAACCAACGTAGACAGACACAACAGATCAATGCAATGTTAGCTGCAGCCTTAACACTTTGAGTGCCACTCACGAGATTTCTCGGGTTTTTTTTATAGGTGGTTGCGTGCCACTCACGAGATTTCTCGGATTTTTTTTTTGCGATCTGAAAAATTATTGCATCACCCGAGCCTACCCGAGTATAGCCGAGGGGCGCCGGCGATCACTGTGGAAAAAAGCGCCCCCTGTCGTCTCCCAGATTTGGAATGGACTCAATGAAAATGAAGGGGAAAAAAATCCGGTACTCCACATTTTCCAGTTCACTGATCCAGCCGGGGTTACCAGAGTTCATTCTGGAGCCTCAGAGCCCCGCGGATCATGGAGTTCTACTGTATCGCGTTGGATCCATACACGTATCGATTTTTTCGAATGGTGATCAGGAATTGGAATATACCAGTTGGATACCATCTGATGTCAGGTAAGGACTCTATGTTATCAGTGGTAGGATAATCAGAGTAAGTTTGATGAAGTTATAAGCTGTTTTGTGAAATGTCTTCTTTCGGTTTCACTGTAAAACTCCGTGAGGAAATCAACGGAGCGATTATAAGTGCGCGGCCGTAATGTGCTTGCGTGCACGTATAATATTGATAATCTAGCGTTTATTTGAAAACGATTCATAAAAAGGCCGACGAATATCAACGTTGTGGAATATTCCACTAAAAGACGATTTTCTAACTGCTCTGAAACGGAAACGACGCGATAAAAAAACAATCTGCCTTCACAGCACTGACTGGAAAATAGTATTTGATAATGCGATGGGCAGATTAGACACATAGCCATAATTTAAAACATAGATTAGGCGATATTAACGTTAACATTGGTGCCGATGGTGGCATTCAAGCGGTAAAACGGAAAACCAGGCGTGGCGCTCAAAGTGTTAATAGGGGAAGCAATGTTAATCTCAAGTACTTATCGTCACAGGCAGGAGTAATTTAATAACTTTAATAACGTTGAAGTTTGTGAATACATTTGTTCTCTGATGTAACAATATATTTGGAGCGTAACAGTAAGAAGCATTTTGTATGAAAGTATTCTGTACTTCTGTATGACAACTATTAAAGAAACTTGAAACTTGAGATGGACTCCTTTGGACAATCTCCTGTTAACACTTTGGCTGCCTAAGGTTAAATTCATGATATACCATAGATTGCCAGCGCTATTTGTCTATGGAGAAAGTCCCCTTCTTTGCAGGGCTATACCTTTTTAAATTCTATTGCTACATTGCCATTATTAGGGCCCATTCAAAGTCCTATATGTATTGTTCATTGTGTAGCAACGTTAAACTTTTTCATTCACATATTCATAGTAAAGTATGGTCTAATGTATAAGTATGTTTTCATCTCTTTCTGCAGCTTTCTCCAGAACGTGATATATAGCCCCAAATGCATTATATTGGTGATGAAATACAGTTTGATGGCAATCAGCGCGATATAAAAAATTCCAACTAGATGTTTTTTTTTTTTTTTTTTTGATCTTTTTCCCCCTCCATTTTCCTCCGATATTTTTTCTCCCATCCCAATGTTAGTCGTATGCCAATTCCCAGTCCCTTCCTGGTCGCTGCGCACTTACCCCCCACAGTCAGATCATCTGGGAGAGTGGAGGCTACCACGTGCTTCCTCCGACACACGTCCAGCCAATCACCGCTTCTTTTCACCTGGCAGCGCGGATTCTCATCGAGAGGGCGTAGCGTGTGGGAGGACCACACTATCCCCCTCAAGTCCTATCCGCGCTTAGCAGGCGCCCCGACCGAACTGTAGGAGTCGCTGTTTACAACGACCCGGACCCACCCCGCCAGCTTCTCCCACCCTCTAATACAGCCAATTGTATTAGTGCAGACGGCCAGCCAAGCTGGTGACAACCCCGGAGCTGTGAGCTGGATTCGAACAGGCGAATCCAGCTCACAGCTCCGGGGTTGGTGACGAACGCAATCTCCGCTCGGCCACCTAACCGCCCTAACTAGACGTACTTCTAGAAGTTACTACACGTCATCTGATGTTGACCGGATGGGCGAGGGGGCGTTTATAATTCCGTGGGCAGCGTTATACCAATCATCTAATGTGGGTCAAACGTTGATAATAGCAGTTAGTATCGAAGACGGTAACGTTACACGCTCAAACTCACCCCAGTCTCCGCGCGTCGTTGGGCGATCATCGTAGAGTAGAAATTCTATCATTATGGGATATATTTTTACCCGGTCCATCTCCAGCTTGTATAATGGTATATATGTCCAAATCATGTTGTTTATCGAGTTATTGCCAATCGATCACTGTGTAGCGTGACGAGCCAGAGTCCCATGACCTATAGCGAGCGCCCGGAAGTACTACGGACGTCTAGCACAACCTCTATGGCACATCCTGTTTGGCGATTGCGCCGATCGGCCACCAGATGGCGCTCCTGAACCGCCAGAGAGCTCAGTGGGTCCTGCTGGTGGATCTCAGGCCAGCGGAGGGGACATATGAATCCGATCGCAGATTTTTGAAATATTGATATAAGGACGACGTAACGCGTCCTCCGGCAACTTTAGCATGGCCAGCAAAGACGTCTAAAGACGGTTCCCGGCACCCAAAGTGTTAATACTGTTAGTATTACAGTATAACATAATTAGCAAACATAGTAGTGTAGCTTGTCCTGTATACTTCATACTACATTACAGCTCAATCAAATGATAGACAGATGAAATAATAGCTATAGGGGTTGCAATAGGTAGTGCTATCCTTTCATCTACATAATTATAGACAATAACATAACACAAGGATTCAGTGTCTTTGATGCCATCACAGGAGGAGATATTCAAACTCATTAACTCTCAATAACTGTCAAACTAAATTAATGTGTGCAAAACAGTTTAGAGCCTTGGATTATATGTAAAATAAATCTGCATTGTTTTTCAGCAAAGTGGATGGCACAATTAATGATCATATACAGCATGCCGAAAACACACACACACACCAAGATCTGACCTCAGTAGCTGTAGCATCATCACACCACTGGATGTAGAGCTGTGTGGAGAAGAGAAGAGAGGAGAGAAGAGAGAGGATGTGAGAAGAGAAAGAAGAGAGGAGATGAGGGAAGAGAGAGAAGAGAGGATAGAAGAAGAGAGAAGAAAGGAGAGAAGATATGAGAGAAGAGATGAAAACAGAGGAGAGAAGAGGGGAGAAGGAAAACAGAGGAGAGTGAGGACAACAGAGGAGGAGAGGAGAGAGAAGCGGGAGGACAACAGTGGAGAGACGAAAGGAGATATGATAGGAGAGAGGGGAGAGAAGAGAAGAGAGGAGAGAATAGGAGAGGAGAGAAGAGAGGAGGGACAACAGAGGAGAGAAGAGGAGAAATGAGAAAAACAGAGAGAGGAGAAGAAGAGACAAATAGGGTCCTCATATAAATACCATTAGAATGGACCCAAATGCAAGAGTGTGTGTACCTCAGCAGTAAGCAGCATGTTATTAACCAGCTCCATGTACGCCTTCATCTCAGCCCTCTGTACATCATCGAGACCTTCACTTAGAGAAACACCCTGAGGACAGACAGACAGATATAGATAGATAAATAGACAGTCAGACCCGAAGTCGCTGGAGAGTTCACAGCCAACCTCCAAGGCCACTAGTGGGCAGCACTGAGGACTAGTCATAGTTATATTTTACATCACTGTGATCATATTTGAAACCATATTTTCACAGGTGACTCAAACAGCAGCAGGCTGGGCTCAAAGAGCTTCAGCTTGTGTGTGTGCGTGTGTGTGTGTGTACAAACATTCATCACCAGTGATGTCCGAATGGTTTAAGATGTTTTTCTCAATATTATAATTAATTTATATACAATAACATATAATATATATTACATCTACGGCTGTAGGCCATATCCTGGTATTTGGCAGCCATGGCTGTGTCCACAAGAGCATGTTGCACCTCTGTTCATATTTGAATCCTATATATGATTGTGGATTTAAATTAATTTAAAAGTCTTTAAAACGTTACCTTGGCTTTGGTGAACTGGACTATCGGCCCCAGCTCAGACACAACCTGGTTTCCTACATGGACGAACGGAACCTTACCTAGTGAAAGAGAGGGCAAGAGAGAGGGGGGGGGGGGGGGGGGGGGGTGAGAGAGGATGAGAGGAGGAGCGAGGTTGAGTGACTTTTACATCAACTGCACCTCCCTTCCTGCACCTCCCTCCCTGCCTGCACCTTCCTGCCTCTCCCTCCCTGCCTGCACCTTCCTTCCTGCCTGCACCTCCCTCCCTGCCTGCACCTTCCTGCCTGCCTGCACCTCCCTCCCTGCCTGCACCTTCTTGCCTGCCTGCACCTCCCTCCCTCCCTGCACCTTCCTGCCTGCCTGCACCTCCCTCCACCTTCCTGTACCTTCCTCCCTGCCTGCACCTCCCTCCCTCCCTCCCTCCACCTTCCTGCACCTTCCTTCCTCCCTGCCTGCACCTCCCTGCCTGCACCTCCCTCCCTCCCTGCACCTTCCTGCCTGCACCTCCCTCCCTGCCTGCACCTCCCTGCACCTCCCTCCCTGCCTGCACCTTCCTCCCTGCACCTCCCTCCCTGCCTGCACCTCCCTCCCTGCCTGCACCTCCCTGCACCTCTCTCCACCTCCCTCCCTGTCTGCACCTCCCTCCCTGCACCCCCCTCCCTGCACCTCTCTCCACCTCCCTCCCTGCACCTCCCTCCCTCCCTGCACCTCCCTCCCTGCACCTCCCTCCCTGCACATCTCTCCACCTCCCTCCCTGCACCTCTCTCCACCTCCCTCCCTGCACCTCCCTCCCTGCCTGCACCCCCCTCCCTGCCTCCACCTCCCTCCCTGCCTCCACCTCCCTCACTGCCTGCACCTCCCTCACTGCCTGCACCTCCCTCCCTGCCTCCACCTCCCTCACTGCCTCCACCTCCCTCCCTGCACCTCCCTCCCTGCCTCCACCTCCCTCACTGCACCTCCCTCCCTGCCTGCACCTCCCTCCCTGCCCGCACCTCCCTCCCTCCCTGCACCTCCCTCCCTGCCTGCGCCTCCCTCCCTGCCTGCACCTCCCTCCCTGCCTGCACCTCCCTCTCTGCCTCCACCTCCCTCTCTGCCTCCACCTCCCTCTGCCTCCACCTCCCTCCCTCCCTGCACCTCCCTCTGCCTCCACCTCCCTCCCTGCCTGCACCTCCCTCCCTGCACCTCCCTCCCCCTCCCTCCCTGCACCTCCCTCCCTCTCTGCCTCCACCTCCCTCCCTGCCTGCACCTTCCTCCCCCTCCCTGCACCTCCCTCTCTGCCTGCACCTCCCTCTCTGCCTCCACCTCCCTCCCTGCCTGCATCTTCCTCCCTGCATGCACCTCTCTCCCTGCACCTCTCTCCCTGCACCTCCCTCTCTGCCTGCACCTCCCTCTCTGCCTCCACCTCCCTCCCTGCCTGCATCTTCCTCCCTGCATGCACCTCTCTCCCTGCACCTCCCTCTGCCTGCACCTCTCTCCCTCCACCTCCCTCCCTCCCTGCACCTCCCTCTGCCTCCACCTCCCTCCCTCCCTGCCTGCACCTCCCTCCCTGCACCTCCCTCCCCCTCCCTCCCTGCACCTCCCTCCCTCTCTGCCTGCACCTCCCTCTCTGCCTCCACCTCCCTCCCTGCCTGCACCTTCCTCCCCCTCCCTGCCTGCACCTCCCTCTCTGCCTGCACCTCCCTCTCTGCCTCCACCTCCCTCCCTGCCTGCATCTTCCTCCCTGCATGCACCTCTCTCCCTGCACCTCCCTCTCTGCCTGCACCTCCCTCCCTGGCTGCACCTTCCTCCCTGCACCTCTCTCCCTGCCGACACCTCCCTCCCTGCATGCACCTCTCTGCCTGCACCTCTCTCCCTGCACCTCCCTCTGCCTGCACCTCTCTGCCTGCACCTCCCTCTCCGCCTGCACCTCCCTCCCTGGCTGCACCTTCCTCCCTGCACCTCTCCCTGCCGACACCTCCCTCCCTGCATGCACCTCTCTGCCTGCACCTCTCTCCCTGCACCTCCCTCTGCCTGCACCTCTCTCCCTGCACCTCCCTCTGCCTGCACCTCTCTCCCTGCACCTCCCTCTCTCCCTGCACCTCCCTCCCTGGCTGCACCTCCCTCCCTGCATGCACCTCTCTGCCTGCACCTCTCTGCCTGCACCTCCCTCCCTGGCTGCACCTTCCTCCCTGCACCTCTCTCCCTGCCGACACCTCCCTCCCTGCATGCACCTCTCTGCCTGCACCCCTCTCCCTGCACCTCCCTCTGCCTGCACCTCTCTGCCTGCACCTCCCTCTCTGCCTGCACCTCCCTCCCTGGCTGCACCTTCCTCCCTGCACCTCTCTCCCTGCCGACACCTCCCTCCCTGCATGCACCTCTCTGCCTGCACCTCTCTCCCTGCACCTCCCTCTGCCTGCACCTCCCTCTGCCTGCACCTCTCTCCCTGCACCTCCCTCTGCCTGCACCTCTCTCCCTGCACCTCCCTCCCTCCCTGCACCTCCCTCTCTGCATGCACCTCTCCCTGCACCTCCCTCTCTGCCTGCACCTTCCTCCCTGGCTGCACCTCCCTCCCTGCCTCCACCTCCCTCCCTGCCTCCACCTCCCTCCCTGCATGCACCTCTCTGCCTGCACCTCTCTGCACCTCCCTCTCTGCACCTCCCTCTCTGCCTGCACCTCCCTCTCTCCCTGCACCTCCCTCTCTGCCTGCACCTCCCTCTCTCCCTGCACCTCCACCTTCCTCCCTGCCTGCACCTCCCTCCCTCCCTCCCTCCCAGGTACTTTATATTATATATGAGAGGGTACTATGTATTGTATATCAGCAGGTACTACATTGTATATCAACAGGTACTTTATATTATATATATGAGAGGGTACTATGTATTGTATATCAGCAGGTACTATATATTGTATATCAGCAGGTACTATATATTGTATATCAACAGGTACTTTATATTGTATATCAACAGGTACTTTATATTATATATCAGCAAGTACTGATGTTCTGTACTTGTGCCTGTGCTACTACACAGTATAAAGTACGAGATCAGGTGAGACACTACTTAAATACATAGTTCCATGTATTGTTATATACTAGTATGTGTAGGTAGGTACCAACCAGATGGAGACATGAATTCAGCGTTGGATTTACACGTCACCCGGACCGGAAGAGAGCACATCCTTAGATAGGCCTGGAGATGATGCAACACAATGTCAGTACAACACACAAGAATACGCTCACATCTCTCTCTCTCTCTGCAACAGTGTCAGTACAACACAGAAGAATACACACACATCATTAACTCTCTCTCTCAGTACAACACACAAGAATACACACATACACACATGATTAACTCTCTCTCAGTACAACACACAAGAATACACACATCAGTAACTCTCTCTCAGTACAACACACAAGAATACACACATCATTAACTCTCTCTCTCAGTACAACACACAAGAATACACACACATCATTAACTCTCTCTCTCTCAGTACAACACACAAGAATACACACACATCATTAACTCTCTCAGTACAACACAGAAGAATACACACATCATTAACTCTCTCTCAGTACAACACACAAGAATACACACACACACACACATCATTAACTCTCTCTCTCAGTACAACACACAAGAATACACATCATTAACTCTCTCAGTACAACACAGAAGAATACACACATAATTAACTCTCTCAGTACAACACACAAGAATACACACACATCAGTAACTCTCTCTCTATCTCAGTACAACACACAAGAATACACACATCATTAACTCTCTCTCTCAGTACAACACACAAGAATACACACACATCAGTAACTCTCTCTCTCTATCTCAGTACAACACAGAAGAATACACACATCATTAACTCTGTCTCTCAGTACAACACACAAGAATACACACATAATTAACTCTCTCCCTCAGTACAACACACAAGAATACACACATCATTAACTCTCTCAGTACAACACAGAAGAATACACACATCATTAACTCTCTCTCTCTCAGTACAACACACAAGAATACACACACATCAGTAACTCTCTCTATCTCAGTACAACACAGAAGAATACACACATCATTAACTCTCTCCCTCTCTCAGGGTTCGAAATTACCGGGGGCTTGGGGCAAAATGCCCTCGAAAATCAGTTAAGGGGGGCAAGAAAAGCCCCCCCGACAGTTTACTAATTATATATATGCTCTACAGTGCGAGCATTTCCCTCGTATTTGCCCCTAATAATGTGTGTGTGTGCGAACCGGAAAAATCATTTACTCGCAGTGTGCGAGTGAAGATTACAAACGCTCCGCTGTTAATAGTTCAGAAACTACAAGTCCCACATTACACAAGGCGCATAAACGTCCAATCACAGTAGAGTTTCCTGCGGTGACGCGGCTGGCTTCATGCGAGTGAAAGGAAATGAGAACACAGTACGCGCTGGAAAATAAAGTCACGGTACCATAGGCAAGTTTTTTTTTTATCCACTTTTTCTCCCATTTTCTATATTTTTCTCCCATCCCAATTTTCGTATCATCCAATTCAACCCTCCCCTGTCACGAACGCTGTTTCTTGCCTCCCACAAGCCGGCTGCAATGTGGACTAAGTCATACATAGCACAAGTCCCCTCCGGTACTTGAGGTAACAGCAGTCGCATCTTTTCACCTGCGCAGCTCGATCTCTCAGTGGCGAGGAGTAACGCGTGGGAGGCTCACGCTGCCCCCGACACTTCCTGATTCTACTGCGCAGGCGCACCAACCGACCTGTAGGAGTCGCTGTCCACAACGCCCGATCCCCACCCATCAGTTTCCCACCCTCTAATACTGCCAATTGTATTAGTACGGACGACCAGCCAAACTGAAAACAATGTGGAGAGCTGGATTCGAACACGCGAACCCAGCGTCTCCACATTGGTGGCGAGTGCCTTGCCCACTACACCACCTAGCCGCCCTAGGCAAGTTATACATTCAGAATCAGACAACGCAAAAAATTCAGCCAGCCATGAAGCCCATTCATTTTTATTTTGAGCAAAAGAGAGACGAGGAGAAAGAGGAATCCGGCGAGGCAGCTAATGTTACTGAGGCGGATAACGTTAGCGAAGTTAGCACACGCACATACACGCACACTGTGGGCCAGCCAGTGACTTTGGTGGTGTGTGCTATTGCACAGATGTGTGTCCCGTTCCCGTTTGCACACGCACATACACGCACATAGTAAGCCATCACTGGGAACGCTCAGAGGAAAGGGGGGCTGAGAATATCTGTGTCTATCTGTGTGTGTGTGTCTCGCTCTCTCTCCCTCTCTACATCTCTCTCTCCTGAACCTATTTCATTCAAAAGGAAGACATTGATGGACAGTAGCTATATGTATAAATTATAGCTCAGTTGTAGCTGTAACAGAATAATTGTATTAACTATTAATGAACTATTATTCAATAGTGTTTACTTTCAATTATAATGAATTAAATAATTGTATAAAGGATTTTCCATGTTCTGTCATCTAATAATATATTCCATTGCCTTTCCTATCTGTATCAAAGTCAAAATGTTGATTGTGACAACACTACAGCATACAAAAGCAGCTTGACAACCGATATCCTTTGCGTCTAGTAGGCATGGGCCAATGTGTGATTTTGGTGGTATGTGCTATTTGCGCAGATGTTTAGCACTTAGTATGCACACGCACAGTATAATATGCATGTAATAAATAGTTGGTTAATAAACTCTGTGTTACTTTAACAATTTTCACTGTGCTCCTAAATTTCTTTGTGTGCTCCTAAATTTTTATTTAGATTTAATTTATTTAAATTTCATTTAGGAGCACATGTGCTCCTTGGGAAAAAGGTTAGTGTAGAGCCCTATATAGAGACATTAACATTACGTTATCAAACATAGGGACGAAGACTGTAAAAAAAAGCCCCCGAAAATCAATTAAGGGGGGCAAAAAAAGCCCTGGGATTTTTTTTTTAATTTCTAACCCTGCGAGTCAGTACAACACACAAGAATACACACATCATTAACTCTCTCCCTCTCAGTACAACACACAAGAATACACACACATCATTAACTCTCTCCCTCTCTCAGTACAACACACAAGAATACACACACATTAACTCTCTCTCATTAACTTTCCCTCTGCCTCTCTCACCTGAACTGCTAGAGAGGAGGCACAGTCAGACAGCAAGATCTGGTCTTCTGGAGAAACAAACACACATATAATTAAGTAACTATTATAGGATTCGTACTGACAGCAGATTATAAATGGCAATTTTGTTCCTCACATTTTACCCATTCACTCACACATTCACACACCGATGGCGGAGGCAACCATGCAAGATGCCAACCTGCTCATAGGAAGCAGTTAGTTAGGGTTTAAGTGTCTTGCTCAAGGAAACGACTTAGACACGCTGCCTGGGAGGAGCGGGAATCAAACCGGGAACCTTACGATTACCAGAAGACCGCTGTACCTCCTGAGCCACTGTCGCCCCTAACATTATCTTAGCTATTGCTATTGCTATCACTATCATCATAATCATCATCACACATACACACCACTGTACAATTTACACACACACACACTCACCCTTCAGCGGCTGATACAGGGTGGCATTGTCAGGCCATGGTTCAGCAGCTGTTAAAAAAAAGATGTGAGCCGTCAGCAGCAGGTATAACAAACCAGGTATGTCAGCTGAGCTAGCTACAACTAACCAACCCACTGTGTCAGCTAGTAGCTACAGCTAACCAACCCACTGCTAGCTACAGCTAACCAACCCACTCTTTCAGCTAGCTACAGCTAACCAACCCACTGTGACAGCTAGCTACAACTAACCAACCCACTCTGTCAGCTAGCTACAGCTAACCAACCCACTGTCAGCTAGCTACAACTAACCAACCCACTGTCTGCTAGCTACAGGCAGCTAACCAACCCACTGTCAGCTAGCTACAACTAACCAACCCACTCTGTCAGCTAGCTACAGCTAAACACCAACCCAGTGTGTCAGCTAGCTTAGTGCCTTGCTCTACCCATTGAGCTACACGGGGACTGGAACCCTTAACCCTGGCAGTGCTGGTGCCTTGATCTACCCATTGAGCTACACAGGGAATGGAACCCCTAACCCTGGTAGTGTTTAGTGCCTTGCTCCAATAAGGCTGTTTGGGAGAGCCAGCTGGCAGTGGCACCCCGTCTGTCAGTAGGTCCAGGGTGGTGAGACAGCTAGCAACCCCGTCAGTGGAGCTGTTAGGTAACGTTAGCAGACAGACACATGCATGGCGACCAAAACACTTGTCAACTAGCAGCTAGATACAAAATACACAGAATATAAGAACAGACAGACATAAACAAACGGGCAAATACCAAATAAATAGCTAGAGATACTAGATAGATGTACGTTATTTCTCTAACGCCCCTCTGACAGTAGCTACCGTTAGCCTAGCTGAGCATGTGAACGAGTTAAAGCACAACAACAGTAAACGTTGTCCGACCTGCCATCTGAGACACGAAGGCTTCCGCTGCCAGAGACATGACTCCTGGAGATGTCTTCTAGATCCACACGCAGAAGAAGGAAGATGTCAGGTTGTGATTCTGGACACACACAAGGTTAAGGGCAAGTGCCTCGTACAGCGTCCACCGTCTGTTCCGTCTCGGTGTTGGGTCCGTGGCGGAAATGTGTAACCCGACTTTTTGGTTCCACTTTACGCGTCGCTGGTTCTTCGCTCATGTTCCCTTGGTTGTGGAAGGATGAGTGTCTGGCGGCCTCGGAGATGACACCTCTTTGCTGATTGATTGATTGATTGATTGATTGATTGATTGATTGATTGATTGATTGATTGATTGATTGAAAAGTTTATTAACAGATTGCAGAATGGGTACAGTACAGTACAGCTCAATACATACAATTGTTAAGGGGATGCAGACCAGAGAAAGACTTTCGTCTTGTTTACATCAGGGTACCCCATTTTCAATTCATCATATGACACACACGACATAAAGATAGACAGTACTGCTACATAATGATATACTACACGTAGGTTTTAAATATATATAAATTAATAAATAAATAAATACATGTAAACATGTACAAGATAGATAGATAGATAGACAGACAGACAGAACACTATGAATTGAAAATGGGGGACCCTGATGTAAACAAGACAAACGTCTTTCTCTGGTCTGCATCCCCTTGTGTGTATTGAGCCGTACTGTATTGTACCCATTCTGCAATCTGAAGTTTTCATACAGATAGATAGATAGATAGATAGATAGATATGAATGAATGAATGAATGAAAACTTTATTAACAGATTGCAGAATGGGTACAGTGCAGTACAGCTCAATACATACAATTGTTAAGGGGATGCAGACCAGAGAAAGACTTTCGTCTTGTTTCCACCAGGGTCCCCCATTTCCAATTCATCGTAACATATATGACATACATGACATACAGATAGACAGTACTGCTACATCTATACATTTATGACATACCAGATTTGCAATTACAGTACTGTATTTGTGATACAAAAAGAGTCCAGAAAGAAAAGAGTATATACATTAGGCGTAGAAACTGTACATTGGATTGGGTAGGTGGGGGTGGGACTGTACATTGGAGGTGGTTGGGGGGGGGGGGGGGGGGTAGGGGGGGGGGGGGTGTTGGCGGGGGTTGTGTTCGGACATTTACAGGGGCCAGTTTCGAGTTGCAGTCTCCCTTAGGTGTTTTTTGAGAGTGTTTTTGAAAGTGGGTAGTGATTCACATTCCTTTACAGCTTTGGGTAGGGCGTTCCACATTGATGTGGCATAATTGCGAAACGTGTTTAGTCCCTTGTTTGAGCCGAATCTGGGTTTAACATGATTTGTGGAGCTCCCTCTGGTGTTGTGATCGTGGTATTCACTGACCTTTGGGAAGTATTTAGTCATGTACATGGGTACCTTGGTCGTGTAGTGTATCTTGTAGACCAGGCCCATTGCAAGTTGCTGTACTCTGTCGTCTACTCTAAGCCATCCTAGGTTGTCAAAGTGGGCAGGGGTGAGGTGGGTTCTAGGAGTAAGGTCAAGCAGTAGTCTGACCAGTTTGTTTTGAGATGTTTGTAATTTTATTTTTAGCGCCTTTGAGGTGCTTTGGTACCATGAGGTGCAAGCATAGTCGTAGTACCCTTGAATGAGTGCTCCTGCTAGAGTCTTCAGGGTATTCTTGTTTACCAGTGAGGAGATCCGGTACAAGAAACGAGTTCGTTGGTTGACTTTTTTTATTACATTGGATGCCATTTTGTCACAGGAAAGATTTGCCTCTAGGATGGAACCCAGGTAGGTAATATCTTCTTTCCTTGTGACAATATTGTCACCCACTGCAACTGAGAAGCCGTCGGTCTTGCTGAGTTTGTTATTTGAACCGAAGAGAATGGACTCTGTTTTGCCCATGTGTAATGATAGTTTGTTATCAGCGAGCCATATGCAGATTTTGCTTAGTTCTGAGCTGAGGGTTTTTTCAACCTGTAATTTGTTCTTGTCAGAGACCAGCAGGGCTGAGTCGTCCGCAAACAGGAACAAGTTGCAGTCACAAGCTGACGACATGTCATTTGCATAAATTAGGAACAGTAGCGGACCTAGTATGCTTCCTTGTGGAACACCACAGTTTACTGTGAGGGGGGGGGATAGGGTACCGTTTACCTCCACCATCTGCTCTCTCCCCTCCAGGTAGGATTGCATCCAGCTCACTGATAGACTATCAAAACCAATTGCTTTTAGCTTGTCAATCAGAATGGTGTGATTGACAGTGTCGAAGGCCTTTTGTAGGTCCAGCATGACCATGCCGCAGTATTTGCCCGCGTCCACCTCTTGTTTGATGTGGTCGTTTAAATAGAGAAGGCATGTGTCAGTGGAGTGGGATGTTCTGAAGCCAGATTGGAATTCGTAGATTAGATTTTTTTCCGCAAGGTATTTTTCGACCTGTTCGTATACAATTTTTTCCATGACTTTCGAGATGGAGGTAAGGATAGAAACAGGGCGGTAGTTGCCTGGGTCTAATTTACTGCCTTTTTTGTGCAGAGGGGTCACTCTCGCAATTTTGAAGTCCTTGGGGACGTGTCCCTGTTTTATAGAGAGGTTTATTATGTGTGTGATGACTGGGGTGATGGCGGCTGCTGAGTCTCTGAGGAATTTGGAGGGGATGTTGTCATGGCCAGTGGCCTTGTTAGGTTGGAGGGCGCTCAGTTTTTTGAGTACCTCATCTGTTGTTACCATTTCCAGTTTGAAGTCGTCTTTGTGGACCCCTAGGTTTTTGTAGTAAGCTACTATGTGTTCTACCCCATAATGCCCTGAGTGGGAGGGTAGTTTGTTTACCAGTGTTGTGGCTATGTTTGTGAAGAAACTATTTAAGTAATTGGCTACATCCAGCTTTTCTGTGATGAGCGTGTTGTCCGTCTTTATGTTTATGTTTGAGAATCTGGTTTTAAGTTTTTTACTGCAGCCTAGTTGGTTATTGAGTAATTTCCAAAGTTCACGCGGTTTGTTTTTGTTTTCCTCGGTTTTGTCATTGATGAATTTTTTCTTTGCTGTTTTGATCATGGAGTTTACATCATTTCTTAGTCTGTTTCTTTGCAGTTTGAGTTCAGTCACGTGGGCTTGGAGTTCACTGCTCGTGCTTATGTTAAGCTTTGACTGACTTTTACGAAACTCAGAGCATTTTTTGTCTCTGGTTTTCATAGCGGTCAGTATTTCAGCGTGCATCCACGGCTCAGCGCGATTTTTTACCCTGGTGGTTCTTAGGGGGGCCATGTTGTTTAGTATCGTTGAAAATTTGGTTTTGAAGCCAAGCCATGTTTCTTCAACCAGTGTACCATTGAGCTCATCTATAGATAGATAGATAGATAGATAGATAGATAGATAGATAGATAGATAGATAGATAGATAGATAGATAGATAGATAGATAGATAGATAGATAGATAGATAGATAGATAGATAGATAGATAGATAGATAGATAGATAGAACGGTAAATAGATAAATGCTGTACCTCGCGCTGCCACACGAGGTCAGTAGTGTTCTTTTGCAGTCAGTTACTTACTATCTTACAATAGGCTATATCTGGTAAAGGATTAGCTATACATTACAAATTCCATTATGTTTTTGACATTTAACTACGATTTACATTATTTAATAATAAAACTTAAATGTAATATTATTATTATTGTTTTAATCTAGCCTATTATCAAAAGTAAACCAAAAACATCAGTTACTGTAGTTGTGTGGCTTCGACACTAGGTGTCAGACAAGTTGAACATCTTGATTGATATTCATTGGTGAAATTAAACCGAATAAACCTCATATTTAAACTTGAATAAACATAGGCCTAATGTTCAGACCTCTATCAATGTCGAATTGCCTAAACTTAGAGCGAATATGTAGACCAGAAAACATTTGAACTTCTGATTGTCAGACCCGCGGTGGCCCCAAAGGTCTCCGCCGGAAGCCGCTAATTAATGGTTCTCCGAGCTCATTTCCCCCAAAACACAACATTCTCCAAGCAATTGTACTTGAAAAACTACGGGTACACACACACACTGACACTCACACACACACACACACACACACACACACACACACACACACACACACACACACACACACACACACACACACCACACACACACCACACAGAGAGAAGCTAGTGAAGGGCTACATCTGTTCCTCCTCCCCATCAACCTGGACCCTCTGCAATTTGCATATCGCCCCAACAGGTCCACGGAGGACGCCATAGCCCATGTGCTGCACACAGCAGCATCACATCTGGACAAGAGGAAGGGAACTATGTGAGAATGCTGTTCATCGACTACAGCTCAGCATTCAATACCATAGTCCCCTCCAAACTCATAGCCAAGCTCAGGGACCTGGGCTTGAACTATGACCTGTGCCAGTGGGTCCTGGACTTCCTGACGGGCAGACCCCAGGTGGTAAGAGCCGGCAACTGCACCTCCTCATCCATCACGCTCAACATAGGGCCCCCAGGGCTGTGTTCTGAGCCCCCTCCTCTACTCCCTGTACACACATGACTGCGTAGCACAGCGGAACAACAACACCATCATCAAATTTGCTGATGACACAGTAGTGGTGGGCCGATCTCTGCCAACGACGAAGGGCCTACCGGAAGAGGTAGAGAACCTGTCACAGTGGTGTCAGGAGAACTGCCTCTCCCTGAACGTCAGCAAAACAAAAGAGATGATTGTGGACTTCAGGAGGTCGGGGGTCAAGGACTACAGCCCCCTCAGCATCGACGGGGCACCAGTTGAGAGAGTGAACAGTTTCAAGTACCTCGGAGCCCACATATCCGAGGACTTGTCATGGACCACACACATTGACAGTGTTGTGAAGAAGGCACGACAACGCCTACTTCCTCAGGCGCCTAAGGAAGTTCCAAGTCAGCCAGAAGATCCTTAGGAACTTCTACTCATGTACAATAGAGAGCATCCTGACCGGCAACATCACCTCCTGGTTTGGGAATAGCACTGCACAAGACCGTAGCAGACTACAAAGAGTGACACGTTCAGCCGAACGCACAATTAGAGGGGGGCTTCCCACCCTCCAGAACATTTACAACAAGCGGTGCAAGGGAAGGCTAAGAGAATTATTAAGGACTCGAGCCACCCGAACAACTGCCTCTTTGAACTGCTGCCGTCAGGCAGCGATACCGGAGTCTTATGGCGAGCACAGAAAGACTCAGAAGGAGCTTCTATCCCCAGGCCATCAGGCTGCTAAACGAACAATAATCGCTAAACGAACAATAATCACTATGCAACAACCATCAAATGCACACAGCACACACACCACAACGCACACAACACTCACTCAAACAAACAACACACTGCAGCACCCACTCCACACTTAGATCACACAAACACACTTACACTTTATATTTATTGATAAAGGATTTGCACTACAACTCGTACACCTACTGTGAATTGTACCTAAACTGCACCTCGTCCATTTATGCCTTGCACTATATAGTATTGTATATTAGTACACTGCACAGTATTGTATATTGTAATGTAACTACGTCTACGAACATTGTACATATGTCTAAACTGAACACTGTGACCTCTTTTTTTTCTTCTTATTTTTACTATGTTTTTATTTCATACTTATCTTGTCATGCACAGTCTCTGGAGCGCAACAGTAAGAAGCATTTTGTACAAAAGTATTCTGTACTTCTGTATGACAACTATAAAGAAACTTGAAACTGAACACACACACTCACTCTCTCTCTCTCTCTCTCTCTCTCTCTCTCTCTCTCTCTCTCTCTCTCTCTCTCTCTCTCTCTCTCTCTCTCTCTCTCTCTCTCTCTCTCTCTCTCTCTCAACCCCCTCCCTCTCTCTATCTCCCATGGCAACTGTGCTGTGCGTACTCATGTGCACTCCTTCCTGATCTAGATAACATAGATCTACATAAAAGACTCGCTAATAATTCTAAAATAATCTAGACTGACATAACACACTATCATAATTGCAAACGGCTGAAAACGTTATATTTTTTAAACGACTTCTATGGTGTTTTATTCAGCCGACCCCATATAGCAGGGGCACGTGCGTGGAGACTGGAGACATAATGTGTAATGTAATCAATAGCTGTTTCCTCAGGTTTTGTACCCGTTTCAATCTCCCTTCCGCAGTTTGGCTGCTCCTATTTAAGGGTATCTGTCTCAATCAGCAACTGAGTCACAATCGCAGCTCCAAAGTACCTTCAATATAACAATTAGCCAAATAAATAATCCAATAATTTCCAATTAACATGGGGAGGTTCTTAGTGACATATCATAGCGAATAAGGTATAATCTCAAATTGATTGAGTGAGCACTTGATACACAAGGACCAACTGTACTTTCTAACGCGTGTTGATGCTGTAAAGGTTTGGATGAGATTTGAATGGATGTAAACCTGTAGCTAAACATGTATCATCATTTAGAGTATGACAGTTAGAAGATGATTATTTTACATCTGTAATTCAAACAGCAGTAGTATAGTAGTAGTAGTAGTAGTAGTAGTAGTAGTAGTAGTAGTAATAATATCAGTAGTAGTAGTAGTAGTAGTAGTAGTAGTAGTAGTAGTAGTACATATAGTAGTAGTAGTAGTAGTAGTAGTAGTAGTAGTAGTAGTAGTAGTAGTAGTAGTAGTAGTAGTAGTAGTAGTAGTAGTAGTAGTAGTAGTAGTAGTAGAGTAGTAGAGTAGTAAAAACTATTAGTAGTAGCAGCAGTAGTATACTAGTAGTGGCAGCAGTAACAGTAGTAATAGTAGTAGTAGTATTAGTAGTGGCAGGCAGCAGTAGTAACAGTAGTAATAGTAGTAGTAGTACTGTATTATAGTAGTAGCAGTAGCAGTATAGTAGTGTGGACAGTAGTATCAGCTGCAGTAGTAGTATTAGTGGTGGTGGTAGTATAGTAGTTGTAATAATGATAATAATAATGCAAATAATAACAACAACAACAACAACAACAACAACAACAACAACAACAACAACACAACAACAACAACAACAACAACAACAACAACAACAACAGCAATAAGGGGAAATATATAATTGTGTACAATCTTTTTTATTGTAAATCTTTTATCACAAACATTTCACAAATGGAATTCAGTTCAACTGTTAAAATAAATTCAACAGTTTATTTCCAACAAATAGAGAATTAAAATATGAATTACAACAACAGATCAAATTAAAAAAAAAGTCAAAACAAATAGTCTAGAAATAAGTACTATATAATATAATAACAATAGCATATCATACTGGCAGCAAAAAAGGAGAACACACTTTTAAAAAAACAAAATTACTTATGAGAACATAACCATTTACGAAATAATACAAGTTTTTAAAATGTTTTCCTTGAAACCCTGTTATACCCTGAGTGAAGGAGCTAACTTGTCTCCAATAGGAACCGACTACACAATTTTAAGTGCCTTCAAGACACACTCCGTTCAGGCTACGTGCCGCGCCCTACGCAGAGTTATGTGTGTATGGGATTTCCTCAGAATTCTTTCTTTGGATTCCAGAATTCTGAAGCTTCCAAAGACCATGTAGCCATTATTGTTACATCACCACTGGAATGTCCATGTTCTCTCCCAACAGGGAGAGTTATGGGTCAAATCAGCTCAAATAAAGAGTTTTACTCCAAAACGCAATCTAGATCCATCCAAATATTATAGCTTATCATAGTTGAATTCCTTGGGCTAATATTTCAAAATTACAAATTCATTTCACTTTACTTGTATCGGTTCCACGTTTTATCACCACCAGTTATCTTGATAAAAAAACACCTTTCAACCTCGGGACCGATGCAAATTTTGTATAGGCCCAGTCTAAATAGATTTTTCACAGCAGCCATTTTGACTTTTCATAGATGGGTAGACGGATATAGAATATTCATCATTATTTAGACTGTTTCACTTGAATTGTGTTGCTAGGGAACAGCTTCGACACAAATGTATTTCCTGTCAACAATAGCAAATATTGCAACAGGAAATCAACTTGGGTCCGACTCTGTTCAGAATGTTATTGTTTAACTTTGAAATGGTTAGGCCTATATGCTACACATTTGTTTACCCATTTATGAAAAAATGGTCCTATTACATTTTTTTTGTAAGTGTTGGATATTGTTTAAGTTAAAATGCTTCCATTTTTAGATGATAATCTAGACCTAATCAATAGAAATAAAAATCTAGTCTAGTAGTCTAACATTCAATAAAAGCCTCCTTTTGAGGTTATCCCATTTAAGAAAACTCTACACATTTTCTATCTGTGCAAATGCTGGAGAAAGAAACACCCACATTTTAGCCGGGTTCATTCTTAGCATTCTACTTTCTTTCTATTGAGTCCTCTATATTCTATTTTCTCTCTTTCATTTTCCTGCTATGGCCCACTCCTTTAAAATGTCACACAATCCACTGTCCAGTATGTTGTGACGTTCGAATAAAGACTACAACTGGACTCTTTTATAATGTGCTATTCCCTGTAAAACCGACATTTTCCATAAGTATATCAAACAAATGCTATCTGTGCTCTTGAACATCGACGTCTTCAGGTTGTCGTTTTTGTGTTTAACGGCGGTTTGGTGAAATGGCATTTTTGGGGACGTGCATCATTCCACCTTCTCAGCAAAACAACCCTAATATACCCTGTATAATAAACCGTTTATTTATAGCTTATAGCCATACCCTGTTTAATAAAATGGTTTATTATATATACCCTGTAACACCCTGTATCATCCACACACACTGCTGTTATGGAGAAACAGAACAATCTGACTTGTCAAAATCAGTTTTTTTTTTCTTTGTAAATGCAGCGACTCTCTCTCTCTCTATCTCTCTCTCTCTCTCCCCCTCTCTATCTCTCTCTCTTTCTCAAACCGGGATTACGTCGCATTGTCCTTCCTTAATACTATTAGTCTTATTGTTCTTATCGGTTGTTTTTGTATTACTCTTGTTTCGACCTTTGGTATTCGGCAGCTTGTTGTCCTTCTTCCAGCGCATGCGCCGGTTCTGGAACCACACCTTCACCTGCCGCTCGGACAAACACAGCGCGTGGGCCACTTCTCCCCGGCGGCGGCGGGAGACGTAGCGATTCGAATGGAACTCTGTCTCGAGCTGCAAGAGCTGCTGCCGCGTGTAGGCCGTCCTGAGCCGCTTGGGTTCAGGTCCCGTGTGGTTAGGGTTAACTGGAGAGAGAGACGGGACACACACACACAACATACAGTTAACATGTGTGTTTATGGTTGTACCTTTTGGCCCATTCAGTTATGATGTCACCCCATATTAAGTAAGTGCTAGGCCTCCATAGCTCTATTAACGATAGTTTTGAAGCAATGCTAAAATGGCAGGAAATTCAACACGATGAGAGGCAAAAGAGGATGCTATTAAAGAGGCACATTTCTTGTCAGTCAAATACGGTGTGAGGTGGCTTGATGAAATAAAATAAATACTTGTATAGCGCTGCGTAATTGTAGTGCCCATATTATCATTTTTTAAATACGGGGATGCAGTTGCAATAACTTATTGCCAATAAGCAAGATTGCCCCAAATCAGCGGTATCAACGAGGCACGCAATAGCTTTTATACCTGAAAGCTGAAAGTAAAAGAAAGATGGTGTGAGTAACCAAATTATTATCATAAAGTATAATATGAACTGGAACTTTCTTTTAAGGGTTTCTTTTTTTGTTTGTTTTTCTTTTTATATTGGCGTCATTGGATAATGTTTGTATACAAATTGTGTTGTAACACAACAACAACAACAACAACAACAACAACAACAACAACAGCAACAACAACAACAAAACATTGTCATCACTTTATAAAATATTTCAATTGGCTACAGAAGATAGATATATTTTCTCGTCTCTCAGTAATAACAGCAATACGAAATAATAATGATAATAATAATAATAATAATAATAATAATAATAATAATAATAATAATAATAATAATAATAATAATAATAATAATAATAATAATAATAATAATAATAATAATATAATAATAATAATAATAATAATAATAATAATAATAATAATAATAATAATAATAATAATAATAATAATAATATAATAAAATAATAACTCAACTCTTACAACTCTTACTCTTACAACATATGTCTACTAAATGCCTAATTGTACTAAATATCTCAAATAAATGTAAATAGAATAGTCTTTCTTCCATTCATCTGCTGAATCAGCAATATAGGCTACGCCATTTGCAATAACTGATGCTATGGGAATGCACTATTTTCTAGATAAATGCAATACGATTGTCTGATATATGTATAGGCCTGTACTGTATTGTTCTGTTGTTATATGTGTAATGTTGTTATATATTGCATCGTATGGGAAGCTTGCTGATGCAAAACAAGCTTCTGCATCAACAGACACATCTATCTAATCATCGCGTCGCCTCATTACATAGGCAATCTGATTATTGATTAGAATTTATTTTAAAGGTCCTTTTGTTCTCTCTCTCTCTCTCTCTCTCTCTCTCTCTCTCTCTCTCTCTCTCTCTCTCTCTCTCTCTCTCTCTCTCTCTCTCTCTCTCTCTCTCTCTCTCTCTCTCTCTCTCTCTCTCTCTCTCTCTCTCTCTCTCTCTCTCTCTCTCTCTCTCTCTCTCTCTCTGTCACTCACTCACACAGTACAGAGCCATAAAACTTTATGGGGGTGTAATTCTCTCAGATCATAAATTACTCCAAACAAAAAAGCCAACTGGACTGAAGAGAGAAAGAAGGACACCAAGGAAAATAGATTAAGATATAAAGAGAGGGAGAGAGAGAAAGAGGTGTAGAGAACGTAACGTAATCTACACGTTTCTTTCTTCATCCAAAATTGATATAGATAGATAGATAGATAGATAGATAGATAGATAGATAGATAGATAGATAGATAGATAGATGGATAGATGGATAGATAGATAGATAGATAGATAGATAGATAGATAGATAGATAGATAGATAGATAGATAGATAGATAGATAGATACATAGATAGATAGAGGTGCTATGTTCTCACCTTGCGCGATGTGAACTTTCTTCATCCAGGGGTAGACCACCACCGGCGGCCTCTCTCTGGTATGGCTGCCCGCCTTCCCCTGTTTCTCAGCCGGCCTGCACCCCACCCAGACCGGGTACTGACCTCCGGCAGGGAACACCTCCTTCGCCGGCGCTCCCGACTCTCTGTAGCCGGGGTAGGGCTGCACGTGATGGGCGGCTCGGCGGTCTTCATCGTCCCGCTGAGTTTCCGGGTGTTGTCCCTGCGGAGGGAGGTGATAACCCGGTTGGTGAGGTGTGTATGGGGGCGGAGGGGTATGTGTGGGGGGGTAGGGGTCCTGATAAAAGGCCTCCTGGTCGGAGAAACCACTGTAGTCCTCCTCGCAGGGAGGAAACTGCGGCTCCAGGTATTTACAGCTTAGCACGAAGGAGTCCATGATTGATTTATAGCGAGACTGCTGGAGGAATACTAATTTTTCTTTCTCCTTCTCTCTCTTTCTCCCTCTCTGGCACGGAGCCAGCACGCCGCTGTCAAATAGACGAACGGCCACGTAGAGCACGTGGGCCCGTGGCCAGCCAATGGGAGGTCCCAGATGGAGTTGTTTGGGTAATTAGGAGAAAAATGTTGATTGATCGTGTTGATTGGTGGCGGGGGGCTCTAAGGATATCGGCTATTGGAGCAAAAAGGAGGAAAATACTGCAGGAGCTGTGTTTGTGGTCTGGATTGACAGCTCCTGCAGTATTTCCCTCCCTTTCCCTCTAATAGCCGATATCGATGTGCTATATGATTCTCTGCAGAATTCCATAACTGTCTTATATTCATTACGCGGCTAACTCCTAGTAATGAATACATTAATGACTGAACAAATGAATGCATCGTGAATGATTGAATTTATATCGCGCTATTTATATAAGACGCTCGAAGCGGAAATTGCCTCCTCCATCTCCAAGCACACATAGCCTGGGGGCTATAGGAGGACTCATGGCTGCCATGCAGGAGCCGGTGTCAGAGACTGTTCTGAACCTCTACACTTTATGATAGATGCCTATGGGTATTGAGTATAGCTTCTATCCCCAGGCCATCAGGATGCTCAATGATTTATATGCAACACTAACGCATTCATTGCACACACACATCCACATGCACACACTCACTTTAAACAAACACTCACCTTTAACGTAATTATATTTATTTATTTATTACAAAAAGATTTGCACTACATCCAAAAGTTTGCATTTTGTACTTAATTTTGTACTTTAGTTTGTATATATATTTTGTATAGTGTTTGGACTTTATTCTTTTTACTTTTTTGCTGTATGAAGCACATTCTCAGGAGGCTCATACAGAACCAAGCATTTCACTGTAATGTACAAATACTTTATAATTTATATATGACAAATAAAACAAAACTTGAAAACTTGAAACTTGAGTAGTGATTCGGGACCTCTGTTTAACGTATTGGCCCTTAATCATACATTGCTTTTATTCCCAATCCCGCTATTCTGATTTAATATGATATACTATGAAATAATAGTGAAATTAAACAATTTTTTATTTAGCCAGAGACCTCCGGGACCCCGGACCTCCACTCTGAAACCACCGGGCTGAAGAAGGGGCCTAGATGGAACCACGAGAAAACACAATTAACCATGCAGGCTTAAATACAAACAGGCTAAACTAAATGTATAGTGTGTGTGTGTGTATACTGTTGATAGTTTAAATACACAATTAAGCCACCATTACAAGGTCAACAGTAGCCTAATGAGCTAATCTCCCTGCACCGCAGCAGCAAATGAGCTCGGACCGAACATTAGTAGTCGGAGGAAATATTTACAAATAAAATAACTCAAATAAATAAATCAAATAAGCCTACTGAGGACAACGAATAAAAGGATGAATAAAATACAAATAATAAAGTAGCCTATATGATTAATAAGTAATAAGAAAGGCAGGAATAAAAGTAGCATGAAGAAGTAAGGCCAAATAATACAAGTTGTCGGCGACTAAATAAGTAGTGAGAATTTAGGACAAACAATTACATTATTCTTCATGAAATAATATCAGCATCAATATACCAATAAATAATTGGATCTAAAGGACCAACATTTATATTAATTTAACTTGTATAGCCCACTGTGCTGCGTGCTGCGAATAGGATTCATTAGTGGATTTATGACCTCACACAGATGGCCCGGACTGAAAAATTAATCTGGCCCATATTGAGACGCTGGGCCCATATTTGCCCTTGCGGGGAGTCAAAAGCCGGACAACAATACGTGGGCGACCAGAAAGGCCATCGATAAGAGAATAGAATAAAAGGGTCCAGACAGTGACTAGTAGCATGGTTTTGTTAGTCCGGGGTCATCCCGAGGTGGCCCGTTCACACCACCGCCTGCCTTGTCAAAGCGAAAAGAGACGCAGAGCGGAGTTGTAAAAAAGAAAAAGAAAAAAAAATGACGCTGGAACATATTGAAGGAGAAAATTAAATTGATGATAGCTATAAAAAATGATGCTGAATTATATTCGATTTTAAAACTGACTGATGTGAAGGAGGAGGAATATACTAAACAGAAACCTCCCACCGAGACCAAGTTTAAAATGGGACAAGGATGACAGCAGCATGTTGGAATCAGGCCATAAGGAGAAACCGTTTCTGAGGCGCAGTTTGAAACCTTTCATGACGGGCCTGACATTTAAGCTATATATGTTTCATCGTTTATCATATATAGGCCTATATCCTCACATGACCTGAATGTCTGGCTAGTCAACAGTTTTCCTACTCTGTTCTGCTGTATAGTCTGTCTGGTGATTATTGCTTTTATTTGGCATATATTAAAATCTACTAAAATCATGTCTAACTTGTACTTCTGACTCTGTTCCTCATCTAATTTTACACCATTAGCATCTCACCATCTATACCCACGTATACTCACAGTCACATCTATTCACATCTACCATCTATACATCTACTCACATCTACCCACATAGCATACATATACTGAGATACATCTACTCACATCTACATCTACTCACATTTATACATCTACTCACATCTACCCTCATTTATACATCTACTCACATCTACCCTCATTTATACATATCACATCTACCCTCATTTATCTACTGCATCGACCCTCATTTATACATCTACTCACATCTACCCTCATTTATACATCTACTCACATCTTACCCTCATTTATACATCTACTCACATCTACCCTCATTTATACATCTACTCACATCTACCCTCATTTATACATATCACATCTACCCTCATTTATACATCTACTCACATCTACCCTCATTTATACATCTACTCACATCTACCCTCATTTATACATCACTCACATCTACCCTCATTTATCTACTGCATCTACCCTCATTTATACATATCACATCTACCCTAATTTATACATCTACTCACATCTACCCTCATTTATACATCTACTCACATCTACCCTCATTTATACATCTACTCACATTGTACCCACATCTACTCACATCTACCCTAATTTATACATCTCTACCCACATCTACCCACAACTATCTATCACATCTACTACATTTACCAACATCTATACATCTATCCATATCTGTCCACATCTGCATCTACCCACATACATCCAGCCACACCTATACCTACATCCACCTATTTATATGGACTGCATTTATATTTATATACATCTTATGCCTCACATTCACCCATTCACTCACACATACACACACCAACGACGGAGGTGGCGGTGCCGACCTGCTCATCGGGAGCAGTTATAGGAGTTAAGTGTCTTGCTCAAGGACAACACATGCACTGTTAGGAGGAGCCAGACAGACAAACACTACTGTACCTCCTGAGCCACTGTGCCTCTACCTTACATCCAGCCACATCCACCTACTGTACATCCAGCTACATCTACACACATAGGGGCTCCATTCCCTGTATAGCTCAATGGGTAAAGCAAGGCATGCACTGCCAGGGTTAGGGGTTCCATGCTAGAACTGTATAGGCCCACAAGACACTTTAGATAGAAGCTGATGTGGTCCCATGCTTCCACGTTGTTCCGTCCTCTGACTACCACCGATTTCCCAGAAGGCTTTTCACCACCCATAGACTCCCCTAGAACCCAATCTGTGACTGGACAGATCCACACACATTCGGTTCTACAGGGTATTTATAGGCAATGGATGCTGGGTCCTGGTAGGGTATAGAGTCCTGGTGCAGGGTATTTACAGGTGTATAGAGTCCTGGTACAGGGTATTTATAGGGTCCTGGTACAGGGTATTTATAGGTGTATAGAGTCCTGGTGCAGGGTATTTACAGGTGTATAGAGTCCTGGTGCAGGGTATTTACAGGTGTATAGAGTCCTGGTACAGGGTATTTACAGGTGTATAGAGTCCTGGTACAGGGTATTTACAGGTGTATAGAGTCCTGGTGCAGGGTATTTATAGGCATATATAGTCCAGGTACAGGGTATTTATTGGTGTATAGAGTGGCACAGGGTATTTATAGGCATATAGAGTCCTGGTACAGGGTATTTATAGGCATATAGAGTCCAGGGTATTTATAGGTGTATAGAGTCCTGGTACAGGGTATTTATATAGGTGTATGGTCATGGATATTTATAGGTGTATAGAGTCCTGGCACAGGGTATTTATAGGTGTATAGAGTCCTGGTACAGGGTATTTATAGGTGTATAGAGTCGTGGTGCAGTGGCCCTTGGTAAAATCAAATTAAATAAGACAGTATCATCCCTGAGATTAACAACCTGGCATGAGGTCATGGGATCAAATCCTGTTGTGTTCCTCCAACACTTGTAGGTTAGTTGGTTTTGAAATAAAAATAAATACATAAAACAAAAACAAAGCTAAGGTGCTAATTAATTTCATACCCTCTGTTCTCCTCCTCTGCTCTTCTATCTCTCTCTCTCTCTCTCTCTCAAACACACACACACACACACACACACACACACACACACACACACACACACACACACACACACACACACACACACACACACACACACACACACACACACACACACACACACACACACACACACACCTCTCTTTACTGTCTCTTTACTCTAAATTAAGCAGGAATACCACAAAATCGTGTGAAAATAGATTTACAATTTGTTCCCCACATTTTTACCCATTCACTCACCAATGGCGGAGGCAACCATGCAAGGTGCCAACCTGCTCATCAGGAGCAATTAGGGGTTAAGTGTCTTGCTCAAGGACACTTCGACACACTGCCCGGATTTCCAGACGACTGCTCTACCTCCCGAGCCACTGTCGCCGGCAAGAGTAGAGTTACTGCCTTGCCTTACCCACTGAACTACAGAGGGAATGGAACCCATAACCCTAGGGTTATACTCCTGCGCTTGTCCTTGACCGGCACTGACATCAGGCCTGGAGTTCTGTCTGCTGGCACTGGACTGGTTGCTGCCCACATTTAGGCTGGGTTAAATACAGAGGACGCGTTCCTGCATGGTGTAAAATGTATACTTGGGAAATAAACAGTAAAATGATGTTGTACACCAGTGCATAGTCTGTATATGTGACCGGCCCCAGCGGTAAGAGACTCATGTCTGGAAGTCAGATCACGAGAACATTTATGAAATGTTCTTTATTTTATTTTATTACCCCCCCCCCCTGTTTTTTCCATACTATCACAGTTTGAATGCTTAGGAACACTCCAACATTTTGCATGCATTAGGCTTAGGGAATGCCTGGACCGTTAGCCTAGCTTAGCTTCATCACTGGAAGTGGGTCATACATTTACCCGAGTTCCCAACAATAATGTATTTTTTTTTCATGCTCTGTCATTTATCAATTATGGTGAAGTGAGTGACGTCCATCAGGATCCACCAGAAGTCTCCCAGAGTCTCCTAGTCGCACAAGTCTCCCAGAGTCTCCTAGTCGCACAAGTCTCCCGGTCACACAAGTCTCCCAGTCATACAAGTCTCCCAGTCACACAAGTCTCCCAGACACACAAGTCTCCCAGTCACACAAGTCTCCCAGTCACACAAGTCTCGAAGTCACACAAGTCTCCCAGTCACACAAGTCTCCCAGACACACAAGTCTCCCAGTCACACAAGTCTCCCAGACACACAAGTCTCCCAGTCACACAAGTCTCCCTGTCACACAAGTCTCCCAGTCATACAAGTCTCCCAGTCACACAAGTCTCCCAGACACACAAGTCTCCCAGTCACACAAGTCTCCCAGTCACACAAGTCTCCAAGTCACACAAGTCTCCCAGTCACACAAGTCTCCCAGTCACACAAGTCTCCCAGACACACAAGTCTCCCAGGCACACAAGTCTCCTAGACACACAAGTCACACAAGTCTCCCAGACACACAAGTCACACAAGTCTCCCAGACACACAAGTCACACAAGTCTCCCAGTCACACAAGTCTCCCAGTCTCCCAGTCACACAAGTCTCCCAGTCACACAAGTCTCCAGTCACACGAGTTTCCCAGTCACACAAGTCGCCAGTCACATGAGTCTCCTAGTCACACAAGTCTCCCAGTCACACAAGTCTCCAAGTCACACAAGTCTCCCAGTCACACAAGTCTCCCAGACACACAAGTCTCCCAGTCACACAAGTCTCCCAGACACACAAGTCTCCCAGTCACACAAGTCTCCCTGTCACACAAGTCTCCCAGTCATACAAGTCTCCCAGTCACACAAGTCTCCCAGACACACAAGTCTCCCAGTCACACAAGTCTCCCAGTCACACAAGTCTCCAAGTCACACAAGTCTCCCAGTCACACAAGTCTCCCAGTCACACAAGTCTCCCAGACACACAAGTCTCCCAGGCACACAAGTCTCCTAGACACACAAGTCACACAAGTCTCCCAGACACACAAGTCACACAAGTCTCCCAGACACACAAGTCACACAAGTCTCCCAGTCACACAAGTCTCCCAGTCTCCCAGTCACACAAGTCTCCCAGTCACACAAGTCTCCAGTCACACGAGTTTCCCAGTCACACAAGTCGCCAGTCACATGAGTCTCCTAGTCACACAAGTCTCCCAGTCACACAAGACTCCCAGTCACACGAGTCTCCCAGTCACACAAGTCACACAAGTCTCCCAGTCACACAAGTCACACAAGTCTCCCAGTCACACAAGTCACACAAGTCTCCCAGTCACACAAGTCTCCCAGTCACACAAGTCTCCCAGTCTCCCAGTCACACAAGTCTCCCAGTCACACGAGGCTCCAGTCACACAAGTCTCCCAGTCATAAAAGTCTCCCAGTCACACAAGTCTCCCAGTCACACAAGTCTCCCAGTCACACAAGTCTTGAAGTCACACAAGTCTCCCAGTCACACAAGTCTCCCAGACACACAAGTCTCCCAGTCACCAGTCACACAAGTCTCCCAGACACACAAGTCTCCCAGACACACAAGTCTTCCAGTCACACAAGTCTCCAAGTCACACAAGTCTCCCAGTCACACAAGTCTCCCAGTCACACAAGTCTCCCAGACACACAAGTCTCCCAGTCACACAAGTCTCCCAGACACACAAGTCTCCCAGACACACAAGTCACACAAGTCTCCCAGACACACAAGTCACACAAGTCTCCCAGTCACACAAGTCTCCCAGTCTCCCAGTCACACAAGTCTCCCAGTCACACAAGTCTCCAGTCACATGAGTCTCCCAGTCACACAAGTTGCCAGTCACACGAGTCTCCTAGTCACATAAGTCTCCCAGTCACACAAGTCTCCCAGTCACACAAGACTCCCAGTCACACGAGTCTCCGAGTCACACAAGTCACACGAGTCTCCCAGTCACACAAGTCTCCCAGTCACACAAGTCACACAAGTCTCCCAGTCACACAAGTCTCCCAGTCACACAAGTCTCCCAGTCACACAAGTCTCCAGTCACACAAGTCTCCCAGTCATACAAGTCTCCCAGTCACACAAGTCTCCCAGTCACACAAGTCTCCCGTCACACAAGTCTCCCAGTCACACAAGTCTCCCAGTCACACAAGTCTCCCAGTCACACAAGTCTCCCAGACACACAAGTCTCCCAGTCACACAAGTCACACAAGTCTCCCAGTCACACAAGTCTCCCAGTCACACAAGTCTCCCAGAGTCTCCCAGTCACCAGGTGGGTGAGAGCAGAGTGAGGTACCTGGGCTGCAGGGTGAGAATACAGCCTTCCATCTAAGGCAGCGGTTACACCTTTCGTATCATCTTCGTATTGTTTTCATATGCGTATCGCCGCGACGTCGTGCGCCTCGAGTCACACTTTCGTTTTTTTTTCGTTTTGTCACCCGAGCACACTGATGTAGTACACTGCCAAAGCAGTAGGTGGCAGTAGGTGGCAAACATGAAGGCAATTTCAACCAATCAGAACGAATGTGCCAATACACTTCCTGGAAGCTCCAGCAAAGAAAATGTCAATAAGGCAAGTTCTCAAGTTCTTTAATAGTTGTCATACAGAAGTACAGAATACTTTCATACAAAATGCTTCTTACTGTTACGCTCCAGAGACTGTGCTAGACAAGATAGTATCAAATAACATAATAACATAATATAGCATGAATTTAGAAGAAGAAAATGAGGTCACAGTGTTCGGTATAGACATATGTACAATGTTCTGAGTTACCATATAATATACAATACACAATACTATGCAGTGTACTAATGTACAGTACTATCTAGTGCAAAGCAGAAATGGGATGAGGTACAATTTTAGGTACAATTTACAGTAAGGTGTACGAGTTGTAGTGCAATCCTTCATCCATAAATATAAAGTGTGGGGAGTGGGTGCTACAGTGTGTTTGTTTAAAGTGGGTGTGTGCTATAAAGTGTGTGGAGTGGGTGCTACAGTGTGTTTGTTTAAAGTGAGTGTGTGCGTGTGGATGTGTGTGCTATGTGCGTTTGGTGGTTGTTGTTGTGTAGTGTTCATTCATTGTTCGTTTAGCAGCCTGATGGCCTGGGGATAGAAGCTACTTCTGAGTCTTTCTGTGCTCGCCTTGAGGCGCCTATGCCGCGCCACCATCTTGCCTATTTACTCAATGCAGCAATTATTTTTCAGCAAAGCCTAATAAAAGTGCAATAAACAAAACGGATACATTCACTGTGTGTTCTGCCTGTCATTTGTTGATGAAACAAAACTAACATCAACACAAGTGACCACCAAGAGCGGATAGTTTAGTCTAAAAAACGATCGGTAGCATTGTTAGCTGCATGCTAACGTCAATGGAGTATGCCATTATAACAATATAGCATTGTGGCTAGAAGCTAACGTTAGCTCACGCTACTTAGCCAGCACCAAAACTGATGATATCGCGAGCTATCAGTAGTTAGATAACATTAGAATGAATGGATGTAAACTTTATTTAACATATTGCATATGGGTACAATACAATACGGCTCAATACAAACAATTGTTAAGGGAATGCAGACTGTTGTAGCTTGGACTGGGGTCCTTATAACAATAACTTGACAACACATGGTAGCTGAAGCTATTTGGGACACGGAGCAGCTATGTCCCAAACACACACACTGTTGTCACCGGAAGGGCACGCAGATGGTATCTACTGCGCATGGGCGTTTTCGCAACAACGGCTCCGTGCTGACTACACGCTGTTGTCGATGCGTTTTTTTTGCGTATCTCCAAACGCAAACACAATTTTGCGTTTCAGCCGTATCCACAAAAAAACGCCATTTCTGTGTAATAGGGACATCAAACGTCGTCAAAAACGTATAAAAAAACGCCAGGAATACACTAGTCTAACCATGGCCTAAAAACATAAACTGAAAACCACAGTCATGGTAGCCATAATAACTTCAATCGGTTCGGATCCTTTGAATGAAACGAAAATGTAAACACTGACCTCGACATTAGAAAAAGTAGCACTGGTGACGTGAAATCACTGCGCCCAGACAGGAGTGGTTAGGCAAAAAATAGTTCTGAGTATATCTGCTTAGAAAACGGAAATGTAGGGCGGCTAAGTGGCGCAGTGGGCAAGGCGCTCACCATGCAGGAGATGCTGGGTTCGAGCCCAGCTCTCGGCGTTGCTACCAGCTTGGCTGGTCGTTCATACTAACACAATTGGCAGTGTTAGGGGTGGGAAAGCTGGTGGGTGGGGATCGGACGTTGTGGACAGCGACTCCTACAGGTCGGTTGGTGCGCCTGCGCAGCAGAATCAGGAAGTGACAGGGGCAGCGTGAGCCTCCCACGTGCTACTCCTCGCCACTGAGAGGTTGCACTGTGCAGGTGAAAAGATGCGACGGCTGCCTCCTCGTGTACCAGAGGGGACACGTGATGCAAGGCTTCGTCCACATTGCAGCCGACCAGTGGGAGGCATGGTCTAACAACGTTCGAGACAGGGGAGGGTAGAATTGGATAACACGAAATTGGGATGGGAGAAAAATAGAAAATGGGGAGAAAAAGTAGATAAAAAAACAAAAACAAAAAAAACGGAAATGTCTAATTCAATTATTTTTTATTTCTCCACGTGGTAAATACACAGGTCACAACATGTTTACAGGAACGTTTTGGAGTTGTATTTTGATTGTATTTGGAGTGTATTTTCATGACTGTTTGGGAACTCTAAATGTATGACCCACTTCCAGTGATGAAGCTAAGCTAGGCTAACGGTCCAGGCGTTCCCTAAGCCTAATGCATGCAGAGACAAAAAAGGTATGTATCTTCTTGTCTAACTCCAGGGAAGATGTTAAATAAACTAATTTCCCAAAATGTTGGACTGTTCCTTTAGTATCTCTAAATAGTAAAAACCTTTGTTTAACCTCTTCCACCCGTGCAGTCCGGTACCGGACCGCAAATGATCACATCATAAATCAATCTCTCTAGACCACGGGTTCTCAAACTTTTTCATACGTGACCCCATTTCATTTAGGATTTTTTGAGATAAGTCAGGTTATCTCGCCATGTGTTGAGCGCCAGAAACCAGAGATTTCTCGGATTTAGGTCCTTTGATCTTTTCCTTTGAGCCCCATTCTATACAGTCAGCCAGAGCCCTCTAGGTGTCTCTGATTCATATGCCTACGTTGGAATTGCAATGCCGATCGAATCTCACCAGGTGGCAGTATCACCTACCTTTTGAACTCTGATTGTCTGAACTAAACTGTCTCTGTCCTGCTCCATTTCTTTCCTGACTCGCTCTGAAGGGGAGGAGCTCTTGCAGAGCAATCGCTAGGAGATCTCCTCGCCTCAAAACCTATAGTTTCCCGTATACAAGTAATATAAACATATAAACTAGTAATCGTGATCGCCGATGGAATCATTGGAATTATTCTTTTTGGAGTACCTTCTGGCTAAGGTAAGGTATATTCTATGTCTATTTTACCGAACCTGAAACATGTTTATGTAACGATCACAGTGTCGTATCTTACCGGACCTAAACCAAGCTTTTTGTAATGATCGTATTTTCGGGGTAAGACTGTAAAATGAGCCATACTATTGTCTCCATAGTTATAATACAGACCACACGATGGGTCTGCAAACATCGCTAAAATGGTCAATAACGCTGGCGCCATTTAGTAAAGATGGCAAAAGCTGATGGCAGTTTAGGGCTAGATCCACAAAGAATGGATTGCACGGTGCTAATTGCACCCTTTCTTTTTTTTATCCACTTTTTCTCCTCTTTTTCTCCCATCCCAATTCCACTGTGCCAATTCTTCCCTCCCCTGTCTTGAACGTTGCTTGCATATGCCCCCCACTGGCCGGTTGTAGGGAGGATAGAAGCCTTGCATCACGTGTCACATCTTTTCACCTGCCAGCGTGGACTCTCATTGGCGAGGTGTAACGTGTGGGAGGCTCACACTACCCCCGCCATTTCCTGTCTCTGCTGTGCAGGCGTCCCCAACCGACCTGTAGGAGTCGCTGTCCACAACGTCCAGATTACCACCCATCGACTTCCACCCGCTAACTCTGCCAATTGAGTTAGTATGACGGCTGGCCCAAGCCGGAGGCAACGGCGACAGCCGGAGTCGAACCCGGTGTCTCTTGCGTTGGTGACGAGAGCAATGTCCGCTGCGCCACCCAGCCGCCATCTAATTGCACCCTTTCTTACAATTCATTATGAATTGAAAATGGGGGACCCTGATGTAAACAAGACGAAAGTCTTTCTCTGGTCTGAATCCCCTTAAAAATGTTGTGTATTGAGCCGTACTGTATTGTACCCATTCTGCAATCTGTTAATAAAATTTTCATTTAATCAATCACCTGCGCAGGGTTTGATTGAATGACTGTCTGACATAATTATAGTTTTTTTCCCCAAACGTATTCAAGAGTAAATATCCTAACCATGTCACAACAGCAGTCATAGTGTATATTTTCAGCAATACGTTTGTTTACCAATGGGTTCAAATGTTATTAGTGAGATTTTAGTTTTTGAAATGTGTAGTATTTATCGCGGAGACACGCCATTTTGAATTAGCGGACATTGCTGAATGATGACGATTGTAGTCATTTTGAGAAGCGGACATCCAGAGCTCTCAATGTGCGTTGGAATTTCGAAGAACTACACTACCCAACGGCTTCTAGCTGCATTCAAGCAAATTGTCAAGACTTGTGTATATGATTCTTTTTAATTTCTCTTATTACTTGGGATTATATACCACAAAACTGAACGTTATTGGCATATATTGGAGCGCAGTTAGTTTGTTTCCCCTATTGTATGTATACTGAACATTTAGCAACCATCCAATTGGAAATCGGTTTTAAAATGACGGAGCTGTCGCAAGAATAAAAAACCTACTGTACATACAGTAGATTTCATCTCTTCATGCACGCCTGGTGATACTAAATCCAAATTGAACTCTGCCATTGGAAAGAGTAGATTTGGCCCGATCCATAGCGTGCAAGTTGGCTATAATAAGGTAATTTATAGGCCTCATATTCTATATATAATATTTCAAATTGCATGGGTCCGGATGACAGAATTCAGTACTGTATCTACAAAACCTTCTGTTTAATCATCTTCCCTTTATTCATTTCCTTCGATTTTTTGTACACATGATCTCAAGAAGGTACTGAACAAGCTCAGTGGCAGCTTCTTATGTCTGGTCATTTTTAGCATGGTGTTATTCACTGTCAAAAATGCAAAGAAAAGTCATAATTCATATTCTCCTTTGTTTCATCACAATTTAAGCAAGCCTATAGACACAATATTTCTGACACTGGGAATACATTCACTGAGGTCCATACCAAGAACATGCAAATGGACCTTGTAGAAGTGGAGCAATCTTCCCTTTACTTAGGTATGTATTTTAGGCGGATTTTCAGAAAATAGGGCTCGGCTTAACATGCAGACACACTTTAGATTGGATTTTCTCTGTTTTTCTCTGCTCTGAGACTTGAGGTTTAACTAGATTCAAATAAGCATATCTTCTTCAAATATTTTCAATGTATGACACAAAGCTTACATTCTGTATTTTCATAATCTGTACAAATCTGAACAAATAACAGAGGGAGACTTGTGCCACAAACTGCTGGGATTGGTCACATAGTGTCTTGTATGTCTGTGTGGGCATGGGTACCCATGGGGGCAAGCCAAAATAAATCAAATCAAATCAAAATCACATTCATTTAATTTCAGTAACCGTCCATCTTAAATGTCCTATTCTGAATATTGTGGTAATTTTACTTCCATCATAGTGTAAATATATGTTTGTCTAAATAATACATGGCCAGCAGAGACCTTCTCTCTTGGAGTGACTCTCTCTGCTCTGAACAGACTTGGAGGACACATCATGCACCACTCTAATGACATGATTGTTTGTGTCGTACGGACAAAGTTTGATTCAGAACTTTTCAGAAGGATTTCTCCACAGGTCACAGATTTATGTTTTAATGTCATATTACAGCATTTTTGTATTATGAGTCAATATTCTGAGTCAATATACAGTATAGGAGCCTATACAGTTTTGTAATGGGAAGCACCATATTCTTCTGATATTTTATTATTTATATGGCTAATGGCCACCATGGTTTTATAAAATGTTACTAGAGTCAGAATGGCCTTTAGAAGCTACTTGGCCAAACCTCCATTCATCCCAGGGGCTATTAATCCACGCCTTGAATGAAGAGGACTTTGACCTAAAACTTTCATTTCTCACCATTATACAAATCTAAATTCTTTTCCTAAAGAAAGTTTGGACAGAGTCATTAGCTTTAACTTTTCAATAGGATTCCCCATCTCTGAACTGGGCTGGCGGTTTTAAAGGAGCATTCTTCCTGAAGAATGTAGCCCGGGCTGCCGGCAGGTCAGGACGGGGTCAATCAGAATCATTGACCGCCGGCTCACCGGTCCATTAGTCCTCGCGCTGGACAGGCCATGCAGGGGCTCGAGCAACCATCCAGAGTTCACGCGCGGGCCCATGGAACCACGAGCTGTTGTTCTCTCTCTCTCTCTCTCTCTCTCTCTCTCTCTCTCTCTCTCTCTCTCTCTCTCTCTCTCTCTCTCTCTCTCTCTCTCTCTCTCTCTCTCTCTCTCTCTCTCTCTCTCTCTCTCTCTCTCTCTCTCTCTCTCTCTCTCTCTCTCTCTTTCACTCTCTCTCTAACACACACACACCTCTAACTAGATAATAGTTATCCACAATATTTGTAATATATATATATATATATATATATATATATATATTACAATATTTACAAAATAATTAATATTTTGCAAAACATTTAAAAATAATAATAACAACAACAAATATAATAATAATATTTCCGCGGAGACCCTTTTCTATAAATAGTGACGTCAAGATACAATCTTTATTCTTCCCCGAGAACTGCAGCCACATAATGTTTCCAGAGTTCATTATTATTATTATTAGGCTATTATTTTATTTTCAAGATATTATTCTTGATGGTTTATAATGCGTTTCGCCTCTATCTTAAAGTTTAAATGCTCGACAAATCAGATGGCTCACGATGAACTCGTCCTCTCTCCTCTCTCTCTTTCAGTCAGAATGCTCAGCGGAACCGCTGTTTCAGGTGTTTTCTCTTTTCTCTGGAGTGTAATGTCGTCGGGTTTCTGGGGTCGAGCCAGAGCCAGAGCTTTTCGGACATTTCACTTTTCCATGCGGGCTGACCGCCGGCTCACCCCGGCTGACCCCTCACCCAACCCGGGTCAAAGCCGAGCTGAGAGGAGCCGAACCCGGATTAGAAATTAACCCAGCTCCGACCTCTAGCTCCGGGAACACACCGTCGACAAATCAAGATATGGCTATGGCCTATTTTAGTTGCAATTATAATTAGCCCATAATTTCCAAATAGCCAATATAATAGGTTACGTTACGTCGCTTATCCATGTCGTTTAGGCTAAAGCTGCATGATGATGATGAACAGGACGTTGTGCACGAAGAACATTTGATAAACAACGACAGTGTTTATGTTTTAGTGATATGTTGTTGGAGAGTTTTATTAAAATGTTTAGGCCTACCTATTTTGCAGTTTTCTGGTTATATGCTGTGGGTATAAACGTATAGCCTATGTGCTATTATCAATGTCCGTATTATGTATTGGGTCATTATATATCTTCTGCCAGAACAAAAAGAAATAGCCTATATCTCTAAAGAGAGTTCTGAATTTATACAGAGAATAATGCAGGACTTAGGAAGTCTTTATTTGGCATGCAAACGACACACACATGCGATGGGCGGCACACACGCAGGAACACACATGCAGAAGACTGTTGTACCATTCAGATTTTAATCAGGCTACACAGCATATATAATACAGTATTTCGACTGAGGAGGTTTTATTTTCTTTATTTCTTTATTTCTTATATATATATATTATGTTATTATATTTGATTGTACTTGATCTATTTGGCCAATCGTCAATATAAACGGAAATGTGTTTTGTTTCAATATTAAATTGCCACCCTTTGGATGTTTATCTTATTTGCATTTTTTTTATCCTTCTGTAACATGCCTATAGCAGGAATTAAGGGGATCGATAAAGGAATATCTTAAATTAAAATAATTGCGGTTAAAATGTAGATTAGGCTATCCTTAGGCTATTTGACTGCATAATAAGATAAGCTATAATAATAATAATAATAATAATAATAATAATAATAATAATAATAATAATAATAATAATAATAATAATAATAATAATAATAATTATTATTATTATTATTATTATTATTATTATAATAATAATAATAATAATAATAATAATAATAATAATAATAATAATAACAATAACAATACAACAACAATAATAATAATAATAATAATAATAATAATAATCATCATTGTCATGGTATTATTGATATATTGTAATATATTATATTATTATTACTACAATAAGAATACGAATAATAATACAGTTTCTTAATATAATTTGTTTCATTGAATAGTTCATAAATTAACCCCTAAAATCATTTCCTATTTCATAGTAGCCTAATTTAATTCGAAATATAGGCTACTCCAAAGACTAGGTCCACTCCAGAACACACGCGCGCACACACACGCACACGCACGCACGCACACGCACGAACACGCAAACACACACGCGACACGGAGAGAGTAAAAACTAGTCACTGCAGAATTTCCAAAATTGTCGGATTAGAAAACTCAAATAATCAAAAGCCAGCGACAAAACTTACCGTCGTTCTGGCATGCTGGCAAATCCATATACACGTAGAAAGCCTTTATTGTCATCATTATAGAATAGAGCGGCGTAATATTCTTCCCTTTTTGCCGCTAAAAGTCCAAAGCCCCACCAACTGAAGCTGTATTCCAACCAGCAATGTCCGTTACAATCAAAGGAGCATCGTGTTCTTGTGGCTATAAATCCCATCTGCATGGCTGAGTGGGGGCTGTTCTAACTGTTATATTCTGAGCTTGTCATCTGGCTGTGTGGGGGCTGTTCTAACTGTTATAATTCTGAGCTTGTCATCTGTGTGGGGGCCGTTCTAACTGTTAAATTTCTGAGATTGTCATCTGGCTGTGTGGGGGCTGTTCTAATTGTTATATTTCTGAGCTGAGTGTGTGTGCGTGTGTGTGTGTGTATAGGGGGGGGGGGGGCATTCTAATATTATGTTATATTTCTGAGCTTGTCATGGCTGCAACAAAACCAAGGACACGATCAAATAAGGATCGTCTGATTGGTGCCAGACGTTGATACCAGTTTATTGAAGCCTGTATTAAAAATGTAAATATATAAGCTATATATGTCAGGAAATTAATGTTGACATTTTAGATTTAAAGGAACTGGCCCCTGTAAATGTCCTAACGCAACCCCCTCCAATGTACAATAAATGTCCTATTAAACCCAATAATACACGAGACCCTTAGAACCAAGGTTTGAAACCGTCGATAATCCAAATGTATACAGTTTCTCGGAAATCGCTTACCATCTTCGAGTCAGGCAACATGATACCAATTTCCTCTCTGTGCGTTCAGTAGTTAAAGCTATCCGACTCCATTCATTATTTCCCATATTTTAACATTTTAGATTTAACATGTTGTCTCCCCCCAGATTTATTAACATTTTGAAATAACATTAAGTAGGATAGTTGATTATACTTTTTTTCTGTTTTTGGGCTATACCTGTTTTGGAGGTTTTCATCAATTACATTTAAAGCATCATCACACACATGTTCTGTCACGAACCGCTTCATTCAGTCCCCGACAAGTTGACAACTAGATAAAAAGACACCAGGAAATAAGAAGATAATACAACAGTAGAAGATCTGAACACATATATCCACATGGATGGGATTGGGATGGTTTGCGTAATCTATTTAATATGACATATCGACATTTCACCGTTTTTAATTTTCTTTTGCTACAACGGTTGGTCCTTGTTGAAATCAAGTCGGTGGTAAACACGTATTTGCTGTTTTGGGACTTGAAAATATCTGAACAGAAAACAGACTCGAAGCCGTTTGTGTTTTGTAGGAATGTCCTGCAAATGACGGTCGGGAGCATTTGTTTACTGCTTTGATTTCCGTAAATGGAAGGCAATAAAACCATAAACCTAAGCTCTGAGAAAACAGACAGCTTTTTTGTCACCTAATGTCCCCTAATGTCCCCACCAGCCTGGGCCGCTGAAAGCAAGACGCCTAAACTGTTGTCCAGTTTAGACATAGGGTATACACACTCGCTACTGTGTGTGTGTGTGTGTGTGTGTGTGTGTGTGTGTGTGTGTGTGTGTGTGTGTGTGTGTGTGTGTGTGTGTGTGTGTGTGTGTGTGTGTGTGTGTGTGTGTGTGTGTGTGTGTGTGTGTGTGTGTGTGTGTGTGAGTGAGAGTGCCCATCTGTGCTGGGCTTGAAATAGCCTAGTTTGTGTCTAAAATCTCAAGTGTCAACACCTACTCAGGAACTACCAACACATGGATCTAGAATGCAGGAATACCAACAAATTAATCTAGAACAGAACAGGCACCAATTATTAATACTGGAATGGAGCTGGTCGCCTGATACAACAGACCTGGGAACCCTGCATCTGGAACATATAGTGATGTGTTCTGTTGATTAATTTGAACTTCAACAGGTTATGTTGCCTGTAACTGAAGATATAACTAATAAGACTCTTTTTATCTTTTAATTATGTCTATAGAATGATATGATACTTAATTTCTGATGTATAATGTAATGTATATGATGTAAATAAAAAATATAAAAAATCTAACCCTAACTAACCTTACTGTCATGCACTTGTCCTAATAAACTAACCTACTGGCACTCAACACTTTGATGAACATTGTTACCCAGCTGATAGAGTTGTACCCTTCCTGATGACTTGTCGTACAGAACTTGTAAGTCGTCTTGGATAAAAGCGTCAGCTATATGACTAAATGTAAATGTAAATGTAAATGTATGGAGAATGATATAATCTACTGTCTATTATCTGATGTATAGCCTATATTAAATGTATGGAGAATGATACATATAATCTACTGTCTATTATCTGATGTATATCCTATACTAAATGTATGGAGAATGATACATACAGTATAATCTACTGTCTATTATCTGATGTATAGCCGACTAAATGTATGGAGAATGATACATATAATCTACTGTCTATTATCTGATGTATAGCCTACTAAATGTATGGAGAATGATACGTCTACTGTCTATTATCTGATGTATAGCCTAAATGTATGGAGAATGATACATATAATCTACTGTCTATTATCAGATGTATATAGCCTACTAAATGTATGGAGAATTATACATATAATCTACTGTCTATTATCTGCCTAAATGTATCTACTGTCTATTATCTGATGTATAGCCTATACTAAATGTATGGAGAACGATATAAATAATCTACTGTCTATTATCTGATGTATAGCATACTAAATGTATGGAGAATGATACGTCTACTGTCTATTATCTGATGTATAGCCAAATGTATGGAGAATGATACATATAATCTACTGTCTATTATCGGATGTAATGTATGGAGAATTATACATATAATCTACTGTCTATTATCTGATGTATATCCTACTAAATGTATGGAGAATGATACATATAATTATACATCATGATGTATAGCCTACTAAATGTATGGAGAATGATACATATAATCTACTGTCTATTATCTGATGTATAGCCAACTAAATGTATGGAGAATGATACTCTACTGTCTATTTTCTGATGTATAGACTAAATGTATGGAGAATGATACATTATATCTACTGCCAATTATCTGCTGTAATTGACAGTCTCCTAATACAGGGGTTCTCAACCTTTCTGCTGCCAAGGCACCCCTGTGTCCAAAAACAGCTGCACTGTTTTCCATTAAAATTGCATATTTGGATAAGTGTGACCATTTCTCAAAAACAGAAAATCATGTATTTCTTTTAAATACAGAAAAGGACCACCAAGTTACCATTTCTCAAAAAATATAAATAAATACAGAAGATAAGCACTCGTTCACTCAGTGGACATTTCTAGCTCAATGCGAGGTCTGCTGCTGCTGCTGGCTAATAATACTGTCAATACGCGGGGAGATCTTTGACAAGGCAACACGCATGTCATCCTCAAGGCTCAACTTGGCCCTATATTTTGTTTCCAGAGCTGTCATGGATGAAAAGCCAGCTTCACACAGATATTATGTGGTGCTGAATGGTATCAACACCTTAACTGCTGCATCATGAGATACTTGGTACTCAGCTCCACACTCAGACCAACATGTTTCCAGGGGCACTTCACTGAAACCAGCTCTCCAGGTGGTATCAGATGAGATTTCAATGAGTTCTTCCAAGAGTTTGGATTGAGATGTGTCAGGAAGCTTTGTCTCAATGTTGTCTGTAAAGGGGTTCTTTATCTAAAGTAACTTGGTGATCCTTTTCTGTGTTTTATTAAATAATGATTTTCAGGGTGCCAGGGTGGTGCACGGCCGTCCTGGGTTCGACTCTCGGACCCGGCGACCTTTGCCGAATGTCTTCCCCCATATCTCTCTCCCACCATTCCTCTCTGCCGGACTTGTCCAATAAACAAATGAAAAAGCTACCAAAACATATAAAAAAAAATTATGATTTTCAGTTTTTGAGAAATGGTCAAACTTATCCAAATGTGGTATTTTCATGGAAAACAGTGCAGCTGCAACCGATAGCACTTTAGTGATACTTTTCTTTAATCATATAAATATTTTTTTGTTGAGAAATCTCAAGGCACCCCTGGCAGCTCTCTGAGGCACCCTAGTGTGCCTAGGCACCCCTGTTGAGAACCTCTGTCCTAATAGACAGTCTCCTCCCCACCGTATGTATATATTTTCTCCAACCCACCCACCCCTCCTAATGTACAGTCTCCTCCCCATCATATGGTTTCTGTTAGGATCTCTGGGTAACAGTAATGTATATTTGCATATCGTATATATGTCACACATGTTACAGTACTATATACCTGTTTGTCATGTATGTCCCTATGTCATAAATGTCATGTATGTTGTGTATGTCATAAATGTCACTATGAATTGAAAATTGGGGACCCTGATGTAAACAAGACAAACGTCTTTCTCTGGTCTGCATCCCCTTAACAATTGTGTGTATTGAGCTGTACTGTATTGTACCCATTCTGCAATCTGTTAAATAAAGTTTTCATTCATTCATGCATTCTGTATATACTAAATGTATGGAGAATGATACATATAATCTACTGTCTATTGTTACATGGTACCAAATGGAGAGTGATATGTACTGTCTGTTGTGTGTGGTGCTGTCGCTGTAAGTAAGCTGTATGTAAGATCCTGTTTTTCTTCACTTTGATTGTAATTGCTGAAAAAAGTGTTTCGGATTCATGTCATATAAAATAACGTGCTGCTTTTACTGGTCTATACCAATAGTGTGGTGGTGGTGGTGACTAGTGATGTGTATGTGTGTGTGTGTGTGTCTGGGGGGGACACATTACAGTGTCCACTAGTATCCAAATGGTGCTGTGACTGCTGTGTTGTAGCGCCCTCTGGTGGTTCATTAGAGCAGCAGCAGTGTATTCTCCACTTGCACAATCTGAATGTAGCCATTTCCGGCTGACTTCCGGTTGCCAATAGCACTTCCTGTCCCATCCAAATACATTGGTTTTAGCTACTTTTCTCCCCTTATTTAAACAACTTTGTCGTCACAGAGAGGCACTGAAACGTTTGTATTATTATAGTATAGAATGTATTTAATAAGCAAACGTTTGTCAGCAGGGTTTTTGGGCTGTATTTCATGTAAAAACGTTTACTGTTAGTTTCCTTGCTCAGCCAGCATTAGCTAACCGAAGCTAGTGGTTAAACAGGCCGGATTAGCTTTGAGCTAACTATCTTTCCCGACCCATGTATTCATTCCATTCTAAACATAACGTTAGTTTACAAAACATGACCCGTCTATATAACGTTGAGGAACAAATTATATAGACGGGTAATGTTTTGAACAACTAACGTTACGTTTAGAATGGAATGCATCGGCAAAGATCCGTTAGCTCAAAGCTATTCTGGCCAGTTTATCAACTTCCTGTCATTTAGAAATATGATTTTATAGTGAAAATCATTACCAAAACGTCCGGAAAAACCTAACGGGAGCATTATAGACGGTCATACAAATGTACAAATGCTATAAGGTGGCAAGAAATGCACTATAAACAATACTTTATGCATCGGCAAAGATCCTTAGCTCAAAGCTATTAAGGCTAATGCTGGCTAACAAGAGGCTAGCGCAAGAAACGACGCCGCAAAGTATTGTTTATAGTGCATTTCTTGCCACCTTATAGCATTTGTACATTTGTATGACCGTCTATAATGCTTCCGTTAGGTTTTTCCGGACGTTTTGGTAATGATTTTCACTATAAAATCATATTTCTAAATGACAGGAAGTTGATAAACTGGCCGGAATAGCTTTGAGCTAACTATCTTTCCCGACCCATGTATTCATTCCATTCTAAACGTAACGTTAGTTGTTCAAAACATTACCCGTCTATATAATTTGTTCCTCAACGTTATATAGACAGGTCATGTTTTGTAAACTAACGTTATGTTTAGAATGGAATGAATACATGGGTCGAGAAAGATAGTTAGCTCAAAGCTATTCCGGCCAGTTTATCAACTTCCTGTCATTTAGAAATATGATTTTATAGTGAAAATCATTACCAAAACGTCCGGAAAAACCTAACGGGAGCATTATAGACGGTCATACAAATGTACAAATGCTATAAGGTGGCAAGAAATGCACTATAAACAATACTTTGCTGCGTCGTTTCTTGCGCTAGCCTCTTGTTAGCCAGCATTAGCCTTAATAGCTTTGAGCTAAGGATCTTTGCCGATGCATAAAGTATTGTTTATAGTGCATTTCTTGCCACCTTATAGCATTTGTACATTTGTATGACTGTCTATAATGCTCCCGTTAGGTTTTTCCGGACGTTTTGGTAATGATTTTCACTATAAAATCATATTTCTAAATGACAGGAAGTTGATAAACTGGCCGGAATAGCTTTGAGCTAACGGATCTTTGCCGATGCATTCCATTCTAAACGTAACGTTAGTTGTTCAAAACATTACCCGTCTATATAATTTGTTCCTCAACGTTATATAGACGGGTCATGTTTTGTAAACTAACGTTATGTTTAGAATGGAATGAATACATGGGTCGGGAAAGATAGTTAGCTCAAAGCTAATCCGGCCTGTTTAACCACTAGCTTCGGTTAGCTAATGCTGGCTGAGCAAGGAAACTAACAGTAAACGTTTTTACATGAAATACAGCCCAAAAACCCTGCTGACAAACGTTTGCTTATTAAATACATTCTATACTATAATAATACAAACGTTTCATTGCCTCTCTGTGACGACAAAGTTGTTTAAATAAGGGGAGAAAAGTAGCTAAAACCAATGTATTTGGATGGGACAGGAAGTGCTATTTGCAACCGGAAGTCAGCCGGAAATGGCTACATTCAGATTGTGCAAGTGGAGAATGGAGTGTATCTGAAAGTAGTGTAGGTCATACCTGACTCTAAAAGTAATAGTGTGTTAAAATTTTATCTAACTAGGAAGGAATCACTTTGTGCGTGCGTGCGTGTCTGTCTGTCCTTCACATAACCTGAGAACCGTTGCTGAGCACTCAGGGAAGGGGGTTTTGGTCTATATTGGTCCCATTTGGCCAGATGGTGGCGCTATAACAACACACTTTAGATTGTTTGGCGCAGGGGTGTAAAGTACTTGAGTAATTGTAGTTTTTTACAATACTTAATTGTTTTTTTGATTTGTACTTGAGTATTATTAGGTTTGTATTGTACTTTTACTCAATTACATTTCAGAAAAAATAAAAATTAGTTTGACTCCTTACATTTAAAATGCAGACCTACAAAGTACAAAGTACAAATCTCGCTGGTCAAACCATTTTAATTAGTATATTTGTTTCTCTGGCCAAACTAACGTTAACGTTATTAATCCTGCGGCCGCACTTTATTTAAAAACAGCCAATCAAATCCCCATCAATGGAAAATTAACCGGCCCATACCCATGCTGATTGGTCCTTGTGAAAGACTAGAAAGCAGGGTTCTTTGATTAAACACCTGCTATCAGAAGAATAGACAGTCAGAGTGACAAGCTACAGAAGATGGCCACAAACGATAGTACGAGTGATGAAGAGGACGAAATGGAAAATTTCATTGCCCCGGAATAAACCACCGTTCAGAAAAGCTGACGCTTTTATCCAAAGCGACTTACAAGTTCTGTACAACAAGTCATTAGGAAGGGCACAACTCTATCAGCTGAGTAACAATGTTCATCAAAGTGTTGAGTGCTGTGCTACAGTGTAGGTTAGTTTATTAGGACAAGTGCATGACAGTAAGGTTAGTTAGGGTTAGATATATATATATATATATTTTTTTTTTCATTTCAGATAATGGTTGAAGAAGTGTGTCTTTTTTAGTCGACAGCGAAAGATTAGACGGGTTTCGGCTGTTCTAACTGGGGTGGGCAGTTCATTCCACCATTGTGGGGCAAGGACTGAGAAAAGGCGGCTAATTAGCTTTGATTATCAGCTGTGCTTGTTGGAGCCAGGAACACTGCTTACCTAATGTATGCCCCGTTTGTAAACATTTCTTTTTACTCTTGGGTGTGGGGTAGGCTACTCAAGCATGGAAGGAAATCATTAATTTAAAATGTTAGTGCTACACTAAACAAAACTGTTTGTTTAATATGAGGGAAGAATAATTGATGATTAGAAGGCAAATTCATACTGAAACCATCTTCATGATGGTTTCTAATGGAGATTCTATTAGATGAGGAAACGCCATACTCATTGTAATTAGGAAAACTACACCCATATGGTGTACCATTACCACCTACTGGCCTTTCTTGGTATTGCTGGTTGAACGTACAAAAACCTGTATACTACTCGACTGATGATAACGAGTATTACTATATAATATTACCATATTCTTATAATAACTATATGTTCTCTAGTCTTCCTATAATAATTTTATGTTCTCTAGTCTTCATATAATAACTATGTTATCTAGTCTTCCTATAATAACTATGTTCTCTAGTCTTACTATAATAACTATGTTCTCTAGTCTTCCTATAATAACTATGTCCTCTAGTCTTCCTATAATAATTACATGTTCTCTAGTCTTTCTATAATAACTATGTTCTCTAGTCTTCCTATAATAACTATGTCCTCTAGTCTTCCTATAATAATTACATGTTCTCTAGTCTTCCTATAATAACTGTTATCTAGTCTTCCTATAATAATTACATGACGTTCTCTAGTCTTCCTATAATAACTATGTTATCTAGTCTAGTCTTTAGTTTAGTAACGAAAGTAGTTTGTTGAAGAGAAGGAGCTGCGTTGACATTGTATCTTTGTTTTCTCTCTCACAATTTTTCGAGGAAATAAAGCGATAATGTCTTCGCCACCGGAGAGTCTAGAAGATGATGATCATTCTGACCTCCACCGGCGCTTCGCATTAGGGGCGCGCGTCGCTGAGCAATCCCCGCCGGCATTGTCTCCGGCTCTGCAGCTGGATACTATGCTTCGGGAGGCGGTCGGCTGTGTGAGGGCTGACGGCCTCTCTGGGCGGGTGATGTTTTTGCGACGCGAGCTTCAGGTGTGTCAGTTGTGGGGGGACAACTGTACAGCTTGCATAAAGTCGGCTCCAGGCTAGAATCCCTTGTTGCCCTCATAGCGGCGTGGAGGGGGTTCTAGTCTGATGCCCCACGATAACATAGACTCCTCCTCTGTGAAGTCGTAGCTTTGTTTTCCTGGGGCCGTGATTTCGAGTCTGCGGTTCAATTCCCCAGGGTCTCTGAAAAACGGATACCCTCTGCCACCGCGCTGGTCCCGTTTTTCAAAACGAAAACACCTGGCACGAAGGATGTGGGCTTGGTGTTTCATAATGAGAATATCTCCGAGCTCAGGACGGCTACAACCCGGGTAAGCAACGGGGCTTGCTGCAGATGCCGCTGCTGGTAAACACTGTTCTGTGAGAGGGACGTGTGTTGCCTTTTTTCCCCTTTTTTCTTTTGGATAAAAGAGGAAAAGACAGCGGCTGTCTGTAGTGTTGGCCTGTATCGCTATTCTCGTTAGCTGGCGGCTACGCTCGGCTAGAAACGTTAGCTCGATGCTATCAGTTAGCCTGGAGTTAGCTGTTAGCTTATGCTACAACCATTGGCGCTAGCCGTGAGGATAGCGGGCCCTGGCACTCTGACTACGACGTCATCTCTGGCAGAAGATGTCGTCGGGCCTGCGCCATGACCGGCTGCAGGAGGGGGGCGTCACACGACGTGTGGTGTGAAAATTGTCTTGGTCGCTTTTGTATAGCTTAGGTTAGCATTGGCCAAGGCTTATTTCTTTCTCTCTACCTAAAAACAGCATTGTTTTTTACGTGAGTAAAAATTTACTGGGGTTTTTTCTTGTATGATGAGAAGTTGTGTGTGTTCATGTAACGTTTAGACAACGTGGCTGAGTCCACAACTGGCTGGGTGTTACCCTACAACGCTGTACATAGTGGCATATGATCGAGGGCCTGAGTCCCTCTCTTAGCTTGTTTTTCTTTACTTAAGGGTAATGATAAAAATAACGAGTGGCAAGTTTTCACACATAAGCAGAGCTGTGGAAAACCTGTTTTCAAACGAGGTTATCGGCTGTGGCTGGCGTGCATGATGTAAAGCTTTTACTCTACAGGTAGAAGTATGTGCTTCATCTGGCGCGCCATGCGCCTGGTATCACGGCTCTGTTTTTTCTTTTGCCGTCGTATCAGGGGTGAGGTGGTGAGGGGGTGGGTAAAATTATCCCCCGGGTTGCCCCTGCCCCCCCCCCCCCCCTCAAATATGATTTTGTTTACAAAATGTGTGTTGATTCACTATATTTTTGGGGATACGGTGTAATCCCTCAGCTACTGCTGGGGTTGTGCTCTTGCTTAGAGAGAGGTAGTTTTCTCTGAAAATTGTTTGGTCGCTATTATGTAGACTTAGCAAGGCCTAGGCTGTAACCAGCACTTGATCGAGGACTTATGTCTTCTCTCATCATAGAAAACGGCGTTCCTCTTGCAGTAGTGAGAGTGAACTTTTTGCCCTTTTTTATTGTGATAGAGGGTTGTGTGTATCGTGTTTTCACGTTTAAGTAAAAGTGGCATTGAGTCCACAACTGGGTTAGGTGTTGGCCTACAGAAGTTACATGTGTAGCTCTTGTACCAAGGCCTTTGGCCCCTCTCTTTGGTCTGTGTTTTCTCTTACTTTAGGGTAAAGGTGTAGAAATTCAGGTGGCAAGTTCGCACATGAGCCTGAAGCCGTGTATAAAGCCAGTTTTTGCACAAATCGTCTGTGGCTGGCGTGCACAATGTGAAGCTGTTACCCTAACAGGTATAATGCGCTTTCATGTAGCGCGCTACGACTGGTGTCATGGCTCTGCTTTGTTGTTGCATCGTATCAGGGGTGAGGGGTCATAAGGGGTGGACTAATAAATCCCTCCCCCCCCTTTACTGATTGGCCGGGAGGTGGGACCTCCTGCCTGTCAGTCTCCCTGTCGGCTGAGGGGTCAGCGCATCACAGGGAGGGGGAAGGGGGGGGGGGGTCACGGGTCCCTGGTTCCACTCCATGTTAGGATGGGTGGGTCACGGGATTTCCCCCCGGCCATGGAATACGTCACTGGGCGCGTTTTCCTATTGGCCATGAGACATCCGTGAGTTACAGGCTCTGTGCTCCTGACACTCCTCCCCCACAGCTAGTCTACCGTATGGGGTCCCCCAAGGTTCCATCCTGGCCCCCATATTCTTCTCCATCTACATGCTCCCTCTGGCCGAAATCATCCAGAAACACAACTTTTCATATCACTTTTATGCCGATGACTCCCAAATCTACCTTCCCCTCAACCCCTCTGACACAGCTAACCTAGACTCTCTTAAAAACTGTCTTAGGGACATAAAAAGCTGGATGGCCCTCAACTTCTTACAGCTAAATGAAAATAAAACGGAGATCATTTTGTTTGGCCCCCCATCTTCCACCAAAACACTCTCCAACAGCCTAGGACAACTCTCCACCCACCTCAAACCCCACGTCAAGAGCCTGGGTGTAATCTTTGACCCAGAGCTCAAATTCGACCGGCAGGTAAATGCCGTAGTCAAATCATGCTTCTTCCAACTCCGCAACATCAGTAAAATAAAACCAATCCTTTCACCCGTCGACCTGGAAACGGTAGTCAATGCATTCATCACTTCACGCCTTGACTACTGCAATGCCCTCTACACCGGCATCAGTCAGGCAGCCATGTCCCGCCTCAAAATGGTCCAGCACTCTGCAGCTAGGTTCCTTACCGGCACCAGAAAGAGAGAGCACATCACACCAGTCCTAGCCTCCCTACACTGGCTCCCAGTCCCACTTAGAATAGACTTCAAAATCCTCCTCCTCACCTTTAAGGCACTATCGGGTGCAGCACCCCTATACATCACCGAGCTCATCACCCCCTACGCAGCACCCAGGTCACTAAGATCCTCCAACCAGGCTCGGCTGGTCCCCCCCCGCACCAGACTCAAAAAGAGAGGCGATCGCTCCTTCAAGGCCGTGGCCCCCAAGCTATGGAACCAGCTTCCCCTGGAGATCCGATCTGCCCCCTCGCTGGAGACATTTAAGGCCCGTCTAAAAACCCACTTCTATTCCCTGGCCTTCAATAAACCCTGATTCTCCCACACCCTAACTCACACACTACCATGTAATTTTATCCTGCCCCCTCCCTCTTGTATCTCTTCTTATGCTCCTCTGTCCCCTGTGTGCTACTGTACTTTGTGTTCCCCTATCCGTGTGTTGTCCTACTGTCCTATTCTCTGAATGTACTGTCTTGTCCTGCTGTGCCTTTTTGTATTTTTGTATTTGTGTATTTTATATTAGGACATTGATTTTAAGCTTTGATTGTACAGCACTTTGGTTGGCTCTTGTGCTTTTAAATGTGCTATATAAATAAATTACTTGACTTGACTTGTGCTGCAGACCGCTGTCATTGTCAAAGTTGGATGATGCGATGCATTCGAAAACTGTTCGTTTTCTGCTCTGCTCTCTATTGTCACAGTGTGTATTGGGCGGTTGGTCACTTGGCCCAATTATTATTACATTTTTCAATTGTTACTCACATAGAGGTCTCTCTGGGGGAACTTCTGTCTTCCCCTCTTATGCAAAGAGCAGAATTGACAGGGTTGCCCTCAGACGCGTCATATGAGACCCGTGTCTGTGTCTTATTGACCAGCTTCCTGCTGCTCGTCCCAGACAGCATGGAGGGAACGTTGTCTGGTGTTTCTTATTAGAATTCACCATTGATGTGTTTCGGGTTCTTGACATGCATGTAGCGCTGGCCCTGGGTGCTTCCAATGTGGAACCACGTTATGGGCCGGAGCGCCTTGGTTGCCCAATTCGTGGAAACGGTGTTTTTTTATGCGGGCGACTGGGAAGGAGATTTTGATCTCTACCGAGCGCCAGTGCACTAGGTTAGACTCGATGACTCATGCGCATCTCCGGGGGAGTAGATCATTACATTGGCGGAGGGGTCTCACACCCATGAGGTGGGCCACCAGGAGCAGCGCATTCACGTACTGTCCATCTTGGTGGCACCCTCTGTGATGTTTTAGATCGACACGCGTACCTACCCCCCTCTTAGGACTGGGGATGGCGGCGTGACTAGGACGCGGGACTGGTTCTGGTCGCGCCGGACCAGGTTAGTTAACCCGTTGTCCGCCGGGGGGCAGATCTGCTGTTCTGGTACCCCGAAGGACCTTTCCGGGGGGAAAATGCCGGGTCGGTCCGGGCTTCGCGGGGATTGATGTCGTGGATGTGTGTGTCATATGTATGCCACTACGAGTTGCCCATAACAGTGACGTGCTTGGTCCATACTGTGTTGTACCTTGCGCTGTGTTAGGGGGCCTGGTCCTTCTCCATTGTTTCACCCCTTCTTCCCCCTGCTGGGCGGGGATGGGAGGGGGCTGTCGGGGTGGTTGCTGTCAGCCCCTCTAGGCATCCCTGTGTAGGTCCCGGTCCGCCAGGCCCAGGTCCGGACTCTCGTCGACCTGTTGGCCTGGGTTAACCCTTTGAAAACTGAAACACTTGTACTGCTTGTATAGCCTGTGTATACGCGCAGTTATGTTTCTAAGTTTTCTGGGTGGGTTAAGGGAACAACCGCCTCCTGTTAAACTAAACATAGGGAAGTGGTTGGTTCTCCGGTGTGTTGGGAGCAGAGTCGACTCTCGGGTTGAGGCCGGGCTTGACCCTGTCTGCCTGAGAGTATGCCCCCGCATCTTTCATGATGTCTGCCAATTGTGTCAGCCTCTCCTTTGAACCTCGACCCCGCTGGATGGGGGGTCGGGTTTGTGGAGGTCATGACATGGTGCACAGCATACCGAACACCCCTTCCGCCGGGTACTGTTCTCACAGTAGACCCCTTAGGCGCCTGTCTAGTCCACAGTGCTCCAGGCACAGGTCGAGTTCAGGCCTGTTGCCTGGATTGAGGGATCAACCCCCTTGGGGGTTGTCTCCCCGGCGCGCCGTCTGGCCCCACAGTATTGTGGGGGGTAGTCTCTTGGGGCTTACAGCCATGTCAACCTGGATACACCCGATCTCGTCAGATCTCGGAAACTAAGCAGGTTCGGCCCTGGTTAGTTCTTGGATGGGAGACCCCCTGGAAATACCAGGTGCAGTAAGCTAGAGTGCTTCAGAGCGGCGTGCCAGGGGGGAAGGGTCTGCTCTTGTTTGGGCCCTGTCTGATATGCTGGCAATGTGGGGGGTGATGTCACCAGTGACCGTCTGGTGGGGCCCCGATGCTGCGGCCTCGTTGGCCTCATCAGGCCCCTTTTTTCGGGGGGTCCTGGCCCTCAGGTTGTCCTAGGGCTGGGACCTCCTCTGCGCTCCGCTGCTACGGCCTTGCCACGGGGTTGGGTTCTTGACCTTCGACCCCGTGATGTTGGGGGCTGTGATGGAGGTGTTTTTGCTTCCCGTCTGTTCCCTGGTGGCATGTGGGATGCGCGCCTGAGTGGTCGCGGGTCCTTCTGAGTGAAGGTAAGTCCCACGGTCTGCTCACCCTGTGCGTTTCGAGGTGCTAAACCCTCTTCGCACAGTCGGATCCGATTCATTCCCGTCCTCCACTAGGGGGGTCCAGGGGGCTCGGGTCCTCCCCGGTTCTGATGGTTGTGGGGGGCCTCAGCAGGTACATTTGTCGAGCTTCCGCTCTGCTCAGCTCCTGTGTTCAACTAAGAGCAGAGCATAAGCTATACGATCTATAACATAAGGTTATTCTATAACCCTAGTTATATGAGTATTGTGAGCGCTCTGCTCTGACTCACTGAGGACCCCATGGTCTTCTCCTTTGGTGGTGAAAGGCTTGGGAAGGAGCTGATGGTGTGGCCACGACCCCGCTTATGTAGGAGCGGATGTGGGTGTGGCCAGGCGGAGGTGAATAGGGGTGTGTACATGTGAAAGTTATTTTCAATATTAGATTGGATAAAGGGATAGTTCCACTAAGAGCAGAGCGCTCGCTATACTCATATAACTAGGGTTATAGAATAACCTTACGTTCTCTCACCACCTTGAATCTTAAGTCCACCATTATAGGGACATACCTGGCTTTCCAACCCGATGGGATCCTGGCCAAACCATGGAGAGGGTTCCTCACCTTGAAGAGTCTGAGTCCATGCTGACAGACAAACAGACAACAAATGTTATTTAGAGTAATCCAGTGGATTCAGTTACTGATTACAGAATTCGGCAGGTTATCAATAACATTGATAACAGAACTCTTCCCAAGCCTGTTCTCTGTGTTCTTGCATTGAAAGTATATCATTAAATGGTGCATTTATATAACTCTTTTATCCAAAGTGCTTTACAACTTCACATTCGCCCATTCACTCACACAATCACACACCGATGGCGGAGGGGACCATGCAACGTGCCAACCTGCTCATTGGGAGCAGTAGGGGTTAAGTTCCTTGCTCAAGGACACTACGACACACTGCCAGGAGGAGTTGGACCACCGCTCTACCTCCTGAGCCACTGTTGCACTGTCATCGTAACACATTTCCCCCTAGTTTATTCACACCTCTCTGAATATACCTGCATATAACCTCTTCTATATACCCATTCTTATACCTTTATTTATTTCTTTATTTCAGATCCCCATTAGTCACTGCCTCAGCAGCGACTATTCTTCCTGGGGTCTGGATCCAAACATATACAATTAAACAAGAATAATCAATAAAACAACATAAAAAGAAAACAAATATCAATAAAACACCAATAAAATATACAAACAATTATTACATTAAACCTATACCATTATATATTATAGAACATTATACCTGTATACCATCTCTTTTATATACCTATTTATATACCTGCATATGCATATACTCTCTTCTATATACATTTTCTTACCGTATACCATCTATTTTATATTCTAGGTGTAATAATAGACCATAAAATCTGTTGGAAACCTCACATAAAACATGTCCAATCTAAACTCTCACGAAGCATTTCAGTCATGAGTAAAGTAAAGCACATCCTGGATAGAAAATCACTCTACATTATCTACTGTTCACTAGTTTTACCATATTTAAATTACTGTGCTGAAGTCTGGGGAAACAATTATAAGTCTACACTACAACCACTTTTTATACTCCAAAAAAGGGCCATAAGGATAGTTCACATTGCAGGTTATCGTGATCACACTAACATATTGTTTCTGGAGTCAAAGACATTGAAGTTAAATGATCTTGTGGAATTTAAAACGGCACAATTAATGTATAAAGCAAAAAGTCATGCACTTCCAAGAAACATTCAAGAATTGTTCTTTGATAGGGAGGGGGGTTATAATCTGAGGGGAGAACACAATTTAAAGGTGCTAAACGTACGCACTACCATGAGAAAACACTGCATCTCAATATGTGGAGTGAAACTGTGGAACAGTCTAAATGTGGTGCTAAAGCAATGTCCAAACATGAGACAATTCAAACTGATGTATAAGGAAATTATGTTCACAAGGTACAGGGATGAGGAAGGGACTTGATATTCACGGGTGTTTACATTTTTATTTTGTTTTCTATTTTATTTTATTTGATACATATATAGTTTTTGTTTTTTGTTTTGCATATATATATATTTTTTTTTCTTTTCTTTTTTATGTTTAAAATAGTACACTCATTTGAGTAGTGGAAAAGGGGTAGGATTAAATAAGTGTATACTTCTTCCTACTCCTTTTCGAACATGCAGATTGAGTTGTTTTTCTTTTTTTGTTATTGTTTGTTGTATTCATTGCATGTTCGAAATAAAGACTTCAAATCAAATCAAATTTTATATACCTATTTATATACCTGTATATAATCTCTTCTATATACCTATTTATATACCTGTATACCATCTTTTTTATATACCTATTTATATACAGTACCTGTATACCATCTCTTCTATATACCTATACTTATACCTGTATACCATCTCTTTTATATACCTATATACCTGCATATTATAATCTCTTCTATATACCTATTTATATATCTGCATATAACCTCTTCTATATACCTATTCTTATATCTGTATACCATCTCTTCTATATACATATTCTTATACCTGTATACCATCTCTTTTATATACCTATTCTTATACCTGTATACCATCTCTTTTATATACCTATTTATATACCTGCATATACTCTCTTCTATATACCTATTTATATACCTGTATACCATCTTTTTTATATACCTATTTATATACAGTACCTGTATACCATCTCTTCTATATACCTATTCTTATACCTGTATACCATCTCTTTTATATACCTATTTATATACCTGCATATAATCTCTTCTATATACCTATTTATATACCTGCATATAATCTCTTCTATATACCTATTTATATACCTGCATATCATCTCTTTTATAAACCGGGGGTGTAAAGTACTTGAGTAATTGTACTTCGTTACAATACTTAAGTACTGTTTTGGGGGATTTGTACTTTACTCAAGTATTATTAGGTTTGTATACTTTGTACTTTTACTCCATTACATTTCAGAGAAGAAAAACATACTTTTTACTCCTTACATTTAAAATGCAGACCTACAAAGTACAAAGTACAAATCTCACAGGTCCAACCATTTTAAATAGTATATTTGAATTGTTTATCTGGCCAAACTAACGTTCTGTATCGTATACGCTCTCGCTCGGCATCGCTCTCTGCACTATCTCGCATATGTGCACGCGCACTGAATAAAGACCACAAATGTACCTTTAATCCCAATATTCGTCTGACCACACCCCTATCAGCTTACCCATATAAGCAGGGGTGGGGCCACCCACTCGCCTCCTTCTCGCTTTCACCACAAGGAAGAAGTGCCTCGGTAGATCCCCACACTTGACACCATGATGGAAAGGATTAGGAGCAGCTTTGGGAAACAAGGATACGTTGACATCATATCTTTATTTTCTCTCTCACTATTTTCGAGAAAATATGGCGATATTGTCTTCGTACTGGAGTGTCTGGAAGATGATGATCATTCTAAAAACCCTCCACCGGTTTTCGTATTGGGAGCACGCCGCTGCATGCTTCTCAACTGCAGTTCCTTGCTGTGTTTGTTGGCCACAGCTGAACTGTCGGACGCGCCGCTGTTGTGAGAAGCGGTGGGTTTCAGGTTGGGTGAGTACTGTTGCTGGCGGGCTTCACTTGTCTGTTAGTGCTATGGGGGCTACTTGACAATGTTTATGGAAACCGGCCCCAGGCTAGGGTCCTTTGTTCAGCCACCTAGGCGACAGAAGGCCTTGGTCTGAAGACCATTGTAGTTTAACTAGTGGGCCGCGACCATTAACACTGGTGATCCCTGTGTGTTCTGGACGAGTGGATTCTCTCTGTCCCGTGTTAAGCCCCTTCTTTCATATCCAAATGAGAGTATTCCTTCACGAGGAGATATGTGCATGGATGTGCGATAGCGGCAGATCCATGTTCAAGTCAGCTACACAGGCCAGTTTGGTATTGTGCTGATTCCGTCGGGTGTTGGTAAAATCACCGTTGTAAAGCAGTGTTGACATCTTGTTTCTCTTTTCTCTTAAAAAGTGAGGAGAGGTTCAGAACGGCGGCCTGTCTGGGTGAGTGTTATGTCATTGTATACATGTTCAGGTGATAGCTGCTTAGCTTACGGTTAGCCAGTCAGCTGTTAGCTGCTGCGTTAGCCTGCTGGGATCGCTGCATGGCCTACTTAGGTTGGGCCTACTGTTAGCCAGTCAGCTGTTAGCTGCGGCGCTAGCATGTCGTGATCACTAGGTAACGTTAGCTTGCTGCTGTAGGCCAAGGCCTGGCGCGGGGTAGCTTTAGCTCCTCGCACGCCGCCGCGAGCGCTTCTGGTCGCGTGCGCCGTTAGCTCGGCGTCTCGCGAGCAGGGGCAGTAGCGCCCGAACGGTTGGAGCGGCCATTAGCTTAATGCTACTCTGTTGAACGTGCTTTGATTTTAACATGTTTTACACTCTTGACTACGACGTCATCCTTGACAGGGGATGTTCGTCGACCCTGCCCTGAGCCTGGACGGGGATTGCGTCAACAAAGAGGACTGTAGCGACTGGTTGGAGCGACGACGCTGCCCAGTTCGAGCAACACAGGATCGGCTGTGTTGTCTACGGGGTCTCGAGTCTGCACTTCGCTGATCTACGTTCCGGGTAGGACAAGGTTTGACCAGACGTTATAACACGTCTTCTGGTTTTACTTTTCTAAATGTTTTGTGAATAACGATGTTTTTCCCAAAACGTGTGTTGCTGCAATGCATTTAGGATACGACGCAAGTTATGTGTGAGCTGTTTTTGTCACTGGCAGTTAGCTTCTCCGTGCAAATCGGGTTATTGTTACAGATGTGAAAATGATCTGGTTGTTGTGTGAGAAACATCATGGTGTTTATATGTACCGTGTACTCACAACTAAGGTAACTAACCTATGAAGCTATGCTTAGTGACAAGTGAGTAAAAGAATGTTCTTTTCTCAGCCTGTGATGACAATGAACAGTGTGTTCACATATTAACAGGTTTTCCTGTTTTAACTGGCCGTATTGAGGGTAAAATAAGAGGATTGTGTTTCCCCCCGGTTCCCTGGGGACTTTTTCATCCTCCTATCAGACATGTTGTGCACTAAATTGTGTCTTTTGTGTGGTAGGGATGCGATGTAACCCTTAGCTTGATTGCTGAGGTTGTGCTAAAACTGCTGGAGAAACTTTATTTTCCTAAACGAAAAGATTGTTTGGTCGCTGTCGTGTGTGCTTAGCAAGGCCTGTGGCCGATACTAATCGAGAATTATGTATTCTCTCATTATGAAAAACGGCGTTCCTCTGTAGAGTGTTTTTGCCATTTTTTGTAGGTGATGATGGGTTGTGTGTGTCATGTGACCTACAACTGGGTTGGACTGGCCACAGAAGCACATGTGTATGTTGGATTGGGGCTCTTAGAGCCCTCTCTATTCTGTGTTTTTTCCTTAGTAAAAATCAGATAGCAGGTTAGCTCATGCGCTGTGTGGAGCTGTCAAACGCTTCATGGAGCTGACTATGACTGTGTCATATTCTCTTTTTGTCATTACATCGTATCATGGGTGTGGGGTCGTAAAGGGGTGAACTGGTAACCTTTCCTCTCCTCCTTGTTTCTGTCGGTCAGGGGTACACCCCCTGTCCTTCAAGGTTCCCGTCACGTGGCGGTTCGGCACGTTACGGGGGGGGGGGGGGGAGGGAGTTTCCTGGTCCCACGGCCTGGTATATTGGGCGTGTGCACCGCAGGAATTCCCCCGCCGTAGAGTACGTCACCGTGCGCGTCTCTGTTGGTAGGACTTCCGTGTGCTGTTCAGGTCCATGTGATGGATATGTTTCAGGGGGGTGGTCAGGGCTCCTCCTCACCAAGCGCCTATTCGGGCCTTCTGTGAGTTCGGACTCCTTCTTCCATGTGAGGGAGCCTCCATCAGAGTACAGAGCCTTCCTCCTCAGATTGTCAAAGTGAGTGGACCCTCTGGAAGGTGTCCTATTCTATTGTATATGTATTCGATTCAATTCGATTATTGAGTGTGTATGGGTTCAGTGCCTCTTCCCCGGAGAGCCCTAAAACCAATTTTTTACATGGCTCAAGGTGCAATATATTCTTTTCAATCTGTACAGCTCGCGTGGGAAGTCTCTCTGGGGATCCCTGTCTCCTTCCTATGGGAGGGTGGTGGGATGTAAAAATGTGAAATTTTTTTACCCCCGGCTGTGTAGACTGGGATACATACTGTTGATGCTTCCTTCTTTTCTATTCAAAAAGTGTTGGAGTTAGGAAGTGTCACACCCCTCTTGTCGTTCCCCTGGGCGCCTTGGGGATTCAATGACAGGTCTAAATAGCCTGTTCATTGATGGGGGTGTGTCCCGATGCACGTATAGTGCTAGCTCGCTGTAAACAGGCGACTGACTGGCGCGCCTTGGTTGCTTGTGGTTAAAACGGCGTTTTTATAAAGCAACTGAGATGGGGGTTTTTCCTCTTCCGACGACCAAATCCCACGACCTGGGTTGGTTTTCGACGGATTCTCGTTCATGTCTGGGGGATGATGACGGAATGGATCTGAACATATGTAGAGGGGTCTCACGCCCTTGGGGTGGGCCACCAGGTGCGGTTCGCCCGAACGTCTGGGTGGCGCCTTCTTTTCATGTTAAGATCGACACGCATATCTGCCCTTTCTCCTGGAGTAGGCATGTCGGCGTGGTTAGGGCACGGGACTGGTTCTGGTCACGCTGGTCCGGATCAGTTGAATCCGTTGTCCGCCGGGGATGCAGATCTGCTGTTCTGGTACCCTGAGGGACTTGGGCTTTTTTCAGGGGGAAAAATGCCAGGTCGGTCCGGGTGTCACAGGGTTAAGCGCTATGGAGACCCTGGTTGGGTACGTTTTTACTCAGCACTGTCGTAATGGCTTACGGCCATGCCATTCTGTACACGCTTGATCTCGTCGGATCTCGGCCGCTACACAGGTTGGTCCTGGTTAGTACTTGGTTGGGAGACCGCCTGGGAATACCAAGTACGGTGTGCTTAGGGGCTGGTTCTCCATTCTTTTTCGCTCCTCTCTCACGCATGGCGAAGAGGGGCCTGTGGGGGTGGTTTTTGACCTCCTCTGGTGACCCTGTGCTTCCCGTACCGCCAGGCCCGGTCCGAAGTAATGTTTCGTCGACCCGTAGGCCTGGGTTAACCCTTTTTTGGAAACTGAAACACTTGTACTGCGGTATAGCCGGTGTATACCCGCAGGTGTGTTTTGGAGTTTTTTCTTGAGGGGTTATAGGAACAACCACCGCATTGGGTAACACCAAGGTGGTTGATTCCCTGGTGTGTTGGTGCAGTGTCAACTCCCGGGTTCACCGGTTGAGGGTGCCCCTGCACGTTCATGACGTCTGCCAATCGTGTCAGCCTTCTCTGCCTCGACCCCTCTGGGTGGGGGTTTTTAAGTGGAGGCTTGGTCATGCAACACCGCCAGCTTACGCTCCTTCCGCCGGGGCGGCTGTGTTCAGCTGTCCCCTCTGGCGCCTGTCTCGTCCGCAGTCTCCAGGCTAGGGTTAATAGCCTGTTGCCTGGTTTTTCCCCGGTGCGTTGCCTGCTTCCGTTGGTTAACCTTTTTTGTGTGCTTACGGCCATGCTGACTGCCTGTTGCAGGGTCAGTGTGCCAGGCGGTGTACTATTGGGGGGACGGGGCCCGCTCGGCTGAGGGGCCTTTGTCCGAATACGTTGGCGATGTGAAGGGCGGGGCACTACGTGCCCACCTGGTGGGGTCTTGATGCTGGCATCATGGACTTCTCCGGGCCCCCATTCCAGGGAGTCCAGTCCTTTTGGTGGGTCTGGGTCTTCCTTCGCGCTCCGCTGCTATGGCCTTGCCACGGGGTTGGGTTTGCCCTTGACCCCGTGATTCTGGGGGCAGTAACGAGGTTGTTCCTCCGTTCGTTCCCGGGTGGCATGCGGGTTGTGCGTGTGTGTAGTCGTGGGGTCAAGCCACGGTCTGCTCACCCTGTGCGTTGAGTTGCTTGAGTGCCTCTTCGCACGGTCGGGTCCGTCGCCCTCCCGTGAAGCCCCTAATAGGGGGGGTGCCCTCCATTAGGGTGGGTCGGGGGGGCTCGGCCCTCCCTGTTCTGATGGTTGTGGGGGGCTGTCAGCGGGGTGTATTTGTCGGCCGTTGGCTCTCGCTCGGCCTCCCTTGTGCAGAGAGCGATGCCGAGCGAGAGCGTATACGATACAGAACGTTAGGTTATGACTATAACCAAGTTCTGTTAGTATAGCGACGCTCGGCATCCGACGCCGCTGCAGCCTTTGACCTCGCCTTGTGGCGAAAGCTTGGGAAGGAGGCGAGTGGGTGGCCCCACCCCTGCTTATATGGGTAAGCTGATAGGGGTGTGGTCAGACGAATATTGGGATTAAAGGTACATTTGTGGTCTTTATTCAGTGCGCGTGCACATATGCGAGATAGTGCAGAGAGCGATGCCGAGCGTCGCTATACTAACAGAACTTGGTTATAGTCATAACCTAACGTTAACGTTATATCCTGCGACCGTAGGTAAACAGCCAATCAAATCCCCATCAATGGAAAATGAACCCGCCCATACCCATGCTGATTGGTCCTTGTGCAACACTAGAAAGCGGGGATCTTTGATTAAACACCTGCTATCAGAAGAATAGACAGTCAGATCCGCATTATGCTGTGGTTAATATTGTGATATTATTCAGGGTAGGGCTGGGCGATAAAACGATAACGATAACTATCGCGATAAATTATTTCCTCTAAATAAACATGAAACGTGGTGGCAAAGTTTCGATATATCGATTTTCCAAGCTTGGATATGAGCACACGCACTAACAACCAATCAGTGAAGGAGATGGCCGAGAGCGAAGGAGACCCGCGCTGCACCTCTGGGTAGAGAGGTAGGACTCAAGGCTGGCTAGGATAATTAGCTTGCACGGTGCTATTTTATATATTTACGTGCCGAGTATGTGTGTGGCGTGAATTCTGATGCCACGGTTATAGTAGTGTGTGGTATACGGTGGACGTCGTTGCAATGTATTGGGGCGGAACAGAGTATTTTAGGGATATTTAGTACATTGTCATGGGATACACTGCTCGCTCTGGCTAACTGCTAACGTGCGCGGACTGATGACGACATCAACTCGAGACATTTGCAGCAGAAAAACAAGTCTATTAATAGCCCGTCCATCGGCACCGGGCATAAGAAGTTAATTAAACTTGACAGACATTATATCCACGATAATTATCGATATCGAGTTATATGAAAATAATTTTATAATTTTATCGCGATAACGTTTTTGGCCATATCGCCCAGCCCTAATTCAGGGTACTCCAGTATTCTGTCTTTAATATTGTGATATTATTCAGGATAATCCAGTATGCTGTGGTTAATATTGTGATATTATTCAGGATACACCATTCTGTTTTTAACATTGTAATATTATTCAGGATACTACAGTATTCGGTCTTTAATATTGTGATATTATTCATGCTGTGATGTGAATGCCGTCCATGTTAGTTTACCTTCAATGGAGAAGTGCATTAAATAATTGTAATGCAAAAAAAGTGTCCTCTGTTCTTTCATTTCAGCATTATCTATCGCAGAACACATTCCATTGTGGGCAGAGTGTATGCTTGGTTTCATTCCAGCCTTGCCTAAACATCAGCTGATGATTTCACTAATTGGCTCACCTCTTCAACTAACTCACCAATGTATAGTTAAAAAGAAAACTTGGCCCACGATGGAATGAGTTTGAGACCCCTGGTCTATCCCTTTAAAAAAAATTACTTTTACTTTTGAGTACTTAAGTACATTTAAAAGTAGGACTTTTTGACTTTTACTCAAGTGTGTTTTTAGCCAGATACTCTGACTTTTACTTGAGTCAGATTTTGAGACAGTACCCATACTTTCACTTAAGTATAATTTCTGGGTACTTTTTACACCATACCTGCATATACATCTCTTCTATATACCTATATAAACCTGTATGTAATCTCTTCTATATACCTATATAAACCTGTATGTAATCTCCTTTATATACCTATTTATATACCTGTATATAATCTCTATTATATACGTATTTATATAGCCGTATATAACCTCTTTTATATACCTATTTATATACCTGCATATAATCTCTTCTATATACCTTTTTATATACCTGCATATAATCTATTTTATATACCTATTTATATACCTGCATATAATCTCTTTTATATACCTATTTATATATAACCCATATAAATTGTTGTATGTATATTAATGCTGTATATATATATTTACCGTATATACTGTATTTATCCACATCTGTCTGTATATACCTGCATAATTATTTACATACCTGTAGATACTATATCTATATCTGTACATATGCCTTACCTACTAGTTATACCGCTGGTCATATGACTTACTACGATAGTGTCCTTATACCTGTATCACTGTATACAATAATACTATAACACTATAGTATAGTCAGTAGTAGGCTACTCATTTATATATACTCCAGTTTAATCACCTGTACATTGTATATTTCTATTGCACTTTACTGTTACATTTTGCACTCTGGTTTAAAACCTGTTCCACCTGACGGGGTCGGTACCGACCCCAAAATGGCATATGGTCATAAATCAATATTTTTCAGAGTGTTGCATATTATTTGCGATTTTTTAATCAAACATTTTCAAGTATTAACATCACTAACATGTCACAAAAGCATGTAGAATGTATATTATCATCAATACGTTAGTTTAGCAATAGGTTAAAAGTGCCATTAGATAGTTTTAACTTCTCGATTTGCTGAAGTCTATTCCAAGATGGCGACCATTTTGGAAGATTTGAATTATGGGAATTGTAGTTTTTTGCGGCCATTTTGTCGAGGGGATGCATAGCTGTGGATCAGCGTTGGAATTATTCCGAACTACACTTCCTGGCAGATACTGTGGGGGTTAAAAGTTCAGCGTTCTGAATGAATTATTTCAATAACTGTTATTATTCGGGATAATAAGCCACAAAAGGTAAAGTTTTTGACAAATATTGAAACACAGTTAGTTTCTCCTCCCTATTGTTAGCATGTAGCAACAATTAGATCTGAAATTAGTTTCAAAATGGTTGCACTGTGGTGAAAATAAAAAGGTACAGTAAATTACAGTAGATATCATTATCTGTTCTTATGCACGCCTGGTGATACTAAATTCAAATTGAACTCGGGCATTTGAAAGATAATATGTATATATATTAGAGGTGGGCATAGATTCATTTTTTAATCTAGATTAATCTATCTGCAATCCTGGATTTAATCTAGATTAATCTAGATTAAAATGGCTAAAAAAAAAAAACCTGCCGAAGGCATTCAAAATATGTGTGTTCTACCCAAATAATGACCAGAAGTAAGTCCTTACTTTTTCTTTCCTCCTTATGTTTCTCAGGCCAGGTGGCCCATTACACCATGAGCCCATCTCCCGTTTCCAAAATGCATTACAGACTGTTTGAAAAAGCTGTTTTGCTATGATAATTGGTAATGAAATATCAAAATAATGTTCAATAAGATGTACTTGTGTTTAATAAGTTGTTTTATTCAGAAGTTAACACAAATAAATAATATTACCAGTACAGTACAGTATCTAGCACACTCTCAGGAGCAAAACAGAAAGAATCATTTCAAACTTGAACTATGTGACATGGCTTGAATCAACTGCTCCAGTGGAGTTGCTCAGTGGCCAATGGTGTCAACTGTGGTTGTACTGGGCAGCTCCCAGGTGTGAATGGAACTGTGTGCATGTGAAGCAGGGCGTTCCTGAAAAAGAGCATCTGTGCTCAGCGAACCTACCCTGGGTAAATAAAGGTAAAAAAAAAAATATGTAAAAAAAAAAAAAAAAAAAAAAATAAATTTTTTTAGATTAATGCGTTAATTATATTATCGCGCGATACTAGTATAGCGTTAACGCAGCACGTTAACACCGTTAACGGCCCAGCTCTAATATATATATAAATGTGCGAATTGGCTATAATAAGGTAATTTATAAGCATCATAATTCTATATTCTATAATAATATTTCAAATTGCATTGGTCCGGATGGGAGAATTCAGTACTGTATCTACAGAACCTTCTGTTTTTTATTTTTATTTATTTATTTTTTTTAGCATTTTTACAGCTTTATTGGTCACGCAGGACCGACAGAGGAGAGGGCGAACGGGAGGAGAGGTGGGGGAGACATGCAACAAATAACGACGGGAGCTGGGATCGAACCCGGGTCGGCCACGTAGGTGCGCGAGGCACTATGGTATGCGCCACGAGGGCGCCCCCAGAACCTTCTGTTTAATCATCTTCCCTTTATTAATTCCCTTAGATTTGATGTACACATGATCTCAAGAAGGTACTGAACAAGATCAGAGGCAGTTTTTTAAGTTTGGTCATTATTATCATGGTGTTATTCACTGTCAAAGATTCAAAGAAAAATCATAATTCATATTCTCCTATGTTTCATCACAATTTAAGCAAGCCTAGTAATAGACACAATATTTCTGACACTGTGAATACATTCCTGAGGTCCATAGATGTACCTAGATACCAAGAATATGCAAATGGGCCTTGTAGAAGTGGAGCAATATTCAAAGTCGAGTATAGTTCACGTATATAGCCCAGGGTATTTTACCAATATACATGTAAATATATTTTATATTTACAGAAATTAAAATTAAAATATTAAATTTGTATATTCCCTTTTGTATTATTCTAGACAAATTCCTTGTAGAGAGAAATAAATTATGCAAATAAATATGATTGTAATTGTAATTCTAGGTATTTCTCCTGCTACCTGGTGCTCTGGTCCTGATGACACCACGACGGAGCCACGCCCACTGACCTCATCATCTACCAGAGACAAAGACACAACCGGGACGGTCAGGGTGGGCAACCAGTCGTCATCAATGATACATGAAATACAAAATAAAAAGATAAAGTAGAAAGTAAGAAAGAGTCTGTCTCCTTCTGTCTCTTTCTTTCTGTGCATCTATCTCTCAGGTTTTTGTTTCTCTTTCTTTGTCTCTCTCTCTCTCTCTCTCTTTCGCTCGCTCGCTCGCTTGCACACGCACGCACGCACGCACGCACGCACACACACACACACACACACACACACACACACACACACTCACACACACACACACACATATAGTGCCGCATTGCAGTAGGTTGTAAATACTGTTTTGAGCTGAGCTACGTGTATAGCAGCAATGAAATTCTCTCTCTCTCTCTCTCTCTCTCTCTCTCTCTCTCTCTCTCTCTCTCTCTCTCTCTCTCTCTCTCTCTCTCTCTCTCTCTCTCTCTCTCTCTCTCTCTGTATCTGTCTGTCTCTCTCTCTCTGTATATGTATGTCTATCTGTCTCTCTCTCTCTCTGTATCTGTCTGTCTTGTTGTCTTTCTGCCTACCTGCCTGTCTGTCTTTCTTTTTCTATATTTGTCAGTTTCTCTTTCTCTGCCTGTCTATTTCTTTCTTTCTTTCTTTCTTTCTTTCTTTCTTTCTTTCTTTCTTTCTTTCTTTCTTTCTTTCTTTCTTTCTTTCTTTCTTTCTTTCTTTCTTTCTTTCTTTCTTTCTTTCTTTCTTTCTTTCTTTCTTTCTTTCTTTCTTTCTTTCTTTCTTTCTTTCTTTCTTTCTTTCTTTCTATATCGGTCTCTCCCTCTGTCTATTTATATATGTCTGACTCTCTCTCTCTGTCTGTCTCTCACTCTCTGTCTGTCTATTTCTTTCTCTCTCTGTCTGTCTCTCTCTCTCTGTCTCTCTCTCTCAGTCTGTCTGTCTCCCTCTCTTTGTTTTACGCAGTTTCCATTCTCTCTCTCTCTCTCTCTCTCTCTCTCTCTCTCTCTCTCTCTCTCTCTCTCTCTCTCTCTCTCTCTCTCTCTGTCTGTCTGTCTGTCTGTCTGTCTGTCTGTCTGTCTGTCTGTCTGTCTGTCTGTCTGTCTGTCTGTCTGTCTGTCTGTCTGTCTGTCTGTCTGTCTGTCTGTCTGTCTCTTTGTTTCCTGCAGCTTCCATTCTCTCTCTCCCACCAGAAGGCCTCGTAAAAAAAATAGAAAAGGAGGGAGAGGCTTGTAAAAGAGAAAGAGAAGTTAAAGAGACGCTTGGCCAGTCCATCTGTCCACAGAGACCCCACGCAGGCCAACGTCCATCTGTCCACAGAGACCCCACGCAGGACACGTCCATCTGTCCACAGAGACCCCACGCAGGACACCGTCCATCTGTCCACAGAGACCCCACGCAGGACACGTCCATCTGTCCACAGAGACCCCACGCAGGACAACGTCCATCTGCCCACAGAGACCCCACGCAGGACAACGTCCATCTGTCCACAGAGACCCCACGCAGGACACCGTCCATCTGTCCACAGAGACCCCACGCAGGACAATGTGCATCTTCCCACAGAGACCCCACGCAGGACACCGTCCATCTGTCCACAGAGACCCCACGCAGGACACCGTCCATCTGTCCACAGAGACCCCACGCAGGACAATGTGCATCTGCCCACAGAGACCCCACGCAGGACAACGTCCATCTGTTCACAGAGACCCCACGCAGGACAACGTCCATCTGTCCACAGAGACCCCAGGCAGGACACGTCCATCTGTCCACAGAGACCCCACGCAGGACAATGTGCATCTGCCCACAGAGACCCCACGCAGGACACCGTCCATCTGTCCACAGAGACCCCACGCAGGACAACGTCCATCTGTCCACAGAGACCCCACGCAGGACACGTCCATCTGTCCACAGAGACCCCACGCAGAACAACGTTCCATCTGTCCACAGAGACCCCACGCAGGACAATGTGCATCTGCCCACAGAGACCCCACGCAGGACACCGTCCATCTGTCCACAGAGACCCCACGCAGGACACGTCCATCTGTCCACAGAGACCCCACGCAGGACAACGTCCATCTGCCCACAGAGACCCCACGCAGGACAACGTCCATCTGTCCACAGAGACCCCACGCAGGACACCGTCCATCTGTCCACAGAGACCCCACGCAGGACAATGTGCATCTGCCCACAGAGACCCCACGCAGGACACCGTCCATCTGTCCACAGAGACCCCACGCAGGACACCGTCCATCTGTCCACAGAGACCCCACGCAGGACAATGTGCATCTGCCCACAGAGACCCCACGCAGGACAACGTCCATCTGTTCACAGAGACCCCACGCAGGACAACGTCCATCTGTCCACAGAGACCCCACGCAGGACAATGTGCATCTGCCCACAGAGACCCCACGCAGGACACGTCCATCTGTCCACAGAGACCCCACGCAGGACAACGTCCATCTGTCCACAGAGACCCCACGCAGGACAACGTCCATCTGCCCACAGAGACCCCACGCAGGACAACGTCCATCTGTCCACATAGACCCCACGCAGGACACGTCCATCCATCCCTCTGTCATCATGCTGTCATCATGTTAACTCCATTTATTTTCTGTCATCATGTTAAAACCAGTTAAATCCATTGGGCAAAAATGGGGCTAATTTTGCATAACACGCGACGATTGCATACCCAAAGTAATTTGTGATTTATTCTTGAACCACTTATAGCACATGCCTGTTTTTGGGTTCCAGCTGAGTGATAGGAGCTGGAAAACATAACGGTTCCATAGCCTGAAGTCTTATCTAGTACAGGTCCAAAGTTGATAACAATCCCACGGAGAATTTGTGTTTTACAGATGTTTTTGTAATGTTCTGTAATAATTCGTCCAAAATGGCCGACCTCTCAATTCATTTGGACAGGCGAGTTAGGAATTCTCAAAACAAACAACTTCCCTGTCTTCTTCTGTCCCTTTACCGTAGGAATCACATAATAAGCACATAATAGGTTGAGTAGGGTGTCAATCGAATGGTGGCCATTTTAGCTTTCCAGCGATGTAGGTTGATCGGCAAAAATACAGTGCTAGGCCGACAGATGAGGGCAAAGTGCTGCGAAGTGCACTCGCGTGTGTGACGGCCTGTCATCATACTAACTCCATGTCTTTTCTGCCATCATGTTAACTCAATGTCTTTTCTGTCATCATACCAACTCCATGTATTTTTCATACTAACTCCTTGTCCTTTCTGTCATCATACTAACTCCATGACGTTTCTGTCATCATACTAACTCCATGTATTTTCTGTCAAACTAACTCCATATCTATTCTGTCATCATACTAACTCCATGTCTTTTCTGTCAAACTAACTCCATGTCCTTTCTGTCATCATACTAACTCCATGTCTTTACTGTCATACTAACTCCATGTCTTTTCTGTCATCATACCAACTCCATGTCTTTTGTCATACTAACTCCTTGTCCTTTCTGTCATTATACTAACTCCATGTATTTTCTGTCAAACTAACTCCATGTCTATTCTGTCATCATACTAACTCCATGTCTTTTCTGTCATCATACCAACTATGTGTCTTTTCTGTCATCATGTTAACTCCATGTATTTACTGTCATCATACTAACTCCATGTCTTTTCTGTCAAACTAACTCCATGTCTATTCTGTCATCATACTAACTCCATGTCTTTTCTATCATCATACTAACTCCATGTATTTACTGTCATCATACTAACTCCATGTATTTTCTGTCATCATACTAACTCCATGTCTTTTCTGTCAAACTAACTCCATGTCTTTTCTGTCATCATGTTAACTCTGTCTTTTCTGTAATCATACTAACTCCATGTCTTTTCTGTAATCATACTAACTCCATGTATTTTCTGTCATCATACTAACTCCATGTATTTTCTGTCAAACTAACTCCATGTCTTTTATGTCATCATACTAACTCCATGTATTTTCTGTCAAACTAACTCCATGTCTATTCTGTCATCATACTAACTCCATGTCTTTTCTGTCATCATACTAACTCTGTGTCTTTTCTGTCATCATGTTAACTCCATGTCTTTACTGTCATCATACTAACTCCATGTCTTTTCTGTCAAACTAACTCCATGTCTATTCTGTCATCATACTAACTCCATGTCTTTTCTATCATCATACTAACTCCATGTATTTACTGTCATCATACTAACTCCATGTATTTTCTGTCATCATACTAACTCCATGTCTTTTCTGTCAAACTAACTCCATGTCTTTTCTGTCATCATGTTAACTCTGTCTTTTCTGTAATCATACTAACTCCATGTCTTTTCTGTAATCATACTAACTCCATGTATTTTCTGTCATCATACAAATCCATGTATTTTCTGTCAAACTAACTCCATGTCTTTTATGTCATCATACTAACTCCATGTATTTTCTGTCAAACTAACTCCATGTCTATTCTGTCATCATACTAACTCCATGTATTTTCTGTCATACTAACTCCATGTCTTTCCTGTCAAACTAACTCCATGTCCTTTCTATCATCATACTAACTCCATGTCTTTACTGTCATACTAACTCCATGTCTTTTCTGTCATCATACTAACTCCATGTCTTTTCTGTCATCATGTTAACTCCATGTCTTTTCTGTCATCATACCAACTCCATGTCTTTTGTCATACTAACTCCTTGTCCTTTCTGTCATCATACTAACTCCATGTATTTTCTGTCATCATACTAACTCCATGTATTTTCTGTCAAACTAACTCCATGTCTATTCTGTCATCATACTAACTCTGTGTCTTTTAGGTCATCATACTAACTCCATGTCTTTTCTGTCATCCTACTAACTCCATGTATTTTCTGTAATCATAATAACCCAGTGTCTTTTCTGTCAAACTAACTCCATGTCCTTTCTGTCATCATACTAACTCCATGTTTTTTCTGTCAAACTAACTCCATGTCTTTTCTGTCATCATGTTAACTCCATGTCCTTTCTGTCATCATGTTAACTCCATGTATTTTCTGTCATACTAACTCCATGTCTATTCTGTCATCATACTAACTCCATGTCTTTTCTATCATCATACTAACTCCATGTCTTTTCTGTCATACTAACCCCATGTCTTTTCTGTCATCATACTAACTCCATGTCTTTTCTGTCATCATACTAACTCCATGTCTTTTCTGTCATCATACTAACTCCATGTCTTTTCTGTCATCATACTAACTCCATGTCTTTTCTGTCATCATACTAACTCCATGCAGACCAGAGAAATACTTTTGTCTTGTTTACATCAGGGTCCCCCATTTTCAATTCATAATGAATTGTAAGTAAGGGTGCAATTAGCACTGTGCAATCCATTCTTTGTGGATCTAGCCCCATGTATTTTCTGTCATACTAACCCCATGACTTTTCTGTCATCATACTAACTCCATGTCCTTTCTGTCATCATACTAACTCCATGTATTTTCTGTCAAACTAACTCCATGTCTATTCTGTCATCATACTAACTCTGTGTCTTTTAGGTCATCATACTAACTCCATGTCTTTTCTATCATACTAACTCCATGTCTTTTCTGTCATCCTACTAACTCCATGTATTTTCTGTAATCATAATAACCCAGTGTCTTTTCTGTCAAACTAACTCCATGTCCTTTCTGTCATCATACTAACTCCATGTTTTTTCTGTCAAACTAACTCCATGTCTTTTCTGTCATCATGTTAACTCCATGTCCTTTCTGTCATCATGTTAACTCCATGTATTTTCTGTCATACTAACTCCATGTCTATTCTGTCATCATACTAACTCCATGTCTTTTCTGTCATCATACTAACTCCATGTCTTTTCTGTCATACTAACCCCATGTCTTTTCTGTCATCATACTAACTCCATGTCTTTTCTGTCATCATACTAACTCCATGTCTTTTCTGTCATCATACTAACTCCATGTCTTTTCTGTCATCATACTAACTCCATGTCTTTTCTGTCATCATACTAACTCCATGTCTTTTCTGTCATCATACTAACTCCATGTCTTTTCTGTCATCATACTAACTCCATGTCTTTTCTGTCATCATACTAACTCCATGCAGACCAGAGAAATACTTTTGTCTTGTTTACATCAGGGTCCCCCATTTTCAATTCATAATGAATTATAAGTAAGGGTGCAATTAGCACTGTGCAATCCATTCTTTGTGGATCTAGTCCCATGTATTTTCTGTCATACTAACCCCATGACTTTTCTGTCATCATACTAACTCCATGTCCTTTCTGTCATCATGTTAACTCCATGTCTTTTCTGTCATCATGTTAACTCCATGTCTTTCTGAAGGTGGTGATGCAAGGCCATAGTTTGACTGAATCTACACAGTCGCTTCCATCACTGACCAAATCACCGTGGCAACATAGTGGGAGAGCAGGAACTTGAGTAATCTTGATAAATCAGAATCATAATATTTATTGTAAAAGTAATTTTCACACAAGGAATTTGTCCTGGTGTTTGTTCACACAAAGATGACACAAAAACAACACATGTAGAATAATATAAAATTGGAAAATATAAATATAAAAATATAAAATATAAAATATAAAAACCTTGTAACCACATAACCATATGTTGGTAAAAGACCCATACATTTGACCTCGAAGGTTGACCATGAGTCAAGGGCTAAACATATAATGTACCATTGTTTGTTGGAACATAGAATATTTTTAGAACACTAACATATAGATGCTGCCATGGAGGCTGGAGGCATCTCTTCTACATAGAATATTAATGATAATCAAACTATTTTTGGATCTTTTCTGTGTTTTCGGGCACAACAGTTATATCACATCGCTTTAATGCTGGTCTGGGAGATGGAGAACCACAATAGAGAAGACATCCCAAATGTAACAAATGGTTCTTTACTAAATGTTCCTCACATACTGGTAACTGTTTTAACTGTTTTCTGATGCACACATACATAAATAATATATACATACATACACACATACATACATAAATACATAAATACATACATACATACATACATACATACATACATACATACATACATACATACATACATACATACATACATACATACATACATACATACATACATACATACATACATACATACATACATACATACATACATACATACATACATACATACATACATACACACACACACACATACATACATACATAAATAAATACATACATATATGCATACATATACACATACATACATATATATACATACATGAACTAGATACATATGCAATCAGAAGCTATGATTGATGATTCATTTTGTATTATTATTTGTATTATTAATATTATTATTATTAGTATTATTATTATCATCAATATACAATACATGCAATATAGTAATCCCTATAGGCTATAGGGCGAGGCTGCTAATCTGCCCTGTTCTTTTTGGAAGTCCAATAAGGAAACAACTCTGAATTAAATACATGTCACAATTAATATTGAAATGGAGGAATTAAACGAGTATTAAACAACAGAAACTACAGCAACTACAGCTACAACTACAGTTATATGGTACAAAGAGAGAACATTGCTTCAGCTGACGAACATTGTCTCCAAAATGGGACTGACTGATCTGAATCAGGAGATGAATTTAGGAGCACACGGTCAATTGAGCAATTTTAGTCTGTTTGCACCTAACATTTCAACAGCGTTAGTTGTCGTTGGACCAGTAAAATGGCTGACTTGACCGTGTGATCATGAATTCATCTCTTGGTTCAGATCAGTCCCATTCCTAAGAGACAATGTTCATCAAACGGCAACATGGTGTCTGTAACCGAGCCGTTGCTGTACCTGATATCAGACGGTCGAGAGCAGCAGAAAGTCGTTTTCTGGCTGACCCTGGATCACCTGGGAGAAAAGCAGGGGAAAACAGGAGTCTCCATTACAACTGAATGGGAGGCGTTTGTCCAAAAAGAAAATAATGAGATCCTGAAATAATAAATAATAAAACAAGTTGAGAACTCACTTCCTGCTCATCTGTGAGTCACTAGACTCGTGTTGAATCTGTTCCTTCTGCGTAGAAGATGTATAAAGTATAGGTCTACGCCAAACGAGGGACATGTAGCCTACTGCATTGTCTCACTTGTCCTGTTTTAAAAGGGAAGAGAACAGGACATGGTGCTGGTGCAGTCAGGGGCTCGAGGTAAAGGACTGTCCGTTACACACACATGACTGCTGCCAGCCAATGGCTGGCAGTATTAGCTCATAAAAACGGTTTATGTGTGTGTGTGTGTGTGTGTGTGTGTGTGTGTGTGTGTGTGTGTGTGTGTGTGTGTGTGTGTGTGTGTGTGTGTGTGTGTGTGTGGGGCGCTGTAAATCGTGTCCAGGCAGACAGATGTGAATTTGTGGCAGCTGCATTCTAAACTCTCTCTCTCTCTCTCTCTCTCACACACACACACACACACACACACACACACACACACACACACACACACACACACACACACACACACACACACACACACACACACACACACACACACACACACACACACACACACACACCACATAATAGAGAGAGTCGGAGAGCTTCATGTTCAGGGAACGACACAAAATGGCGGCTGGGCGTTGTGGTCAGGCTGGTGATTCTATAGACTCTATATAGTCTCTGAACCCACTGGGTGGTTCCTGGTTTGGACCCGACATCTACACAGCTGTACCAACAGTCAGGTCAAGACCTGCAGGACGTTCTGATACCTTGACGGGTTCAGTCTGTCAAAAGACCACGTCACTGATTTCACACTATTGTTCTCTTTGCCTCGCGTGGTGCATGAAAAGACGAGCGTGAATCTGCAAAAAAGCCTTCAGTAATTTTTGGCTTGCGAGGCCAAAGACAGAGCTATGTACAAATAAATAAAAGGTTTAGCCTACCTGTTATAGATTTACATAGTGGTGCTATAGAGCGCCATAGTGTTGGATTAACTACATTATAGATTGACATTGTGGTGTTATATAGAGTGACATAGTGTTGGATTAACTACATTACAGATGACATAGTGGTGTTATAAGGAGTGACATAGTGTTGGATTAACTACATTACAGATGACATAGTGGTGTTATAAGGAGTGACATAGTGTTGGATTAACTACATTACAGATTGACATAGTGGTGTTATATTGACATAGTGTTGGATTAACTACATTACATATTGACATAGTGGTGTTATATTGACATAGTGTTGGATTAACTACATTACATATTGACATAGTGGTGTTATATTGACATAGTGTTGGATTAACAGGTACGCTGAGAAAAGCACCATTTGCAGCAGCTGTGCTCTGAGCCACAAAAGCAAAAGACTTGTCAGCCAGATCGGCAGGCTGCTAGTGTTAGGGGAGAGATAGGGCAGATGTAGTGGGGTATGAAGGTGCTAGGAGAGAGATAGGGCAGATGTAGTGTGGTATGAAGGTGTTAGGAGAGAGATAGGGCAGATGTAGTGTGGTATGAAGGTGTTAGGAGAGAGATAGGGCAGATGTAGTGGGGTATGAAGGTGTTAGGAGAGAGATAGGGCAGATGTAGTGGGGTATGAAGGTGTTAGGAGAGAGATAGAGAAGATGTAGTGGGGTATGAAGGTGCTAGGAGAGAGATAGAGAAGATGTAGTTGGGTATGAAGGTGTTAGGAGAGAGATAGAGAAGATGTAGTGGGGTATGAAGGTGCTAGGAGAGAGATAGAGAAGATGTAGTGGGGTATGAAGGTGCTAGGAGAGAGATAGAGAAGATGTAGTGGGGTATGAAGGTGTTAGGAGAGAGATAGAGAAGATGTAGTGGGGTATGAATGTGTTAGGAGAGAGATAGGGCAGATGTAGTGGGATATGAAGGTGTTAGGAGAGAGATAGAGAAGATGTAGTGGGGTATGAAGGTGTTAGGAGAGAGATAGAGAAGATGTAGTGGGGTATGAAGGTGCTAGGAGAGAGATAGAGAAGATGTAGTGGGGTATGAAGGTGTTAGGAGAGAGATAGGGCAGATGGGGTATGAAGGTGCTAGGAGAGAGATAGAGAAGATGTAGTGGGGTATGAAGGTGCTAGGAGAGAGATAGAGAAGATGTAGTGGGGTATGAAGGTGCTAGGAGAGAGATAGAGAAGATGTAGTGGGGTTACATAGTAGTTACATAGAACATGCAAATGTTTGAAAATAGACCACGCAAATGAAAATATGAAACCGGGAAATGGGCATAATATGTGGGCTCTTTAAACAAGCACCTCAAAAATAGTTTGTTTATTTTACCGTCCATATTGAACACAGATGGACCAGAACGACACAGGGGCTTATGGCATGGACTACGGACGATAACTGATTACAAGGTCAGCCCCTCCTCAATCGTGAGTGCTGATGGCTCCCTAGCGAACAAGCTCAACTCCTTTTGCGCACGGTTTGGGTCGGGCAGTGGCGATGTTAGCTCATCGGCTAGCGACGTCACTGACGCGCCGGCTACCGCGACGGGGGGGGGGGGGGGGGGGTTCCTCCGCTGGGGAGGAACACACACTCTCTGTGACGGAGCACAGCATGAGGAGAGAGCGTTTATAAGGGTGAACACTAGGAAAGCTGCAGGCCCAGATGGGATAACAGGGCGTATACTTAAGTCCTGTGCTAACCAGCTAGCCCCATGTGTTCACCACTATATTCAACCTTTCCCTAGCCAAGTCCGTGGTCCCTGCCTGCTACAAGGTGTCCACTATAATCCCTGTACCAAAGAACACCTCCCAGCAGGCCTAAATGACTACAGACCGGTTGCACTCACCTCTGTGGTCATGAAATGCTTTGAGAGGCTGGTCAAGGATTACATCTGTGCCTCCCTCCCTAGTACCATGGACCCTTTGCAGTTTGCATACAGTCTCCCAGGTACTGCACAACACCCTCTCTCACCTTGACAGTCAGAAGGGGGGCTATGTGAGATTGCTGTTCATTGACTATAGTTCAGATTTCAACACCATAGTCCCCACCAGACTGGCTGACAAGTTCATTGATCTGGGTCTGAACTCCACCCTGAGCGCCTGGATCCTGGACTCTCTGACCGACAGGCCCCAGGTGGTCAGGGTGGATGGACACACCTCCAACTCAATCACCCTAAGCACCGGGTCCCCCCAGGGCTGTGTCCTCAGCCCCCTGCTGTATTCACTGTACACACATGACTGTGTGGCCAGGTTCAGCTCCAACTCCATAGTGAAGTTTGCGGACGACACGGTGGTGGTGGGCCTGATCTCTGATAATGACGAGAAGGCCTACCGGGAGGAGGTTGATGTCCTGGCACTCTTGTTCCGGGATAACAGCCTACTCCTGAACATTGGTAAGACCAAGGAGCTGATTGTGGATTTTAGGAGAATACAGCAAGGGACACGCACGACGCCACTGTGGATGAATGGGAATATCGTGAACAGGGTGAGCAGTTTTAAGTACCTGGGAGTCCACATCACAGAGGACCTGACATGGACAACACACACAGACACTGTGTTAAAAAAGGCGAAGCAGCGCCTCTACCACCTGAGACAACTCAGGAAATTCAAAGTATCAGGGAAGATACTCCAGTCCTTCTACTCTGGGGCTGTGGAGAGCATGACTGGGAACATCACTGCCTGGTTTGGCAACTGCACTGCCCAGGATAGGAAGGCTCTGCAGAGAGTAGTGCGCTCAGCAGAGCGTACTACGGGTATTGCACTACCACCCCTGCAGGACCTGTACACCAGGAGGTGCAGATCCAGAGCCTGCAGAATAATGAAGGACCCTCACCACTCCAACAATGGCCTGTTCAAGCTGCTGCAGTCAGGCAAGCGCCTCCATATACATGCAGCAAGAACAGAGAGGCTCAGCTTCTTCCCCCAGGCCATCAGAACACTGAACAATGATCTCTCCACACACACGCACGCACGCACGCACGCACGCACGCACGCACGCACGCACGCACGCACACACACACACACACACACACACACACACACACACACACACACACACACACACACACACACACACACACACACACACACACACACACACACACACACACACACACACACACACACACACACACACACACACACACACACACACACACACACCACACTTCCTGCACTCGCTCACACACAAGCACACTACAGGTCACTTTAAACACAAAAGAAAAGGTCACTTTAAAGAGAAAAAAACAACTGTTTTTGTATAGTATACTTAGTATAGATAGTATACATAGCAGCAATAACACTTCAGTCTTACCGCACCAAGACTAGACAAAACCCATTTTCCATAATAATATTATATTATTATTTTATGGGACCTTAGGATAAAACAGAATAAAGTAGAATGACTGCCTAAATATAGCCTCATCATTCTCAGGGAAGCCTGTTGGTGGTGTCAGGGCTAAACCGATCTATATAACTGGTGGTGATCAAGGCCTTTCATCATCCATTTATCATCCCTCTATTCCAATAGAACTGGAGTGTCAGATTAAAACAGGCATCAGATTGCATTTATATCAACCCCCACCCATCACTTTCCAGCCGTAGAACTAGAATAGATAGAGCAGACACTCTAGGTCCCCTGGCTGGTACACTTCACTTAAGATGGCTACTGCAGAGGTCCCCTGCATGGCTGGTACACTTAAGATGGCTACTGCAGAGCGTCTGATAATATTGCTAATATGATATTATTTGTTTGTTCAGTAAAGTAAAATTCACTTGATTAAACACTCTAGCTCTCTGTACACATGCAACACAATGCTGTTTCCGTGACAACAATATCACAATTATATGGCAGCCATCTTAGGTGTAGGCTACTGAAAGAGAATGCGGAGATAATGAAACAATAGCAGGAGATTGGTCAATTGGATGCTGTACAAAATAATAGGTCATACGCACTGCTTGCTGGCCTTCCGACCACTGCCACCAAGCCTCTTTAACTCATTCAGTACGCAGCGGTCCTCCTGATCTCAAACCTACCGAAGTCAGCCCATGTCACCCCACTTCTCAGGGGCCTACACTGCTCCCCATTGCCACACGAATCCGCTTCAAGGCCCTCGACCAGATCCCAATAAACCAAATGTGGGACAAAGGGTATGTTTGTGAGGGACACCCCCCCCCCCCCCCCAGTGCAGCCCCCTCCCCTTTTTTTGGTGGACTGTCCCTGTCGCGTCTATGCTTTTACCAACGCGTTCGTGTTTCCGGCAGTGGCGGCTCTACCACTAGGGGCGCTAGGGCGCCGACCCACCTGCTGGCCAGCTGCTGTTAAATCAGAGAAGAAGAGAATAAAACTTTTTCGTTTTTGTGTTTTATAGCCCTATAAATAATATAAACATGTTTAAAATTAATAATATTTAATCATTTTAAGTATGTTTGTATTTCCAATGCACAATATAACGTTATTATCTAAATTAAAAAAACATCGTTTTCCAGAGCAGGAAGTGACATCACGTTTTTTTTATTTTTTTTATTTTTTCGTATTTCTCGGGGGCAATACGCGATAGCGCTCTGCGTGCGCGTCACAGTTTGATCGCTGTCTCCGTCACAGCCAATCAGTGCATACGGCGTTGTGCGTTGAAATATGACTATTATGTTGGAATCCGAGCGCGATTTGAAGCGGTCTAGCCAGCAGCGTGAACTTCCGTGAAGGATTTTCCATAGCCGCATTTCGCGGAGACGCTCTCTGATTGGCCGACGCTAGCATTTTTTTCCATGGCAGAATTTCACAGAGACGATCTCTGATTGGCCGAATCCAATTTCTAATGTTCCAATTCTAGCTTCTAGCTTGGTTGAGATAGTTGTGTTGTTGTGAGATGCATGCAGCTGTTTGTCTTAGAGCGTGCCGTGCCGTGACTGCAAGTTCTTTAGACTGTTAAGCTTAGGCACTCTTTCAAAGTTGGTTAAGGTTAGAGTTTGTCTTAGAGCATGGCGATAGAACGCCAGGTAGTTTGCAGGCTGTTCGAGCGGAAATGGACAACAAAGGAATGTACTTGTTGAGTGTTGTGGCAACGAGCTCAGCTGAGCTAACACTTGGCTAACTGCTGTTTGTCTTGCAGCTGTTTGTCTTGGAGCGTGATGGCAAGTTCTTTCAACGGTTAGGCTTAGGCACTCTTTCAAAGTTGGTTAAGGTTAGAGTTTGTCTTAGAGCATGGCGATAGAACACCAGGTAGTTTGCAGGCTGTTCGAGGCGGACATGGACAAAGGCACTCACAGTACTTGTTTGTTGGCTATTAACAAGCTATATTATGGATGCAGTGTGGAGGGACATGCATGGACAATGGATGGACATCAACACAGGCTGGATGGACAATGCCATGGAGTGGATATACTTTATCAACAAGCCCTTCTCTGCCAACAACAAGGTAGATTAGCGATATTTCTCTCTCTCTCTCTCTCTCTCTCTCTCTGCCACTCAGCTAACGCTGGCTTCTCTCTCTCTCTCTCTCTCTCTCTCTCTCTCTCTCTCTCTCTGCCACTCAGCTAACGCTGGCTTCTCTCTCTCTCTCTCTCTCTCTCTCTCTCTCTCTCTCTCTCTCTCTCTCTCTCTCTCTCTCTCTCTCTCTCTCTCTCTCTCTCTCTACTGCTGGCCATTCATGAAGCGAGACATTGCTGATTGTTTATTTATCGATGGCTCATTGATTTAACTACTGCAGCTCTCTCGGATTGAAAATACGTGGATTATGGCTTGTTCAATATCGTCTATGTTTGAATGAATGAATGAATGAGAACTTTATTAACAGATTGCAGAATGGGTACAATACAGTACGGCTCAATACACACAATTGTTAAGGGGATGCAGACCAGAGAAAGACGTTTGTCTTGTTTACATCAGGGTCCCAGATTTTCGATTCATATCGATAGTTTAATAGCTAGCCTTGGCTCGTTTAACAATATGCAAAATATGTGTACAGCCCTGTACTCATACTGAAGTTATTCTTGGTATATAATAGGTCTGATTGTGTAACGAATCGATTCCACATCGCGCTGTGTGTGAGAGAGAGAAGGAGAGAGGGAGAGATCTGCCTGTGTTTGTAGACAGGCGAGTTTTGTTTCTAACTTTTCTATTTATATATTGTGTTTCAAGTTGTGAATTAGAGTCTAGACTATACTTTATTTGACTGGTTGTGTGTTGTTGTAGTAACAGCTGAGCGACTCGTTCATAAGAGCCGATTCATTGCCGTGAGCGTGAGTCGAATCACGAGTGTTGCGTGGTACTGTACTGTACTGTACAAAATATTTGGTATAGCGCCCCTAGTGGCGAAAACCCAGCGGCCGCCACTGGTTTCCGGGTTCCCGTTTTGCGCTCTGATTGGCCACTGACCTACGCTAGTACGCCCCCCTCCTAGCTGCTAGGGTGAAGGGACTTGGCTTGGCTGGGAGGCTGGTGGTGGAGGGAGAGGGAGGAGGCGTGGGGTGGGCTGTCATCTTTCAAATATATTTCCGCCATGATAATAATAATAATAATGAGCGCAGAGCTCGGTCTGTGTCCTCAGCGCTTGAAGCGCTGAGGACACAGACCGAGCTCTGCGCTCATTGTTCTCTCCGCCATGATAATAATAATAATAATAATGAGCGCAGAGCTCGGTCTGTGTCCTCAGCGCTTGAAGCGCTGAGGACACAGACCGAGCTCTGCGCTCATTGTTCTCTCCGCCATGATAATAATAATAATAATAATAATGAGCGCAGAGCTCGGTTTGTGTCCTCAGCGCTTCAAGGCTTCAAGCGCTGAGGACACAGACCGAGCTCTGCGCTCATTATTATTATTATTATTATCATGGCGGAGAGAACAAAACGAAGACAACGCACGTTGCCACAAGTGCAATAAAACATTTGCAAGTATGGGTGGCAATACAAGCAATTTGTCAAAACATCTGTTGTCAAAACATAACATTAGTCTCCAGAAATGCGCCGTTGGGACTTGTTTTCATGTCGCCTGGATGCCCAGGATGCGGTGTCACTCGCGGTCAGATACTAGTAACGTTACGTGACGCATAGAGGTTCTTTCACTTTGGCTGGGAGGGGGGGGGGGGGGGGGGGGGGGCGTTAGCGCGGATGACAACCAATCATGCGGGACATGGTCTCAATATGCGTGACGCGCGAAAGGAGACAGGAATGCTGTACAATCACGCGCAATGCGTGACGTCTGGTCACCCTAATTCGTGCGGCAAAGGGAACAGCTCCCACCTACCTCCGGTCAATGGTCTCTAACTACACACCCTCAAGACCCCTACTCTCTGCATCTTCTGGCCGCCTCAGACCTACTCCTATCTGAGCTCCGGGAGGGTCATCAAAGAGAAGTCGCCTATTCTCAGTCCTTGCCCCACAATGGTGGAACGAACTTCCCACCACAGTTAGGACAGACAAAACCCGTACAATCTTTTGCCGTTGACTAAAGACGCACTTTTTCAATCATTATGTAAGGGATTTAGTTCCCTCGTAAGTCCTTGAATTGATATACTGTAGTTATGGACCAGCTGAACCAGATATATTCAGAGCGACAAAGTTCCATTTGCACAGAGTCTTTATTGCACAGAGAACACAGAGAAGAAGCGCAGTCGCCCTCTACCGGGGCTCCCTCTCTCACCAGCATCAGATCTGATCTCATACACATGATGACAGCGATTTATATACTCTTACTTGCACAAATACAGAAGAGGGAGGGGTGCGTGTGTGCGTGTGCGTGCGTGTGTGTGCGTGTGTAAGTATGTGTCTGCACTTACAATAGGTGTGCCTGTATCCAACTGCCATATATGGCCCCGAGATGAATCGTGTGTGTGTGTGTGTGTGTGGACATTGTAAGTGTGCAGTCACTGAAGATGTACATTTAAGGTATGAGGTATCACCGGATTCTACAGCCTGCACATTCCAGAGTGGGGGAGACATTTGCTTTGACCAGAGGAGCTTATACAGTATATAAGATATTAGCATTAATGAACTAAAATAACTATCAATTATCTGAAATGAATTTTTTTTTAAAGAATATCTAACCCTAACTAACTGTCATGCACTTGTCCTAATATACTAGCCTACACTGTAGCACTCAACACTTTAATGCACATTGTTACTCAGCTGGTAGAGTTGTACCCTTCCTGCTGTCTTGTTGTACAAAACTTCAGATAAAAGCGTCAGCTAAATGACAAAATGTAAATGTCATACTGGCATAGACACGATAATCGACTATTCGCTCAAATGAACACACATTGTGGAGAAGAAGTTTGCTATCTTGTAACAAGAAAAGATATTACCAATATTGAACCTGAGTATCTTATTTTTGCTGATGTTCGTGGCATTCTTCATCAATTGTTCAATTGGAACCTAAGTCAGTGCCCCTTCCATTTACAAGCTTTACAGTCATCTAAATGAGGTTGTGGTGAAGGGGGTTGGAGGTGGGTTGTAGCCTAGTATAGCCATGGCCAGCTAGTCCAAACACATACGACCAGCAAGCAGGGCCAGCTACCATTGAACTAAAACTAGAAACCAGCCTGCAGGTATACATGTATTTATCTACACCAGATAAAGAGACCATTCAGTAACATCACAGGGACTGGTCCACAGTAAATTTAGCAGAGTAAATTTTACTCAAACTGAGTACATTTTACTCAAACTGACATTTTACTCAGTTTGAGTAAAATGTACTCAATTTGAGTAAAATTTACTGTGCAGACCTGAGTTTGAGAAACACTTGACTGTGACTGTGATTTTCTCCTCTCCGTTCAAACGGTAGTATGTTTAATGCTAACCATTCACAAGTATTTTCTCATCCAAGCCCTTTGGAAAATCCTCCAGGACTCATGCCTCTGGGCAATCACCATGGAAACAGTGATCTCTAGTGGACATAATCAGTAAGCCCAGCACACACGTTTTGTAACATTGAATTTGGTTTATTTTTTGTGTGCATGTGTGTGTGTGGTTTTTTGTTTTTTAGTGTATAATTAGAATGTCTCACATGTTTTGGTTTTGTCCATCTCTATTTAATTTCTGGTCTTGTATTTTTGGAACTCTCTCAGAGACCCTTGGTATTAACCTCCAGCCTAACTCCTTCACAGCCATATTCGGCATAACAGTTGGAGAGGACCCTATAATTATCAAAAGGCATGCAAATGTAATTGCCTTTGCAACTTTCTTTTTTTTAAATTTTATTTAACCTTTATTTATCCAGGCAAGCAATTAAGAACAAATTCTTATATACAAAAGCAGCCTGTCCATTGTCCAAAAAGCAAAGGCCTTTTGTGGGAAGGGGGGTGGGGAGGCTGTAACAAAAACAAGGTTATGTACATGCATACAAGTAAATAAAATACAAAATGACAGTAGCAATAGTATACAAGGACAACAATAAATAAGGGAGAGAGAAGGAAAGGGAGAGAGGGAAAAATAGAAAGGGAAAAAGAGAAAGGAAGAGTGAGAACCAGAGGGAGAGAGAGGGAGAGCGAGAACCAGAGGGAGAGAGAGAGAAGAAAGGGGGAGAGGGCGGGAGGTATAGGTGAGGGGGCTTAGGGGGAGGAGAGAATAGTCTGAGTGCTATGCGTGCGATTGGGAGGCAGTCAGCTGGTGCAACAGTCGGTTAAGATCTGTTTAAAAGCAGTGAGCGATGTGAGGGCAGTGAGTTTAAGCTTGTTTTGTAATGTGTTCCAGTCAGATGCAGCACCAAATTGGAAGGCGTTGCATCCAGAAACCGTGCAAGCTTTGGGGATGGTGACTCTGAGTTTGATGAAGTTGCTGGACCTTAGGTTGTAGTTAGAAGTGGAGACGTGCAGAAGGGAGGAGAGAGAGGTGTTTTACCAAGTATGGTTTTGTAAATTATTTGAAGCCAGTGAAGAAGCCTTCTGGTGTGAAGAGATGTCCAGTCCACCAGGTTATAAAGGTCACAATGGTGAGTGGTGAAGGGTGCACTAGTGGCTAAACGGATGGCGGAATGATGGAGTATGTCGAGTTTTCTGAGGGCACGCTGGGATGCCATTCTATAGATGGTGTCGCCATAATCAAATATAGGGAGGATGGTCATCTTGACAAGAGTGTGTTTGGCCAAGTGGGTGAAGGAAGCTTTGTTGCGGTACAGGAAGATCATACAAGCTTTGACTTTGGCCTGCAGGTGTTTTATGTGAGTAGAGGAGGAAAGGGATGGGTCTAGCCAGAGGCCAAAGTATTTATAAGAGGTAACAAACTCCAGCTCTGAGCCATCGGCACAGGTGATTTTAGGGGTGCTAGCAGTGTCATGCTTTCTGTCAAAGAGCATACATTTAGTCGTCTTGGAGTTGAGAAGAAGGTGACACGCAGGAGAATCTTACTACAATGGAAATCAAAACACCCACCACAAGCTTCGGTATGGATGAGCGATCTTATGCAGTACATTCATCTAGAGAAGATTACCTGATAAACTAGCTTGATGATTGTTGTAGTTTCTTATGCAGCTTTAAGCATTTACGTTCACAATGGTGATGAATGCAACCTAAAGAATCCTTGACTTATGGTACGGGTTTGAAAGTGGAAGTGGTATATCCTTTCAATTTTGTTATTGTGTTTTCTTTTTTTGTCTCTTTGTCTGTTTGTTTTTGTGTAATGGGGAGGGGGGGGGGGGTAAAAGAAAATTGGAAAATGGGAACTGATATGAATTGAAACGATGTGAAATATACTTGTTGGTACTCCCAAATAAAATACATTAAAAAAAAGAAAAGAAAAATAAATAGAATGTCTTTATTTATCCAAGTAGGGTACATTCTCACATACACCAGGAATTTGTTCTCTGCATTTTAATCCATCTATTTAGGAGCAGTATGTGTCCACAGTCCGGTGGCCAGGGACCAACTCCAGGTCTAATGCCAGTGCCTTGCTCAAAGGCAGGAGTATGTACCTGATAGCATGCATGTCTTTTATGATGTGTGAGGAAACCAGAGCAGACAGAGGCAACCAGAGCAGACAGATGAAACCAGAGTAGACAGAGGAAACCAGAGTAGACAGAGTGATTGATTGATTGATTGATTGATTGATTGATTGATTGATTGATTGATTGATTGATTGATTGATTGAAAACTGTATTAACAGATTGCAGAATGGGTACAATACAGTACGGCTCAATACAAAACAAACTGCTAAGAGGATGCAGACCAGAAAAATTCTTTTGTCTTGTTTACATCGGGGTCCCCCATTTTCAATTCATCATGACATTTATGACATACACGACAAACAGATATACTGTGTAGTAAAAAGAGATCATAAAAATATATATACATCCGAAGGGGAAGAAACTGTACATTGGTGGGGGGGATTTGGACATTTACAGGAGCCAGTTTCTAATTGCAACCACCCGTAGGTGCTCTTTGAGAGCGGTTTTGAAGGAGGGTAGGGATTCACATTCCTTCAAGTTTTTGGGTAGGGTGTTCCACATTATTGTTGCGTAATTGCGAAACATGTTGTTTGAGCCGAATCTGGGTTGAACATGATTTGTAGAACTCCCTCTGGTGATGTGGGTGTGGAATTCACTGACCTTTGGGAAGTATTTCGACATGTACATGAGTATCTTAGTGGTGTGTATCTTGTAGACCAGGCCCATTGCAAGTTGCTGTACTCTGTCGTCTTCAGTGGTTCCCAAACTGTGGCGCCCTCTAGGTGGTGCGTGACATGGAAAGGCTACAATAAAATTTCATAAAAATCTTAGTCAAACCTTTAGTATTATGGATATTAAACATGCTGGCAGAGTACATGCATCCATGTTGTCGTGAACATTTTAATTAAATAAAGAAATTCCCTATCCATAGTCGCCGTGGGAAGAGATAAAATAAAAGATTAAATAAAATAAATTCCCTACCTACTCATGGCCTTAACTGACAACCAACAGGAACCAAACAATATTGTTTATGCCTAATAAATATAACTAATATACATTATTTCAAATGGGGATTTTCACTGTGTAAATCATGATTTTTTTTATAAAAAACGTATGTTTTAATAATAATAATAAACAATAATGTCTCGGGCGTGTCTGACACAGGTGTGCTTCATCTGTGCACGGAGACCAGCAACAATCTTTTCTAACAGAAACCCATTGGGGGGTGCGTCAGCTAGGTCGGGAGGTGACAGGGGGTGCACGGCCAAAAAAGTTTGGGAACCGCTACTATAAGTCAAATCAAATCAAATCAAATCAAATTTATTTATAGGGCCCGACAACACACGTTAATGTCCCCATGGGCCGTACACGTCTTCTTTAAACAAGTCAAGAAGAAAACATAACAATAAGTCAAGAACAGAACAAGAACACCATAAGGTCCAAACATTTTTAGATGAATGCAAATAAATGAAAGAATGCAAGCACTCCCAGACATACCCCACGCGAAGGTAAGGAAAAACTCACTAAAACCTAACAATAGGGAAAAAAGCTCCACAGGCAGTGTGGAGGAGAGAAACCTTAGAAGGGCCATTCAAGGGGGGATCTCCCTTCTTAGATGTTGGTGATAGTAGTGTTGCAGACGGACAGTTGGCAAGCATGCACTCATGTGTGTAGTGAAACACAGATTAGTGCATGCAATAGCAACTGTACATTTTGAAAGATTAAAGATAGAGCTAATAGCGATAGCAACTGAACATTTTGAAAGATTAAAGATAGAGTTGATAGCGGATCTATTTGAGGCACAGGGGCGGCGCAAAGAGGGTCACGTCCTCCCCGTCTTAGTCACGGGACATTCAACACTCCGGTCGTTGCTCAGGGACAGCCGGAGACAGGGAGATAGGGGGTAGCGCAGAGAGGGTCGCGAACTCCCCGACATCATCGCGGGACATCCGGCACTCCGGTCACCACTACGAGACCTCCGGAGACAGGGGGGCACGCAGAGGGGGTCACAATCTCCCGGCCTTCGTCACGGGACGTCCAACACTCCGGTCAACACTCCAGGACAGCAAGTCATAGGGAGACAGGGAGACGGGACAGGCGTTAGACAGCTCATGAGATTGTAGTAGGCGGACATAGCAATAGATACAAGTGGTAGGCATATATGTGAATGGAGTAGATATATGAAGTAAGCGTATTATGTGAATAGAATAGAAGTACTTAACCCAGCAATGAAACCGCGTTGACTGTTAATCTGTTAACAGTCTGTTAATACTGTTAATCAGTTGACAGGACCACGGACAGACGGCGGTGAATAACTGATCCAAGGCCTCGGAGGTGCATGTAGAGCAGTCACTACAATCTTGGCCAGGACCCCGAGGCATCCATCACCTTAGTCAGCGCCCGGAGACGGGCACTCAGAGAGAAGGGGGAGGGAGGGGGGGAGGGAGGGGGGGGGGGGGGGGGGGGGGAGGGGGGGGGGGGGGAGGGGGGGGGGAGGGGGGGGGAAAGAGGGGGGGGGGAAGAGTTAGAGAGTTCCCATGTTTGTGGTGCTGCAAAGGAGCAGACATGTAGTACCCTGTAGTGCCATGTAGTACCATGTAGTACCCTGTAGTGCCATGTAGTACCCTATAGTACCCCGTAGTGCCATGTAGTACCCCGTAGTACCCTGTAGTACCCTGTAGTGCCATGTAGTACCCTGTAGTGCCCTGTGGTAGCATGTAGTACCCTGTAGTGCCATGTAGTGCCATGTAGTGCCATGTAGAGCCATGTAGAGCCATGTAGTACCCTGTAGTGCCATGCAGTACCATGTAGTACTCTGTGGTACCATGTAGTACCCTGTACCCTAACTAAACTACCCTATAATAAACTACCCAGTGGTACCATGTAGTACCCTGTACCATAACTAAACTACACAGATTAATCTAAGGGTCAGTCCCCGACCAGGTGAGATCAAGGTAGGTTGAAGGAGAGAGAGAAAAGATGAGTCTTAAGCAGGGATTTAAAAGCTTCGACAGAGCAGGCGCCCCTGATGACGGCAGGTAATTTGTTCCACAGGTAGGGAGCGCGGTAGACAAAGGCTCTGTGGCCGGCGGATTTCTTTTTAACCCTAGGGGTCAATAGAAGCCCCGCATTTTGTGAGCGCAGAGCACGAGCGGGCGAGTATCGGGAGATGAGATCGGATAGATAGAGCGGTGCAAGCCCATTTAAAATTTTGTAGGTGAGGAGTAGTGTAACACTTCTTCCGGTCCTGGTCCTATGGGACCAGGATCCAGACATTCATATTCACAACCTCCCATCAATAACAATAACTCTCAGTCATCATTTCCAACCGGTGGGCTGATGCCGATCTGGCATCAGCTCACACACCAACTCATTATTGTTTATTGTCAGTTGTGTCTGTTATGTGTACTATCTGTGTTGTTGTTGTTGTTGTCTCCACTGTGTTAGTCTTGTGTTCCCCTGTCTGTGGTTTGTAATTATGTTTTAGTCTGGTTGTTTGTTATTGTTTTCCCAGTACTCTGTGTTCTATTGTTTCTGTCTACCACACCTGTGTCTTGTTTGTAGATTACCCTCTGTGTCCATCAGTGTCTTGTTAATTAGTCTGTGTATTTAGTCTTGTCTGTCCTGCCCTGCTGGGCGCGATCATTGTTAAATGTTACCTGTTTGTGTACGTGTATGTGTTGTGAAGTAAACTGTTAATCGTCACGTTCTGTCTCCGGTCTCATCAATCTATACTCTGCCATCTGGGTCCAACATGCCAAAGAAGCGTACTAATCATAACAGAGTAGCACTTTAAAGTCAGAACGGGCTTGGATAGGAAGCCAATGTAGGGCGGACAAAACTGGTGTGATGTGATCAAATTTTCTAGTTCTAGTTAGTATCCGTGCAGCCGCATTTTGCACGAGTTGAATATTTTTGATGCTTGAATTAGGTAGGCCTGAAAAAAGTGCATTACAGTAGTCCAGACGTGATGAGACAAAAGCATGAATCAGGGTTTCAGCATCAGCCAGAGTTAAAATGGGGCGTATTTTTGCGATATTACGAAGATGGAAGAATGCAATTTTGGTGACATTTTTTATATGTGCATTAAATGAGAGGGAGGAATAAAAAATGACTCCGAGGTTTTTTATGGTGGAGCTCTGGGATACATGACAGGTATCAAAGTTGAGGGAGATGTCCTGAAACAGGCCTCTGTGGTTTGGGGGGCCAACAATTAACATCTCAGTTTTATCTGCATTAAGGAGTAGAAAGTTTTGCGACATCCATTTTTTGACGGCAAGCAAGCAGGCCTCAAGGTTTTGTAGTTGGGAGGAATCATTTGGCTTAATAGGTATATATAATTGGGTGTCATCAGCGTAAAAATTAAAGTTTATGCCAAATTTGCGTATGATATCGCCGAGGGGTAGCATGTAAATCGAAAATAGCAAAGGGCCCAGGACAGAGCCTTGTGGGACACCACATTGCACTGGGAGGGTCTCAGGTGTTAAATCATTATAGACCACGCAGTGTGTTCTATCAGTTAAATAGGATTTAAACCAAGCTAGTGCGAGACCCCGAATGCCAACATGATTCTCAAGCCGACCTAGAAGAATCGAGTGATCGATAGTGTCAAAGGCTGCACTGAGATCAAGCAATAAGAGCACAGAAGTAAGGTTTGAGTCAAGAGAGAGCAGTAAGTCATTTGTGACTTTGGTAACCGCCGTTTCGGTGGAGTGTAAGGCTCTAAAGCCAGATTGAAATGATTCATTAAGATTATTGTTTGATAAATGGTCAGTAAGTTGCGTTGCGACGATCTGTTCTAACACTTTGGATAGGAATGGAAGATTGGAGATAGGTCTGTAATTTTTCAAGATTAGAGGGTCGAGGTTCGGTTTTTTAAGTAGTGGTTTAATGACGGCTGATTTAAAGGCCAGGGGCACCACGCCAGTAGACAAAGAGGTGTTGAAGATATTGAGTAGGGCAGGGCCTAGAGTTGGGAAGAGTTTTTTGATGAGAGTTGCTGGGAGAGGGTCAAACAGACAGGTTGAAGGTTTAGCCGCGCCAACCAGTTTAGAGAGGGCACTAAGTGAGACGTTTTCAAGGCAGCATAGCGTATGACTGGAATCAAAGTCAGGGGGAATGCCCGTCAAAGGTTGGGAGGGACTCTGATTGTTGAGTAAAGCAACAATTTCATCTCTAATGAGGTCAATTTTCTTGGTAAAAAATTTCATGAATTCGTTAGCCGAGAACGCATGGTTTAGGGCACTTGGTTGTTTCTGCGTAAGTTTTGCAACTGTGTCAAACAGAAACTTTGAGTTGTTTTTGTTTTCATTTATGAGCCTGGAAAAATAAGAGGTTTTGGCAAGTGAGAGTGCCTTTTTGTAGTTACGTAAACTATCATTCATCCTAGGTTGTCAAAATGTGCAGGGGTAAGGTGGGTTTTGTGAGTAAGGCCAAGCAGTAGTCTGACCAGTTTGTTTTGTGATGTTTGTAGCCTTGTTTTAAGGGCCTTTGAGGTGCTTTGGTACCATGGGGTGCAAGCATAGTCGTAGTACCCTTGAATGAGTGCTCCTGCCAGAGTCTTCAAGGTATTCTTGTTTACCAGAGAGGAGATCTGGTACAAGAATCTTGTTCGTTGGTTGACTTTTTTTTATTACATTGGTTGCCATTTTATCACATGAAAGATTTGCCTCTATAGGATGGAACCCAGGTAGGTAATTTTATCTTTCCTTGTGACAATAATGTCACCCACTGTAACAGAGAAGCCGTTGGCCTTGCTGAGTTTGCTATTTGATCCAAAGAGAATGGATTCTGTTTTACCCAGGTGATAGTTTGTTATCAGCGAGCCAGGTGCAGATTCTACCGAGTTCAGAGCTGAGTGCTTTTTCAACCTGCAACTTGTGCCTGTCAGAGACCAGCAGGGCTGAGTCGTCTGCGAACAGGAACAAGTTGCAGTCACAACCTGATGACGTGTAATTTGCATAAATTAGGAACAGTAAAGGTCCTAGTATGCTTCCTTGTGGAACACCACAGCTCAGTGGGTGTTCACCTCCACCATCTGTTCTCTCCCCTCCAGGTAGGATTACATCCAGCTCACTGATGAACTATCCAAAACCAATTGCTTTTAGCTTATCAATCAGAATTGAGTGATTGACAGTGTCGAAAGCCTTTTGGAGGTCCAGCATGACCATGCCGCAGTATTTTCCCACGTCCACCTCGTGTTTGATGTGGTCGTTCAAATAGAGAAGACATGTGTCAGTGGAATGGGATGTTCTGAAGCCAGATTGGAATTCGTAGATGAGCATTTTTTCCGCCAGGTACTTTTCTACCTGTTCGTAGACTCTTTTTTCCATAACTTTCGAGATGGAGGTAAGAATAGAAACAGGGCGGTAGTTGCCTTGGTCTAATTTGCTGCCTTTTTTGTGCAGGGGGGTCACTCTCGCAAAAGAGTAGACAGATGAAACCAGAGTAGACAGAGGAAACCAGAGTAGACAGATGAAACCAGAGTAGACAGAAGAAACCAGAGTAGACAGAGGAAGCCAGAGTAGACAGATGAAACCAGAGTAGACAGAGGAAGCCAGAGTAGACAGAAGAAACCAGAGTAGACAAATTAAACCAGAGTAGACAAATGAAACCAGAGTAGACAGATGAAACCAGAGTAGACAGATGAAACCAGAGTAGACAGAAGAAACCAGAGTAGACAAATGAAACCAGAGTAGACAGATGAAACCAGAGTAGACAGATGAAACCAGAGTAGACAGAAGAAACCAGAGTAGACAAATGAAACCAGAGTAGACAGATGAAACCAGAGTAGAGAGATGAAACCAGAGTAGAGAGATGAAACCAGAGTAGACAGAAGAAACCAGAGTAGACAAATGAAACCAGAGTAGACAGATGAAACCAGAGTAGAGAGATGAAACCAGAGTAGAGAGATGAAACCAGAGTAGACAGAAGAAACCAGAGTAGAGAGATGAAACCAGAGTAGACAGAAGAAACCAGAGTAGACAGATGAAACCAGAGTATTGATTGATTGATTGATTGATTGATTGATTGATTGAAAAGTTTATTAACAGATTGCAGAATGGGTACAGTACAGTACAGCTCAATACATACAATTGTTAAGAGGATGCAGACCTGAGAAAGACTTTCGTCTTGTTTCCATCAGGGTCCCCCATTTTCAATTCATCATATGACACACATGACATACAGATAGACAGTACTGCTACATCTATACATTTATGACATACCAGATTTTCAAATACAGTACTGTTTGTGATACTAAAAAAATCCAGAAGAAGAGTATATACATTTGACATAGAAACTGTGCATTGGGGGAGGTTGGGTAGGTGGGGTGGGGCTGTACATTGTAGGTGGGGGGGGGGGGTTGGGTAGGGGGGGGGGACACTGTACATTGGAATACTGACATACATTTGACATGGAAACTGTACATTGGAGGAGGTTGGGTAGGTGTTGGGTTGGGTGGGGCTGTACATTGGAATACTGACAAAGCCATGCTTGGTCTTTATTGTACAACTGGGTTAGGACATTTGTAGGGGCCAGTTTTGAATTGCAGTCTCCCGTAGGTGTTCTTTGAGAGTGTTTTTGAAGGTGGGTAGTGATTTACATTCCTTTACAGCTTTGGGTAGGGCGTTCCACATTGTTGTGGCATAATTGCGAAACGTGTTTAGTCCCTTGTTTGTGCCGAATCTGGGTTTTACATGATTTGTGGAGCTCCCTCTGGTGTTGTGATCGTGGTATTCACTGACCTTTGGGAAGTATTTTGACATGTACATGGGTACCTTGGTCGTGTAGTGTATCTTGTAGACCAGGCCCATTGCAAGTTGCTGTACTCTGTCGTCTACTCTAAGCCATCCTAGGTTGGCAAAGTGTGCAGGGGTGAGGTGGGTTCTAGGAGTCAGGTCAAGCAGTAGTCTGACTAGTTTGTTTTGAGATGTTTGTAATTTGGTTTTTAGTGCCTTTGAGGTGCTTTGGTACCATGAGGTGCAAGCATAGTCGTAGTACCCTTGAATGAGTGCTCCTGCCAGAGTCTTCAGGGTATTCTTGTTTACCAGGGAGGAGATCCGGTACAAGAATCGAGTTCGTTGATTGACTTTTTTTATTACATTGGATGCCATTTTGTCACAGGAAAGATTAGCCTCTAGGATGGAACCCAGGTAGGTAATTTCATCTTTCCTTGTGACAATATTGTCACCCACTGTAACTGAGAAGCCGTCTGTTTTGCTGAGTTTGTTATTTGAACCGAAGAGAATGGACTCTGTTTTGCCCATGTGTAATGATAGTTTGTTGTCGGCGAGCCATATGCAGATTTTGCCTAGTTCCGAGCTGAGGGTTTTTTCAACCTGTAATTTGTTCTTGTCAGAGACCAGCAGGGCTGAGTCGTCCGCAAACAGGAACAAGTTGCAGTCACAAGCTGACGACATGTCATTTGCATAAATTAGGAACAGTAGTGGTCCTAGTATGCTTCCTTGTGGAACACCACAGTTCACTGTGAGGGGGGGGGGATAGGGTAGACAGATGAAACCAGAGTAGAGAGATGAAACCAGAGTAGACAGATGAAACCAGAGTAGACAGATGCAGAGTAGACAGAGGAAACCAGAGTAGACAGGAAGACAACATGTGAGCTCCACACAGACAGGAATACGACATGTGAGCTCCACACAGACAGGAAGACAACATGTGAGCTCCTCCCAGGCGAGTTTAAACCCAGGACCATCTTGCTGGGAGGCAACAGTGTTAACCACTGTATCACTGTGTCGCCAAAATGTTTCATATGACCATATAGGCTAAATATCAACCTCAAGCCTAAATTAGCCTACATGGAAACAATGATCTATTCCATTATGAAGACGCTTTAGCGATCAAAAAACATTTGGTGTACTTGCCCTTGATCTCATAGAATATTCTCTTGCTCTTTTTTATCCCCTAAGCTATTTAGGCTACCAATTTAATCATTAGATTAGTATTATGTACCTACTTATTTATTAGGTTAGTATTATACCTACGTATTCATTATAGGTTAGTATTATGTTGCTACTACTCATTATACTGTAGGTTAGTTTCATGTTTCAAGTTTGTTTATTAAATATCACAATAAAATACACATACTTTACGGTGAAATGCTTGGTTCTGTATGGGCCCCTGAGAGTGTGCTTCATACAGTAAAAAAAAGTAAGTAAGAAAGTGTTATGGTTTGACACCGACCCCAAACGCAACGACACAAGAGAGTAGGATTCAGAGTTGCCAAATACGAGGGCTTGTTTATTTGGTACTAGGAATAAGAGAAACAGGGAAAGCAAGTCAAACAAGACAGGTACAATGATCAAGGGGCAAAGTTCTGCTGCTCTGCAGCTTCTCCCGTGAGGGTTGTCTTGGGAAGCAGGTGTTGACTTCTGAACCGCTCTGCAGAATCCTCTCGGTGGGTTCTCAGATGTTGTTGCGAGACCGAGAGAGGGAGAGAGGGAACGAGTCAGTGACAGAGCAGTCTTAAACGAGCAGGAGAACAGGGAGTACAATTCTTCATGTTAACAACACAGTGAGCACCGTTCCAAACACAGCCCAAGTGAATCTCTTCGTGTTAACAACACAGAGAGCACAATTCCAAAAACAGCCCAAGTGAAACTCTTCGTGTTAACAACACAGTGAGCTAACTCCAAACACAGTCCCAGTGAATATCTTCATGTAAACACACAGTGAATATCTTCATGTAAACACACAGTGAATATCTTCATGTAAACACACAGTCCAATTGTGAAATAATATCTTCGGTGTGAGCAAACACACAGTGGATATCTTCATGTAAACACACAGTCCAATTGTGGTATAATATCTTCGGTGTGAGCTAGCACACAGAGGGAGATGGTAGATCCCAAAATATCAGTCCATAAAGGAACAAGCAAAAATAGATAAATGGCTGGGTGAGTGACTGTCTGACAAAAAGGTGGTAGTCTTCAGTGTAAGTTTACACACGAAAAACGGAATAGGTCAAGAACAGTCAAATAGATAACTCACCCAGACGAGATGCGTAATTGGAACTGGAACAACAGTGGAGGCGAGCGCGCGCCACGGGAGCAGGTATCCAAGCGAAGGCTTCCAGGAATTCCTGGAGAACAGCACAGAGAAAAAGGCAGCAGCAACAGCAACGGGGAAAAATATCCAGAGACAAATCAAGGCGACAAAACAAGACGATCCAACAACTTAGGGTGGGGAAAAACGGGGTATAAATAATGAGGGATCGATTGATTGAAAAGCGTGGGGAAGTGAGAGAACCAATCAGCGACGTCTCTGATGACGTCAACGGGGAGAAAGCAGTGACAGCTGGGGAATGTGATTGAAAAGCGTGGGGAAGTGAGAGAACCAATCAGCGACGTCTCTGATGACGTCAACGGGGAGAAACGTGTGAACGAGGGGATAGAACCAATTGACAGAAAAATGAATGAAAACAAAGCGAGGGGTGGTTAAAGGAACAGAACGAGTGAGAGAGCAAGGACAGAAACCTCACAGTACCCCCCCCTCCACGGGAGCCACCCGGCGACCAGGCCGACCCGGCTCGCCAGGATGGGCTCGATGGAAGTCGGTGATCAAGCCGGGATCCACGATGAGCTGCCGGGAGACCCAGCTACGCTCCTCAGGGCCGTAACCCTCCCAGTCCACCAGGTATTGGAACCCCCGGCCCCGCCGACGAACGCCCATCAACCGGCGGACCTGCCACTGGGGGTGACCATCCACAAGCACAGGAGGCGGCGGATCAGGAGCCGGAGGCATAAGGGGACAGAGGGAGACGGGCTTGACCCGGGAGACATGGAACACGGGGTGGATGTGCATGGATGCAGGAAGCTTCAGGCGCAGTGCCGCCGGACTGAGTATCTTCAGGACCTCGAAAGGACCGACGAGGCGGGGGTTGAGCTTCTTGGCCGAGGACCGTAGCGGGAGGTCCTTCGCGGAGAGCCACACCCTCTGCCCAGGGCGGTAAGTCGGCGCGGGAACCCGGCGCCGGTCGGCACCACGACAGGCGCGCTCAGATGTTCGGAGCAGCACGGTCCTGGTGATCTCCCAAACTCGACGGCAGCGGTCGAGGTGGACCTGCACGGAGGGAACTGCCACTTCCGTCTCCTGTGCGGGAAAAAGAGGGGGCTGGTAGCCCAGGGAGGCCTCAAAAGGGGAGAGGCCGGTGGCGGAACTGACCATTGAGTTGATGGAGTACTCAACCCAGGGAAGGAAACGGCTCCAGGATGCCGGCCTCTCGGCTGCCACACACCGAAGAGCAGACTCCACGCTCTGGTTCATCCTCTCCGTCTGCCCGTTTGTCTGGGGATGATAGCCAGAGGAGAGACTGACCGTTGCCCCCAATCCTTTGCAGAAAGCCCGCCATACCTGGGAGGTGAACTGGGGCCCCCGGTCAGAGACGATGTCCTGGGGAAAGCCGTGAAGGCGGAACACGTGGTGCGTCAGGAGGTCCGCCGTCTCGGCTGCTGAGGGAAGCTTGGAGAGGGCCACGAGGTGGACCCCCTTGCTGAATCGATCCACCACGGTCAGAAAGCAGGTGTTCCCCTGGGAGGAGGGTAGACCAGTGACGAAGTCGAGCGCCACATGTGACCACGGACGGCTTGGAACGGGAAGGGGCTGCAAGAGCCCGGAGGGTGCCTGGTGAGAGGCCTTGCTGCGGGCACAGACCGCGCAGGCCAATACGAACTCCTTGACGTCGTTCCGCATGGTGGGCCACCAGAAACGACGAGCCAGGAAGGAGAACGTGCGATGGACGCCTGGGTGGCAGGCGAACCGGCTGGTATGGCCCCACAGCAGTACCTGGGACCGGACAGAGTCGGGGACGAAGAGACGGCTCCTAGGGACGTTGCTTGGAGCACGTTGGAAGCGAAGGGCACGCCTCACCACACCCTCGATGCCCAAGGTGATGGCTCCAACCACTCGGGCCTCCGGGATGATGGGAGATGGGACCTCAGAGGGTGGAGCCCCCTTGGAGTGCATCCGGGACAGAGAGTCGGCCTTCGTGTTGCGGGAACCGGGGCGGAAGGTCAGCGAGAAGTCGAACCGACTGAGGAAACTGGCCCACCTCGCCTGCCGACCGTTGAGGCGCCTGGAAGCGCGGATGAACGTTAGGTTCTTGTGGTCCGTCCAGATGGTAAAAGGCTCCTCGGCACCCTCTAGCCAATGACGCCACTCCTCCAGCGCAGCCACGACCGCCAGTAGCTCCCGATTGCCGGTGTCGTAGTTCCTCTCGGCGGGGAGGAAGCGACGCGAGTAGAAGGCGCAAGGATGTCTCGGCGGGGAGGAAGCGACGCGAGTAGAAGGCGCAAGGATGTACCTTCTGGTCGGAAGGAGAACGTTGGGATAGGACAGCGCCCAGACCAGAATCCGAGGCGTCCACCTCCACGATGAACTGTCTCTTGGGGTCAGGGTGGAGCAGGATAGGGGCGGAAGTGAACCTTCTCTTGAGGGAGCGGAACGCAGCGCATGCCGCTGGGGACCAGTCGAACGGCAGAGCGGGGGAGGTCAGCTTGGTAAGAGGCTCCGCCACTTGACTGTAGTTCCGGATGAACCTTCGGTAGAAGTTGGCGAACCCGAGGAAACTCTGTAACTCCTTCCGAGTGGTGGGTTCCGGCCAATCCTCCACAGCCTGGATCTTGCGAGGATCCGCTCGGGTCAAGCCCTTCTCAACGATGAAGCCCAGGTACTCGACGGAGTTGGAGTGGAAACGGCACTTCTCCGCCTTGACGAAGAGCCGATTGTGGAGGAGGCGCTCCAGCACCCGACGGACATGCAGGATGTGTTCCTCGAGGGTCCTGGAAAAGATAAGAATGTCGTCCAGGTACACCACCACGAACACCTCCAGCATGTCACGGAGGACATCGTTCATGAGTGCCTGGAATACCGCCGGGGCATTGGTGAGGCCGAACGGCATCACAAGGTACTCATAGTGGCCCCTGGGGGTCTTGAAGGCGGTCTTCCATTCATCGCCCTCACGAATACGGACAAGATGGTAGGCACTTCGGAGATCCAGCTTGGTGAAGAACGAGGCCTGGGTCAGTGGCTCGAAGGTGGAGCTCATGAGAGGTAGGGGGTATTTGTTCTTGATAGTGATCTCGTTGAGCTGACGATAGTCGATGCAGGGTCGCAGGTCCCCATCCTTCTTACCAACAAAGAAGAACCCGGCTGCCACCGGGGAGGAGGAAGGCCGAATGAGTCCTGCTTCCAATGACTCAGAGATGTAGAGATCCATCGCCTTCTTCTCCGGGACAGTCAGACTGTAGAGGCGGCTGCCGGGAAGGGGAGCCCCTTGGCGGAGGTCGATGGCGCAGTCATAGGGGCGGTGAGGTGGAAGGGCCTGAGCCCTGGTCTTACTGAATACCGCCATGAGGTCGTGGTACTCGGGAGGAATGGACGAGGGGTCCGGGGGCAACTCACCAGCCGGTCTCCGGGGCGGGGGACAGGACGCCGCCTGCAGACAGCGGGCATGACAGGAGGAGCTCCAGCCCCTGATGGTACCGGAGGACCAGGCGATGTGGGGCTCGTGCAGCGCGAGCCAGGGCCTACCCAGGACCACCGGGACAAGGGGGGATTGGGTAATGAGGAACTGGATTCTCTCGACGTGGTTCCCAGCGATGGTCAGCACGACTGGGCCGGTGCGTTGAGAGATGTCGGCCAGGCGGTGTTGGTCCAACGAAAAGATCTCCAAGGGCCTCATAAGGGCCTCAAGAGGTATGTTGGCTTGGGTGGCAAACTCGAAGTCGAGGAAGTTCTCGTCTGCCCCAGAGTCGATGAGGGCCTCCACCGTGGCACGTTGGTCCCCCCAGGCCAGGGTGACGCTCATCAGATGGTCAGGTGGTGCGCGGCGCTGGGACTGGGAAAAACGGCTCACCAGGATCTCCCGGGGTCTTGGTGAGCCCGATCTTTTGGCCGGGTAGGGCAGTCGGCGATACGGTGTCCCGCACCTCCGCAGTAGAGGCAGAGACCGGACCTGAGCCTTGCCTGACGCTCCGCCTGGCTCAGATGAGAGCGTCCCAGCTGCATGGGTTCCTCTTCGCGCACCGGACGGGGAAGCCTGTTACCATCAGTAGTGTTGGGGACGGGGCGTCCAGGAGTCCGGGGTGCTTCAGGAGGTGACAGTCGGGTCCTCTCGCGCCTTCTCTCCAGGAGGCGTCCGTCAATACGGATGACAAGGCTAAACAGCTCCTCGAGGGAGTCGGGCACCTCCCTGGTAGCGAGCTGGTCCCGGACTGCGTCACTGAGCCCCCTTATGAAGGTTAGGCGAAGAGCAGGTTCGTTCCATCCACTCTCCACCGCCGCCAGTCGAAACTCTATGACATAGTCCGTCACCCTGCCGCTCCCTTGTCGGAAGGTCCCCAACCGGGCTCCAGGGTCCAGACCTCGGGCTGGATGGTGGAACACTCTGCGGAGCTCCGCCACGAAGTCTGGGTAGGAGAACAAAAAATCTGCTTCCATTGCCCAGGAGGAAGTGACCCACTGGGCAGCATGGCCTGAAAGTAGGTTGGTTATAAAAGCCACTCGGGACCCATGAGCAGAAAAACGGCTTGGTTGATGACGGAAAACCAACTCACATTGCATGATGAATGTGGCACACTCCTCGGGATTACCGTCGAACAGCCGTGGGACGGAGAGATGGGGTTCCCGAGGTGCGAGATCTGCTGGGGCTGCGGGGAATGTTCCTGATGGGTATGAGAGATGAAAAGTGTTAACGGCGTCGCCCAGCGAGTTAAGCTGAGCAAGAATCTCGGACTGTTGTCCCGCCATAGCGGCCATAGAACCCTGCATAGGCAAGACCTGGTCCCTGAGGTCTTGCACCGCACGACTTGAATAGCAAGTGCGGTTTTGACCCTCTCTGTGTCGGCTGGGGTCGTCATATTGTTGGTTGGATCGTAATGTTATGGTTTGACACCGACCCCAAACGCAATGACACAAGAGAGTAGGATTCAGAGTTGCCAAATACGAGGGCTTGTTTATTTGGTACTAGGAATAAGAGAAACAGGGAAAGCAAGTCAAACAAGACAGGTACAATGATCAAGGGGCAAAGTTCTGCTGCTCTGCAGCTTCTCCCGTGAGGGTTGTCTTGGGAAGCAGGTGTTGACTTCTGAACCGCTCTGCAGAATCCTCTCGGTGGGTTCTCAGATGTTGTTGCGAGACCGAGAGAGGGAGAGAGGGAACGAGTCAGTGACAGAGCAGTCTTAAACGAGCAGGAGAACAGGGAGTACAATTCTTCGTGTTAACAACACAGTGAGCACCGTTCCAAACACAGCCCAAGTGAATCTCTTCGTGTTAACAACACAGAGAGCACAATTCCAAAAACAGCCCAAGTGAAACTCTTCGTGTTAACAACACAGTGAGCTAACTCCAAACACAGTCCCAGTGAATATCTTCATGTAAACACACAGTGAATATCTTCATGTAAACACACAGTGAATATCTTCATGTAAACACACAGTCCAATTGTGAAATAATATCTTCGGTGTGAGCAAACACACAGTGGATATCTTCATGTAAACACACAGTCCAATTGTGGTATAATATCTTCGGTGTGAGCTAGCACACAGAGGGAGATGGTAGATCCCAAAATATCAGTCCATAAAGGAACAAGCAAAAATAGTTAAATGGCTGGGTGAGTGACTGTCTGACAAAAAGGTGGTAGTCTTCAGTGTAAGTTTACACACGAAAAACGGAATAGGTCAAGAACAGTCAAATAGATAACTCACCCAGACGAGATGCGTAATTGGAACTGGAACAACAGTGGAGGCGAGCGCGCGCCACGGGAGCAGGTATCCAAGCGAAGGCTTCCAGGAATTCCTGGAGAACAGCACAGAGAAAAAGGCAGCAGCAACAGCAACGGGGAAAAATATCCAGAGACAAATCAAGGCGACAAAACAAGACGATCCAACAACTTAGGGTGGGGAAAAACGGGGTATAAATAATGAGGGATCGATTGATTGAAAAGCGTGGGGAAGTGAGAGAACCAATCAGCGACGTCTCTGATGACGTCAACGGGGAGAAAGCAGTGACAGCTGGGGAATGTGATTGAAAAGCGTGGGGAAGTGAGAGAACCAATCAGCGACGTCTCTGATGACGTCAACGGGGAGAAACGTGTGAACGAGGGGATAGAACCAATTGACAGAAAAATGAATGAAAACAAAGCGAGGGGTGGTTAAAGGAACAGAACGGGTGAGAGAGCAAGGACAGAAACCTCACAGAAAGTAAGTAAAAAGTAAGTAAAAAAATAAGTAAGTAAGGAGGAATATACAATATACATATATACAATATACAGTAAATATACAATCTAAAGTAATAATAATAATAACTTTATTTGTATAGCACTTTTCATACAGAGGTTGCAGTTCAAAGTGCTTCACAACAGTAAAAGATACAGGCATAAGCGAGCATAAAAAGATAGACAGGTAGAATCACAGTGTTTCACATTAGGATCTAGCATCCCAATAGGCTCTCCGCTTACAGTTTTCAGTAACACAAATAGTAAAAATAGTTTAAAATTATTCAGTTTAAAAATAGTAAAAAAATTATAAAATAGAACGGACATAAAAAATACAGGCATGAGCGAGCATAGCAAGATATGGCAAATCACAGTGTTTCACATTAGGATCTAGCATCCTAATAGGCTCTCTATTCAGTAATACTCCTGTAATTCCCAACATACTTCCCAGTACATATTGCTGTAACTTTAGTGATATTAGATCACAGGGACACGAACCCACACTGTAACTTTAGTGATACTAGATCACAGGGACTCGAACCCACACTGTAACTTTAGTGATATTACTGTAGATCACAGGGACTCGAACCCACACTGTAACTTTAGTGATACTAGATCACAGGGACTCGAACCCACACTGTAACTTTAGTGATACTAGATCACAGGGACACGAACCCACACTGTAACTTTAGTGATACTAGATCACAGGGACTCGAACCCACACTGTAACTTTAGTGATACTAGATCACAGGGACTCGAACCCACACTGTAACTTTAGTGATATTAGATCACAGGGACTCGAACCCATACTAAATAGTGGGACCTATTGCATGAACAAATAATCACAGTGTTTCACATTTGGATCTAGCAAATAATAAAAATAGTTTAAAATGATTCAGTTTAAAAATAGTCATCAGTAAGAAGTAAAAAGTGCAATAACCAACACATGAATTTGATAGGCAGTGTATAAGAGTAGGCAGGGTAAGAATAGTGCAGGTAAATACAAGTTGTGTCAGGATATCCCTGATGTTTCCTCTTGCCACTAGGTGGTAGCAGATATCTATCAGTGAAATGCCTGAGCAAAGAGATAGGTTTTAAGCTGTCTTTTAAAGATGTCTAGCGAGTAGTAAACATTTGTAAAAAAAAAAGTGAGATACAATGCAGAAAATGAGGTACAAAACTTTGAGGTTAGTATTATGTAGGTAGTTATTCATTAGGTTAGTATTATGGAACAAACTACCCCAAAACATCAGGGAAGCCAACTCGCTAGACATCTTTAAAAGACAGCTTAAAACCTATCTCTTTGCTCAGGCATTTCACTGATAGATATCTGCTACCACCTAGTGGCAAGAGGAAACATCAGGGATATCCTGACACAACTTGTTAGGGTTTGAACCGACCTCAAACGCACGGCACAGACAGGAAGTTCAGAGTTAGCCAAATACTAGGGCGTATTTATTTACAGAGTCACAAAGGGGTAAAGTAACAATTATGAAACAACAAGGGAGACTGCCATCGGCAGAGTTCTCTGCGGCTCTGCAGATCCTCCTGGTGATAGCGGTGGGGAATCGGTATTTGACGTTGTAGCGGCTCTGCAGATACTCCCAGCTTTAACTCGAGGTGGAAAACGGAGAGAGAGAGAGATCTCAATAACAGTCCAACGAAACACAGAGGCAGTGTGGTTCCCTCCTCCCTTAGCTGTGTCCAGAACCAATGAACAGTGACAATCTTCAGTGTTCTCCACAACACACAAGTTAGTTGAGTTTAGTGCAAACAGAAATGATATCTTCAGTGTCTCTTCTAAACACACACTTCAACTGAGTCCAGTGCAAGCAAAAATGATAATCTTCGGTGTTCGTCACACACACAGACAGAATAATCCAGAGGGGTTTGGTTCCAACTCACCCAAGCGCAAACGCGTAAAGCGGGTAAACGAGGCGCAGCTCCAAACGGGGAACAAGGTTCTCATCAGCGGATCTCCACAGAAAGTCCTGGAGGGAAAGTAGACAAGGCACAGCAACGGGGAAAAAGCAGGCAAAAGCAGTTGTATTCCAAAACGACTCGACATCGATTGAAGGGAAGTCCCAGTATAAAAAGCCTCTGGGGCGCTAATCAAAAACTATGACAGGTGCACGCTGGAATTGATACTTGCTCCAAAAGCGTGTGGTGGGGAATGCACCAATCAACACAGCACCTTAAAGGAGCGGAGCGTGTGGCGGGGAATGCATCAATCAACACAGTACCTTAAAGGAGCGGAGCGTGTGGCGGGGAATGAACCAATCCTCACACAACTTGTATTTACCTGCACTATTCTTACCCTGCCTACTCTTGTACACTGCCTATCAAATTCATGTGTCGGTTATTGCACTTTTTACTTCTTACTGATGACTATTTTTAAACTGAATCATTTTAAACTATTTTTATTATTTGCTAGATCCAAATGTGAAACACTGTGATTATTTGTATTACTGAATAGAGAACCTATTAGGATGCTAGATCCTAATGTGAAACACTGTGATTTGCCATACCTTGCTATGCTCGCTCATGCCTGTATTTTTTATGTCCGTTCTATTTTATAATTTTTTGACTATTTTTAAACTGAATCATTTTAAACTATTTTTACTATTTGTGTTACTGAAAACTGTAAGCGGAGAGCCTATTGGGATGCTAGATCCTAATGTGAAACACTGTGATTTGCCATACCTTGCTACCTGTCTATCTTTTTATGCTCGCTTATGCCTGTATTTTTTACTGTTGTGAAGCACTTTGAACTGCAACCTCTGTATGAAAAGTGCTATACAAATAAAGTTATTATTATTATTATGTACCTACTTATTTATTAGATTAGTATTATGTAGCTATTATTCATTATAGGTTGGTATTATATAGCTATTATTCATTATAGGTTGGTATTATGTAACTATTATTCATTATAGGTTAGTATTATGTAGCTATTATTCATTATAGGTTAGTATTATGCAATTATTATTCATTATAGGTTAGTATTATGTAACAAGATTCATTATAGGTTAGTATTATGTAGCTATTATTAGTTATAGGTTAGTATTATGTAGCTATTATTCATTATAGGTTAGTATTATGTAACTATTATTCATTATAGGTTAATATTATGTAGCTATTATTCATTATAGGTTAGTATTATGTACTTACTAATTCTTAGGCTACCACTGATCTGCCTCATTTTGACTACTTGCTACAGCCTATAATTACAGTATATATAATTATAATAATATATTATATAATATATTATATATAAATGCTGGTGATTAACTTGAGCTCATTCTATTGTTGGCAGTGGACTATACAGAGAGATGTTGGTCGTCAACGGTCGGGAGGTCATATTTAATCTTCTATTTTACTAAGAGAACTGTTAGCTATATGGTTGGATGAGGCTAGCTTGGCTGGTTCTTGGTGAACTGTTACAACATGTATGGACTATAGTCTCATCCAGACACTTTGAGTCTGACACAGTAACACAGGAAACTACAGCATTCAATAAAACCATATACATTATGACTGTCTGGACTCAATTACTTTATGTGTGTGTGTGTGTGTGTGTGTGTGTGTGTGTGTGTGTGTGTGTGTGTGTGTGTGTGTGTGTGTGTGTGTGTGTGTGTGTGTGTGTGTGTGTGTGTGCGTGCGTGCGTGCGTGCGTGCGTGCGTGCGAGAGAGAGAGAGAGAGAGAGAGAGAGAGAGAGAGAGAGAGAGAGAGAGAGAGAGAGAGAGAGAGAGAGAGAGAGAGAGAGAGAGAGAGAGAGAGAGAGAGAGAGAGAGAGAGAGAGAGAGACAGAGAGAGAGACAGAGAGAGACAGAGAAAGAGAGATATCCCTTTCAGGTGGCCATAATGTAACCATAATGACATTTGGACATGTACTACATAAGACTTCAGGCTATGGACCGAGGGTGTCTTTTCAGCTATACCAATTTTGGGGGAAATACTACTTCTGGACTACTAACTACTACAGAAAAACGTGAGTAACAAGTTTTTCTACAACTCAAGTTCAGACCTATGTTACTCTATTTCATTAGCACTAAAAGTGAATTTTCTTTATTATATCAGAAACTTCAGAATGTCATCTTTCAAAAGGCACGGGCTCATGCATGTGCTATAAGTATAAAGTAAAGTATTTTGGTTTGCAAAAAAAGTAGGCAGTCCGCAAAAACAAAAACATAAATGACCACTTTTGGGGGCGATTGTTAAGAGGTGGAGATTAGATGGATATGTACTTACCCAAACAATGTTGCAGTGAATGAGTGCAAACCTTCACCTAAAATCATTCAAACCTAACGTTAGAAACCTTGTATGTATTTTCTGTTAGGATCTCTGTAAATGTTTGAACTCCCTCCCACCCACCCACCCACCCCCTCCTAATTTACATTTCCCTCCCCGCTCCCCCTCGTATGTATATATTTACTGTTAGGATCTGTTTAACAATACTGTATGTCATGTATGTCTTAAATGTCATGATTAGATTAGATTAGATGATTATATTAGATTCTTATATCTGTATATCTGTATGTTGTGTATGTCATAAATGTCATTATGAATTGAAAATGGGGGACCGTGATGTAAACAAGACGAAAGTCTTTCTCTGGTCTGCATCCCCTTAACAATTGTGTGTATTGAGCTGTACTGTACTGTACCCATTCTGCAATCTGTTAATTTACATTTTCAATCAATCAATCAATAGATGTTCATGTAAACATGCTAAACGTACCACTGTGTAAACGATGCCATTTGTGGTTAGTGACGAGTAACAACAGGCTTATATTTCCCCCCAAACTATTTTGGTGTCTGAAGCACTGCAGTGCTGAAGACAGCAGACTAGTAGCCACTGAAGCACTGCAGTGCTGAAGACAGCAGAGTAGTAGCCACTGAAGCACTGCAGTGCTGAAGACACCAGACTAGTAGCCACTGAAGCACTGCAGTGCTGAAGACAGCAGACTAGTAGCCACTGAAGCACTGCAGTGCTGAAGACACCAGACTAGTAGCCACTGAAGCACTGCATTGCTGAAGACAGCAGACTAGTAGCCACTGAAGCACTGCAGTGCTGAAGACACCAGACTAGTAGCCACTGAAGCACTGCAGTGCTGAAGACAGCAGACTAGTAGCCACTGAAGCACTGCAGTGCTGAAGACAGCAGACTAGTAGCCACTGAAGCACTGCAGTGCTGAAGACAGCAGACTAGTAGCCAGTGAAGCACTGCAGTTTTATAATTTGTGATGTTCATAACCCAGAAATGAGTGCAGATCGGCATGTGGTCTCTCTCTCTCCCCCCTCCTCTCTCTCTCTCTCTTTCTCTCTCTCCTCAGCACAGGAAAACTAACTCCGTCCCCCAGACCAGATAATCGAGCTCAGCACAAGAAATGGGGCCAGGGCCATCATCACATCTGTTTATGATAGCTACCAATATTGTGTTCTATGTTGATGTGACACACTGGTTAACAAAAAAAAAAAAAAAAAAAAACTGGCACTTCATGTCAAAAAGGTTGTTGACCGGTTTGATGGGAACGGGAGACTGAAGCGTCCCCACCTACTAGCTTCCTGTGCACCATGACCACGCCCACACCCCAGAGGTCAGGCTGACCACGCCCACTCCCCAGAGGTCAGGCATTGAAGCCGGATGGAGCTTGCTCCCGATTTCGCTAGAAAGGTCATGAATGTGCACATGCTAATTTCATGGCAATTACTTGTCAAAACAGATACAACTAGACAGGGATGAACCATAGACCACCGCAACACTTCCGGGATTCTGAAATCAGGGAGGAGATAGCGGGGGGAGCAAATGAATGAATGTGGATGAGAGCCTTGATGTAAGTGGTTGCAGCTACGGCTGTGGGGGTGCTGGAGACATGATCGAATAGACTTTTATGCGCCTGAGTCTCCTGAACACGGCGCGACCAATTCCAAATCGATCAGAACTTAATCAGCCGAGCTAAAGTCCCCTTTTCAGCACCTACTCCCCGTACGCATGCGCAGATTGCCAACGGAGTCTGAACGGCGTGCGACGATGCGCAAATTAATGTTGAATGTTCCATCAGAGGGGGGAGCTTGTGGTGGTAGTGTGAGCGGCTATAGACCACTGCACTTAAATATAAACATTAGTCTACCTGGAGACTCAATGAGGTAATTGTAGATGTCGCCATAAGACGCGTCTGGCCATTGAGTGGGATCATTTTTCCATTATCCTGTTCTTCTGAAAGGACACTGGCCCACTGGCCACCGAAGCAGGCACAAGCTCCCCCCCTCTGATGGAACATTCAACATTCATTCGCGCTTCGTCGCGCCGTTCAGACTCCGTTGGCAATCTGCGCATGCGTATGGGGAGTAGGTGCTGAAAAAGGGACTTTAGCTCGGCCGATTTAGTTCTGATCGATTTGGAATTGGTTGCGCCGTGTTCAGGGGACTCAGGCGCATAAAAGTCTATTCGAGAAATGTCTCTAGCACCCCCACAGCCGTAGCTGCAACCACTTACATCAAGGCTCTCATCCACATTCATTAATTTGCTCCCCCCGCTATCTCCTCCCTGATTTCAATGTAACGCGGAAGTTCAGTGGTCTATAACATAATCCTGTTTTCCAAAAAAGTATCATGGTATACCATAATATGACCACCTGTATCATGGCTCAACTTTGATTGTACATGTTATTATTTAAGGGCAAACATGGTACCATGGGTTTTACCGGGCAGTACCAGGAGCATGGTACCATGGGTTTTACCATGGAAGTACCAGTAACATGGTACCATGGGTTTTACCGGGCAGTACCAGGAACATGGTACAATGGGTTTTACCGGGCAGTACCAGGAACATGGTACCATGGGTTTTACAAGGCAGTACCAGGGTAAATTATTTATACATTGGCTGGTACCATAGTAAGACTAGAAATACCATCAACCTACCATAATACATGTATGTAAGGGTAAGGACATTGATATATCAACAATGATTTACATTTTAAGATTTATTTTTATAAAAGTAGCAAGTTGGGCTGTCTGCAACTACAGTATAGGCCTCATTAATAGGCCTCATTAATACAATACACAATACATAATTTAGTTCCTTCAAAGAGAATACATTGTTTCTGCGTCCATCTTATCCTGAGTCCCAGTGTCTGAAGTTCATCCTGTCCACCTACATATATACATATATGTATTCATATGTATTTTCAGAAGGCTATAACTTCCAACATCAGAGAAATTATAGAATACATGTATGTTTTTATTGAATAGACATAATCTCGTCAATAGACCCACATGGACAACAACAACAACAACATAGCAGTTATAACAATTACAACAATAACAAATAGGAACGTGCAAAAATGTTTTACTTGTAGCTTATACATCTTTTAAGGGAGGTATACAGTTGAATAGGAGTCCTTTCATCCTTTCTGAATGAAACTTTACACGTTGATTTTGGATACAAAATAAACAACATTTTGTATTTTGACTTTTTGTTATCAACATACTCAAATGAGCTCATATTTAATAAGAAATGCACACAATTTCATGAACACTTTGTTTTTCTGTTTTAATGTGATGAATAAGTAAATAGTTGGTCATTTACAATTATTTAGAAAAAATATTTTTTTACGGAAGTCTTTCCCGTAAAATATCCCATCAAATGAAAATGACTAAATGTATCAGAAAAGGTTTATGTATATTACCAGATATGTTTGTTAAGAAGTACAATGTACAATGTAAAATTTGGCATAATTTTCAAGGTGGAAAAAAGCGTATAAAAGGAATATGTCATTTTGAGAAAATTGCCTCTAAGGTTTTTCGAGTAGCTTGGTGTGTACATGATGCATCTTGTACAAAAATGCATAACAAGTCATATTTATAATTGCTTTTTATGGTTGCTGTATATGTTTTATTAAACTATAGTAACTGAGGCAAAATATGATAATATCTCAAAATCCCTATCACTAAATCAATATCTCAAATGATATCCGCCCAAATCCCCATTTTCAACAGGAGTGCCTCTCTGAAGGTCTGTTGAGATGACATCACTATGACATCATATGACATCTTTGCCTAACCCTATTTTTTTTTTTTTTTTTTTTAACTTCATTTTTTAGCGTTTATCGCTTTTCTGGTCAAGCATGACCGACAGATACAGGGTGAAACGGGATATAGAGCAGGGGAAGACATTCGGCAAATGACGGCGGGTCCGGGAATCGAACTCGGAGTCAACCAGATCCGTGACGCAGCACGGTATTCCCCGACGCAGAAATAGCGTCGAGATATGCGGTGAGCTACTGGAGCCCCCCGCCTAAACCTATTTTTTTATGTATTTAAAAAAAAAATTATAACACTTTTATACCACCGTGCAGCCAAACAGTCGCAAATAGACAGAGTTTGGTGTCAGTAGCAGCCATGTTGGTTCCATAATGTTGTTGTTGACCTACATGCCTACACTGGTGATTCTATACCAGCTGGTTTTACTGTTAGCCATCTCACCAGGCTGTTGTTATGGAGATTGTTTCATGTTTCATGTTTACAGCCATCACTTCTCAGTTCAAGAGGCAGTAACATAAGATAAGATAAGATATTCCTTTATTGATCCCCTTGGAGAAATTCAGGGTGTTGTCCATGTTAGTCGAACCTGGACAAACTTAGTCTATCTATGGCTCTGATCAACACTTTAGTTCTTGAGAAGAGACAACATGGTGTCCATACTGTAATCCAACTGACCAGCACCATAGCTGGACCGTTAGAAGATGCTCATGGATGTGAGGAGGTCAGAGGTCAAAGCCTCCTGTCTCTGGTGATGAGTTTCTTCATCTTCATGCGTCGGTTCTGGAACCAGATCTTCACCTGGCGCTCTGTGAGGTCCAGCTCCCCTGCCACCTCCCCGCGCCGCTCCCTGGTCAGGTACATGTTGAAGAGGAACTCCTTCTCCAGCTCCAGGGTCTGCTGCTTGCTGTACGGACAACGTTTCTTCCGGGTCGACTTGGCGTAGATCCAGTTGGCCGCTGGGTTAGCTGGGACCAAGCAGAGGAGATTTCTTAACCTTAACACCATGCATGCTAACATTGGGTCTCATTCTCCAACATTCCCCAAAGACTTCTCTTAGGGCAACCATCTTGGGGCCGACTAAGATAGAACCGACGACAAGATCACAACGCGTGGGGAAGCTGTCTTAAGTGGCTCAAACGATCACAGCTGGGATGCCGGCGATGAGGAATGTCACTATGAACGCGCGTTCCCGTCTAGGTCATTTGCATACAAGACACGCCTCCGAGAGCTCCTTATAAGCCAGGCTCTGTGCCGTGTGCAAATGAATCGCAAAAAGTTGAGAGTTTAGACACACCTGTCCAGCTCATTAAATGCAACTGATGCGATGCAGCCGTGTAAAAATGGTGGCGGAAGCGCTTTGCGACCGATCAAAATGAGATTAGATTAATGTATTGTCATCATATACAGGCTACTACAGCTCGTGGCCACCTGCCACAATGCGCACGGGCACACACACACACACACACCACACACACACACACACACACACACACACACACACACACACACACACACACACACACACACACACACACGCTCGCAGTACTGTATATTCTACGTGCGTAATGAATGAATGCAGTAGGCTTATATTATTCTAATGACTTGTTTTATTAGGAAATCACAGATACTGCGCTGCCTATAGTAGTACAGTCCACCAGTCCGCTGCCCGACTCTGGCAGCCTTAATATGTGTACTGTACTTACTGTACGTATAGGGCAGAGCATATATATATACTAAATCCTAATTAAACAAATAATTATAATAATATAAGCCTACTGTTCATTCATTAGACAGGTAGGCTACATAGTGTATTCCAATATCTGTTTTATTGATTAATGATATATCTGAAAGAAATCAATGGGATATATTGCATGTTGGCTACCTGCATTCTTTCAAATGTATAATTAATCAATAAAACAGATATCTAACAAATAAGAAATACAAATGCCACAGAAGGTATTAAATAATTATTATTTTCAATCATTTCACAATAATTACTATCTGAGTAATTAAGTAATTATACATTTGTCCAAACTAGCTGGTTCAGATAAGGTTAATCCAGCTGCCCTGTGATCAGATGAATCCATATTATTTATTTTTCCGACATCAAATGCCTAATCTTTTATCGTACAAATATTGTCATATTTATTTTAATTATGATTCATTCATTAATTCCAAGGAGGCCTGTAGGGTTGAAGGAATCACTATGATTCCTCCCAAATAAAGCCCTTAACTCTTTCTCTGCCACGCTGGGAACTGGATCTGATATGTGCTGCCACGCATTAAACCAATGGAGTCGCTCACCTTGTTTGCAGGGCTATAACTATTTAAATATTATAGCTATATATGCAATACTATGGCCCATTTGACATCGAGTATCTATCGTTCAAGATGTGAAAAAGGAATATTTATTCCATCCATACATTATCGTTTTATACCGTGGTGAATATAAGTATGTTTTTAGAGTGGTCTGAGGTAATTCCTGGAAGCCTATAACGGCCCGCAACGCATATTATACTTAATCCATTGGCATTTTGTCCCTATACACTCTACAATAAAAAATTCAAATGCATATGATCGGTATATTATGTCCATCATGCATGCATGAAAGGGGGAGGGGGGGTCGTCTATGATTAATTGATTGTCAATAACGGCATTTGTTAGTACAACAGCATACATTGATCAGGGCTAAGGCTATACGACAACAATGGACAACCAAGCTGAAATTGACATTAAATTGCTCTTACCTGTGGCCAATGATAATCCAAAAAGAATATTCCAATTATTTGATTGCCATCTGCTATCCATTTGGCTCACGCCATAACCCCCCACAGTATAATGAATCCGGCGTCAGATTGACGATTCAATGCGATCGAGTGAAGATCTTGATCCACGTTACAAGAAAACTCCGCCCGGATGACTTTCAGTGAAGGACAGCCCCATGCACAGAGATACAAAGGGAGTGCAACATCGGCCGCATACCACCAGGCGGCGGTATCAGACCGTTGCAATCTCAGACACATTGCCACACAGTCCTACAGCAGGAGGAATTATGAATGGAAATAGCGAATAAAAGGAATAACGATCCAATAACGAGTGTACTCGTTGTTGGCGTTATTAGATTGGCGGGCTATAAGGAGTTAACTAGTTTTTGGCGGGGAATGAGTTAAGAACACGGAGCACACCAGTCTGTCAAGTTAAGTGTGCTCCTCAGCACTCCTAAATCCTGCTCTCAGCCACGGCCGAATCCAAGCTTATAGGGACGGTTGGGGAATCCCACAACCGGCCCTAAGATGTCTCAAATGGCCCTGAGAGCAAATGTCGTGTCGTAAGTCCGTTAGAGAATGAGACCCATTGACCACGAAAGAAACGTGTTCACTGAGCTCATCCAGCACCTTCTTGAGATCAAGTGTACAAATAATCTATAGCAAATGAATAAAGGGGAGATGATTTACAGTTTTTTTTTGTAGAAACTATGAATTTTGCCATCCATGCAATTTAAAATATAATGCAATTTGAATATAGAATATCAGGCCTTTAAATGTCATACATCTATGGATCGGGCCAAATCTCCTCTTTTCTGGCATGCAGAGTTCAATCTGGATTTAGTAATTTCCTGCACAGAGAATTCACAGAATTCAGAGAAACTCATATTTTGCTAATAACACTTAAAATCATTGGTAAGCAAACGTAGTGCTGAAAATATACACTTTGACTGCTGTTTTGATAGGGTTAGGGTCTTTACTCTTGGCTACATTTTAAAAAGAAACACAACATGAATTAATACGGTCTGTATTGATCGATTTATGACAAGCGACAGCAGGGTCCCCCAATTAACAGGGCATGTTATTATGTTGTACTAATATACATATTATTTTATTTATTTATTATTATTATTATTATTATTATTATTATTATTATTATTATTATTATTATTATTATTATTATTATTATTATTATTATTATTATTATTATACATTTGGCCTTTTCTGTATTATGATTAGGACTACAATTTAACACTACCACCACCACAAACAACAACAACAACAACAACAACAACAACAACAACAACAACAACAACAACAACAACAACAACAACAACAACAACAACAACAACAACAATACATGAATATACTATGTTATGGTAAATGCAAAAAAACTATTATTTTTCATACTGTATATTTCATATGTATATTTTATCTGTATTTAATCAGACCAAGTTATTATTTTCTCTTTTGAGTTTATTGGAACTTTTTGAAATAATTATTAGTGTTGGTGTTGTTGTTGTTGTTATGATTATGATGATGATAACAAACATTCTTCTTTGGCATCTGGCTTTAGACATTTCACCTTGCATAAAAAATAGGCTAGTATCTGTCTTCCCATATATATTTCCTATTATTGTATATGAATGCAAATTTTTTTTCATATTATTTTCTTTGTCAGTGCCAAGCGTGTTTGATCAATTGAAAATGGGGGACCCTGATGTAAACAAGACGAAAGTCTTTCTCTGGTCTGCACCCCCTTAACAATTGTGTGTATTGAGCTGTACTGTATTGTACCCATTCTGCAATCTGTTAATAAAATGTTCAATCAATCAATTCAGTCCTCTGTAAACTCGCTGGTTATGACACGTTCACCAGGTATTTAATAGACCCCTGTCCAGACATTATTTTAAACATTTAGGAATATTAATTCAAATGTATCATTGTTTCTATTTTAATTGCAAACAGGCTCAACTAAATAGTCTAAATGATCAGCTATAATTGGATTTAATTTAATAATATAATAATTTAATAAAAGAGAATGGGACATTTAATTCGGAATGCAACTTATTCAGTTAGGCCTATATGACCATTCATTTGGGCCATTTAAACCATAAACTCATGTTGTCATATTAGTTTAATTGTTTAAAAAATATTAAACAAGTTATTTAGATTGTGTATATTGTGTAGATTTATCCATATGAAAAGAAAACAGACAAATAGCTGTTTTTTTTCCACACCCAAACAGCTTCCCATCCTGAGCGGGGCTTCGCTAATATATATGCCCATATTTTATCAATGATTCTAATAGACTGTTAAGATTTACATTTTAGTTTTTACAAGACGTTTATAGGACAGTAAAAGTCTCTCTCTCTCTCTCTCTCTCTCTCTCTCTCTCTCTCTCTCTCTCTCTCTCTCTCTCTCTCTCTCTCTCTCTCTCTCTCTCTCTCTCTCTCTCTCTCTCTCTCTCTCTCTCTCTCACACACACACACACACACACACGACTCCATTATCAACCGCTAATAAAAATCATTGCTGCTTCTTACTCGGGTCCAGGTGTCTCCGTCTCTCCATCTCCCCTCCCTCTTCCTCCGGCCTCCTCCTCCCCGACTCCTCCTCGCTTCCCCGCCGCTCAGGCACCACCTCCGCGGGGGTCACGGAGCTAGATTGTCCGGGGCTGGACGACGACGAACTCTCTGCTGGTTTTACAGCTTCATAGCACGCGGGGGCCGCGGGGCTGCCGGGGGAGAGGTCACTCTGAGCGAGCGGTCGTCCAGGCAAGCCCGCGGAGACGGAGGCCTCCTCCAAACAGCGGAGCGGCCTGCTTTCCGAAGCCGCCGAGGGTGCGGGTTGTTGCGTGTAAAGCTGGGTGTGAGAGCCGTAGAAGGGGTGGTGCAGGTGGTGGTGGTGATGGTTTGGATGGAACAGTCCGGGGAGGGCGGAGGAGGATGCCGCTGATGGAGGAGGAGAAGAGGAGGAGGTCCAGGGAGAAAACCCGTTTAAAACAGTTTGCTTGTTGGAAAAATTAGAAAAATGTGAAAAAGGTGTAAAGTTATTAAAATGTGAAGTGTCGGTGTCGTCTGCCCCGCCAGCTGCTGCTGCCACTGTCCCACCGCCGGTCAAGTACAGCTCTTCACTCTCATGTCCCGCTATAGAATAATAATTGGTTAGAGACATGTTTATATTATAATTTGATTAATTCAATAGAAAAAACGATTTAAAGCCGACTATAAACGGACTATAGGCGGGGCAAGAGTGCTTCATCCTCCCGCTAAAAGTCGTAGTAATTGTTTTGTGTGCTCTTGGCTTCTTCTTGGCGGGTATTGGTCAGGTTCTGAGTCACGTGTTCAGCCAATAGACTATTTACACGAGTTAAAAACAATAATGTTTTCTTTGTGCTCGTTGCTCTAATGGAGGGTCTATTCTGCGATGTCATGTCTTGTAGGCCAACGTTTTTTTTTTAAGTTGAATTTCCTCCACTGTTTTACGAGGCGAGCTGAATGAAAGCAAACTAGTGATCCATTTTACAAGCGTGTTGGGTTTTATGTATGTATATGAGAGAGCGAGAGAGAGAGAGAGAGAGAGAGAGAGAGAGAGAGAGAGAGAGAGAGAGAGAGAGAGAGAGAGAGAGAGTATTCCGGCTGGGAATACTGCCTTTATTGGGGCAATGCACACGGACGTGTGCGTGTGTGTGTGTGTGCGTGTGTGTGTGTGTGTGTGTTGTGTGTGTGTGTGTGTGTGTGTGTGTGTGTGTGTGTGTGTGTGTGTGTGTGTGTGTGTGTGTGTGTGTGTTAATACTTGCCAACATTTCGGGGACGGTTGTGAAATTCGGAGGAAACCAGTATCTCTAGGCCGTACGCGGGGCAAACGGATTCAGGTCGAGTGTGTCTCTGCGGGGACATATCCTGCATCATGCATGCAGGTCTCGGTCAGTATAGAGACAGTCAGGGTCGTGTCGCTATTATGTCGCCGTCGGTCTTCCTTGACTGTGACCGTGTTACCATCACAACCAGCCGTAACATCGCCCTGAAATAGCTGCGCCCATGTAGGAAAAGTGAAAACGGAGAAGATGCAACCTCACTGTACAGGCCATGTTTCTTTCCGGTAGACCTCAATTGTAGCCTATCTATTATTTATATTTATATAGTAATTTGACAATTACTGTTTGTATTTATGTAGATAAACTGACAAATTGCTGGTCCGATAACACAGCAGACTAAAGGCGTTCACGTTACAGCTGCTCAATTCTGGGGACTCACATTCATGTTTGTATATGACTATACATTTTATTTTATTTGACTTTGGATGCTAATTCCGGATTATGTCCCTTTTAATCCGCGGTCCAACACAGTATAATACATATACTTCTACGGGAACGTGTGAGTATAGAGCGTCTATTCGTATATGGGAGACAGAACGATTGTCATTTTTGCTTTCTGTGTAGCACAAAAAATCGTAATGGTATTAGGCTACACATCTGATTATATGTTAAATGTGCTGTAAGTGGTATTTATTTGTTATCTACATGTTAAAATAATAGCTCTGCATTTCGACAGCCGTCACTGATGGTCGGTAACGTTGGTCTCCCATGTCCTCTCTTCTGCATCCGTGCAAATAAAAAATGGTCTGACAAAAATAAGAAATAAAAACTAGTTTTAAGGAAATGTGTCATTGAAACAGGTAAAATAATCTACCAGTGCATGAGCAAATTTGGCTTGGTAAGATTTCTTGAAATAAGCAAAACTATCCAGGTCCTGATTGGAAAAAGGTGGGAACAGATACAGAACATTTATTTTGTGTTTACTGCAGAGTGGAGGGACTGATGACATTATATCAGTGATGGCTGTTGGAATGTAGATCTATTTAGCACATATTTTAACAAAAAAAAAACGTGGGGGCGTCAGTATGATTATAGTAGGCCACACATGTATTATGCAACTTGCTTGACATATCCTGTCGAGAGGCAATATTTGCCATTATCATCCTAGGAAAAAGGATGCAGAAAGTGCCGTTAATCCATTTCGGGCTAGATTTTTAAATGTCTTGGACGATCCCGTGCTCTTGTGACGATACAATTGCATTGGAATATTATTATCATTGATCTGTCTTCTAAAAGGTGGTATATGATATGACAATGACATTTAATCTAAATATTATCTAAATATTTGGCAAAATGTCATTGATTCTGCATCCCCTTAACAATATGTATTGAGCTGTACTGTACTGTACCCATTCTGCAATCTGTTAATAACGTTTTCAATCAATTCTCTTTATCTTCCCGGTGATCTTGTCTGTATAGAAAGCTGCGCTCGCGCTTTGTTCTCACAAATAACTCTAGACACATGTTGCTCTTTTGACATGGTATAAATGTATAGACAAATATAATTCATATGCAGGTCATGTATGTATAAGTTATTCATTATTGTATTGCAATTTGGCAACATGTGAAGTCTGTTTATATCTTTGTTTTTGTTTGTGTATTAAGTAGAACTTAATCAAATATAATTCAAAAAATAAAAGGTGATATATCTGTTCTATAGGTCTATGTTATGTGAAAAGTCTACTGTTCCCGGAGTGCTCGGCAAACGGATATTAGTTAGAAATCACACTAAATAACCCAATAGAACACAGTAGTTGTAATGTTATTGTCCACTCAGTCCAGGCATAGGCCTAGACGGCACTCAGCCCTGCATGGGGTTTAGTACCGGTGATAGCTATACTCACCGCTGGATTCTTTATGGTGAAGGTCGGTTGGTCCTCATTAACGGACAGGCGTTATAACCATTGGTACTTGTATATTTATAAAGCCCTCCTCGGTAAATGACCACTTATTTCAGCTATGTTGCAATGGAGTCCCATGATTCCCATCATGGTCTGCATGGGGTTCTTCCGGCTCCCGCTAGGACTGAACTTGGAAAGACTGCATTATGCTTCTTGTGTTCATGCAGATGTTGTCATGGAATCAAACTGACCTCAAATGTAGTACTTTTGTCTCACTATGCGCTTCAGATTATTAATCAACAACACAGAACTCTTTGTAACTGTTTTAGATTATTAATCAACAACAGAACATTGTCAACTTGTAACTGTTTTCCTTGACCTATACTATTACTGTCCCACACTGTCGTATTTATTTGTACTATATTATATTGTGTTGTTGACGACTGCTCTTATGTTCACTGTTCATTTTAAACGATTGAATGTTTGGTAATTCATGATGTCATAATCTATCCTCAACCTCTTTTAAAACGAGGGTCCTCCTCAATTGACTCCCGAGGTAAAATAAAGTACAAATAAAAAATAAAAGTCTCAAATGAAATAAAAGACAAATGAAATACGCATCACATATAGGACTATTGTTCATCACCTAACAAATTAGCTATAGTCTAAGGCACCTTTAAGTCATGAATGAAAATGTGTTTTATAAATTAATTTGATCATAGACTCTTTTTTTAACCCTATTGTTTTGGAAGAAAGGATGAAGCTGACATACTTCATCCATCGCCTCCTTGAGACTATGGCTTCATTATAGGCTACGTTGGAAGATTGAATAATCGCACACACTCATTATCAAATAATAATAATATATTTCATGAATAACTTTTGATTTTAACTCACTTGAAAAAATGTACATCTGGTTTTAAACATTAAAACGCTGCGTCGCGACTGCAGGGCGAATATTAAGACATGCGCTCCTTATCCTCACCAATACATGATAGAAAATAGAAATCACTTGCATCGGTTTCTAAGCTATATTATAAGAAAAATAATAGAAAGCAGCAGAAAGAGTGTTTATGTAATTATTGTGAAAGCAAAGAGCGTCGCAACCGTCCCCAAGGCCACTATTAAGGCGAGACACTGCAGGTGAATAGTCAAATATACTTTTTTTGTTGATTTTGAGATTTCGTTATATTTTGCTTCCTAAACATGTCTTCTATGAAACTAGTGACAATAAAACGTCAATAACACACATTTAGTTGTTTATTTTACATCATTTTGCCTTATTGCATCCATAAATGTGCATATATTTAATGGGGAAGTGCCTCATTTGCATATATAAACATACATTTCAGAAAACTTGCAATATATTTTTTCTTAGTTTATATGTACATAACAAATTGGGAAAGTTTCATAGTGATATCTATTCAAATATTTTTTGCCTATTAGGGGGTACTACACTGTTTGTAGCCTGTGTGTAGTTCTGTTCAGTTCAATAACATCATTATTATTATTATTCAGTTATCAGACATGTGTTTAGGTTGTCTATTACTAATGGTTTGATTAGGTATTGTGTTTGTAAATATCTGTTTAAAAAAAAAAGTATGGCATTTTACAATACAGAACTTTGAATGCGTTTTCCCAAAAATGAGTTTTAAGAGTTTTTCCTCATACTCTGAGCCAGAAATCTCCACTTCAGTAGCACTCACATACACCAAAACTTCCAGTTCTATTCATATCTATGTTCTGAAGGTATTTACAGAAGGGTTTGTTGATATCGCATCCATACCAGGATTTATATCACATTTTATTCCTAAAAACATGGCGAAATATGGAATTTTACCATAAAAATGGACTGAATGGAGTATTTTCTGATTTATGGAGTGATAAAAAGAGATATCCAAAATCCCCTCTGTAATAACCTTTGGCTCTAATATGTCAACAAAATGAAACTATCATTTTGAAAATGGCTTTATCCAATGTTCAGATTTCTGTCCTGGAATTATATGCAAATTAGTGCATATTTAAGTAGAGTATGCCTCATTTGCATATTTAAACATACAATTTCAGAAAACTTGTAATACAAAAAAGTCTTGTCTTAATATAAGTAATCAACTGGGGAAGTTTCATTGTGATATCTATTAGTTAACTTTTTTACCCTATTCACCTGCAGTGTCTCCCCTTAAACAGCTTATGATTTCCCCCTTTCTATAGCGAACCTGTAGTTAGTTTGCACTTCCAGAGTATCAGTATTTTCTATCTTTATTTGTAATTTCCCATCCAATTAAATTTATTTTAAATTACATTGCTCGTCAAGGGACTGGCTATAGGCCTTATACCGTGCGTCGCACATCAGATAGCAATGTGCCTTATTGTATTGGTGGCTGTCAGTGTGTTTCTGTGCGAGCCTCTTTCAAATAAATACAAATAATAATTAAAATAGCCTAATTCTGCTAAATAATCATTTCCGACAAATTAATCTAGCAGTAGCCTATTTTACCCTGCTTAGTCTCTTCTAGGCTATTTCCCTTGTTGCCAGCTCCATACCTCCGCATCCACACACACACACACACACACGCACGCACGCACGCACGCACACACACACACACACACACACACACACACACACACACACACACACACACACACACACACACACACACACACACACACACACACACACACACACACACACACACACACACACACACACACACACACACACACACACACACACACACACACACACACACACACACACACGTCCGTGTGCATTGGCCCAATAAAGGCAGTATTCCCAGCCGGATGGTGCCGATGGTTCAAGGTTCCCTGCAGCCTCGAGCCTCGAGCCAGAACGTCTCAGTCCCGGTCGGTCAACTCAAGACCCACAAAGATATGATAGTTATATAAAACTAACTCTGAAGTTATTATAGTTATCAACAAAAACGAACACGAAAACGAGAAGTGTGGGCAAAACATTTAGTTGACTGAAATAAAAACAACAGAATTTTTATTTTTATTTTTTTTAAATAAAATAAAATAAGATAAAATACTGGAACTTTATTCAAGTGAACAGACAAGCCTCTTAACAGGCGCCCCCAAAATTGGCCATTTTAGTTTTCGTTTTTTGAGGACTGCATACTTATTTTGCAAACCAAAACACTATACTTTATCCTTATAGCACATGGGTGAGTCTCTTCTGACATTCTGAAGTTTCTGATACAATAAAGATAATTCACTTTTAGTGCTAATGAAATAGTGTAACATAGGTCTGAACTTGAGTTGTAGAAAAACTTGTTACTCACGTTTTTCTGTAGTAGTTAGTAGTTCAGAAGTAGTATTTCCCCAGAAATTCGTATGGCTGAAATGACACCCTGGATCCATAGCCTGAAGTCTTGTGTAGTACATGACCAAATCCAAATTTCAAAGAATCCGTTCAGAAATGAGTGATTAGGAGCGATTTTGGTAAACTGTGTAGCGTTCCTGGTTTTTATTTCCTCATAGACTTCAATTCATTCTGCGGTTTTTCTCTTCCTGTTTTCGCTCGTGACTTTTCACCTAAATCCCCGATTCGTACATCCCCATGTGGGGGATCATTGGAAAGCCACACTCATTGGCTACAACCCTGTCCAATCATTTTCGAGATCGCCAAATGATTGACGGAGCTAGAGTGTTGTATTTGCACAACACTGTGTACTTCGGCGCACACCTCACATATCGGCATGTAACTCGAGAACCGCTGAACGGAGTCTGTCACCTGAAACGGATATCGACAGGCAATTAATAGGGCTTTAATTCGATATATATATATATATTGTATTAAAAAATATGCTACCCGAACCACTAGAGGTCGCCAAAGTGCAGGTGGGCAAATTTCCTCAAGAAAGTGCAGGTGGGCCCCAACCTGTTAAGAGGCTTTAAAATAAATAAAGCAAACACAGGTGAAAATAGAGAGTAATTTAAAAAAACAGTTACACACTGAAGTTTGTGATCATGGGTTTTTATATAGATTAGTAGAGTATTGATCTTTAGGGTGTGTTGAAAACTGTTCCAAATTCAGAAAGTGCTCAGGGGATCTTAAAGGAACACACCAACATTATGGGAAATGTGCTTACCGTCTTCTCCAGAGTCAGACAAGAAGATAGATACCAATTTCCTCTCTGTGCATTCAGTACAGTATCCGGCTGTAAGCTAACCTATAGCTTAGCACAAATTAATGGAAGCGGATACGGACCACTAGCCTAGCTTAAAACTCAGTGAGAGGTGTTTTTGGCCAACAGCTAGGCTAGTGGTCCGTATCCGCTTCTCTGTGAAACAGAGAGCAGAGATGAGAGACTTTGGAGGTTGGCTGTAGGCTGCTGCCCACCCAATCAGAAGTTAGAAACTACTGCTTTTTTCTGTGCTATTATCCATTGGCTGAATAATAAATAAAAAAAATTAAATGGTAATTTTGAATTGGGTGGGCAAGACACACATTTCTTTGGGCTATAAACAACAAATGCCAATGTTTATTCCATTTTATAAAATAAAAACTTTAAATAAATACTATGTGTGAAGTTGATGATGTTCTATCTAAAGATGGTGAGACACATATGAAATGTTTTCGAGTGTAATTTCAAAATAAGTTTGGACACACCTTGCCTTTCAGTATCGTGCACCTTCAGTCAGTCCTGTTTTGTAGTCAGAGCCACTCAGTTCTGGAACACCCTACCAACTGAAATAAGACACTGTGCTACCTACCACACCTTTACAAAAAAACTCAATACCTGGGCCCTCATTTATCAACGTTGCGTACGCACAGATATGTGCTTAACCCGTGCGTACGATCATTTCTAAGCAAAGTGTGGGACTTATCAATTTGAACTTGTGCTTGACTTTGTGCTTATATCTATGCACAAAGTCAAGCACAAGTTCAAATTGATAAGTCCCACACTTTGCTTAGAAATGATCGTACGCACGGGTTAAGCACATATCTGCTTATTTCATATGTGTCTCACCATCTTTAGATAGAACATCATCAACTTCACACATAGTATTTATTTAAAGTTTTTATTTTATAAAATGGAATAAACATTGGCATTTGTTGTTTATAGCCCAAAGAAATGTGTGTCGGAGCATGCGTAGCTGGCGCCCGGTGGTAGAATATGTTTACAACGCGGAAATAAGCACTGACTGCGCTCCGCGTATAACTCACCTTGTTATTATTTTGCGCATAGATTGCAGAAATACGGGAACGTTTTGATTATATTTAAAAGGCTTTGCCATTGTTAAACGTAATAAGTGGAACCCCGAAGCTGTAAGCAGAATACAAGTCATATGAACACCCACGAATCGTGGGCCACGATATAGTGTTCTTCCCCCTTCCTACTGTATAAGAAAGAATAAAAAACGCATTGCAACGAGAACAGAGGTTATTTGTTGAGTGTATGTGTATTACAAAACCCTTGCAATAAATGTGTCTTAAATGAATGAAAATACATGCTCTGGATACAGAGCATATATCGTGTGGGTGATATCATGACTTGTATTCTGCTTACAGAATTTCACTTATTTAGTTTTACAATGTCAAAGCCTAAATCAAAACGTTCCTGTATTTCTGCAATCTATGCGCAAAATAATAACGAGTTGAGTTCTAACAAAGAACGTATTACATGCTGGGTGGGCTGATAGAGTAAACTATGATATGAATATGAATATGATATGATATAAGGAATACTGGTCCATCCGCGAGGATAGCGAGGAGTCAGATAGGCATTAAATGCCATTTGAGAATTAATGCAAAGCGACGGCCTATAGCCTATACATATTATTTAATGTTTTCATAAGCGTAAAGATACAACAGCTAGATGAATGATCAAGTTAGTTTATTGTGCAGGGTTCGCAGGGCTGTGTCATGTGCTATTATATATGCGCAAGTTACTGTTGCATAATGTAGGCTATGGGCTGGCTGCTATTATATGTAATTCATATAGGCTACCTAATACCGACAACAAAATAGATTGTATCATATGCCTCTACACATATAATACCCGGTAGCCAATCCATATTCCAGCATGGTTATAATAATGACACACCAACGCGCCAAACAGTGGTTAACGAACGGTCTTTATTAGTATTTTGAGCTGTCCGGGCAGTCGTTGATATCTGACATCACCATGTACAAGTCTGCCAGCATTTTATTTATTATCCCATAACACGGGTTGTGTCTTCTTGGTTCGGCAGCGCCTCTGTGAACAATCTCTCGTGGAGTTTCTCAGAGTTCGCTCGGGTCAGTCCATTATTTCACATCCCATGGGGTGTTTCATTACCATATATGGATAATCGGGGCGGTTCTGGTATGCAAATACGTAAAACCATGCACAAGCTGCAGCGTAGGATCAAAGTGATATTTATCAAGACAGGTGTGCGTACGACCTGTGTACGCACGTGTGATAAATCCCGTTTTTTTTGTGCATACACACATTCTAAATTATGTGCTTAAGAACAAAGATAAAACACTTTCTAAGAATTGTTGATAAATGAGGGCCCTGGTTACCTTCGTGCACCCCACTAAAACACTGCACACTGTGTACCCTTTGGGACGTTTTTATGTCCCATGTACTTTACATGTAATATATATATATTTACTTATGAATTTATTTTACATTTTCTTTTATGAATACCATTATTAACTTCAGTCCTCAACATACATATAAAATATTCATTCATTTTCAGGATTTTAACCCCTTAAATACCAGTTTGTGTGATTGAAGCGTGGCTTATTTTCAAGACAAAAAACACTAAGGGTTAATTATTTTCCATCCCATAAATGCTAATGTCATATTTTTTGGGGTGGGATTATGAGAGCCTGGAGTGTCGAAGATTGGCAAAAAAAATAAGTTTGATACATACAAATGTTTTGTGCAGTGACACAGTGTATAAAACACTGCACACGGTGTACCCTTTGGTCAAAAAACGTCCCTATTGACTCCCATGTTTACATTTACATTTACATTTAGTCATTTAGCTGACGCTTTTATCCAAAGCGACTTACAAGTTCTGTGCGACAAGACAGCAAGAAGGGTATAACTCTATCAGCTGAGTAACAATGTTCATCAAAGTGTTGCGTGTTACAGTGTAGGTTAGTTTATTAGGACAAGTGCATGACATTAAGGTTAGTCAGGGTTAGATTTTTTTTTTATTTTTATTTTTTTATCATTTCAGATAATGGTTGAAGAAGTGAGTCTTTAGTCGACGGCGAAAGATTGGACGGGATTCGGCTGTCCTAACTGGGATGGGTAGTTCATTCCACCATTGTGGGGCAAGGACTGAGAATAGGCGGCTTCTCTTTGATGACCCTCCGGGAGCTTGGATAGGAGTAGATCTGAGGCGGCCAGAAGATGCAGAGCGTAGGGGTCTTGAGGGTGTGTAGTTAGAGACCATTGACCGGAGGTAGGCGGGGGCGGTTCCCTTTGCCGCACGGTATGCTAGGTCGAGGGCCTTGAAGCGGATACGTGCAGCAATGGGGAGCCAGTGTAGGTCCCTAAGAAGTGGAGTGACATGGGCCGACTTCGGTAGGTTTGAGATCAGGCGGGCCGCTGCGTTTTGAATGAGTTGAATGAGTTAAACACGTTTTTTGAAAACGACGCCATTGCAGATTGAATTTAGATTTTTATAATTCTTTTCATCTAGGACCCTTTATTGGCATTTACATATGCATGATTACTAATTTTTTTCAAGATGGCCGCATTGTGTCATCTATTTCCGGTGGCCACAGCTTGTGAGTTTACTGCTTATATCCTGCATACCGTTCAAAAAAATATTTTTATCTAAAATGATTTGAGAATCTTTTATGGAGGTCTTAGTGTGGTGTGCATGCGTGTGTTGAGAAATTAATGTGTGTGCATGTGGTTATTTGCAGCCATTTGCAGCTACACTCAGTCACGGTCCCTGCGATCCATGGACACACTGGTCAGCTCTCCATCCCCTGAACCAGACTGCGGACGTTCGGGGACAGAGCTTTCAGTGTGGCACCTCTGGAACTCCCTCCCCGCAGAACTCCGCACCGCCCCAACTCTGGACTTATTTAAAAAACTGCTCAAAACCCACCTCTTCAACTTGGCCTTTAACCCCTAATTTCTCACTTTATATGTATATGTTGTGTCTGTCCACTATGTTTGTTAATTTGTCATCCCCCCCCCCTATGTAAAGCGACCTTGGGTCTTCTGAAAGGCGCTATATAAAATGAAGTTATTATTATTATTATTATTATTATTATTATTATTATTATTATTATTATTATTATTATTATTATTATTATTATTATTATTATTATTATTATTATTATTATTATTATTATTATTATTATTATTATTATTATTATTATTATTATTATTATTATTATTATTATTATTATTATTATTATTATTATTATTATTATTATTATTATTATTATTATTATTATTATTATTATTATTATTATTATTATTATTATTATTATTATTATTATTATTATGTGAAAATGGCTAGTACACAGTAATGTACTGTACTAGTAATGCTAGTACAGTAATGGCTAGTTTTCACATAATGGCTGCAAATGACCACATGCACACCCACACTAAAAATGCAATCTGCAATGGCGTCGTTTAAAAAAAACTTGTTTAACATGGGAGTCAATAGGGACGTTTTTTGACCAAAGGGTACACCGTGTGCAGTGTTTTTTTGCAGGGCAAACTATGGAGAAAAAAAATTGAAAAATGCAGACTTCATCTTTTGCCCAAGAAAAACTGCCTGACTTAATTTCAGGGGATATGCAATAAATCAAGACAAGGTTATCCCAAGTACAGTATGTACAGTATCTACAGTTGGGGCGTTTTTTGTCCCAGGGGTGCACGAAGGTTTGTAATCACTTTTAATCATTTCATTGTGTATTTTATTATTGCTTTTATTATTATGTTGTAAATACTGTGTTGTACTTTTAATGTTTCTGTTCTAGGTGTATTGTCGGTCTCATAACATCTTGCCAAAAGGACTACAGTTGCGAATTATCCAGCTGGCTAAAACGTACACATTTACAGAAATGTTTATCAATGTGTACTGTCCTTTAAAAAAAAAAAAAAAACTGAAACTGAAACTGAAACACAACCTTTCTCCACATCCCGGTAGTTTATCTCAGGGAGCAGTACCCCAGAGATAAGCTGGTGTTTGTGTGGCTGGTTTCTTTTATTAAGTCAAGTCAAGTCAAGAGTTTTATTTGTCACGGCATACAAGTATACAATGAAATGCGGGGGGTCTTGCCTGCAATGATTGTGCATAAATACAATAATAATAATATAATAATAATCCAATAGAACGACATTGTGCAATAATACAAGTAATCAAAGTAGGGCATATCGGTATATGTAAATGTTTACCTTTTTACAGAGCATGGTAGGACATGCTAGGTCCTGTGATAGTGCAATACACTGTTAGCTATGGATGAGGCACTGGGTCTTTATGTACACTGCTTGTTGGAGCCAAAATGCCCTTCTGTTTATTTAGTTTTATTTCAACTCACGGTGCAGAGGTGTGGCATTATTAGTCACCATGGCAACCACCACAGGGGGTGGTTACCCATATATACTGATCAGAGGGTGATGAGCCCCAGGTGCGCAAGTGGAATAGCCATACAGTTTTTGACCGTGTCTTGTCGTGTTCGAGATGTGCCGTATAGGTCGGCGGTCAGTGTTATTAGTAAAAAGAGTTTTTGTATATATATTTTGGTTGATAAGTCAATAAAAGGATTGGCATATCCAAAATGATAAGAGCTCTCTGGACATTGAATTCTTTAAGCACGCGTCTAACTCAAGCCAGTCCACTTGCCCCTCGCAGTAGGCTTATGTAAAGGAGTCTACATTAGTCAAAAACTAAGGCTCTTCGTTTGAAATGGACAATTGCCTTTGTTACTTATTGGAAGAAGAGGATAATCGCGCTCGGCGCTCAAGATTCATTCAAACAGCTGATCAGCGAGACAGCGCGCTCTGCGCTCAAGATTCAACAGCTGAGCAGCGGGACGTGTGATCAGCTGTTTTGGTTCACCGTTTCGCTTGGAATTGCGCGGAACGTGGACAATCTGGACCAAGCTGCCCAGCACCAGCACCGTCGGGGAGCGGACGGACCGGGAGGAGCAGCCCACCACCGTCAAGGAGCGGACGGCATCACCTGCCCCAGCACCATTTGGGCGAGGGAACGGACCAGGGAGCTGTCCACGGTACCACCGTCAAGGAGCGGACGGCATCACCTGCCCCAGCACCATTTGGGCGAGGGAACGGACCAGGGAGCTGTCCTGCGCGCAAGCAGTTTATTGAATAGCGCTCGGACAAAGAGCGCTGTTTGATGTTGAATAGCGCTCGGACAAGGAGCGCTGTTTGAAGACTTTTCGAAGTTCAAAGAATAAAGTCAAACGGCCCCGACAGCGCTGCGCAACGAACAGGTATGTAGCGCGCTACCGGTATATCTTATATGGCCATATAAAAAACAAATGTGTGCACACACAGGGTCAATTGAGAAAAATATAAAAAGGGAAAATTCCAATGCATTGGTGGTATATGGTTGTGCAACCCGTTCGTGTGTGTGTCTGTCAAGGTTTGGTTAGAACGTCATGTGATGATTAACTGTGGGTTTTGTTTATTGTGATTTAACCAAAGGTACCGTTTCATATTGAATCTGTTGGTCTTATATTGCTGAAATGAATTCTGATAAAGGTGTTCAGAATCCAACAGAGACCAGCGTTATGGTTGAACAGCCCGCCACGGCTGAAACTCATTGTAAAGAACCTTCATTGGTTGAAAAGTCACAGCCCACACCCACAGTGGCTAAAACACAGTCCGAGGTGGACACAGGTCAAATCACACACAATGTTGATACCGATCAGCAGGTCACAAAACGCAAGAGTAAATTAACACCAAAAGCCCTATCGGATCAAATTGACACATTACATAAATTACATAAATCTAAATTTAACAAGGCTTCTAACTTGCAAAAAACGATTTTGGGGTTAATGCAAAGTGGATGCAAACAGGACGTGCAATGCGCATTTATGCAATATCTCCACATATGCAAGGAAGCAGAAGCAAACCAGGAGGCTCTGTTGCCAATAGTACCTCCTGAGGAAAGGGGAAAACATGACATTTGGTTCAAAGCCAAAATGATCAATGTCAATGACTTTATTGATCACATGAATGCATGGACAAAAATGACCAAACCTGTGGAAAGTGTTATTGAGGATGAGGAGGACGTGCAAAATCTAATTAATCCAAATGACAGCATTTCTAATGTGGGAAGTAAAAAATCTGCTCACAAAGGTCACACAAGGTCTGGTACCAGCAAGTCCAGCAGGTCCAGCAGATCTTCTACCTCAGCAGCTCGCTTACAGGCCGAGGCAGATAGAGCTTCACTTGTGATTCACGCTGCAGCGTTAAAGGATAAACACGCTCTGGAGGAGCAGGAACAAATGCTAAAAAAGGATAAACACGCTCTGGAAGAGCAGGGACAGATCCTGAAACACGCTCAGGAAGCCAAGGAACAGATCCTGAAAAAGGATAAACACGCTCTGGAAGAGCAGGAACAGATCCTGAAAAAGAAAAAGGAAACGATGGAGCTTGATGCACAATTGGCAGCTACCAACGCAAGAATAGCAGTATTACAATCCCCCAGTCACCAAGCTCTTTCACTCACACAGTCCGATGGAATGGACTCCTACTACAGGAAAGGAACAAGGTTAAAGGAACCCTCAGTCACTCTCAATCCTCGGGCAAAAGAATATACATCACTACCACAGCAACCATCTATGCAACCACCAGAACTGCAGCAACCATCTGCACAGCAATCATATGTGCAACAACCATCACTATGGAAACCACAAGCTATGCAACAGCAACAAGCACCCATTCAACAACCACCACCCTGGCAAATACCACAAGCTATGCAACAGCAACAAGCACCCATTCAACAACCACCACCCTGGCAAATACCACAAGCTATGCAACAGCAACAAGCACTCATTCAACAACCACCACCCTGGCAAATGCAACAACCTATGCACTTGATGCAGCCAACACCCATTCAACAGCCCCCATTTAGGCAAAGACAACAATCTATGTTGTTACAGCCAACTCCCATTCAAACACAACCGCCATCTTTACAAAGACAACATGTGTCTTGGGATGGAGCACAGGACAATACAATCCACATGGAAGCTCCTGTGCAGCTAACGACCCCAACTGTAATTTCACCCCAAAGCAATGAAACCTCAGTTGTATGTAACCTATTAAAAAGGCAAAATGAGATAACAGCAATGCTAGTGGAGCAGCAAACCACTCACTTACTGCCACCAAGAGAGATTCCATATTTTGATGGGGATCCTCTGCAGTACAGAACCTTTGTCAGAGCCTTTGTTCATTGTGTGGAGAAAAACACGAGAAACAGAGGTGATTGTTTGTACTTCTTGGAGAAGTACACCAGGGGTCAGCCTAAAGAGCTTGTACGTAGCTGTCAACACATGGCTCCAGACAGAGGCTATGATATGGCTAAGTACCTACTTGAACAACACTTTGGAGATGAATATAAAATCACAGCAGCTTACATGGAGAAGATGCTCAACTGGCCGCTAGTGAAGGCTGAAGACATAAAATCTCTTCAAGCCTATGCTCTTTTCCTTCGGGAGTGCTGTAATGCTATGGAGAATGTCCAGTACATGAGGGAACTCGATATGCCAGCGAACATGAAAGTATTGATTTCAAAGCTTCCATACAAGCTCAGAGAGAATTGGAGAGTCTCTGTATGTTCGATAATGGAAAAACACCATCGCAGACCACAATTCATGGATATTGTCACATTCATTGAGCGCCAGGTAAAGATTGTCTCAGACCCAGTCTTCGGAGACATTCAAAATACACCACCAAATACAGGAAGTAGACCTATGAACATGAACAGAATGAAATCACAAATTAAACCCAAATTCATAGGAGACAGTTTTGCAACCACAGTTACTATCGAAACCCCTGCAAAGCAAAGAAATGCATGTGCTCACAACACCAACACTTGTGTGTGTTGCTCTAAAAACCACACTCTGGATCAATGTCCTCAGATGGAGGAGAAGACACACAGGGACAAGATTACTTTTATAAGGCAAAAAGGAATCTGTTTTGGCTGCCTTCGCATTGGACATCTTAGCAGGAATTGCGAGAAGCGCTTGACTTGCAAGGTGTGCAGCCAAAACCATCCCAGTGTTCTTCATATAAATCAGAAGGAGAGAGCAAGCAACACAAACCAGCCAAAGAAACCTTCGGTGAGTAACGCACAGATCTCTTTGCAGACATGTGGACAAACGGGGGCCGGAAGCAGCAATGGGGCTCTGTCAATCTTGCCTGTACAGGTGAAGTCCGGCGAGGGAGACAACATCATTACAACATATGCATTTTTAGATCCAGGCAGCACTGACACATTTTGTTCAGAAACCCTAATGAGAAGGCTGAACCTTACAGGAAGGAAAACACAAATCAGCTTACATACCATGGGCCCAAAGGCATCGGTGTCCAGCTACATGCTGACAGACTTGGAGATCGCCAGCCTCACTGGGAAACAGTTCTATGACCTGCCCAAGGTCTACACCCAGAAGAGGATGCCCGTAACCACGAGTAACATCATTAGCCAAGAGGAGTTGGCTAAGTGGCCATACTTAGATGGGGTTGCCCTTCCTCGGATTCAAGCTGATGTGGAGTTATTGATAGGTACCAATGCCTCCAAATTGCTTGAACCTTGGGAAGTTGTGAATAGTCATGGCAATGGGCCATATGCCATTAAGACCCTATTGGGGTGAGTCATTAATGGTCCCCTATCAGGCTACAGTGAGCAGCGGAGTGAGAATGTCAACCCTGCTGCTATTGTTAATAGGATCTCTATATCAAATCTGGAGGAGTTGCTGAACAATCAGTACAACCATGATTTTAATGAAAGGTCATCAGAAGGCAAAGAGGAAATGTCGAGGGATGATATGAAGTTCATGGAAATCATGACTGATTCATGCAAACTTCAGGACGGACATTACACCTTGCAGCTTCCCTTTAAAAGGAAAGAAGTGTCTCTGCCAAACAATCAGTTTGTTGCTAGGCAACGCATCCTTGGACTGAAAAGGAGGTTTGGGAGAGATGAGAAGTTCCACCGAGACAGGATTTCTGCCATCCAAAGAACATCTGGTGTCACGCAGTGGAGGTACATTTATACCACTCAGAACCCTGCTGACAAAACTTCAAGGGGAGTTAAGGTGGATGATTTGCTGACCAACAGAAGGTGGATTGAGGGCCCTGAGTTTCTTTGGAAACCAGAGGAAGAGTGGCCAGATGGTATCTTGGAGTACAACAATTTCTGCTGATGACCCTGAGGTCAAAAAGGATCTCAACATCAATGCAGTAATTGTCGATGCACCAAGTGCCACACACCAACTGATCACCTACTTTCTAACTAGAAAAGGTTGAAGAGGTCAGTTGCTTGGATCCTGAAACTACGAAAGACTCTATTGGAGATGAGTCATAAAAGAAACGGAGTCATGAGGATGCAGACAAAATGGAACAGGAAACACTGGCTGAGAGAATACTTACCTTTGCTATAGGAGCGGCAGAGGTGGAGTAAGGAGAGACAAAGTCTTGTCCCTGGAGACATTGTATTGATCGCAGACGCTACAGCCCCATGTGGTTCCTGGTTACTTGGAAGAGTCCTGGAGACCTATCCCGACAGGAAAGGACTGGTGCGTTCTGCACGAGTGTAGACCAGTAACTCAACTTTGCTTGCTTCAAGAAGCTGCAATTTAATAGACCAGTAACTAAACTTTGCTTGCTTCAAGTAGCTGCAATTTAAAGCTTCTAATTCAGAGAATTGTTTTTTGAGTTCTTTTGTATACATTTATTGGCTCCATTATGTAAATATTATTTTGAATTGTTCCTGGCCTCCTGCCATTCTCAATTAGGGGCCGGTGTGTTGGAGCCAAAATGCCCTTCTGTTGATTTAGTTTTATTTCAACTCACGGTGCAGAGGTGTGGCATTATTAGTCACCATGGCAACCACCACAGGGGGTGGTTACCCATATTTACTGATCAGAGGGTGATGAGCCCCAGGTGCGCAAGTGGAATAGCCATACAGTTTTTGACCGTGTCTTGTCGTGTTCGAGATGTGCCGTATAGGTCGGCGGTCAGTGTTATTAGTAAAAAGAGTTTTTGTATATATATTTTGGTTGATAAGTCAATAAAAGGATTGGCATATCCAAAATGATAAGAGCTCTCTGGACATTGAATTCTTTAAGCACGCGTCTAACTCAAGCCAGTCCACTTGCCCCTCGCAGTAGGCTTATGTAAAGGAGTCTACACTGCTATACAATGCTATATTATACAATCTCAAGTTATACTATACTATTCTTAAAGTGACCTTTCCTTTTGTAAAGTGACCATAAGTGTGAGCGTGTGCAGCATGAGTGTGTGTGTGCTCATGTTAAAGTGGCTGCTAGTGTGTGAGCGTGTACAGTGTGTGTGTTGTGTGTGTGCTCATGTGTGCTTGTGTGTGGAGAGTTCAGTGTTCAAGACTCTGATGGCCTGGGGGAAGAAGCTGAGCCGAAGTCTCTCTGTCCTAGTTGCTGGTGTTCGCAGGCGTTTGCCTGACCGCAGCAGCTTGAACAGGCTGTTGTTGGGGTGGTGAGGGTCTTTCATTATTCTGCAGGCTCTGGATTTGCACCTCTTGTTATATAGGACCTGCAGGGGTGGTAGTGCAATACCCGTGGTACGCTCGGCTGAGCGTACCACTCTCTTTAGGCTTCCACACTGGTATTCTTCAATCATCTTCTAAAGATTAAAACAATGATGTTCACAGTTCACAGTGTATGCTGCCACGTCAATATGACATCAGATAAGTGCATCTTGGAAAAGTCAGATTTTCCTGATGAGGAGTTGCCCAATTTATGATTAGTGATGGTTGGTCATCGTCAACTTGTAAAGTCTGAAATTTTTGAGTTTACCACGAGTTACACTCAAACGGCCAACCAAGTGGTAAATACCAGTGGTAAACTAAACAAGTGTTAAATACCAGTGGTAAACTAACCAAGTGGTAAATACCAGTGGTAAACTAACCAGTGGTAAACTAACCAAGTGGTAAATACCAGTGGTAAACTAACCCAGTGGTAAATACCAGTGGTAAACTAACCCAGTGGTAAATACCAGTGGTAAACTAACAAAGTGTTAAATACCAGTGGTAAACTAACCAAGTGGTAAATACCAGTGGTAAACTAACCAAGTGTTAAATACCAGTGGTAAACTGTCATGATCCCAGACTGAGTCCTGGCTGGGACAGTTGGAACAATATGAACAGTGGCCTTCTGCTGCCCTCTGGCGGGCACCGTCAGATAGTTCAATCTATTATATATTTATGGTTAAATATGATCCATGTTATGTCCTGGTTCATGTTGTCTTGGGCTCTCCCTTCCCTTGTTTGATGTCGTCCTCCTGTCTGGTTGTTGTATTATGGTTATGCCGTTTGTATCTAGTTTGGTGTTTCCCAGATTTTGCCAGGTGTTACTCGTTATAATCAGTCTGTGTATTTAAGTGTGCTCTGCCCTCACTTCCTTGTGGCGTCATTGTCTCCGTTACCCCCGGTATCCTGTCGTGTCTCTGTTCAACGTCGTCCTTGTCCTGATTCCTCGTTCATGGAAGAGAGTCTGTTTATTTATTTTTTCAGTCTAAGTAAGTGTTTGTTAGTGTCCCGTTTTCTATGCTCTTGTTTTATTTGGAGTTCTCAGTTAGTTTCTGGTCAGGTTTGTTTTCCTAGTGAGTTTATGTTTGTCATGGCTGTGCCTTTTATGTTTGTGGCCTTGAAGTGTACTTTTGTCACCTGCCTTCAAGTAAAGCTTGTTAATTGTGCCCATCGACTCCTGCCTCGTCTCTACTCACTCTCGTCCTGCTATATTGGGTTCTACCTCCACCATCACCACCATGCCTAATCGTAACAGAATGATGCCACCAACCAAGAACCCAGCGGACAGAGTGGCAGAGACATTGAGCATCGTAGTTGGCATGATGCATGGGGATCTTGCTACCTACACCCCTGCTAAATGGCTCTTCCTACTGAAGATGATCCAGTCCGTTGCGGATGAGAGTCCGGACCAGGAGCCGCGGATGAGGGTTTTGGCCGACCAGGTCGGAGGCCTCATGGAGATGTTTTTTCTTGCTCCACAGCTAGTGCAGCCGCTCCCGCTAGCTTAGCCCCTGTAGCTAGCACCGTTAGTAGGACTTCTATAGCTAGCATGACCTCAGCTGCGAGTGTAGCCACGTCAACTAGCACAACCCAGGCTACTAGTACTGCCGCTACCGCTAGCTTAGCCCCTGTAGCTAGCGCCGCTAGTAGGACCTCTATAGCTAGCATGTCCTCGGCTGCGATGTAGCCCCGTCAACTAGCATAGCACAGGCTACTAGTACAGCCTCTACTGCTAGCTTAGCCCCTGTAGCTAGCACAGCTAGCAGGACTCCTATAGCTAGCATGGCCTCAGCTGCTGGAGTAGCTCCGTCAGCCAGTTCAGGCCAGGCTACTCGCACAGTCCCCAATGTTAGCTTAGCCCCTGCCGGCTTACCCCAGACTGCTAATGTAGCCCCTGCTGCTAGCATCTCAGTTCCTTCCACTAGAGCTTTTGCTGCTAGTGTTCTAGTCCCGTCTGCTAGGATTCCTACGCCTAGTACCTCAGTTCCGCATGCTAGAGTACCTACTGCTAACGCCTTAGCCCCGACGGCTAGTGTAGTCACAGCAGCTAGCACCCTTGTCACTCCGACTGCTAGCACCTTGGCCCTGCTGGCTAGGGTAGTCACTACTGCTAGTACCCGAAACCTATAGTGTAGCCCTTGCAGCAAGCACAGGCCCTGCAGCTAGCACTGCTCGGGCAGCTAACCCAGCCTCTACTACCAACCTAGCTCCTGCTAGTGTAGGCCCTGCAGTTAGCACTGCCCAGGTAGCCAACCCAGCCTTCACTGCCAGCCTGGTTCCTGCTAGTGTAGCCCCGGCTGTCACGGTTCCTTCTCCAGCTCCTACGCCACGCCGCGCCGGTAAGCCCGGTCCGGTCTCCACGTCCAGCCCAGCCTCTACGCCTGGTCCGGCTGCAACGCCGGGTTCTGGCTCCTCAACTGGTCCTGGCTTCTAGACTGGTCCTGGCTCCTCGACTGATCCTGGCTCCTCGACTGGTCCTCGCTCCCCGTCTGGTCCTGGCTCCTCGACTGGTCCTGGCTCCCCGTCTGGTCCAGCCCTACGCCGTGGTCTGCGCCCTGGTATACGTCGGGGTCCGCATCGAAGTCTACGCCAGAAGAAACCCCCGTCCGGGGTCCTGCGCCAGGTTCCGAGGTCTGCACCTGGAGTGGTCCCCATCCGGGGTCCTCCTCCGGGGTCATCGCCTTCGCACCTCCGTTCCGGCTCCCCTGGTTCGGTCCCGAGTCCTGCGCCTGGAGGGTCCCCCGTCCGGGGTCCAGCTCCGGGTCTGTTACCCTCACCCCTTTGCTCCAGGTCCCCTGACCGGCCCTCTGTTCCCGTCCCCACCCCCCCTCACCGGGCCTCTGTTCCCGTCCCCACCCCCCCTCATCGGGCCTCTGTCTCTGAGTCCAGCCCCCCTCACCGGGCCTCTGTCCCTGTCTTCGGGCCCCCTGGCCCTGTGCCACGTTCACCTTGCTCCGGGCCACCCTTTGGTTCAGTTCCCTGGTCTCCCTGCTGCTATGCCCCTCCTGGGTTCTTTTCTCGGGCTCCCGGTCCCAGCTCTACGGGTCCCCGCCTTCAGTTTGTTCCGGGGTCTCAGCCTCCCGCCTCGCCCATTCCCGGACGATATTATCGGGCGTCTGGAAGCCGCCCATTCGGGGGGCTATACTGTCATGATCCCAGACTGAGTCCTGGCTGGGACAGTTGGAACAATATGAACAGTGGCCTTCTGCTGCCCTCTGGCGGGCACCGTCAGATAGTTCAATCTATTATATATTTATGGTTAAATATGATTCATGTTATGTCCTGGTTCATGTTTTCTTGGGCTCTCCCTTCCCTTGTTTGATGTCGTCCTCCTCTCTGGTTGTTGTATTATGGTTATGCCGTTTGTGTCTAGTTTGGTGTTTCCCATTGTGTTTATCAGATTTTGCCAGGTGTTACTAGTTATAATCAGTCTGTGTATTTAAGTGTGCTCTGCCCTCACTTCCTTGTGGCGTCATTGTCTCCGTTACCCCCGGTATCCAGTGGCGTCGCGTGGGTAAAATAACAGGGGAAGCCAAAAAGATTTATTAAAAAAAAATTATTAAATATTTTTATTAATATTTTTTTTTTTTTTTTTTTTAGTCAAGTAGTCACCATGTACACTACAGTATGGCTCGGCGGCCAGTCAAACTTTCTTAACAGATTGCAGAATGGGTACAATACAGTACGGCTCAATACACACAATTGTATAAGGGGATGCAGACCAGAGGTCCTATAAGGAGGTCCTTTGTCCCCACAGCCATCAGACTGTACAACAGCGTATTATAGTTACACCTGTTTTTACACCTGTTTTTTTTTTTTTTTTTTTTTTTTTTTTTTTTAATTTTTTTTATTATTGCAAAACAAAACTTATTAAAAGTCAGTACTCAACACACAATGTATAATGAAACTTTCAGTAAAGGTGGTTAAAATATATGCAAGTACAGAAACAGGATAAAACAAAAATAGTCAATAATAACATTTTAACCGTATACAGTGTATATCCAGCGAAGTTACAATTATATAAATGTTAGTATATAATATACCCCTAATACCTATTTTCTAAAACCCTACACACATATGCTCCAGCTCAAACCCCCCCCTCCCGGACCCCCTCTTGGATAGTACCTCCATTATCCCTCACTCCTAACCAGACACTACCATTATAGGCTAGCTTTTATTCTCTCCACCACTTCTAACCACATTGACATTTTGGATTCATTGAGCCCCAGAATTCTTGCTGTAGATATTTCTTGATATATCACATCGAGATATGTAAGAAACCACACTTTCCGGCACATTTTTTCTGGTTGAAACCAACATGATGCGATCAGTTTTTTAGCTACTGTGATACCCGATAAAACCAATCTTTTTAGTTGTGGATTCACTGCAAACTCAAAAACATCATTCAATAGCAATACCGCGGGGTGTACAGGTATATTCCAAAATACGAGTATTGATAATTGTTGGGACACATCTTTCCAGAATGCCTTAACTGGTGGGCAGTCCCAATACATGTGCATAAATGTTCCTTCGTCCCCATTTGTACATTGGGAGCATTTGGAGTCTTGTATAAGCCCCATTTTGCACAGCCTTATAGGAGTCAAGTATGTCCTGTGAATATAGTTCAGATTGATTTGTTGATGATCCGGGTTCCTTGATGTAAGTCGGACATTTGCCCAGGCTCCTTGCCAATCAAAGTCATTTTCCAGGTCTGGTATATCCCTCCTCCAGACATTGTCTAGTTGAAGGGTTTCATACGAGGACGTTAGTAATTGATAATAAAAACCTGATACAAAACCTCCCAATGTATCTCTTTCATAGAAAAATTTGTGGTATCTGTGGTGTTCAATTGGTATGTGTAATGGAACACCGTGAGATCTCATACAAAGTCGTAACTGTATGTAAAAAAGCCATGTGGACTCGGTGAGGTTAAACTTTATGCATATTTCGACATAACTACAGAGGCCCTTGTTATTAAAAATATCCCCTAATGAGTGTATGCCTCTCTCTTCCCATATAGGGAATCTTATAGGTCGTTTTCCCATTAAGAGAGCATTGTTATTGAATATGGGAGTGTGATTATGCCATACTTGAGGGTTAGGAAATTTCCTTTGTGTTTCCCGCCATGTCCTGATTGCATGGGTAATTATTGGGCCAAATTCTCGCTCACAATGCTTGATTGAAAGTTTAGTGTATGCTATGTCTTTCAATCTCTGTGGGGCTACTATGTTTTCTTCTAATTTTCTCCAAGATACCAAAGCCTCGGGGTCAAACCATATCTTCTTCAATGGTCTTAATGTGAAGGCATTAAAATATTGTAAAAAATCTGGGACTGCCATGCCACCGTCTGCTTTATTTCTCTGTGCGGTGGATCTTTTTATGCGAGGTGGTTTGTTATTCCAAATAAATTTGTATGTGGAGGTTTGTAATCTTTTCCAGTAGCCCTCTGGAGGAGGTAACGGAAGCATTGAGCTGAAGAAATTGATTCTTGGTAATACATCCATCTTAACTATTGATACCCTTGCCTGTACTGAGTTTTTAAGTTTTGCCCACCTGTCCAGGTCGTCTTTGATTTTGTTCTGTATTTTTGTGTAATTGTGCTTCACCGTTTGTCTTATGGTGGGAAATATTTCCACACCCAAGCATCTGAAATGTTTGACCATGGGTATCGCACCTGGGAGGGTTGTCTCTTTTTTTGCACTGGTGTTAAGAGGAAGAAAAGCCGACTTAGGCCAATTTATTTTAAATCCCGATAAATCACCAAAGTTCTCTATCAACTTGAGTATAAGCGGCAATGTGTTGTTGGGGTTTTGCATGAACAATATTACGTCGTCCGCATATAAACTAATTTTATGATGTGTGCCCTTGATTACTATTGGTTCTATGTGTTGGGATTGTCTTATAAATTGTGCTAAAGGTTCTAATGATAGATCGAATAGTCCGGGACTAAGAGGGCAACCTTGTCTGGCTGAGCGTGATACCGGAAATATATCGGAGATGAATGTGCCTGTTGTAATCCTGGCCGATGGGTCCTTGTATAGTACTTTAATCATATCAATGAAACCTTTTCCTAACCCCATCCTTTCCAATACTGCCCATAGAAACGACCATTCCAACCTGTCAAATGCTTTCATAGCATCCAGGGATAGTATCGCCTTAGGTGTGATGTCCTCTTTGTCTGTATCTAGTACGTGCAGTATTCGCCTTATGTTATCATTGATCAGGCGACCTTTTATGAAGCCTGTTTGGTCCGGATGAACTAAAGACGTCATATGCTTTTGCAATCTGATGGCTAATATCTTAGAGTACAGTTTGACATCGGTTCCGAGGAGGCTTAAAGGACGGTAACTACCGCACTCAGTGGGGTCTTTGTCTTTTTTGTGAAGAACTGAAATGAGTGCGGTATTTTGGTGTTCAATGAAGCTTCCCTCTTTGACTGAGTATAAGATCATATTTAGTAATAAGGGTCCAAATATGTCCCAGCAAGAAATGTACATTTCTGATGGGATACCGTCAATTCCCGGAGCTTTGCCGTTTTTCATTCCGGATATGGCCTTCTTGAGTTCTTCTAATGTGATCGGTACTTCTAACTGTTTAGCGTCTTCCTCCGTAAGTTTAGGGAGAGTAATTTGATTAAGATATGTGTCTAATTTGTCTTGATCAAAGGTCGTTTCTGAGTTATATAAATCGGAGTAGAATTCTTTGAATGTATCGTTTATTATTTTGGGTTCTGTTACTAGAGCTTGTTGTTTCCTAATGGCAGTTATATCTGCAAATTTTGCATTAATTCTTAGTCGCATGGCTAATAGGTGACTAGGTTTAGAACCTTGGAAGTACTGCTGTTGTCTTGTGCTGCGTATTTGCAATTCCGATTTTTGTCTGTACATTGCTTTGATCTCTGTCTTTAGAATGTTAACTTGGTTATCTAGTCTAGTAGAGTTGTTGTATTTTAAAGAATTAAAAAGCGTTGAGTAAAGCGTTTCCATTTCAGACAGTTTTGTGTTTTGATTTTTGCGCAATATGGAGGTAAATCTATCCGAGAAATCCTTGATCATATTCTTTACCGACATCCATAATATTCTGGGATCTTGCACCGAGTTAGCATTATCCCGTAGGAATACTGTGAGAGCTTCTTTAATTTGTGTAATGAATTCCTTGTTGTTAAGCAGCATCGAATTAAAACGCCATCTTGGGGCCCGGGCAGATAGTGTACCAAATGTTGCTTTCAGGATTAAGTAGCAGTGATCTGATAGCGCATTTTACACCTGTTTTTACATCTGTTTTTACACCTGTTTTTATACACCTGCTTTTATCTAATCACGCTACTATTTTAATTTTAATTTTAATATTGATGGGTATGATTTAATTGAATTTTATCATGTACTTATTTTAATTCATGATGCAGACATAACGTGTAACTACTGTATGGGAATGGTCAATGTCTGTATACTATGTGAGCTGCGAGATACCCTGAATTTCCCCAAGGGGATTAATAAAGTATCTATCTATCTATCTAATCAAATCAAATTTATTTATAGGGCCCGACAACACACGTTAATGTCCCCATGGGCCGTACAGGTCTTCTTTAAACAAGTCAAGAAGACAACATAACAATAAGTCAAGAACAGAACAAGAACACCATAGGGTCCAAACATTTTTTAGATGAATGCAAATAAATGAAAGAATGCAAGCACTCCCAGACATACCCCACGCGAAGGTAAGGAAAAACTCACTAAAACCTAACAATAGGGAAAAAAAGCTCCACAGGCAATGAGGAGGAGAGAAACCTTAGAAGGGCCGTTCAAGGGGGGATCTCCCTTCTTAGATGTCGGTGATAGTAGTGTTGCAGACGGACAGTTGGTAAGCATGCACTCATGTGTGTGGTGAAACACAGATGAGTGCATGCAATAGCAACTGTACATTTTGAAAAATTAAAGATAGCGCTAATAGCGATAGCAACTGAACATTTTGAAAGATTAAAGATAGAGTTGATAGCGGATCTATTTGAGGCACAGGGGCGGCGCAAGAGGGTCACGTCCTCCCCGTCTTAGTCACGGGACATTCAACACTCCGGTCGTTGCTCAGGGACAGCCGGAGACAGGGGGAAGGGGGGTGGCGCAGAGAGGGTCGCGAACTCCCCGACATCATCGCGGGACATCCGGCACTCCGGTCACCACTACGAGACCTCCGAAGACAGGGGGGCACGCAGAGGGGGTCGCAATCTCCCGGCCTTCGTCACGGGACGTCCAACACTCCGGTCAACACTCCAGGACAGCAAGTCATAGGAAGACAGGGAGACGGGACAGGCGTTAGACAGCTCATGAGATTGTAGTAGGCGGACATAGCAATAGATACAAGTGGTAGGCATATATGTGAATGGAGTAGATATATGAAGTAAGCGTATTATGTGAATAGAATAGAAGTACTTAACCCAGCAATGAAACCGCGTTGACTGTTAATCTGTTAACAGTCTGTTAATCAGTTGACAGGACCACGGACAGACGGCGGTGAATAACTGATCCAATGCCTCGGAGGTGCATGTAGAGCAGTCACTACAAGCTTGGCCAAGACCCCGAGGCATCCATCACCTTGGTCAGCGCCAGGAGACGGGTACTCAGAGAAAGACGTTTGTCTTGTTTACATCAGGGTCCCCCATTTTCAATTCATAGTGACATTTATGACATACAAGACATCATGACATCAAATATACAGTACTGTTACCCCTAGATCCTGACAGAGTATATACATATGATGGGGAGGGGACTGTACATTAGGAGGGGGTGGGTGGGTGGGAGAGAAATATACATACGGCCGGTGTTGTTTTCGAGGAGGGAGTAGGATTCCGCAGAACACCGGGAGAGAATATGACTGTCTATTAGACAAACGTGACAAGACAAACGTATTTCTCTGGTCTGCATCCCCTTAACAATTGTGTGTATTGAGCCGTACTGTATTGTACCCATTCTGCAATCTGTTAAATAAAGTTTTCATTCATTCATTCATTCATTCATTCATTCATTCACGTGTCTGTTGCGCCGCGCGCCCAGCCATCAGAGCGCTCCTACTGTAAAATGCGGAAGCAGTCATTTCAGCCTCAGTTTTACTCGTTTATAAAAATGATTTAAAATGTTTATTAGCAACGCCAAGCTTTCAAACCCTGCCGCATCTGTGTGTGAAACCCTAATGGAACGCTGGGTACCTTTGACATTTATATCCGATATATTTTGGACCCACCGCTAGCTTTTAAGCAGTGCTTGATGGTGCACATTAACCTGGCTACTACGGAGGAATAAGTTACTGCGTATTCCAGCCCCTGGCTTGCATTGCAGTCATGAAAGGGTATACAAGCTTGCCTGATAACGTTAGTTAGTCCTTAGTCAGGCTGCTCAGTTCTTACCTGGTCAATAATGTGGTCCTCCTCTTGCCAGATAGATTTGTTAAATCATAATATCCACAGTGGTGTGCTCTGCTGGTCCTCAGTACTGTACTGGGATGTCACGTTAGGTAGTCAGGTGGAAACGTGAACTTCTGAGTGCCCCGCCTCCAGGTGGAAAATATGCTGAACGTCTTCCTCCCAGCTCCGTTTTAAACTTTTAGGGTGTGGCACAGTGGCAGTCAGCTCGAATCTGATTGGCTAGGATCGGATTTGGAGTTTGGACTCACTCTATAATGCTGGAAGCCTGGAGAAAGAGACCTACCCACTGCCTCTCTCCTATACTAGCTGCAGTAGTGAGCACAGTCTGACAGTGTGTTAGAGGGAGTGAGAAGGAGAAGAGGGAGACATTAAAAAAAAAAAAAAAAAAAAAACACACAGATGCACAGATGAAAAAGAATGTAAACTATATTAAAAAAAATTATATTTTAATTTTTTTTTTTTTTTTTTAATATTTCATAATTTGATAGGAATTTATAGGGAGGCATGGCTTCCGTTGGCTTCCACAAGGATTCGCCACTGCCGGTATCCTGTCGTGTCTCTGTTCAACGTCGTCCTTGTCCTGATTCCTCGCTCATGGAAGAGAGTCTGTATTTTTTTTCAGTCTAAGTAAGTGTTTTGTGGGAGCTATTGACTATTTTCACATTTATTTAATATATTTATTTGTTATGTGATTTTGTAGTATTAATTTGTTTACGGCCATATTATTTAAGTTATTATGAGTCGCAGCTAAATGCTTTTACTTTGAAGGGGTTCTGGGCAATTGGGAAGCACAGCTGGGTGTATTTAGGTAATTAGAGTCAATAGCACAGTGGGCATCAGGGAAGGTATATGGTTTTTAGCAGCGTCAGGAGATCATATAGAATCAAACATAATTTTTCTGTATTCTTTGATTAACAGACAATAAACACCACAAAACTGTCAAATGCTGTCTGGACAATGGACTTCCTGATCTGCGTGAGATTCGCTGCCCTGGTGCTTCAGTGGCTTTTTAGTTTTTATTAGTTGTTGTTGACAAATAGCCACTACATGAAGTAAAAACCGTTCCTTATTGAAGCGGACACTTTTTATTGTTGTTTTGGATTTTTGCCGTTGGACGTTTTGGACATGGAAACACCACGCTCAAACGGAGGATCATTCAGATCAGAGGACATGGATGCTGGCGCTCCAGCGTTTGGTCTGGAGATCGAAGACTATGATCAGTGACTTTTGTGAAGCTTGAATTGCCTTGGATCAACCTGTTAAAGACACGATCGGAGAACGGAGGACCACACGGTCTAATGGACATCGCACTCGAACAAAACAACATCATTGGTATGTGAAGAATAATCCGTCAACTTATTGGAGTGACTGAATTATTGTCTCGCGACGCTAAATGATGTTGATGAATATTGGGAGTTGTTGAACTTCATTGTAAAGACATTCATTCATAAATCTCCGACGTGAAGTTGGCTGTGTGAACCAATCAGACAATATGGAGCAGCTGGTTGGGACATATGAGACAACGCCTGTGGTTGGTTCAAACGTTGCAAGTGGGGAGAATGTTGCTCCGCCCAAGCCCTCTGTAAAACGGGGCATCAAGTTTACCGCAAAAGGGTTGGCATTTTACATGCAAACATGTCAAGAAAAGAGGTCTGCAAAAATCAAACAGGCCAAGAAATACATTGAACCAATACGTACCTTGCTGAAATCTACTGACAATGTGAACTATGTGCGAGCTCATTTGAGTAACTTCATCAATTGTTACGAGGACGCTAAGGACATGCATGAGTCTTTCATAAATGTGGATTTTCCTGAAGAAGAGGTTAAAAGGCAAAATACATGTTTCAATGCAACAATAATGAAATTTTGTAATTTCACAGAGGATGTAAGGGTTTGGTTGTCTGCTGCTGGGCACCCTCATGTGGAATCAAATGCAAATATTGACAATGAAACTAATGATGTTGTTGAAACAAATGAAGATGATGATGAGGCTCAATCTAAACAAAGTGTTGTTATTGATGATATCAATCCTGAGGACAGTGCCTCTAACATTTCATGTACAAATGAAAAGCAACAAAAGCCACACTCCAGTGTATCAAAGACATCATCCACCGCGTCTACCAGGCTAAAGGCAGAGGCTGACAAAGCATCACTACTGGAGCGGATGAAAGCTTTAAAAAGGAAACATGAGTTGGAAACAAAGCAGGAGGAACTAAGGGCAAAGCAGGAGGAACTAAGGGCAAAGCAGGAGGAACTAAGGAAGGAAAAGGAACAGTTTGCTCTGGAAACTGACCTAGCTGCAGCCAATGCAAAAATCAATGTGCTGGAAACCAATTCAAAATGTAACTCTAAAAGGTCGGATGGAATGAACTCGTATCTGGACAGGAATATAGCTCAAAGAAGGACAAGACAACTCAACCCTCAAGCTGGTCAATTTGTCCCGCAGGGAAATAACATGCAAAATTAATTTCATCCTGAGGCCCAGGCTGTCACTGTAAGGCCCAAAGGACCATCACAGACCATCGGGTTTAAAGACGCATCACAGACCATCGGGTTTAAAGATGCATCACAGACTGTCAGGCCTAAACAAATGGCAGTATTACAGACGGACCTCAGACCACTATACACTCAAGCACCAACACAATTGGTCGATGATGCTCAACAGACAGGACGAGCATCCTGAATATGGCATGCAATAATGACACCCAAAATGACATTGTGAATATCATGCAACGCCAAACTGACATCACTACAGTTGGTACAGCAAAATTTGGCATCTTCTCTACCAGTGAGAAATATAGCCATATTTGATGGTGATCCTCTTCAGTATCATTCCTTCATCAGATCCTTTGAAAATTGTGTTGAGGTTAAAACCGACAATGCAAGTGATTGTTTACACTTTTTAGAGCAGTACACCAGGGGACAACCAAGAGACCTGGTGAAAAGCTGTCAGCACCTACCCTCTGTTCAGGGATATCAACGCGCTAAATCCCTGCTTGCTGAACATTTTGGAAATTAATACAAAATTGCTTCTGCTTATATGGACAAAATTGATAGCTGGCCTCTGGTTAAAGATGAAGATGTAAAATCACTACAATCATTTTCTCTGTTCTTGCGAGAATGCTCCAATTTAACACAGAGAATCATGCAAATGAATGAGTTGGACATGCCATCAAACCTCAGGAACATTGTGATGAAGCTTCCTTATAAGCTGAGGGAGAAATGGAGGAACGTCGCATGTGATTTGCAGGAGCAACGTGGTTGCAGAGCACTATTTATTGACCTTGTGAACTTTGTTGAAAAACAAGTTAGAATTGCCTCTGATCCACTGTTTGGAAATATTCAGGATTCAAAATGTACCAGCCGCAACAAACCCCCCATTGACAGTCAACCAAGGCAAAGGAAACAGGGCACCTTTGCCACCAGTGTCACTGCAATGAAAGAAGGAAACAACAAAAGGTACATGGATAATAAGATCAAGTCCTTCTCTGCCCAGAGTCACATCAAATGCTGTTTATTCTGCCAACGAACAAGCCACTCACTTGAAAAATGCTCACAGTTTAAGTTAAAGATACAAAAGGACAAAATACATTTCATAAAGGAGCATGGAATTTGTTTTGGTTGCTTGAAAGTGGGACACAAGCAAAGACTGCAGGAGTCGATTGGATTGCAGTGTGTGTCAGCAAAAGCATCCATCAGTCCTACACATTGAGCAGAAGGGTATAAGTACACCTTTTAATAAGGCAGAAGAGCCTGTGAGCCATCCGAGTGTAACATCTGTTCAGTCTCAAACATGTGGCCATATAGGGGCCGGAGATGAGGACAATGCTGTGTTTTCAATTGTTGCAGTTCAAGTGAAAAGCCAAGTGACTGACAGAGTTGTGCAGACATATGCATTTTTGGATCCCGGAAGTTCCAGTACTTTTTGCACTCATAACCTGGCAAAGAGACTGGGGCTAAGTGGCAAGCCAGCCAATATTCTATTACGAACAATGGGGCAAGAGAAAATTGTGAGCACCAATGTATTGTCTCACTTGGAAGTGTCTGGCATGGATAAGGAGGATTTTATTGAATTGCCCAATGTCTTAACCCAAAGAGCTATGCCAGTGTCACGTGTGAACATTCCACGACAGGATGATGTGGAAAAATGGCCTTACTTGAGTAACATAAAACTGCACGACTTGAATGCAGATGTGGATTTGCTCATCGGAACTGATGCAGCAAAAGTAATGGAACCATGGGAGCTGATCAACAGCCAAGGTGAAGGACCATATGCAGTCAGAACAAGAGTCGGCTGGGTCATAAATGGACCACTTAGGAGTGGAAGTAACAGCAGAGTTAAGACTGGCTGCTCTGTTGTCACAACAAATCGAATATGTGTGGAACATCTGGAAGAAATGCTCATGAAGCAATACAACCATGATTTTAATGAAAAAACATCAGAGGGGTCATTGGAAATGTCAAGGGAGGACATTAAATTCATGAAGATAATGAGAAGAACAACAGAGTTGAAAGATGAACATTATTACATTGACTTACCTTTCAGAGAAGAGGAACCGGTCTTGCCAAATAATCGCTGTGTTGCAGAGCAGCGACTTCAAGGCCTGAAGAGGACATTTGAAAAGAACATCAAGTTTAAAGAGGAGTACACCTCATTCATCAATGATATGCTGGTTCAAGGTTATGCTGAAGTTGTACCCATTGAACAGCTGTAACAAGATGAGGGAAAAGTGTGGTACATTCCCCACCATGGAGTACATCACCCCACCAAAGGAAATCTGAGGGTTGTATATGACTGTGGAGCCTCATTCAAAGGAACATCTCTGAACTGTCAGCTCTTGCAGGGCCCCGATCTCACCAACACTCTTATGGGGGTCCTCATTCGCTTCAGGAAAGAGCCTGTCGCAATCATGGCTGACATCAAGGCCATGTTTCATCAGGTGCGGGTGCCTGATAAACATGTGAACTTTCTTCGCTTTCTTTGGTGGCCTCAGGGCAACACTGACCAGGAACCAAGGGAATATCGAATGAGGGTACATTTGTTTGGAGCTGTTTCGTCCCCCAGTTGCGCCAATTACGCCTTGAGGTGAACTGCAGAGGACAATGCAACTCACTTCCCTCCTGAAGTGATCAAAACAGTCAATCACAACTTTTATGTAGACGACTGCCTGAAGTCTACATCCTCGGAGGGAGATGCAATTAAGCTTGTAAAGGATTTGACTCTGCTCTGTAGTCAGGGAGGATTCAGCCTTCAAAAATGGGTGACAACCAGCCGTTATGTTTTGTCATCGATCCCAGGTGACATCAGAGCAGCAGAGATGAAAGAGCTGGATTTGGACAAAGATCACCTGCCTATGGAAAGAGCACTTGGACTGCAATGGTGCGTTGAGTCCGACCAGTTCAGCTTTAGGACTTCATTACAGCCACGCCCACAAACCAGGAGAGGTATCTTGTCGGTGGTCAGCTCTCTGTATGACCCTATAGGATTTTTGGCTCCTTTTACAATGCCAGCCAAGTTACTGTTGCAGGAGCTTTGCCGGCAAAACCTGAAGTGGGATGAACACATTTCCCCCTCCTTCTCCAAACAGTGGTCTGATTGGCTGAGCGACCTCCAAAGGATGAGTGTATTCAAGGTGGAACGCTGTATCAAAACCCTGAACTTTGAAACATCTGTGACAGCACAAATTCATAATTTTGCTGATGCCAGTGAAGCTGGTTATGGTACAGTATCGTACCTGAGACTGAAGGATAAAGATAGAGACGATAAGGTGCATGTTTCATTTCTTGCCGGAAAGGCCAGAGTTGCACCTCTGAAGCACATCACCATTCCTCGTTTGGAACTCACAGCAGCAGTCCTTGCTGTCCGAATGGATGGCATGCTTCAAAGGGAACTACAGTGGCCACTGGAGAAGTCAGTGTTTTGGACCGATAGCACGACTGTCATCAAATACATCTCCAATGAAACCAGACGTTTTCATACGTTTGTTGCCAACAGAGTCACTGTAATCAGAGAAGCTACAGATGTTGACCAGTGGAAGTATGTGGGCTCCAAGGTCAATCCTGCTGATGAAGCATCACGTGGATTGAGAGCTGAAGAATTTCTCACACACGGAAAATGGATTAAAGGCCCAGATTTCCTGTATTTGCCTGAAAATGAGTGGCCTACACTGGAAATGGATTCAGTGATTCCCATTGATGACCCGGAGGTCAAAAGAGAAGCGGCAGTGAATGCCATTGTTAAGGATTCAGAAAATCCAACAGACCATCTCATCAGCTACTTCTCATCTTGGAAGAAGCTTAAAACGTCTGTTGCCTGGTTCCTTGAACTTAAAGGACTTCTGTTGCTTCTGAGTAAAAAAAGAAAGGAACTTAAAGCTACCGAAGATGACAAAGATGCTGGAGTGAAAAGTACAGTTGAACAGAAATTCAAGAGCTTCAAAGCCACACTCTGTGGAAAACATTTGACTCCAGACGATTGTGATGAAGCAGAAAAGGCAATAATTTGTTTTGTTCAGAAACACAGGTTCAAGAGTGAAATTGCCTCCCTCAAACATGGCTTAAATATCGTCTCCAAGGACAGCCCACTGTACAAACTAGACCCCATACTGGAGGACAACATCCTCAGAGTTGGTGGTCGTTTGAACAGGTCTGCATTACCATCAGAAACCAAGCACCCTGTCATTCTTTCCAAAGACCTGCATGTCTCCCAGCTCATTTTACGTCATATCCATCAACAACTAGGACACGCTGGGAGCAACCACATGTTGTACAGACTTCGACAGAGGTATTGGATAATCAATGCCAATTCAGCTGCAAGGAAGACTATTACAGAGTGCATGGTGTGTAGACGGCACAGAGGAAAACTTGGGGAACAGAAGATGGCAGACCTGCCTGAAGAGCGAGTTGTGCCAGACAAGGCTCCTTTTACTAAAGTGGGAGTTGATTATTTTGGGCCCATAGAAGTGAAAAGAGGAAGAAGCCTTCTAAAAAGATATGGAGTGATTTTCACTTGTCTGACCAGCCGTGCAATACACCTGGAGGTGGCACATTCACTTGACACAGACTCTTGCATTAACGCCTTGCGGAGATTCATATGCAGAAGAGGCCCTGTGTCAAATTTAAGATCTGCTAACGGCACAAATTTTGTTGGAGCAAACAAAGAATTGAAGCAAAGTCTTGCTGCTTTGAATAATGCAAGGATCCAGGATGCCTTAATTCAGGATGGAATTATGTGGAGCTTTAATACGCCAACAGCCTCACACCAAGGTGGCGTTTAGGAGCGTCTCATTCGATCAGTAAGGAGTATACTGACCTCTGTTCTTGGACAGCAGGTTTTGGATGATGAAGGCCTGCAGACACTGTTTTGTGAAGTAGAGGCGATACTAAACGATAGACCCCTCACAAAAGTGTCTGATGACCCTAATGACCTTGAGGCCCTCACCCCAAACCATATTCTCCTGCTGAAAGGAAAACCCATCTTTCCCCCAGGACTCTTTGAAAAGAGTGACCTGTACATCAGAAGAAAATTGAAGCAAGTACAGTATATCGCAGAGCTGTTTTGGAAGAGATGGACATCCGAATACTTACTTGTGATGCAGGAAAGACAGAGATGGGCAGCTCCAAAAAGAAACTTCTCCCCAGGAGATATTGTCATTATTGCCGATGCTACAGCTCCAAGAGGATCCTGGAAGATGGGTTGAGTTTTGAGTACCAAGTCCGAATACAAAGGATTGGTCCGGTCTGTGTGCATCCAAACTAAAACCAGCGTTTTGGAGAGACCTGTGACAAAGATCTGCCTGCTGGTGGAGGCCACAGAATAATAATACCTGTTCTATCTATTCTCTCTTTCTATCCTGTCTTCTTACCATCTGTTTTCTTTCAGTGGCAGCAGGGAAGGAGACACAGAGGATGCTTGAATAGAAAGAATAGCTCCCTTACATGTTATATATATATAAGGGTAATTGTGACTCACAATTAGGGGCGGGTTGTGGGAGCTATTGACTATTTTCACATTTATTTAATATATTTATTTGTTATGTGATTTTGTAGTATTAATTTGTTTACGGCCATATTATTTAAGTTATTATGAGTCGCAGCTAAATGCTTTTACTTTGAAGGGGTTCTGGGAAATTGGGAAGCACAGCTGGGTGTATTTAGGTAATTAGAGTCAATAGCACAGTGGGCATCAGGGAAGGTATATGGTTTTTAGCAGCGTCAGGAGATCATATAGAATCAAACATAATTTTTCTGTATTCTTTGATTAACAGACAATAAACACCACAAAACTGTCAAATGCTGTCTGGACAATGGACTTCCTGATCTGCGTGAGATTCGCTGCCCTGGTGCTTCAGTGGCTTTTTAGTTTTTATTAGTTGTTGTTGACAAATAGCCACTACATGTTTGTTAGTGTCCCATTTTCTATGCTCTTGTTTTCTTTCGAGTTCTCAGTTCGTTTCTGGTCAGGTTTGTTTTCCTAGTGAGTTTATGTTTGTCACGGCTCTGCCTTTTATGTTCGTGCCTTGAAGTGTACTTTTGTTTGCTGCGTTCAAGTAAAGCTCGTTAATTGTGACCATCGACTCCTGCCTCGTTTCTACTCGCTCTCGTCCTGCTATATTGGGTTCTACCGCCACCATCACCACCATGCCTAATCGTAACAGTAAACTAACCAAGTGGTAAATACCAGTGGTAAACTAACCAAGTGGTAAATACCAGTGGTAAACTAACCCAGTGGATAACTAACCAAGTGGTAAATACCAGTGGTAAACTAACCAAGTGGTGAATACCAGTGGTAAACTAACCCAGTGGTAAATACCAGTGGTAAACTAACCCAGTGGTAAATACCAGTGGTAAACTAACGTAAGGTTATGTATATAACCAAGTTCTGTGAATGCTAGTGACGCTCAGCGTCATATTGCAAATATCTCGCTTCAGCGTATATACACTGAATAATTCCAAAATGTACCTTTACATACCAACATCCGTCTGACCACACCCCCATCTGCTACCTATATAAGCAGGGGTGGGGCCACACACTCATCTGCTTCCCAAAAAATTTCACCACAATGAAAAATCAAGGGCCGCAGTGGCGCCTAGACGCTGAGCGTCACTAGCATTCACAGAACTTGGTTATATACATAACCTTAGGTTCTGTATCATGCTAGCTTCTGCTCAGCGTCATATTGCATAACAGGAGCTGAGCGGGAGCTAGAAGCTCGACAAATGTACCCCGCTGAGGCCCCCCACAACCATCAGACCGGAGAGGACCGAGCCCCCCCGACCCTCCCTAATGGAGGATACCCTCCCTATTGGAGGACGGGAGGGAGACGGATCCGACCGTGCGAAGAGAAACTCGAGCAACTCAACGCACAGGGTGAGCAGACCGTGGCTTGACCCCACGACTACGCACACGCATAACCCGCATGCCACCAGGGAACGAACGGAAGGAACAAACCTCGTTACTGCCCCCAAAATCACGGGGTCAAGAGCAAACTCAACCCCGTTGCAAGGCCGTAGCAGCGGAGCGCGAAGGAAGACCCAGACCCACTGAAGGGACTGGATCCCCTGGAAAAAGGGGGCCCGGAGAGGTAAATGACGCCACAGCATCAAGACCTCACCAGCCGGTCACTTAGTGACACCGCCCCCCACATCGCCAGCGTATTCGGACAGGGCCCCTCCAAGAGCGGGCCCTTCCCCCCACTAGTACGCCGCCTGGCACACTGACCCTGCAACACAGGCAGTCAGCATGGCTGTAACTCGAAGCACTCAAGAGGCTACACTACAGCGGGAGCAGGCAGCGCACCGGGGAGACGACCACCAGAAGGGGTCGGCCTCTCAATCCAGGCAGCAGGCATTTGACCCGAGCCTGGAGCACTGCGGACGAGACAGGCGCCAAAGGGGTCAACTGAAAACAGCACCCCGGCGGAAGGGGCGTATGCTGGCATTGTTGCGCACCATGACAAAGCCTCCACCAAAAAACACCGACCCAGAGGGGCCGAGGCAGAGAAAGCTGACACGATTGGCAGGCGTCATGAACGTGCAGGGGCACACTCAACCGGGTAACCCGGGAGTTGACTCTGCTCCAACACACCAGGGAATCAACCACCCTCTTGGTACCACATGCGGTGGTTGTTCCTATAACCCCTCAAGAAAAAACTCCAAAACACACCTGCAGGTATACACTGGCTATACCGCAGTACAAGTGTTTCAATTTTCAAAAAGGGGTTATTCCAGGCCTACGGGTCGACGAAACACAACTTCGGACCGGGCCCGGTGGCCCGGGAAGCACACAGGGATGCCAGAGGAGGTCCATAAGACCACCCCAACAGCCCCCTCTTCGCCATGCGTAAGAGAGGAGCGAAAGGAATGGAAAACCCGCCCCCATGATAGTGCCAGGTACAACATGTACCCAACAAAGGGTCTCCATAACGGCGGACAACAGGTTAACTGACCTGGACCAGCGTGACCAGAACCAGTCCCGTGCCCTAATCACGCCGACATCCCCACTCCAAGAGAGGGGGTAGGTACGCGTGTCGATCTAAAACATGAAAAGAGGGCGCCACCCAGATGGTCGCATTCGTACCGCGCTCAGTGGCCCACCCCAAGGGCGTGAGATCCCTCTACCTATGTTTTGATCTATTCCGTTAACATCCCCCAGATATGAACGAGAATTCGTCGAGACCTAGTAACAGGCGCTCGGAAGAGAAAACCTCCATCCCAGTTGCCCTATAAAAACGCCGTTTTAATAACGAGCAAAACCAAGGCGTACCAGCCTCATGCGTGATTCTTATCAGAAACACCCAGAGCCAGCACTATGTACGCGTCGAGACCCAAACACATCAATGGATAGTCTAACAAAACACCAGACATTGTTCCTCCAAGTCGCCTGGGAGAACGACAAGGAGCCTTCGTGCTTCATGTTCTTTCCTCTTTTTATTTAAAAAAGAAAGAAACACAGACTGACATGAATCCCACGTGACGCAGCTGAGGGTATTTTTTTTTTCTTCATTTTTACATCCCGCCACCCTCGCCACAGGGAGGAGACGGGAATCCCCAGAGAGACTTCCCACGCGAGCTGTATAGATTGAAAAGAAATATTGCAATCTTGAGCTATGTAACACTTGGGTTAGGGCTCTCCGAGGACGAGGCACTGAACCAATACGACATGAATTGAATCGAATACATGTAGCCGGTTCAACGCTGAACCTGCCACTACTTCGACCATGCCTTGAGTGGGAGTCGAACCCCGGGCGTCCGCACCGGGGCCAGCATCGCAAACCGCTGCGCCAAGAAAGGAATTCCCTACTAACTAACCACGTCTATCCTGCCTCCGAGGATCACTACTCCACCCAAGGCACCACTGTAACAGTCCAACACTGAACCTGCCACTTCGACCATGCCTTGAGTGGGATTCGAACCCCGGTCTCCCGCACCGGGGGCGACATCACAGACCTTTGCGCTGGGAAGGAATTCCCTCCTAAGCGCTCAGTTTGGATGCCTCTGGGGAGTGAGTTTTACTTCTATGTGCCGTAGTCACACTATCGCGGCACATATCCGTTACATACACACACAATAGAGCAGAACTCCTTTTTGAATTTCTACTCACCTTGACAATCTGAGGAGGAGGCTCTGAAACTCTGAGGAGGCTCCCTCACTGGGAAGGAGAGTCCGAACTCACAGAAGGCACTTCTCCCTGAGGAGGAGCTCTGACAACTCCCTGAAAACAGATCCATAACATGGAACCTGAACAACTCACGGAAGTCTTACAAATAGAGACGCGCTCAGTGACGTACTCTATGGCGGGGGAATTTCCGCGGTGCACACGCACAATTTTTCAGGGCGTGGGACCAGGAAATCCCCCCCCTACCCTGTAACGTGCCGAACAGCAACGTGACAGGAACCCTGAAGGACAGGGGAGGAAAGGATTACCAGTTCACCCCTTTACGACCCCTCACCCCTGATACGATGTAATGACAAAGTAGAGCATGACACAGTCATAGCATGCTACATGAAGCATCTAACAGCTTCACATAGCTCATGTGCTAACCTGCTATCTGAGTTTTACTAAGGAAAAAACACAGAACAGAGAGGGCCCCTTTAAGAGCCCCGGTCCAGACTTACACATGTGCTTCTGTGGGCCAAACCTAACCCAGTTGTAGATCACAACGACACACACAACCCTTCATCACAACAAAAAATGGCAAAAGTACACTCTTACTACAAAGGAACGCCGTTTTTCATAACGAGAGAAGACACAAGTCCTCGATTATGTAATGACCACAGACCTTGCTAAGCACACATGATAAGTGACCAAACAACCTTTTCTTTAGGAAAAAATTGTTTCTCAAGCGGAAGCACAACCCCAGCAACTTAAGCTGAGGGTTACATCGTATCCCCACAAACACAGTGACACAATATATTGTAATTGTAAACAAACATGTCTGAGAGGAGGGGGGGGATCCCCAGGGAAACCGGGGGGTCACCCCTCCTATCTTACCCTTGATACGACCAAGTTGAACAGGTACCCCTGTTAATATGTGAACATGCTGTTCATTGTCATCACAGGCTGAGAAAAAGATTCATTCCTCAATCACATGTCACTAAGCATAGCTTCACAGGTTAACTAACCCTCTTAGTTGTGAGTTCACCCACGTTACAACGTTACATGAACACACATGTTCTCATCACAACTAACCAGTTAATTTTTACACATGTAAAAAACAATGCCGATTTACTATGGAGAGAGAAGCTATACCAGTGACAAGACAATTCACACACAACACGCGTCGTATCCTCAATGTATTGCAGCAACACATGTTTTGGAAACATTGTTATTACAAAACATTTAGAAGGGAAGAAAAGAAGAAGTGTTTAAAGTATGGTCAGGACTCCTACCTTCACCCTGAGCGCAGGCCGAGAGGACTGCAACACTGGTCAATGGGACACAGAGTCGAACCCAGCATCTCCTGCGTTGGTGACAGGGTATGTCCGCTATGCCACCCAGCCGCCGTTCTCCATGTTGACGAAGTCCTCGCTAGCATGGCACCCGGGTGTAGGGTCGACTAACATCCTCTGTCAAAGTTGACGTCGTAGTCAGAGTGTTAAAGACATGTTATAGTCACAGTAACGTTTCAACAGTGTAGCATTAAGCTAACAGCCGACCGACTGATAGCAACAAGCTAACGTTTACTAGCCTAGTGAACACAAAGAGCTAGTGCCGCAGCTAACAGCTGACTGGCTAACAACCGTAGGCCACAAACTAGCACGCCAGCTAAGCAGCTATCACCTGAACTGTACACAACGACATAACAAGCCACACTTCAGACAGGCCGCTGTCCAAGTCCCTCCCCATCCTAAGAGGGAAGAGAAAAAGAAATGTCAAACACAGTTTTCAACTGTGATTTACCAGACATACAGCGGAGCCGGCACAATTCCCATCCGGGCTGCAGCCGACTTGAGCATGGAACTCCCAATAACGAAGATCCATGCCCACTTTTCCTCGTGCTTTAGGGTGTACTTCCACATTCATGTGAAAGATGGGGCCTGCACGGGTCAGAGAAGCATCCGCTCGTCCAGAGAATCCCGGGTTCAACCAGGTCTCGGTCTAGGTTGACCATCATGGGCGTCAGACCAAGATCCTCCGTCCGCCGCTTAAGAAGCCGAGCAGAGAACCCCAATCTGGGGCCGGCCTTCGTAAATTGTCAGCTAGCCCCCATAGCACTAACAGACAACTAGCGCTTGCAAGCAAAACAGTACTCACCCAGCACGGAAGCAAACCGGCTTCTCACAACAGCCGGTGCCTCCCACAGTCCAGCTGTATGACCGGAGGGTCAATACCCATCCAGCCGCAGCAAGGAGGACTGCAGGTGGGGAGTATATCAGCGGCGCGAGCCCCTAATACGAAAAAAACGGTGGAGGTCAGAATGATCATCATCTTCCAGACACTCCAGTGACGAAGACAATATCGCCGTATTTTCTCGAAAATAGTGAGAGAGAAAATAAAGATATAATGTCAACGTATCTCCTTGTCTTCTGTTTTCCTTTCCTCAGATAAATATTTTCTCCACGTCAAGTGGGGTATATAACAGGCACTTCCTTGTGGTGAAATTTGAGAAGGAGATGAGTGTGTGGCCCCACCCCTGCTTATATAGGTAGCAGATGGGGGTGTGGTCAGACGGATGTTGGTATGTAAAGGTACATTTTGGAATTATTCAGTGTATATACGCTGAAGCGAGATATATGCAATATGACGCTGAGCGGAAGCTAGCATGATACAGAACCCAGTGGTAAATACCAGTGGTAAACTAACCAAATGTTAAATACCAGTGGTAAACTAACTAAGTGGTAAACTAACCAAGTGGTAAACTAACCAAGTGGTAAACTAACCAAGTGGTAAACTAACCCAGTGGTAAATACCAGTGGTAAACTAACCCACTGGTAACAGTGGTAAACTAACCCAGTGGTAAACTATAACCAAGTGGTAAATACCAGTGGTAAACTCAGGGCCGGCTCTGACCAATTGGCTGCCCTAGGCAGGATTTTTTCTGGCGCCCCCTTGCATCACAGTTTATTCACTACCAATAATATGCACTCAGACTTTTGTTTTCACATTTTTCTTTTATTGAAAATAACCCACAAATCAAACAGTTAACATCAAAACAGTGAACAAGTGACATTATTATAATAAATATTTACAATATTGACCACCAGGGAGTTACACTCAAACGGCCAACCAAGTGGTAAATTATACCAGTGGTAAACTAACCCAGTGGATAACTAACCAAGTGGTAAATACCAGTGAACAAGTGACATTATTATAATAAATATTTACAATATATTATCTTAATATTAACCAGTTTACTGCCATAAATAAAGTAAGGTCAAATATAATTACAATGTCTCGACTCCCGGAGTCAGCATTCCCTTGGCTTGGGCTGATCGCTATACTAACTCGTTTGGCTGGGTTAGGGGGAGGGAAGCTGTGGGTGGGAAACTGGCGTTGTGGACAGCGACGCCTACAGGTCAGGTCTGGGCGCTTGCTCAGCGGAGGCAGGACTTGAGGAAGGCAGCGTGACCTCCCATGCGTTACACTTCACCAATGAGAGCCCTCGCTGCCAGGTGAGAAGAGAGCCACTGGCTGTCGCCGCACGTGTCGGAGGAAGCGTGCGGATACTTCAGGGTTCCCTTGTACCGACCAGTAGGAGAATATGTGCACAACAACCAGGTAGGGGAGGGGGGGGGGGGGAATTAGCACAACGACTAAATTGGGACGGGGAGAAAACAGAGAAAAATCGGAGAAAGAGAGATACAAAAAAATATATATATAATTACAATGAACTTAAATAAAGTAAAATAAATAAATAAATAATTGCACAGAAGTACTGCACACAAACACAAAAGGCACACAAGCACAAGGCTTTGACTTGTAACATATACTTAGAAGCCCCCTCATCAAGCTCACTTTACAGTCTTACTTTCCTAACCTTTCTTGCAGCAAAGTCATCTATGACGTCATCATAAGACAACTGTTTTGAGACCACATGATTTATGCTTATGATGAAAATTCCACTGAGACGTTCTTGCACCATAGTCGATCTCAGGTAAATTTTTGTGAGCTTGAGTTTAGAGAAGCTTCTTTCAGCAGCAGCCACTGTAACAGAAAGAGCCACAGAGATTATCAGAGCAACCCACATGTTGGGGTACATTTCTGTCAGCTTCTTCTCATGCAGAAAGGTCAAGAGTTCCATTAATGGAAATTGAATTAAACATTGTCATTACAATGAAATGTAGATTTACATTTACAGAGTCCAATAAAGTAGTAAACTGCAGTGCAATACATAGCATAATGGGACATTTGTTTGGCATTCACATTAATGATATGCACTTTAAAACACTGATAAACTCACTTTAGAGACTATGAATGGTAACACAACAAACCAAAGGCTTACTACAACAATTATAAAGGAGATGAAAAGGAATAGCATTTTTTTTATTACAGGGTAAACAGATGTCAATACAAATGTAGCCTACGGTATGACACAGGACGGTAACACCTGCTGAATATACCTAATTTCCCTGATGATGACTGGTACTAGTTTTCTTATTTTTATTAGTTGTTATGTAGCCTACTTTTATTTTATGTAGGCTACTGTTATGCACGCAGTAGCCACTAGTCTGTATTTTTAACTAACGTTACTGTCGTCCAAAAGTAAGCTAGAAAGTTAACATTACACTCTGTTCCACTGTTCCACTAGTCAACAATTAATTTCATCACATTAACGTTACTGTACCTCTGCCCTTTTCGCGTTGTTCCTCCTCTTCTTTTTCTTCCCTGAGCACCGGACTGTTTTAGTTTTTTCGACATGTTGATATTACTGTGGAATATCCTGTTAACGTTCGAAAGCCCTTATATGGTCACTTCGCCCTCGTCTGTCGGCCTAGTGCTGTATTTTTGACGCGTTATTTTTTTTCCTAGCTGCATTTCTGGCAGACACTCTCTGATTGGCCACTGACTGACGCTCTCTGATTGGCCACTGACATGTTTGCCCAATCGCGTGACGAGCTGTGTCTTTGCCCATTTCCGCCTCGAACAGCCTGCAAACTACCTGGCGTTCTATCGCCATGCTCTAAGACAAACTCTAACCTTAACCAACTTCGAAAGAGTGCCTAAGCTTAACCGTCAAAAGAACTTGCGGTTCACGCTCTAAGACAAACTCTAACCTTAACCAACTACGAAAGAGTGCCTAAGCTTAACCAGTGTAGAAACAGGCGTCGGCCAATCAGAGAGCGTCTTGCCAGAAATGCGGCTAGGAAAAAAAATAACGAATTTTTGACACATCGTTGGAAAGCTAAAATGGCCGCAGTTCGATTGACCCTACTCACCCTAAGGAGGACAGTGACAGAGGCCAAACGGCGCTACAGAGATAAAATAACAACACCAGCCCACAAGCCACGGCAATGGGGGGGGGGGGTCTGCTGCTGATGGAGACTCAGTGTTCAGGGTAACAGAGCATGAGGTGAGGCGGACCTTTAAAAAAGTGAATATCAGGAAGGCAGCAGGACCGGACGGCATCCCCGGCCGCGTCCTAAAAGTCTGTGCCGACCAACTGGCCCCGGTATTCACTGACATATTTAACCTGTCCTTAGAACAGGCTGTCATCCCCACCTGCCTGAAGAAGTCCACTATTATCCCTGTACCCAAAAAATCACCTCCATAGCCATGAAGTGCTTTGAGAAGCTAGTAAAGGGCTACATCTGCTCCTCCCTCCCCATCAACATGGACCCCCTGCAATTTGCATACCGCCCCAACAGGTCCACGGAGGACGCCATAGCCCATGTGCTGCACACAGCAGCATCACACCTGGACAAGAGGAAGGGGAACTATGTGAGAATGCTATTCATCGACTACAGCTCGGCATTCAATACCATAGTCCCCTCCAAACTCATAGCCAAGCTCAGGGACCTGGGCTTGAACTATGACCTCTGCCAGTGGGTCTTGGACTTCCTGACGGGCAGACCCCAGGTGGTGAGAGCAGGCAACTGCACCTCCTCATCCATCACCCTCAACATAGGGGCCCCCCTAGGGCTGTGTTCTGAGTCCCCTCCTCTACTCCCTGTACACACACGACTGTGTGGCTCAGCGGAGTAGCAACACAATCATCAAATTTGCCGACGACACAGTGGTGGTGGGCCTGATCTCTGCCAACGACGAGAGGGCCTACCTGGAAGAGGTCAAGGTCCTGGCGGGATGGTGCCAGGAAAACAGCCTCTCCCTGAACATCAGCAAAACAAAGGAGATGATTGTGGACTTCAGGAGGTCGGGGGTCAAGGACTACAGCCCCCTCAGCATCGACGGGGCACCGGTTGAGAGAGTCAACAGCTTTAAGTACCTCGGAGCCTACATATCCGAGGACTTGACATGGACCACACACATTGACAGTGTTGTGAAGAAGGCACGACAACGCCTCTACTTCCTCAGGCGCCTAAGGAAGTTCCAAGTCAGTCAGAAGATCCTTAAGAACTTCTACTCATGTACAATAGAGAGCATCCTGACTGGCAACATCACCTCCTGGTTTGGGAATAGCACTGCACAAGACCGAAGCAGACTACAAAGAGTGACACGTTCAGCCGAACGCACAATCGGAGGGGGGCTCCCCACCCTCCAGAACATTTACAACAAGCGGTGCAGGGGGAAGGCTAAGAGAATTATTAAGGACTCGAGCCACCCGAACAACTGCCTCTTTGAACTGCTGCGGTCAGGCAAGCGATACCGGAGTCTCAAGGCGAGCACAGAAAGACTCAGAAGAAGCTTCTATCCCCAGGCCATCAGGCTGCTTAACGAACAATGAACACTACACAACAACAACCATCAAACGCACATAGCACACACATCCACACGCACACACTCACTTTAAACAAACACACTGTAGCACCCACTCCCCACACTTTATAGCACACACTCACTTTAAACAAACACACTGTAGCACCCACTCCCCACACTTTATATTTATTGATGAAGGATTGCACTACAACTCGTACACCTTACTGTAAATTGTACCTAAATTGTACCTCATCCCATTTCTGCATTTCTGCTTTGCACTATATAATATTGTACATTAGTACACTGCATAGTATTGTATATTATATGGTAACTCAGTTACGTCTATTCTGCATCGAACATTGTACATATGTCTATACTGAACACTGTGACCTCATTTTCTACTTCTAATTTACATGCTATACTATGTTATTTGATACTATCTTGTCTAGCACAGTCTCTGGAGCGTAACAGTAAGAAGCATTTTGTATGAAAGTATTCTGTATGACAACTATTAAAGAAACTTGAAACTTGAAACTTGAACTCAACCTATTACGTGCTTCCAGTCTCGGGTTACAAGGCCGAACAGCGAACAACCAACGAGCGTCGGTTTCAGACAAGTGAGCACTTCCGGTATGATTGACCGTTTTTGTAGCCAATGAAATTCTGGAGCTAATGGTATATTACGCGAGGGCTGTTCTGGTCCATACGGTAAAGGGAGAGAAGAAGACTAATAAGTTGTTTATTTGGAGAATTTCTCACTCGCCGTCCAAATTAATGAGCCATTGTAAAACATTCATTTTCTGTGGGATTGTTATAAATGTTGGACCTGTACTGTAGATAAGACTTCAGTATTTCGAAATAACTACTAGTAGTAAACAATTTACAATTATTACAATTAAAATTATTTTTTCATTTTCTTTTTAGTTTTGTTGCCCCCTCTGGGTGGTGGCACCCTTAGCATTTGCCTATACTGCCTATGCCTAAAACTGGCCCTGGGTAAACTAACCCAGTGGTAAACTAACCAAGTGTTAAATACCAGTTGTAGAAGCCAAAACCGACATATTAGAAGTTGTATTATTTATGGTGTTGTATTTGTGTTTGAACACTAGGGGGCACACCACCTCTAGTATAAGAGGCTCTGCTGATCAGTGCAATTTATGCACCTGCTGAGGAACCTGCTTTCATTGTTGGAACTGCTTATCTAACAAACAACTGACAACTGTTCTGTTAACCTTCATCATCATTCATCTTTCCTTTGGACAATAAAACCCTGCAAAGTACATCAGCTGCAGCTTGGACATTCAACTATTTCAACATCCACAACTTTGTTAGCTGAGTAGGAAATATCTAAGTGGGTTATCATGACGCTTGTCACATTTGGGGAGTGACAAGCGGCCACTACACAAGTGGTAAACTAACCAAGTGTTAAATACCAGTGTTAAACTAACCACGTGGTAAATACCAGTGGTAAACTAACCAAGTGGTAAATACCAGTGGTAAACTAACCAAGTGGTAAACTAACCAACTAAATACCAGTGGTAAACTAACCAAGTGGTAAATACCAGTATACCTAAACATCACTCAAAGTCAAGTCAAGTCAAGTCAAGAGTTTTATTTGTCACGGCATACAAGTATACAATGAAATGCGGGTGCACGAAATGCACGAAACCACTTGCATGAAGAAAAAGAGATTGAATAATCTGTCTGAACTTGCCAAACTCTATCATCTCTATATGGTCACATGGTTATATTTCTGTCTCTAGAAGTTGACGCGGACATGAGAGTAAACAAGTTTGAATATGGCCACCAGTGATTGTAATATTCATGCCTTGAATATGTCATTTACGACAGGCGCGCCAGGCGCACCTTCCTGTTATGTATACCTGCACAAGGGGTCTTGACAGTCAGTTGGCTGCTAGCCGTGGATGGAGTCACACTCATGCTTAATGTTGCAATAAACAACTTAACGTAATCTCCTCGTCCTGAATGATTATTCTCTTTAAATCGAATATGACATGGTGTCAGAAGTGGGATGAACATGGATATCAACGGAGTCCCATCGCCACGGATGAATTGGGATTCTCTGGACTTACCGGGAGAATGGAAGAAGTTCAGACAGCACGCGGAGCTAATGTTTTCGGGCCCACTTAAAAAGAAAGGAGAGGACGAGAAATGTAGCTACCTGCTACTGTGGAGCGGAGAAAAAGGAAGAGACATTTACAACACATGGACTCTCAGTGCAGATGAAGCAAAGGTATTGAAGAGCTACTATGACAATTTCGAAGCATACAGTACGTACTTCCAAGGAGGAATACGATTTTCGCTAGGTACAAATTCCATGAAAAAACCCAGCAACCTAGCGAGTCGTTTGAACAATTTGTCACTGCATTGAAACTACTCGTGAAGGACTGTGCATATGCGAACAATGATGAGATGGTTAGACACCGTATAGTGTTTGGCATACACTCAGCAAAAGTAAGAGAGAAACTATTAAACGTTGGATCAGACTTGTCATTAGACAAAGCGATAGATATAGCTAGAGCCCACGAGCTAGCACAATCTCAGATAAAGAGCTTTAGAGCAGCGCACATGAACAGCTCGTGCACGAGGTGCACAGACATGAACAGAAGAATGCCGCACAGAGGTACCGCCCCAGAACAGAGTGGACAGAGAGAGCGAACAGAGCGAGCGACACAGACACACGAAGGAACTGTGGATACTGTGGGAGCAGAGCGCACAAGGAAGGAGATAACTGTGCAGCTAGAGGGAAACAATGCACGAAATGCGGAAAATGGAACCACTTTGCTAAAGTTTGCAGGGCCGGTAGTTTCCAGAAAAAGTCAGTACACGAGATTAGCATGCGCTCTGAGTCAGGCGAAGAGTCAGACGAACTGTATGTAGACACTGTGACAGACAGACGGTTTGATGAAACAGAACAAGCTTTCGCAGACATACAAATAGGAAAACAGGGCACAGAGCTTAAATTTAAGCTAGACACAGGTGCACAAGTAAATGTAATTCCTTTGAGAGAGTATCACAGTTTGCAAGATAAACGCAAAATACAGCCTACTTCACGCAGACTGACAGGATATGGTGGAGCGAAGCTAGTAGTAAAGGGCACATGCACGTTAAAGTGTAAATACAAAGAGCGTGACATGCTGTTAGACTTTTACATAGTAGACACTCAGGCACCCCCAGTTCTAGGTTTACAGGCATGCCTGAATATGGACCTCATTAAACTAGTGTTGTCAGTCACTGCGTACACAGATAAACAGACCATCATGGAAGAATACCACGATGTGTTTAAAGGGATCGGACTATTCCCAGGAGAGTGTCACATCCATATAGACCCAGACGCCACGCCAGTAGTCTGCCCACTGAGAAGGACACCGATCGCCCTGCGTAGCCGACTGAAAAAGGAGCTACAGAATATGGAAGACACACAGATCATCACTAAAGTCATTGAACCAACGGAGTGGGTCAGTGCACTGGTCATTGTTGAAAAACCACGCACAGGCAAGCTCAGGGTATGTTTGGACCCTAAGGAGCTAAACAAGGCTATCAAGCGCCCGCACTACCCTCTGCCGACACTAGAGGACATCACACCCAGACTAACAGGCGCACGCTATTTCAGCGTACTGGATGCAAGGTCGGGGTACTGGTCCATCAAGCTCTCTACAGAATCATCAAAGCTGACAACGTTCAACACACCATTTGGACGATACAGATTCCTACGATTACCGTTTGGACTCGCCTCTGCTCAGGACGAATTCCAACGGAAAATCGACGAGACATACGAGGGACTGAACGGAGTAGCAGCTATAGTAGACGACATCCTTGTCTATGGCGCGACCAGAGAGGAGCACGACAAGAATCTACATGCAATGTTAGAGAGATCACGGGAGAGAGGCGTTCGGCTCAACGCAGACAAGTGCACCATCGGAACCACCGAAGTGAGCTACTTCGGGCACGTCCTTTCAGCTGACGGCATGAAGCCTGACCCAGGCAAAATAGCCATCAAGGAGATGGAGGCGCCAAAGAGCCGTGCAGAACTGGAGACCGTGCTAGGTATGGTCAACTACCTGGCAAACTTCGCCCGAGCCTCTCCGAGATCAACGCACCAATGAGAAAGCTACTAAAGCAATCGAATGAGTTCCAGAAAATGAAAGACATACAGTGAGCCGGGGCCAGTCCTCATTTACTTTGACCCGGAAAAGGAGCTCAGCTTGCAAGTGGACGCATCAAAGTATGGTCTGGGTGCTGTGCTGATGCAGGAAGGAAGGCCCATTAGCTACGCATCCAGATCACTCACAGACAGCGAGGTCAACTACGCACAAATCGAAAAGGAGATGTACGCAGTCCTTTATGGATTCAAACGCTTCCACCAATATGCCTACGGCCGCCATGTTGTGGTGCAATCTGACCATAAGCCCCTGGAGTCGATCATGAAGAAGCCGATCGCCGCAGCTCCACCGAGGTTACAGAGGATGATACTACAACTACACAAGTACAACTTCACGATCGTGTACCGCCCTGGGAAAGACATCCCAGTTGCCGACACGCTGTCCAGGAAATCACTCACCTCTCACGACGACGGACTCAGTGAAGGGATGGACCTTCAGGTACACATGGTGTACAACAGCCTACCTGTACACGACGACAGGCTACAGGAGATCAGAGAAACAACAGACAATGACACTGAGAGCACGAGACATCATGTTCTGGCCTGGAATGGGTAAACATATAGAGCAAGTCGTGGAAAAGTGCTCAATATGTCAAGAGCGCCGCCCATCAAACACCAAGGAGCCCATGATGCCCCATCATATCCCAGACCGTCCCTGGCAGGTGGTAGGGACAGATCTCTTCAACTGGAACAACCAGGACTACGTTGTGACCGTCGACTATTACAGCAGGTTCTTCCTGTTATGTATACCTGCACAAGGGGTCCTGACAGTCAGTTGGCTGCTAGCCGTGGATGGAGTCACACTCATGCTTAATGTTGCAATAAACAACTTAACGTAATCTCCTCGTCCTGAATGATTATTCTCTTTAAATCGAATACGACAGTGATGTTGTGGTGGAAAATCAAACCATAAACAGTTATGAAATGTGCTTATGTTATGAATAATAGAGGGACATCAGGGACATTGAAAGTTGTGTTAATTACAGCTCCATGAATTAATGTAGATGGGAAATGTGCAATACCTTGTCTTACAGGGACTGCTACAGTACCTTGTAATTTCATTTCATGGAGCTGTAATTAACACAACACAAGGAATCAATGTCCCAGAGGGCATCACTGGGGGCCATATTCAAACTCGAGTTTTTGGATGTGTGTGAGATTATGTGCAAAATAAGTCAGCATTCTTTTTGGTGAAGTGCGCCTTTAACCCTCATGTTGTGTTAGGAATTGGCACCACTGACCGTTGTTAGCGGGTCAATGTTGACTTGGGGTCTAACTCAGTCCTGGCCACTAAAAAGAAAGGAGTATCACTCAATATAGTTAATACTACATCCTAACTAACATTATATGCATTCATAACCATATAATCCCATTGTAATTTGATTTTATAGCCCCCGAGTGTTACGGTGAGTGTTGGCACGGTCTCAGTTGTGGAGGAAGAAAGGAGGCAGAGAGTAATTGCTCGTCTATAGTGGTTCCTTTAATAGTGGAACAGAACACCAGAGCAACAATAAGAGGCAATGACGCCGAGCGTCTACTGATAAGCACAAAGAATAATAAGCTAACTAAACAGGACGATCAGGTGCCAGGGAATGTCCGAGTCCAGGGTACCACTATGTACCGACGCTGGAGGTAGTGTGAAGAACCGACGATAAAACACAGGGAAGACAGGGGTTACATATAGGTTCCACACGCACCACAGTGACAGCGAATCAGAGAAGACAGACAATTAGTGACAGGGGAAACAAGTGACAGGTGTCAGAATGGTGTTATGCCATAGAACCCAGAGCATTACAGTACCCCCCCCCCCCCCCCCGACGAAGGGCACCAGACGTTCACCTAGGGGCCTCGGGATGCAGCCGCCGGAAATCATCGATCAGGCTGGGATCTAAGATATCCCTTTGAGGCACCCAGGAACGCTCTTCTACCCCGTACCCCTCCCAATTCCCCAAGAACTGAAATCCCCTACCCCTCTGCCTACAACTTAGGATCCTCCGCACAGTGTAGACAGGCTGACCATCAATAATGCGAGGCGGAGGAACCGCAGGAAGTGGCGGGGACAAGGGCGATGAGAGGAATGGTTTCAACAGGGACACATGAAATGTCGGATGAACCCTCATAGAGGCCGGAAGCCGCAGCCTGTAAGCCACAGGATTCACCCGACAAACCACTTTAAAGGGCCCTATGAAGCGAGGAGCCAGCTTCCTGGATTCCACCCGGAGAGGGAGATCACGGGTGGAAAGCCAAACCCGCTGCCCAGGACGGAAAACCGGAGACGGACGGCGCTTGCGGTTAGCCTGCCGCTGAGCCTTAACCGAAGCCTTCTGCAGCGCCGCTCGAACACGGTTCCACGTCCTGCGACAGCGAGCCACATGTGCCTCCTGCTCCTGTTCGGGGGACAGAGGAGGTTGAAAACCATATTGACACTGAAAGGGAGACATACCAGTATAGGCGGAGAGGAGGGTATTATGCGCGTACTCTGCCCAGGCCAACCTCCTACTCCACGTCGCCGGACGACCGGCAACGTAACACCTCAGGACCCCCTCCAGATCCTGGTTGACACGCTCCATCTGCCCGTTCGACTGCGGATGGAACCCCGATGACAGGCTGACGGAGGCAAACGCCTTCCAGAACCTGGAGGTGAACTGAGGACCCCGGTCGGACACAATATCCACTGGAAGCCCGTGGACCCGAAAGACTGCTGCACCACCAGATCAGCCATCTCTCGGGCTGAGGGAAGCTTGGGAAGGGGAATGAAGTGGGCCGCCTTAGAGAAACAGTCCACTACCACCAAAATGGTAGTGAACCCATCTGACAGGGGAAGGCCAGAAATTAAATCCAGGGATATGTGCGACCAGGGCGTTTGGGAATAGGAAGCGGTCGGAGGAGACCCGCTGGTGCACGGTGAGAGGTCTTACTGCGCGCACACCGGGCAGGCCGCCACAAAGGAGCGTGTATCCCCCTCCTCTGTTGACCACCCTTCGGGGACAAACTGCGGGGAGAGGGCGTCCGGCTTAATGTTCTTGGAGCCTGGCCTGTAGGTCAAGGTGAAATTGAACCGGCCGAAGAACAGCGCCCAGCGGGCCTGGCGGGAGTTCAGGCGCTTGGCCGTCTGGATGTAGGCGAGGATCTTATGGTCCGTCTAGACCAGGAAGGGGATCTCAGAACCCTCCAGCCAGTGCCTCCATTCCTCCAAGGCCAGCTTGACTGCCAGGAGCTCCAGGTTCCCAATATCATAGTTGACCTCCGCCGGGGTCAGGCGGCGAGAGAAGAAGGCGCAGGGGTGTAGTCTCTGGTCGAGAGTGGAGCGCTGGGAGAGTGGCGGAGCCCAATAGCAGAACACAGGAGGAGAGAGAATGGAGCGTTTTAGGTTGGTTTTAATGTAGGCACCAAGCAGACCGGTATGAATTTATAGGAATGTGCAATAGGCGCGAGCAGGTGCACTCCTCGTGCAGCACAGGAGCGTCCAGGTGGGTGGTGTCTCAGAAGACGGCGTAGCTCGGGAGCGGCGGTCCTGGGCACAGGGAGAACAAAGATTAGGACAAGGCAGGCAACAAGGAAAAAGAGCAGCAAGGCTAGTGTACGTCGTCATACCTAGGTTGTTAGGCTAACACTGCGATGAGGGAGAACAGGATTCGTGGGCTGATGTAGGGGTTGTTGATGAGGGAATCCCTCACAGTCGCGCTGATTGATGTCCCTCTGGCAGCGTGGGAATGCTGGGGTTGGATGCTGCCCATATAAGGGTGTGGAAGGAGGAGGGGTGAGGAAGGCTCTCGTCGTGAAAGGAGGAGGGGTGAGGAAGGCTCTTGCCGTGATTATGACAGTTTTAGCACCTCACGAACATGCATTTGGTGTTGCACCATATCGCGAGAAAAAATCAGGATGTCATCTAAGTACACAAAAACCGACACCCCAATTAAATCCTGCACCACGTCGTTAACCAGGGCTTGGAAAACTGCTGGAGCATTAGCTAAACCAAAGGGCATGACTAAATACTCATAATGCCCGTTGGGCGTGTTAAATGCAGTCTTCCACTCGTCTCCCTCTCTAATCCTGACCAAGTTGTATGCATTACGTAAGTCAAGTTTAGAGAAGACCTGTGCCCCCTGTAAGCACTCAAAGGCGGTGTCCATGAGAGGCAAAGGGTAACGGTTCATGATGGAAACGTCGTTCAACCTCCTATAATCAATGCACGGTCGCTGGGTACCGTCCTTCTTAGCAACGAAAAAGAACCCAGCGCCGGCAGGAGATGTGGACGGACTAATATGCCCCGCGAGTAATGCCTCCTGAATGTAAGTGTTCATAGCCACTGTCTCTGGGCGAGAGAGGGAGAACATACGCCCACGGGGGGGAGAGGTACCGGGTAGAAGATTAATGGGGCAGTCGTATGATCTATGAGGCGGTAGTGCCTTAGCACGCGTCTTACTAAAAACGTCCGCCAGGTCCAAATAGATCTCAGGCACACCTATTAAATCGGGATTAGTAGGTATGACAGAGTCTGCAATGCTCCCCACCATCCTGGAGAGAGAAGAGGGAGACAAAAAAGAAGAGGGGGGGGGCGGGTAAACTCTTGCCGGAGACCGACTTAACGCCGTTCTCCATTGAAAGTTCACCCGTGGCCCAATTAATGACAGGGTTGTGAGTAGCTAACCAAGGATGACCTAAAATAATGACAGAGTAGGGAGACACAATAACAAAAAAATGTACCCACTCCCACCCACCACCTGCCACCTGAATGTGCAGTAGAGCCGTGCGTTGTGTAATGCTCCCACTACCCAGTGGCTGTCCATCCAGGGCTTGGACGGGAATGGGCACCTCTAAAGTCTCTACTGGAATCCCCCACTCCTTAACCAACCCAACGTGTATAAGATTCCCTGCAGCCCCCGAGTCCACTAATGCCCTGGTCCTCTTGACATCCCTCCCACACCCCACAGTGACATCAAAAAAAGTGTGTGAATCGTGTGCCAAAGAGGAATTGAGCCCACCTGCCAGCGCCTCCCCATGACCTAGCGGGCTCCTCCTTTTACCGACGGCGCCCGACAGCTGCCGAACCGATGGCCGGTGCGTCCACACCGGAAGCAGCGTCTTTCTTCTATGAAGCGCCGTCGCTCATCGTCAGTGAGCGACAGTGCCCCAAGGCATGGGTTCGTCACCCAGTGGCTCACTCGCGTAGTGGGGGAAGATATCGGCACCGGAAGAAGAAGGGACCCGTGTTTGAGCAGCTGTACCTCATTCGCGTTCCCGCTCCCGATGCCGATTGTCCATGTGGATGGCTAAGTTAACGATGCCATCCAAATGCTCCGGCAATTCATGTACGGAGAGCTCGTCTCTCATCCGCACAGAGAGCCCCTGGACAAACAACACACAACAGGGGACCTCAGGCCAAGCTGCCTCCCGGGCCACGATTCTGAAATCAATGGCGTAATCTGCCACAGTGCGGAGGCCCTGCCGGCAGGCGAGAAGCCGCCCCCCCCGGCCTCGTAAATCGAGATTACCCGGGAAGTATAGAAGATTCTTCTCAACTCCCTGGTAAAGGCGTCCACATTGTGGCAGATCACCGACCCACTTTCCCATTCAGCCGTAGCCCAGGAGAGCGCTCGACCAGTGAGGAGGGTAATGATGTAAGAGTAGAATGACTCATAAATGCTCTGGAAGTCGCGCTTTTCAGAAATCTGTAAAAATAGAAAAATGACAATTTCGAGTGCTTTGAGATGTACTATATATGTCTCCTTACTTGTTAAACGTAATACGACTTGTAAATACGTTTAATTCTTGCTAGATGGTATGCTTGTAATTATCTCCGTTTGCCAGAGAACTACAGCGCGTCACGAAACGCACATACACGCACGCGCGCACACACACAAGAGAAGTGTGTGCGCTGTGAATAAGTGTTAGACCCCCGCAGAGGTGAGAGGTATCAGAGACCAGTCTATGACGTCGCGATAAAACATTAACTACTTGCTTTTTATGTGCAAGGAAAGAAGGAAGAGGTGGACTGCATAAGCATTATTATTATCATTCTCGAGAATACACGCGGACCCGACAGAACGTTAACTTTGTTATGAATTAAAAGTAGTCTAACATGCTTTTCATCCTCGCCCGTGTATATACCCACGTCGCGCTAAAACAACATAACTACTGTATGGCAGAGACAGAGTGCGTGTGTGTACGAGTTATGAGTTATCTCGCAGTTCATTCAAGCGCGCATCACGGTGATGACAGCTCTCTATCTAGAGTAGAAAGGTGCGCTCAGGGGTCCTGCATTATTATTATTATCATTCTCGAGAATAAACGCAGACCCGACGGAACATTAACTTCTGAATTAAAAGTAGTCTAACATGCTTTTCATCCTCGCCCGTGTATATACCCACGTTGTGCTAAAACATCAACTACTGTATGAGTAGAGACAGAGTGCGTGTGTGTACGAGTTATGAGTTATCTCGCAGTTTTCTAGAGTAGAAAGGTGCGCTCAGTAGAGCACACACACACACACACACACACACAGAAGGAATTTCTTAGTTTCTTAGGTTAGTATATTAGGACAAGTGCATACCTACATGTATGACCTATATCTATCTACTACTTTTGGATATGAGCATTCTTTCAATAAGTATGGATGCCTGAACACAGAATTTCTTTTTCTCTCTCTCTCTCTCTCTCTCTCTCTCTCTCTCTCTCTCTCTCTCTCTCTCTCTCTCTCTCTCTCTCTCTCTCTCTCTCTCTCTCTCTCGGGCTTTATTGAGGAAGGGCACAACTCTATCAGCTGAGTAACAATGTTCATCAAAGTGTTGAGTGCTACAGTGTAGGTTAGTATATTAGGGCAAGTGCATACCTACATGTATGACATATATCTATCTACTACTTTTGGATATGAGCATTTTTTCAATAAGTATGGATGCCTGAACACAGAATTTCTTTTTTTCTCTCTCTCTCTCTCTCTCTCTCTCTCTCTCTCTCTCTCTCTCTCTCTCTCTCTCTCTCTCTCTCTCTCTCTCTCTCTCTCTCTCTCTCTCTCTCTCTCTCTCTCTCTCTCTCTCTCTCTCTCTCTCTCTCATTCTAGAGAAATACAACCACAAATTGTTATTGGTTTGCTTCTTTTTCTTACAGTACTATATATACTGTACTTTACTGTATATACTGTACCATCCACTGTACTGAAACATCTCAATATAAGTAATCATGGTATGCTGCAAAAGGGGCATTAGCACCCTGCAATACAGTACATGGTAATGTGATATGGTACAGTACTGTAAATACCATCTCTCTCTCTCTCTCTCTCTCTCTCTCTCTCTCTCTCTCTCTCTCTCTCTCTCTCTCTCTCTCTCTCTCTCTCTCTCTCTCTCTCTCTCTCTCGGGCTTTATTGAGGAAGGGCACAACTCTATCAGCTGAGTAACAATGTTCATCAAAGTGTTGAGTGCTACAGTGTAGGTTAGTATATTAGGACAAGTGCATACCTACATGTATGACCTATAGACTAGGCAGACTTTCAGATAATGTGCTTGTATAAAGTGCTGAAGGCATTTCGTGTTTATTTTTGGTACACAACATTTCTAGGGGTATTAAGGGGTGCTGAATCCAAATCTGCTGTATACCAAGCTCAAAAATGTCAAATAAGGCCTCAAAATTGAGAAATCCAACATGGCCGCCAGCACCAGGCCCTCTCTCCACAAAAACAGGTGCTAAACCCACAGTTTTTATTCTACTGACATGAAAGTTTGCACAGAACATCTGCACCTATGGAGGAAGAAAGTAGGAATATAGCTGGGGTGCCATCTGCACCTATGGAGGAGAAAGTAGGAATATAGCTGGGTGCAACCATGAGTAACAGGGTGTTTTTGACTGTCTAACTGTAATCTTTGTATAGGTGAGGATACAAAAAATGACATTTCTTCAGTGTTTGCAGGAATACTACAGCAATTTGGTAATAACTGTACAGTGTTCGACACCAACATTAGAATCCCCCAAGTCTTAGCTTTCTTTAGGTACCAAGTTATGCAAGTAGCTCTTATAAATCTGGATATATAGCATTTTAATGTAAGCATGCTGTTTTAGGCGAATTTCAAAAAATAAATGGTGGGGCTTAATGAGTTAAGTGTGACTACACAAGGTACAACCTGAATTAAATGTGCTTTTGTAAGTTTTCTTACATACATCAACAAGGACGTAGTCACACCGGAGATTCAAGAATCCATACTTGGCGCAGAACACCTTGGACGTTTTCCCCCGACGCAGAAATAGCGCCGAGATATGCGGTGAGCTACTGGAGCTCCTTCACTCACATTTTTATATCCAAAGTTAATTATATTGTTCTCTCTCTATTTCTTCTCATATTATTATATTCAGATCAAATTCTATTGCCTGTATATTTATGTCTTTCTACTATTACCCTGCCCATACCTGTACAGTACATTACACCAACACAGAATTGCCTTAGGCAAGGCGTACATAGAATATATCAAAGTGTTGCTTGCCGATTTGGACTCATTCAAGAAAAGAACTACAAAGTTTTCTTGCCAAATCACTGCCATTATGGCAATGATCAAGGGAATGAAACTGAAGGGCACTGGCAGTCTGGGTCAATCGGCTGGAAGATTGCTTCTGTTTGACCTGGAGCGACCCCCACGGGACCACAGCTGCATGAACCACAGACGAAGCTATTCATTAATTTTTCAAGGCTGGAGACTCAGGAGCAGCCAGAAAATAATAATAATAATAATAATAAATAATAATAATAATAATAATAATAATAATAATAATAATAATAATAATAATAATAATAATAATAATAATAATAATAATAATAATAATAATAATAATAATAATAATAATAATAATAATAATAATAATAATAATAATAATAATAATAATAATAATAATAATAAATAATAATAATAATAATAATAATAATATAATAATAATAATAATAATAATAATAATAATAATAATAATAAATAATAATAATAATAATAATAAAAATAAAAATAATAATAATAATAATAATAATAATAATAATAATAATAATAATAATAATAATAATAATAATAATAATAATAATAATAACTGCCATTATATACGTCATACGTTGTAGTCCGTGCAGGTTTTGATAAAAAAATATATGCTACAATCTGTACAGGGTGGATCGAGCTGGGAGTGGGGGGTGTAGTGGTCGTACCTGTATATGTAAACACAAGTATATCGGTATCCATTTTAGATTCAGTCTCCATACCAAATAAAATATACAATTATTTTATAAAACACATTTTATATAAATTATAAGGCAAATCACAGTTCTTCAGTAATACAAATAATAAAATAGAGTAGATTAGATTAAAAAGTGCAGTTAAAATAGGCTAAAATAATCAAATAGAATGGACAGTAGAAAAGTGTGATAAGATTGTTCATTAAAAAATATATAACAGAGCAGTGTATCGCTCTTAGTACTTTGAGTTTCTTTACAAAGTTCTAACATACAACAGAGCAGTCCGTCGCTCTAACATACAACAGAGCAGTCCATCGCTCTAACATACAACAGAGCAGTCCGTCGCTCTAACATACAACAGAGCAGTCCGTCGCTCTAACATACAACAGAGCAGTCCGTCGCTCTAACATACAACAGAGCAGTCGTCGCTCTAACATACAACAGAGCAGTCCGTCGCTCTAACATACAACAGAGCAGTCCGTCGCTCTAACATACAACAGAGCAGTCCGTCGCTCTAACATACAACAGAGCAGTCCGTCGCTCTAACATACAACAGAGCAGTCCATCGCTCTAACTTACTCTTACTCTTACCTACACGACAAATCTCTTAACTTTGAGTTTCTTTACAAAGTTTTGAATTACGGTTTTGAATTACAACAGACATATGAATTTGATTGGAAGTGTATGAAAGTAGGTAGGGTAAGAGAATAGTGCAGGTAAGTAGGTAATAAAGTAATAATAATACATTATTTATTTATTAGATATTACGTTTTCGAATTCTTTTTTACAACTGGGGTAGGTAGGTAACATTTTTAGGACTAAAGTACAGAAAGAAGTACCGTTGGGTACCGTTATCGATTCACAGGTACCGGTATCGGTTCAAATGTGAACGGTACCCATCCCTAGGTACAATATGGATGGAGGGGATCACGTTTGCAGTAGTGGCTGTAGCTTTGCTAATATTTTTAGTCAGCCGTTCACACGGATCGAGGATGATCAAGATGTTTTCAACCAGAGTCCATTGGTCGGCGTTGAGTGTTGCTGCCAACTTGTATTCTACAGCATAAGCTGCGATAGCTTGCTTCTGCTTCACCAGACTCTGGAGCATGTAGAATGTACTGTTCCAACGTGTGGCCACGTCTTGTTGGACTGGTGATTTAGTTATTTTCAGGGCCACCATTAACTCTTCCAGGCGGGTGGTCGCTACTTGGGAGTGCTTAAAGTGTCCAACAATCTTCCGACCGATGGCAACAACAGTCAATCACAGCTCTTTGGCTCAGCACAGCCTCGTTCACAGCCAGCTGTAAGGTGTGGGCCATGCAGCCCAGGCTATCAACATTGTAATCCTCCATAGCCTTTGCCATGCGTTGTCTCTTAGGAGAACATGGACTAGGGCTGGACGGTATGGTCTAAATGTATATCACGGTATAATTTGAAGCATAACGGTAATGGTATATATCACGGTATATTAACTTATCTTAAAAGGTCTATATAAATGCTTCTGAACGGGTAAAACACTGGTATGGCAGCTATTACTGTACTCTTGTATACTAGGACATATTTCACATAGTACAGAGGTATTTTAAGAACATCTATTGTGCAAAACTGCAATAGAAAAATGCAAAACCTTTTCTCAAGTGTCTGCAGGCAGGTAGCGTAACGCGTATCTTGGATCCAGTGCTTTGGCCATGTCTTTAAAGCCCTTTCGATCGACAGTTTGAAAAGGAACCATATCATTACACAAGTAAACAGTGACAGCGTTTGTTATGTCGGTCCACCGCTGGCTTTTTTTGTCGTTTAACTTAACTTAAAACGTAAATAATAAAATGATTCTGTTACAGCTGCTGAGCTATACTATAGCTAATGTCCATCAATATCTTCCTTTTTAATGAAATACGTTTAAGAATCGAATCAGGATTGTTAGCAGAGAGAGAGAGGGGGTGGGGGAGACGGAGTGGGAGGGAGGGGCTGCTGCTAGAGTGGAGCTAACGTTGGCAGCCCCTGTCTCCCCCACCCCAAACGGTTGGCTTGCTGAGGCTACATCAACACAGGCTGCTAGGAGTTGAGCTAACGTTAGCTTTCTGAGGCTACATCAACAGTTAACATTACATAAGGTTTTAGCGCGAAGCGGGCATTCCAGAATGGAGCGGATGCAAAGCCTGTTAGACGATTGGACCCGTCGCAGAGTTTACATTACACATAGAAACTACACGACTCGCGAGAGAAGTTGTCACACAGCTGTGTGCAACGCAGGCTAAAGAGCTCGTTCGCTTCTAGAATTGAAGGTCCGCTCTGTTCCGTGTCTATTATGAAATGACAATTGCCCGTTGACACGCCCACTACGCAAAGCCTCTGTGCTCCTAAATAATTTTTCCAGTTCTCATATCTATTTTGTGAGTGAAATGGTCACACTGTAGAGCCATGCCTCAGCAAGCTAACGTTAGCTCCACTTAGCAGCCCCCTCCCTCCACACTGTGGTTACGTCATTGCTACTTTAGAGTTGCTCTACCGGTCACAAGGTATAGTCAAAATCCATACCGTGGCGCAAATTCATACCGTTTATACCGTCCACCCCTAACATGGACCATCTCTTTCGTTATGTTCCATTTCCATTAGCTACAAAAGCCAAACGGATCATATCGGCAGTGTATTTCCTTGTATTGGGGGAGTGACGTCACAGCACGCAACCTCACGTTGTTCCATGCTGGTGGGCGCGGCTGTTATTGTTATTATCAGGCTCACCAAAACTAGCGAGCTAGCAAGGAGACGTTCACGCTGGTAACGCTTTCTTGCAAACAACAAACAAACAAACAAACAAACACTATGCCGGAGGAAACAAAATACTGTCTACCGCATCTGGAATATACAGCACAGCACGACCAAACGGATAGAAAAAACCAAACCCGAAGCATCGACTTCTGGATTTCTTTACTGGATTTAAACCATAGTGCAGGTATGTTCCACCTTTGAGTTAAACATCTTTTGCATTGCACTATTCATGAACATGGAACACCATACTCACACACACCTCCAATGTACAGCCCCACCCCACCTACCCAACCAACCCCCAATGCACAGTTTCTATGTCAAATGTATATACACTCTTTTCTGGATTTTTTTAGTAACACAAACAGTACTGCATTTGAAAATCTGGTATGTCATAAATGTATAGATGTAGCAGTACTGTCTATCTGTATGTCGTGTGTGTCATATGATGAATTGAAAATGGGGGACCCTGATGGAAACAAGACGAAAGTCTTTCTCAGGTCTGCATCCTCTTAATAATTGTATGTATTGAGCCGTACTGTACTGTACCCATTCTGCAATCTGTTAATAAACTTTTCAATCAATCAATCAATCAATCAATACTGCAGTATGTAGGTTGTCAGTAGCACACAATAATAAATAATAATAATAATAATAATAATAATAATAATAATAATAATAATAATAATAATAATAATAATAATAATAATAATAATAATAATAATAATAATATAATAATAATAATAATATAATAATAATAATAATAATAATAATAATAATAATAATAATAATAATAACAATAATAATAATAATAATAATAATAATAATAATAATAATAATAGCATAGGAGGAGCAGTACCGTTTAATAGACTGTTTTTTAAGAGCATGAGCTTCAGATACTGGATAGACCTTCAAACATAAAGAACATTTTCTTGAAGTATAACACTCCAACCCATCAAGTGCTCCTGTGGAACGGCTTTTTAGTCTGGGAGGGTTGGTGCTCACGCCTAGAAGGAACAGACTTTCTGACAAGAGGTTTGAGAAGATTCTGTTACTGAGATATAATCACTGGTTTACTCACCCCTCCCCCCTGTTTCACTAGGAACATTAGAACCATATCTGAATAGGGCAGGCCTCAAAGGTAGGCTACATATCAGCCTACATGTGGTGTTATTGACCATTTATCTTTTGTGAAATCTATAGATATATAGATAGGCCTACCTGCCCTATTAGTACATTTTACTCAAACTGAGTACATTTTAAATTTTTTTTGGTCATTCTTATGTTGTGGCAGCAGCAGGGACGACGACTTCGTAACCTACTTACTTTCAAAGTAACTAAGTTACTCTGATAATCAAGTAATCAGTAAAGTAACTAAGATTACTTTTTAAAGGAGTAATCAGTAATCAGTAATCAGATTACTTTTACAAGTAATCTGTGGCATCACTGCTGCTGAGTCTCTGAGGAATTTGGAGGGGATGTTGTCATGGCCAGTGGCCTTGTTCGGTTGGAGGGCGCTCAGTTTTTTGAGTACCTCATCTGTAGTTACCATTTCCAGTTTGAAATCGTCTTTGTGGACGCCTAGGTTCTTGTAGTATGCTACTATGTGTTCTACCCCATACTGCCCTGAGTGGGAGGGTAGTTTGTTTACCAGTGTTGTGGCTATGTTTGTGAAGAAAGTGTTTAAGTTGACACAATATCTTATAAAACAAGGTAACATTGTGCACCACATCACTCATTCATTCATTATCTTCTTCTCAGTATTAATGAAAGGAATGATATGGGTTAACAAAATAAGTATTTTAATATTATTCATATTCCCTTCATATTACATATCAAATAGTGAATGAATGACTGATGTGATATGAAGGAAATTATGCACAATCAACAAGGATCTATCTCTGCAGTTATTTAGGCTAGAGATAATCTATGAAAAGCAGAATACCAACAACATTGCCATCTACCAGATATACATCTTATATTATTATTTTCTTCTTTTCCTAAAAATGTGAACTGTCCCTTTAAACATCTATCTCAGAGGCAAGAGAGAAAATCACTGAAAGCTAAAGGCATACACATATGTATTCAAAGATAAAAGAGGTAGAGGCTGACATGAATACCTGCTTGTAGATCTTCCACCAGATCATTCCTGTTGAGCTGCTTCAGTATCTCCTCTGTAATCTTCACAGCTACATCAGAATAGTGCTGCACCATCAGATCCACCACGTCCTGTATGTCAGCATTCTCCAGACGGCCCTTCGGGATGGGAGGGTAGCCCTTCAGGACATGTTGGTTCAAATGCCACCGGAACTTGTTCAGCTCCTCCCTTCTTAACTCGTCCAGGATTTTGGACAGTCGTGTTGAATGCGCTGCCATTGTTGATCACTGGTCAAACAGAACAAAGCTTGTAAATGTTTTCATCTTGAGACCCTGACGTATATTGTAATAAGCATATAGGTAGTTATATAGCATACTGGCCAATCGCGCCTCGCATGGTCACGTGCAAGTGAGGTGCATGTAAAATGTTTCCACGGGCCCAGTAGGTGCTGGAGAGATGATATCTCATAATGGCAGAGCGAGACGCTCAGCCAGTATTCATATAACTAGGGTTATAGGATAACCTTCGTTATCTAACACAGTTTACTGAAGGAGAGGAGATGATAAAATGAGGTTACCCCAGACTCCAATAGCGAGGGGCAATAAACTTGGATTCCCAAAACATGGTTTCCCTTAGTATTTTATTTGGCTGAGGCCCAGAGAGAGTTGGTTCAACACAAGGGAAGAATGATAATATTGTACATTACATGGTTATGATGACATCATACACTGTCACACTTGCCTGGCCAATCAGAGTGACATTCAAACATTGTATCCTCCATTCAGGTCCTACTTACAGACCAAGGGTGCGGTTACACCTTTCGTTTCATTTTCGTATCATTGTCATATGCGTTTCGCCGCGACGTCGTGCGCCTCGAGTCACACTTTCGTTTTTTTTTTCGTTTTTGTCACCCGAGCACACTGATGTAGTACACTGCCAAAGCAGTAGGTGGCAGTAGGTGGCAAACATGAAGGCAATTTCAACCAATCAGAACTGAATGTGCCAATACACTTCCTGGAAGCTCCAGCAAAGAAAATGTCAATAAGGCAGGCGCCTATGCCGCGCCACCATCTTGCCTATTTACTCAATGCAGCAATTCTTTTTCAGCAAAGCCTAATAAAAGTGCAATAAACAAAACGGATACATTCACTGTGTGTTCTGCCTGTCATTTGTTGATGAAACAAAACTAACATCAACACAAGTGACCACCAAGAGCGGATAGTTTAGTCTAAAAACGATCGGTAGCATTGTTAGCTGCATGCTAACGTCAATGGAATTTGCCATTATAACAGTATAGCATTGTGGCTAGAAGCTAACGTTAGCTCACGCTACTTAGCCAGCACCAAACTGATGATATCGGGAGCTATCAGTGGTTAGATAACATTAGAGACAACGCTGTGTGTATTAAACAAAGGTGAATAGATGACTGGGCCATTTTGTTTAATGCTTGTTAAGTTGAAAGAGGAGCTTTGAGCTAACAGGGTTTGATAGCTAACACTAGCTCATGTTATCCAGTGGCAGTGCCAATCGGTAATGCTAGCAGAATGAATGGATGTAAACTTTCTTTAACATATTGCATATGGGTACAATACAATACGGCTCAATACAAACAATTGTTAAGGGAATGCAGACTGTTGTAGCTTGGACTGGGGTCCTTATAACAATAACTTGACAACACATAGTAGCTGCAGCTATTTGGTTTGGGACAGCTCTCTGTCACCGGAAGGGCACACAGATGGTATCTACTGCGCATGGGCGTTTTCGCAACAACGGCTCCGTGCTGACTACACGCTGTTGTCTGCGCGTTTTTTAGCGTTTCTCCAAAACGCAAACACAATTTTGCGTTTCAGCCGTATCCACAAAAAAATGCCAAAAAACGCATTTCTGTGTAATAGGGACATGAAACGTATTCAAAAACGTATAAAAAAACGCCACAAATACACTAGTCTAACCATGGCCTTGTGGCCTTTGGTTTAAACTTTATCTATGGGTGTGTCTTCACACCACTGTGGCTTCTGCCTGTGACATCTGGCTTAATCAAAGCCACTCCTTTTTTAGCATATGATATAATAAAACATTTCTAGGCCGTATCTTTAGTGTAATGATCTCTATATATCCAGAATTAAAACAGGGTATTAATAAGCTGCAATTTAATACTAAACACTCCATACTTGAGTTAAACTATACCAATAACAGCCTGATTGGCATTCACAGTGATAAATAAACTTAAGACACTTAAAAGAGAAATAGTGAATACAGACTCTATACCCTTATGTATAGATATGTAATATATAATTAAAGAGATAATCATATATTGTTATATGCTCCTCCCAATCTAAATGACATTCAAATATACCTTCTAATTTAATAAGTCACATTAATGATCTATATATGTTTTTTCGTTTCTTTATAGAGGTCTTAATCCAATCAAAGCCAAACATTGTTTTTTACTCCAGTTGGAGCATGTCATGATTATTAATAGTCTCTACTCCTGTCTTTAATTTCAGAGCAGTTTGTGGTTCTGCTCTCCATGGCAGCTGTTCATACACGCTGTAACTTGTCGCTAACATGTGACTTTAGATAATCACACTTCAACTGGCCATTTTCATTGTTGGGCATTGGATTGAATTAACATCTCTTTTGTCTCTTGTTATCTTGATTAACCGCTGTCACAGTCCTGAGAGCATTCTCATGGCCCAAACGATAGGTTATGTAGATAACCTAGTTATATTAGTATAGGCTAAGCGTCCCGCTCTGAGCCTTACGAGATACTCATATCTCCTGTGATACCTAATGTATCTCCCACGAACAAAAACACATGCACCCCACCTGTATGGGGCCCCGCCCCTTATGGTGGCCACCGCCCATATAACCATGACCCTGGTCATGAAACACCCTTCCTCGCCAAAACCCGTCCCAGGAAAAGATCCCTCAAGAGGGAACTCAGGGCGCGCAGAGCGGGACGCTTAGCCTATACTAATATAACTAGGTTATCTACATAACCTATCGTTATATATCGTATAGCATCGCGTCCCGCTCTGAGCCTTACGAGATAATGGGGAAGAGCGGGCGCGAGACCCGACAGATGTACCCCCTGAGGACCCGTAAGCCCACATCAAGGGGTGCGGGGAGCCCTGTCACCCCATCCTTCCTAACGAAGGGGGGGGCGCAGTCAACTCCACCTGAATGCGAACAAGAGGGAGCCAGAACCCCTTGAACACACCGTACAGGCGGAACCACGTGTGACTCAACACACTGCGGCCCATACCCATACACTCCTGCTACCCGACCAAAGGACGGGAAGCAGGAAAGGCCACAGACCCCAGAACCGCCTGGGAGACAGAACCCCCGGTCATGTCCATGAGGAAAAACCTTACAAAGGAGCCCGGGGAGGACCATGAAGCTGCAGCACAGATGGCCTCCACCGAGGCCCCACCCAGGAGAGCGGCAGAGGCAGCCACCCCACGAGTGGAGTGCGCCCTGACGCCCCCAGGGGGATCCTGCCCAGCCAGCGTGTAGCAGAGGGTAACACCCTCGCACAACCAATGGGACAGGCGCTGCTCCGACAGTGCCTTACCAGCACGAGCCCCACCGTAACAGACAAAAAGCTGGTCGGTAACCCTGAAATCCTGAGTACGGCTGAGGTAAATCCCCAAGCACGGACTGGACATGACAGGTGAAGGCCCGCATCTAACTCACCAGTGTGAGGAGGAGGACGAAACGCCTGAACCACAATATCCCGGGAGCGGAAGGAACTCCGGATATTCTCAGGCACGAAAGCAGGATTAGGTCGCAGAGTGACACCGCAATCGGTCCGAAAAGACAGGCACTCTGGATGTACCGAGAGAGCACAGAGCTCACCTACGCGTTTAGCGGAAGTGACAGCCAGAAGGAACGCGGTCCTGAAGGACAGCTGTCCCAACGGCGCCCGCTCGAGCGGCTCAAACGGGGCCAAGGACAACCGACCGAGGACCAATTGAAGATCCCAAGTCGGAGCCAAGGAGCGTTGCACCGGCTTAACGCGTCGAGCGCCAAGCAGGAAACGCTTCACAAGAGGGTGGCTGAACAAGACATCCCCTCAAACCCCTCATGATAGGAGGATATAGCTGCTGCATATACCCTCACCGTCGAAGCCGACAGTCTATCAAGGAGAGACTGGAGGTAACTAAGGACAGCAACCAGGGGGCAGGAGACCGAGTCCTGGCCCCCCGCCTTACACCACACTTGGAACATACGTCATCTGCCCGCGTAAGCGCGACAGTGGAGGGAGCATGCGCATTCCAGATGGTAACACCATCAGGATCAAGAACCTGCGCCCCTCAACGTACCCGTCCCAACAACTGACCTAACAGATGTATGGGGAAGAATCCCTGGCGGCACGGCATCGGTCCCAGACCTGCCTGGCCATGTCCAGACGCAATCCTCACCCGTCAGGATGAGGGCCGCCCCGCGACAGTACACCTGCACCCACATTCTCCCTGCCGGGGATGTGGGGAGCCCTTAGGCCGCGCAGATGGAGGACGCCCATAGCCAGCCGCCCGCCGCCTGGTGCAGACAGGGGGAGCGTACTCCTCCCTGTCTGTCGATACACGACACTGACGTCGTATCGTCCGTCCTGATCAACACCATTTGTGGACCAGAAGGACCGCTTTCAACACCAACACATTGAACGTAGCGCAGACCGGGCAGCATGGTTTGCCAGCTGCCCCCTACTGCGTTGGCCCGACGCATCACCAGCGAGGGAGGCGTCGGTGAAAACGCGACGTGAGACAGCGCCGTAACCGTCCTAGGACGGAACCTCCCGAGCGTGTTGACAACACGCTCCGAGATGGATGCCCATAGCCCTCCAACCGTTGACTGGGAAGAGGAATACTCTACATCCAGTCTACAGCAACCCCAGGCTGGTAGAGACCTGCCTGGTACGAGACCTGACGATCCACCTTGACCGCGAAGGACCAGAACGTCATCAGGGCAGAACACTCCGTAACCCCGGATGACGCAGAGGCCCCAGTGCGGCCTCCACGCACTTGGTGAAGATGCGGGGAGCCAGAGAAAACCGAACGGCAGCCTCTGGTACTCATACGCTAACCCTGCAAAGGAAGCGTAGGTAAGCCCTAGGATGGAAGACCGGGGATGCGCATACGCATCCTACAGGTCTATGGAGGAGAACCAGACCCCCACCTGACAGTGTTCAACAGGTAGGAGACGATCCAAAAAATGCTGAACCTTCCCATGGGACAGGTCCAGCCTGGGTCTTACACCCCTCCCCCCCGACTTCTCGGGCAGAGAACACCGGGAGGAGAACGCCACGACGATGGCATGCTTCGTCCACAGAGATTGGATCTCGTCGACCAGAGCTGTCCCTGCTGGAGACCCCGACAACAGGGTCTGTACCAAACCTGAAAACGGGTGGGGTTGTGTAAACACAAGTCCCCGCCTCACCATTCTCTCCATCTACCTCGACATATGGTACTGCCGTAGCCATATGTGACGACACTCCCAACGCACCCGCCGTCACGTGGCGCAGGTCCGCCAGGAACTGTAGATAGTTGGCCCGGTCCCCCCCGCTGTGCGAAGACAACCCTGGAATCGTGCGAGGAGCGCGTTCCGTGTCGGAACACCTGACCCTGACACCACCCACGAGGCAATCGCACCCAAGGGGGAACCCCGACAGAAAAGGGCCTGTCTGATACGGGGGGCTTCCGATCAAAAAAGCCCCCCCACTGAACACCCCTCCAGAACATGCTGAAGGAGTTGTTCTGCAGCCGGACATGCAAGGTGTAAGGCCCCCATGGGTTCCTACACACCGTAGCCCTGCAGTGATATCACTACCACCCCAAACCATGTGAGCTGCGACCACTTGCCAATATTCCAGGAGTGGGAGCACCAACATGATACCCGGCCTGGCGAAGGCGAGGCCGGGGAAGCCCGCACTGTGTGCCTCAAAAGGTTTCGAGCCCCCCTGCTGACAACACTTAAGTTGACAGACGTAACACCAGGCTCAACCAACACAGTTCAAGGTGTGGGAGCCGCTTGACAGCACAACATTCTCACGGACAGACCCAGGCTCAGCCATCAACTGGGTGTCAGCCCCTGTCTCCATGAGAAGCGAAGAATGGGGCCGCATACGCTTCAATGAAGGTTCGCGGCCCGCAGCCAAAGGAGAACGCTCAGAGCCCCGCTTCTGGGGATACCAGAGAGAGGATTGAACGGGGAGCGGGCTGCTCGCGGCAAAATGACGACGGAGTGGTTTACCAACACCGAAATCACCCAAAATGGCCGATCCCTCGGCCGCCAAGACTGTCGGCCTCGCGATACCCTGTCGATTCTCCAACCAGGGCACCACTGGCGGGGGAAACATGGCCGCCTGTCGAGGGCCCCGTCATCGCCGCTGACGAGGCCGTGCTCTCTCTTCTTCTGGCTGCGCGGTGTGAGGCGGTGTAGGGCCTAGGACAATACCGCCCGCGCTCCAGCAGAAGACCAAAATCCCCTGCGGAGAGGGGAACCCTGAGCGGTTATAGCTTGCGGCTGGGTCAAAGCTAATAACGTCAACAACCTTGCGCGATGTGTCGACGTCGGCCGGCCCTCAAGGCCCCTCCACCAGACACCACTTCTTTAATAGAAAAAAACACCAATTCGAACACAGTTCTAATCGTTGCCAATTCCATACCGTGGCGGTACAAGCCTTAACAGCCCACCAGCCACTCGCCAGGCCGACCCATGGTGTCGGCCGGGCGGGGCATTGTTTCAATATATCAAAAACAAAGGACTGACGTTAACATGGAGCACCAGTGGTGATTGCAAACAGCACCCTCCACTGTGGTGTGGACCATGAAAAGGTTAAATGAATAAAAGAGCTAAACCACAAAAACTGTAGAATGAGCAAACCCATACACACAAAGTTTAAGGGGAGACGGACCAGACCCGTCTTCATTCAAAATATTCACAACAGAACACCAGCCCTAGTTTAGCCCATTTACCAAAAAAGGTAAACAAAGCCCCCCCCCCGCACTACTCCCCCAGTATACCGATTGACCGTCAGTATGAATGGTTTGAGAGGAGAGAAAGCTGTAGCAAGACAGACCTTCTCATAGCAGAGTGACAAAATGAAACAATAGCCCCCTACACAGGGCCGCCCCAGGAGATGGGGGGCCTCGCGTCTAAAAACGCACAGGGCCTCACATTTCTCCCAAGCGGCCCTGCCCTTATACTACTGCAGCCTAACGCCAGGCAATGTGGAACCCAAGACAACAATTGCCTATGCACAGACACGCAACATGTTTACCATGTCGGCTGGACCCATAGCCCCACTACCCGACGCCAACCCAGATGGGAACACCGTTCAACAAACCCCGCCGGAACACAAGGTAATACCTGGCTAGAACCTAGCCACGACCTACCCCGTTGTCAACCCATTTACCCGAAAAAGGTAAATAGAACTCAAAACCCCACAACAGCTACCGACTGACCTTCATTGATGAACCGGGCAAGAGGCGGGAGAGTGACAACATCTCACGGCGGAGACATTAAAACAGCATAGCAATTAGCAGTAGTGATAGCATGCGGCAGTAGCGATAGCATGTTAGCATAGCTTTAGATGTTTTAGCAGCACGCCCAAGACAGCTTGGAAACCGTTCCCTGCAGAGAACGTTCACCAAACCATCTTGCCCCTGGCGCCAACACACAACAAGGTTGTGTTAACAACACAAACCAGCATTACTAACACTAATACCCATGCCTGAAGACACAGGGCCTACCTGAGTACAAGCTGGCCCGACAGCCAGCCTTGTACAGCTGAACCTCGATGTGCAGTCATCAAACGAGGAACATCACAGGCCCGTCGTGTCGCCGAAAACATGCGTCGAAGATGCCAGGGGCCAGCAACCTCCGGTAAGCTTCCAACATTATTAATCTCCCTTAATCTTTTCATTCCGCTAGCTCGTATGGTGCACGCATCCAACACGCTGGGACGAAAATAGAGGAAGGGTGTTTCATGACCAGGGTCATGGTTATATGGGCGGTGGCCACCATAAGGGGCGGGGCCCCATACAGGTGGGGTGCATGTGTTTTTGTTCGTGGGAGATACATTAGGTATCACAGGAGATATGAGTATCTCGTAAGGCTCAGAGCGGGACGCGATGCTATACGATATATAACTGCCCCCAGGCTCTACCACACCTTTTGGCATTCTGGTCACATTCCAAGTTAATTTTATACCACAACCCAAACTTGTAACGTTCTGGGTTATCTGGTCTTGTTAGACCTGAGAATCATGCTAATACATTTGGTCAATTTTCGAGGGCATTTTGCCCCAAGCCCCCGTTAATTTCGAACCCTGGTTGTTGTTGTAGAACTTGAAGGCTAGTAGTAAATAAGTCTGCATCATTTGGACCTCCATGCTCCCGGGGGTCTGCCTTGATGAATGCTGTCTGGACGGCACTGAGAGGGACTGTGTCTATGTAACAGGTACAACCTTGTACCTGCCACCAAACTTCCACCGCTCCTTGAGTGGGAGTCGAGCCCCGGGCGTCCGCACGGGGGGAAGCAACACAAACCGCTGCGCCAAGAGAGGAACTCCTCCCTAAGCGCTCAGTTTGAATGCCTCTGGGGAGTGAGTTTTACTTCCATGCACCGTAGTCACACTATCGCGGTGCATATCCGTTACATCTATAAACCTTAGAGCCGCTGACCTCTTCTTTTTCAGACGATGACCCCTTTGATGCCGTTCTCATCGCTGATAAACTGAAGGAGGTCGGAGACAGACTGAGTCGAGACGCAGAGTTTCAGGAGGCGCTGAAGCAGCTGAAGCAAGCGGTAGCACAACAGGTAAACACTACACACACACACACACACACACACACACACACACACACACACACACACACACACACACCACACGCATCACTAACACTACACACACACACACACACACCATCCAGACACCACACACACACACACCATCCAGACACCACACACGTCACTAACACTACACACACACACACACACACACACACACACACACACACACACACACACACACACACACACACACACACCACACGCATCACTAACACTACACACACACACACACACACCATCCAGACACCACACACACACACCATCCAGACACCACACGCATCACTAACACTACACACACACACACACACACACACACACACACACACACACACACACACACACACACACCACACACAGGGTTCGTACGGGTGCTGGAAATCCTTGAAAATGCTTGTATTTCAATGTGCTGTTTTCAAGGTTTTAAATGTGCTTGAATTGTGTATAAAGTGCTGGAAAGTTATTGAAATTGTAATTGCACTTTATACTTTAATAATAAATCGCTATCTGACTGAATAGTTTGGTTTTTAGACAAAGAAATAAAATAAGTC